>NC_135816.1:55306501-55927251 GCF_964213995.1 Mustelus asterias
CCACTCTGTCCACCTGTGACTCCACTTTCAAGGAGCTATGAACCTGGACCCCTAGATCTCTTTGTTCTATAACACTCCCCAACACTCTACCATTAACTGAGTAAGTCCTGCCCTGGTTTGATCTACAAAAATGCATCACCTGTCATTTATCTAAATTAAACTCCATCTGCCATTCGTCAGTCCACTGGCCCAGTTGATCAAGATCTCGTTGCAATCCTAGATAAACTTCTTCACTGTCCACTATGCCACCAATCTTGGTGTCATCTGCAAACTTACTCACCATGCCTCCTATATTCTCACCCAAATCATTAATATAAATGACAAATAACAGTGGACCCGGCACCTGAGGCACACCACTGGTCACAGGCCTCCAGTTTGAAAAACAAGCCTCTACAACCACCCTCTGTCTTCTGTCATCAAGCCAATTTTGTATCCATTTGGCTACCTCACCCTGCATCCCGTGAGATTTAACCTTATGCAACAACTACCTTGTCAAAGGCCTTGCTAAAGTCCATGTAGACAACATCAACTGCACTGCCCTCATCTACCTTCTTGATTACCCCTTCAAAAAACTCAATCAAATTTGTGAGACATGGTTTTCCACTCACAAAGCCATGCTGACTGTCCCTACTCAGTCCTTGCATCTCTAAATGCCTGTAGATCCTGGCTCTCAACATACCTTCTAACAGGTGGTTAAAGAAGGGAGAATAAATGGATATGGAAACCAGGTAGGCAAGTGGAATTAGGACTACTGCCAATGTGAAGGATCAATACCCACGCAGATCAGGTGGGCCAAATAGCTGCTGCCATGTTGTATTTCTTTCAATTTCTGTGTGTATAAAAGCTATTCATGTAAGTGAAAAAAAGTATAAACACTGAACCAAAAAGAAAATCAGAAATTCAAAGAAATACAGAGAAAGCAAATTGAGTGGTTCAGAACCAGAAAGATAAGATAGGCAGGAGACAAGTGTAGATTCTGCAGCATTTCAAGACAAACACAAAAGACTGGGAAATCATTTCAGCTATTTTTGAGGCCTGACAGTTACTGATTGGGGGTATGCATGAGAAGCTGGAGGACCCATGCTCACTGAATGAATCATAGAATCCTACAGTGCAGAAGGAGGCCAATCAACCCATCAAGTTTGCACCGACCATAACCCCATCCAGGCCCTATCCCCGTAACCCCCTGCATTTACCCTATCTAGTCCCCCTGACACTAAGGGGCAATTTAGCATGGCCAATCCACCTAACCCGCACATCTTTGGACTGTGGGAGGAAACCAGAGCACCTGGAGGAAACCAACGCAGACACGGGGAGAATGTACAAACTCCACACAGATAGTGACCCAAGCCGGGAATTGAACCTGGGTCCCTAGCACTGCGAGGCAGCAGTGCTAACCACTGTGCCACCGTGCCGCCCTAAAGTGCTACCGATTGGACTGCTCAGGATTGGGAAGAACGTGGTTGGGAAGAACGTGGTTGGGAAGGAGGAAATAGGATGATTGAGTGGGGAGTGAAGTGCCAGCAATGGTCTTCAGGACAGCTATGGAACCAGAAGCAGGACTCCTGCTTCTCCAGACTCCATATTCATGTAAGTATTTTTCAAGGGACTTATGTTTTTGGTGCCTTTCAAGTCAGGCTGCATGCAGATATGCTTACCTGGAATGCAGCGGTCTCAATAATAACCTACATTAAGTATTGTTGCTGTTCTTCTCCGAAGGGACCACCATTTGACCTCAGTTCCACATCAATGTGGTTGCCTCCTCAATGCCCCCTTCAGACACCTAGTAGGTTGTACAGTATTTTTCAAACACTACTCAGCATTTCTGAGGTTTTTTTGTGGAAAGGCTATTTGACTAAGGAGAACCTGTGCTTTCCAGTTTCTTCCAGTTTGCCAATGATTTATTACTCAATTTAACCATCAACCAAAATCCATAAATATAGACAAAGATAGGTTTCATGAATAGAAAATTCAACAATTTATAAGTACACAACTAAGACTAAGAGCTGCAGATTAAACTTAATGCACATATATTGAAATAAATTGATATGACTGCCAAAACATTACACTGAAAATATTGTTCTGAGTTCATCTCCCATGGATTTGCTCCCAGCTAAAAATATAAATAAAGTTTATCACTTTTCTTCTGTGTAATTATCTATGACGGCTGACAGCCTTTGGATGACACTAAAGGTTTGTCCCTCTGGATTGATCTAGACATTGAAAATTCCACATTTCAATTTGAAACTTGCTGTTGTTGGGCAATTTCAAAACATTTCAGCCTGGATTCGTTCATTAAGTTACCACTTAACAGGTAACCTCTCCTGACCTGACATATTAAATGTAACACTATCGCTGCTTTTAAATTACACATGCATTTGCCAAGTGTTAAAAATCTAAGGTGGTCATTGGGCTTGTGCCAACACCAGATTTATGTTTGAAAGTATATTTTTATTTGACTAATAATAGTAGAATGGTGATTAATGTTGTCCTCGCAAATTTCAAATGTAACAGACACTTTTTGTGAAAGGTTAATTCGAAATTAGTAATGAAAACTCTCTGATTCTGAATATCCTGACCTCTACTTGCTTTGACGATAAGATTAAGGGCAAAATTTTCCCAAAATTTGGTTAAGTGTTACTTTCGGTGTGAAAACCAGTGTGAATCCCATTGGCCCCGAGTGTGATCTGGACTGCAATTATTCAGCACTTTGAAAAAATAAAATCCCCCACTTGAAAAATGCCGCACCTGTGGCATGAGCCATTTGATTTGCCCACCCTGGGTGTCACTTGAGCAGTTACATCAAGGGGACGCTGCATTTCAACAACTCCACGGCACTTGCTCACAGTCAGGCCAAGAGGATGGCAGCCGAGAAGCCACCTTCACGCTTCATCAAGGGGACCCATACAATAATGTTGGATGCCATGGAAGGGAGAAGGGTGACAACCTATCCTCAGGCTGGCAGGCGACCCTCTTGCAAGGTCATGAACCAACCTGGGAAACAGTGGCTGTGTTTTTGAGTGCCCAGCACCATCTACAAGAGGACAGGATTTTTTCTCTCTCTTTTTCTTTTCTCCCCTAATGAGTTACCTCCTCCATGCTGCCGGGGTAAGTGCTCCTCATCTTCTCTCATCACTTCCCCTTTCAGCCACCCCCTCCCCACTCACTCCACTTGGACCCCACATGCTGCCAACAAACTCAGTGACTGGAAAGCAATCAAAAGAATGGTTAGACAAGTCAGCGTTCTCTCTCCGGACTGTTTCTCCCTACATAGTGAATGCATTCTCACAATTGAAGGGATTGATGGTATAAAGGTAGGAGGGAGAATCAGCAGCAACATCCACTATGCCAATGACATTGTATATATTGCAACAAGTGAAAAAGACTTGCAAAAATTCAATACAGCAATACATTTGCAAATATAGCTGCAAACTTACACTTTAACTGCAAGAAACTGTGCACTCTAATAATCATGATGTGGAGATGCCGGTGTTGGACTGGGGTAAACACAGTAAGAAGTTTAACAACACCAGGTGAAAGTCCAACAGGTTTATTTGGTAGCAAAAGCCACAAGCTTTCGGAGCGCTGCTCCTTCGTCAGGTAAGTGGGAATTCTGTTCACAAACAGGGCATATAAAGACACAAACTCAATTTACAGAGTAATGGTTGGAATGCGAATACTTACAACTAATCAAGTCTTAAAGGTACAAACAATGCGGCCTTCACGACACACGATGGCGCAGAGTCACTGAGCAGAAACTGATAGCCAAGTTCCGCACACATGAGGACGGCCTCAACCGGGATATTGGGTTCATGTCACACTATCTGTAATCCCCACAGCTTGCCTGGACTTGCAGAGTCTCACTGGCTGTCCTGTCTGGAGACAATACACATCTCTTTAACCTGTCTTAATGCTCTCTCCACTCACATTGTTTGTACCTTTAAGACTTGATTAGTTGTAAGTATTCGCATTCCAACCATTATTCTGTAAATTGAGTTTGTGTCTTTATATGGCCTGTTTGTGAACAGAATTCCCACTCACCTGAAGAAGGAGCTTAAGGCTCCGAAAGCTTGTGGCTTTTGCTACCAAATAAACCTGTTGGACTTTAACCTGGTGTTGTTAAACTTCTCACTCTGATAATGACAGAAAAAGAACATTATTGTATGCAACGTAATAAATTGAAACAAATTAGAACACATGAATTGATTCAACTATATAGGAAGCAAAGCAACATCCGACATCAAATGCAGCATTGAAATCTGAAAAATGTTTGGACAAGTGAAAAGTGCGTTCACAAAATTAAACGATATTTTAAAAAACATCAGTTTGAACATTAAAACTTAAATCTGTATACTAAGATGCTATGCCTGGTCAGTAATGAATTATAAATGTGAAGCTTGGAGCTTTGGGAAGAAAGGAAAATCAATAGTTTCAAAATGTGGTGCTTAAGAAGGATCCTAAAGATAAGCTGGATGGAAAAAAGAACTAATGACAAAGCACCGAATGAAGACTGAAGAACAAAGGAATGCTTAAATAAAATCAAAAGAAGACAAGTGGAGTTCCTTGGACACGTTATCCATGCAGAAGAGTTGGAGTGCCTAATCACCACTGGAAAGTTTAATGGAAGAAGGGTAAGGGACCAACAGCAAAGTGAGTAGTTGGACAACATTAAAGACTGGCTTAACTAAAATTCCAACAACAAGGCAATCAACTGTTGTCATGGTCAGAAAATCTGTAGTTGCCTATGTCACTGACTACTGCACTTAGATGACAACCATCATCAGAAGTTTTTGTGATATTTATTTGTTGTCACAATGATAGTAAATTGTGAATGGGTGAGATCTATCTATAACTTCACCAGCTAGCCAAAAACATACTGGGGTTAATTCTTACCATTGCGCCCTGCCGGCCGATAACTGGGGCGATCGGATAAGATTGCGTGAGAGCCGAGAAATCAGCTTCGCACCTGATTTCTCACCTCTCGCGATCTTACCGGCACCAGGTATCTGGCGTGATCAGCCTCATGCCCATTTCCCGTGCGAGGTTGAATAAATTATTGAAGTAGAATTTAAATCTGTTTTGCATTGATTTCAGGATTTGGGGAGGCAATGGCCCAATGGTATTATCACTAGACTATTAATCCAGAAGCTCAGCTAATGCTTTGGGGACTCGGGTTCGAATCTCACCATGGCAGATGGTGGAATTTCAATTTAATAAAAATATCTGGAATTAAGAATCTACTGATGACCATGAAACCATTGTCAATTGTTCGGAAAACCCATCTGGTTCACAAATGTCCTTTGGGGAAGGAAATCTGCCACCATTACCTGGTTGAGCCTACATGTGACTCCAGAGCCACAGCAATGTGGTTGACTCTCAACTGCCTTCCAAGGGTAACTAGGGATGGGTAATAAATGCTGGCCAGCCAGTGATGCCCATGTCCCATGAATGAATAACAAAAAATAATGAGCTTGGGACATTATTGTCCGGACTCACTTGCCTCGGTGGCCTCATCAGGAGAGGTTCTCTCTGGCGAGAATCACAGCTGGTCCCCCCCGCCTGCATCACCACCCCCCCCCCCAGGGAGGCAAGGGGGCGGGGTGACCCTTGGGCAGTGCCAGCAAATGAAAATGACGCCAAGAGCATAAAAGAAGGCCATATAGGATAGCAAATTCCAGAAATTCTTCAATTGAAGTATGTCACATGTTCTTACCTATTCTCTATCAATACGTTATGTTCATGTGAAATATAGACACTCATATATTCATGTCTTATTCCGGTCATTCTGAATGCAGTGAAGCTGTTACAAAACCCTGTGGATGACAGCTGATGTGGCTTTCCTCACCTTCAGATGAAAAATACCTTTTAAACAACCTTGTCGGGGAGAAAAAAGAAAAACAAAGGTGCAATTAATGGAGTGGAACATCTGGGAAGCTCATCTCTGATGTACAACAGCAATCAAAGTTCAAAGATACAACAGTGACCACAGACCCATCACCAGTACCTCACCGACATTGGAGACCCATTACCTGTGATCCACCTAATTGGAGACCCATCACCAATACATCGCCTACACAGGAGACCCATCTCCAATACCTCACCAACATTGGAGACCCATCATTAGTGCATCACCTACATTGGAGACCAATCACCGATGCATCACCTACATTGGAGACCAATCACCAGTACCTCACCTACAATGGACATCCATGACCAATGCATCACCTACATTTCCTCCCTCTGAACCTCATCACTCGAATTCTCATACTAAGCAGCAAACTTCTGCTCCCCTGATGGGCCAAGATCATCACACACAGACAGAGTTGATACCCAGTTGAATGCTACCATGCAGATCATTATTGGAACGCTATGCTCAACATCACTCACTTGGCGCCGTATACTGGCAAACATCACTCCTCCACATATCCGCTAACTTCCAATAACCCACAAAATGATAGAAAAGTTTGCCCCCACCCTACTTCATGCTGATCCATTCAGCTCACCCATGGTCAGCTCCATCAAGAAGGTCAATTTGGAAAAACTCTCCCATGCAAGACTTTCATGCAAATTCCACCTGGACAAATGAATTGGAATCATTGAACACGACAAACAAGTATCTTGCCTCAAATGCAGCCTAACAGCTAATTTGCGAATGCTACATGCACATCAACGAATTAGTGATCTGATACACAACCTCTTTTGATTGAACAGCATATTAAACATTGTTCTCAGTCCACAACCTTTGGTTTTCATTTCTGGAATAAGGCGGCATAAGATTGAAAGATTAGAGTTATATTTTTCAAATGCATTTGTTTGGCGATTTACTTTTAAAAAGTGAGAGACGAAAGACTTAAGAAATATGATCAATCTGATGAAAAATTGAATATCTTTCTGTATTATTAAAAAGATTAATCTCCCCATTCATAAGCCATGTCGTGATTGTTCTTAAATGTCTCGAA
The DNA here is from genome assembly GCF_964213995.1 of Mustelus asterias. Classification (NCBI taxonomy): domain Eukaryota; kingdom Metazoa; phylum Chordata; class Chondrichthyes; order Carcharhiniformes; family Triakidae; genus Mustelus; species Mustelus asterias. The sequence continues at coordinate 55,313,461 of NC_135816.1, forward strand.
TATCACAAACAATTGCTGCCAGGTCTTTCAGCAAATGTGTCACTTGCTGGATTCGCTTGGCTACAGATTATCTTTCAATGGAACAATTTTGCTCCCAAAGATTGGCAAAGACATATTGTAATTTGCATTTTGCTAAGCAGTATTAATAACACTGACAGTTGAGGATTACAGGAAAACTTCAAAACTTTGTAAAAGAGCACAATGATCCATTTTATTCTCTTCAAATTGGGCCTCACATAATGACTTCAATCTTATCCATGAACGCAAGACTCTGCAAGCTGGAGGCTTGACTGCTCATCCGACCTTTACTGGGTCAGCTCATCACATGCCAACCCAATCCCAACATTATGCCAAACCTTCCATAGCTCCCAACACAACCAGAACAGACCATCTCTGACCCACATCAGCCTTCAACTACCTATCATCTCCAGAAGAAGTGGTGGAGCCTACACAAAGCCAACCAAGAGATATTGTGGTAACGATACCACTCCGATGGCAGCAAGATTAAGTGCCGGTACAATATGCTGAACAGCCTTAGATTATGCTACATAGCATGAGAAGTCCTTCAACATTTTCTCCAACTATAAGAGAGTCGCAGCGCGATGTTCCTCAATGTTCAACAAAGACCGAGATCCGAACTTCACTTGTGGATGCCACTTTGAACCAAAATCAGGCGGCACAAGTTCCCACTATTAATTAATCCCTTAGACTCAAACCACCATCGGGAAGCCAAGATATTGGTTCCTGCCTCGCTAATTCAGCCCGCCTACCATGATTCTTTCTCCTGGTGACCACATTAAGATCCACCCAAGGCAGACAATAGTGAATTGCCAGGCTCTTTTATATTCCATTCCACTTTCATTTCCAGAGGACTAATTTCACCACCTCCGCCACCTCCCTCCCCACTCCAACCCCCCCTCCACCCCCCCCCCCACATCCCCCCCCCCCCCACCCCCCCACCCCCCCCCCCCCCTCCCCCCAGTCCTCCAGCCTCACAGCGACCAGCTTCTGTGGAATGATCTGTCAAACTGATGTTTCAGATATGGATACTTCATTAGAACATGTTCTGATGAAAAGTCGGTGCTTTGCCTATTCGTGCTGTAGATGCTGCTTCAGCTGTTGAGTGTTTCCAGTGTTTTCTGTTTTAATTTATCCTTCCTGGTTTGCTGGTTAAACTCTGTCTCCAGAAATGCCCCACTCAATGAGCTGGATGATATGAGTTGCCATGGTTGCTGCTCCCCAGGCTAGGGGAGGGGGGGCGGTGGGCACACGCGATCCTAACCACTGCCCCACAGCAATTTAATGCTGGGAATTGCTTTACTGCGAGACCTCGGCCCCGAACTTGGCAGGAAGTTCCAACTTAGAGTGCTCAGACAATCAGATAGCCGACCGTGCTGTAATCAACACAGACCTAATGGAAGGACTGACCACTGTTTGCAGGTTGGGGCTAGGGTTCAAGACACCAAGAGGTAGGGATAAAGGGAGTGGTGGATGGGTTGTAGCTTGGGGGAGATGCCTCCCAAGGGTTTAGGCGCCCCCCCACCAATGCAGATTTCCCTCCCACTTGCCCGACACCTGCCCATGCAGCTAAAACCGCTGGGCTTCTGCATGGCATGGTCCTTCCTCACCTATTGGTAAAATACCAGAGGGTGGAATGAAGTCCTGAAGCAGTCATTAATTGGCAGTGTGCACAAAATTTAATGACAATTGGCCATTTAAGGGTCTCAATAAGCTGAACGGTGGGTGGTGCCTCCCTCAATCCCTCATAAAATTTCAAACAAGTCCAGGTCAGGGGAGCCAGTGGGAAGGGCAGCCACTGGGTGGCACAGTAGCACAGTGGTTAGCACTGCTGCTTCACAGCGCTCGGAACCTGGGTTCAATTCCTGGCTTGGGTCACTGTCTGTGTGGAGTTTGCACATTCTCCCCATGTCTGCATGGGTTTCTTCCGGGCGGTCTGGTTTTCTTCCACGTTCTGAAAGGTGTGCTGGTTGATGCATTAACCTGAACAGACGCCGGACTGTGGCGTACTAGGGAATTTCACAGTAACTTCATTGCAGTGTTAATGTAAGCCTTATTTGTGACTAATGAATAAACTTTATAACTTTGGATTTTACGGGTGGAATTTTACGCCCTCACTCGGGTGAGGCTCGTAAAATCCCGCCTGAGGCCAGCAGAGAATTCTATTTTGCGAGCCTCACCTGCCCCGATTCCGGGGCGGGTGAGGCGGTAAAATTCCAGCCTACATGCCCCTACATGTCCAAACCCATTGATATTAGTGTTTAAAATCTAGCCCAGTATTCTAAAAAGGCTAGTTTATATCAGCATTTGTCTAAAATTCTATCTTCACAAATATTAGCAGAATTGGTATAAAATTTTAATTCAGTATTTTAAGAAGAAATATATAACTATAATAAATCAGAATAGCATAGAAGAAGGTTATTTGGCTAATCAAGGTTGTACCAGCTCATTCAAAAGGAGATCAAGATAATCCCATTTCTCACTCTTTCCCCATATTGTTGCCATTTTCTTTCCTTCAAATACATGTCCAACAATCTTTTTGAAGGTTAAAATTGCATCTGTTACCATCGTTATATGAAGCATATAATGGATACCAGAAGAATTAAGTTGTATTTGAATTTGTGGATATTAGGAATACGTTTTAGTTTAAAGTTTGAATTATAATCTTAATTTGTTCATTAAAAAGGTGAAACCTGGGTATAGTTTCATTTTAGCTTGGTGACAGCAGGTCTGGAACTGGTTAAATACCTGTATTTTTAATGAGATTTTATGGCTCTTGTTGGGAAGTTAAAGAAAATTGTGACAAAGAGGCCACAGCGGAACAGAGAAGTTCAGTTAGTGATTATGCTGTAAAGTGAAGAGGGATTAATTATCTCTAACTGGACATACTAGCAAATTGCTGAGAAAATTAGTCCAAGAATCGTCCATGAGGTGTTCTCAAATTAAAATCACAGTAAATGTCGAGTGAGTTCTGGATCTCAAGAGAGATATCAAGATGTTAGCAGTCTACTGGGAGAAGGAACTGCAGGGAGCAAGTTGTTTTGGGTGGCATTATGTGGGGTGTCTGACCACAGGTCACCTATTGGTTTATATGGACTGTGTACTTACTGTGAACATTAAGGTGTAAGTTAGATTGTGTCTTGTGGTAATATTTTTGGGATTTATATCTCAATCACTGGCCAGTCTCACGATCTCCACATTCCTGACTCTCCACCCCCCACCATGGCCCGATCGCTGCCACCCACCCCCCCCCCCCCCCAATCATGTCTGGCCCAGCCACGATTCCCTCCCACAGCCCTGATATCCCCCCCCTCAACCACCGGCAGTTCCAAAGCGCCCCCCCCCCCCCCGTAATCCTGACCCCCCGCAGTCCTGACCCCCCTGATGCAATCCCGATCCCCTCGGCAGGCTGACCCCCCCCCAGCCTACCCCAATCACTGGCCTCCCTCCCTCCCCCACCACCAATCCTTATGCAGGGTGGCAGCAGGACCCTCTCACCCCCACCGATTTCCCCACCATGCCTCGCCCCTATCAGGGCCCCCATAGGCCCCACCCCCTTGGCATTTTGCCCCTTGGGCAGCGCCGTGGTGCACAGGCTGGCACTGCCAAGGTGCCAATGCCCAGGGGCCACCACTCTCCCGCTGCCCAACCCTCTGGGGGGCTCCAGTTGCCCCCCCCCATTCACTCCAGTGGGGTCACGTTATAGTTCCCCGAAAGTGAAGAGCTACTTTAAACCCTGCTGGAGTGAACCACTCTGGTGGGAGTCAGGGGGAGATGCTGTCGAGACTTTAGTCCCGGGCCCTTATAATGTGATGTAACACCATTACATTATGGTAATATATGTGCTTTACCATGTATTTTAAAAATATGGTAATGCACATTCCCATAATTTATGTGCCACCCCGCCGATTTCCGACGCGAATGTGACTGGGAGATGCTAGCGGGTGATCCCACAATTCGAGTGCCTCTGGAATCTCCCAGCTCGCTGCGGTAATTTTTTTTCCTTGACCCAACTATCTTCAGCTACTTCATCGATGACATTCCTTCCACTATAGGTCAGAAGAGGGATGCTCGCTGTTGACTGCACAAAGTTCAGCGCCATTCCTGACTCCTCAGACACTGAAGCAGCCTATGTCCAGATAGGGCATTATCCAGGGCAATATCCAGGGTTGGGCTGTGAAGTGGCAAGTAACATTCACACTGCACAAATGCCAGGCAATGACCATCTCCAACAAGAGAGAATCTAATCATTGTCCCTTGACATTCAATGGCATTACCAGTGCTGAAACCCCCAATATCAACATCCTGGTGATTACCATTGACCAGAAACTGGATTAGCCATATAAATACTGTGGCTACAAGAGCAGGTCAAAGGCTCAGAATCCTGCAGCAAGTAACTCACTTCTTGACTCCCCAAAGCCTCCCCAAAGTGCGATGGAATACTCTCTACTTGCCTGAATGAGTGCAGCTCCAACAACATTTAAGAAGCTTGATACCATCCAGGACAAAGCAGCCTGCTTGATTGGCACCACATCCACAAACATTCACTCCGTCCACCAGCTATGCACAGTGGCAGCAATGTATACAATCTACAAGATGCACTGAAAGAACTCTTTAGTCAGTACCTACCAAACCCATGTCTGCTACCATCTAGGACAAGGGCATGGGAACAACTCCCCCTGGAGGTTACTCTCCAAGCCACACCCTACCCTCACCGTTCCTTCACTGTCAATGAGTCAAAATCCTGGAAATCCCTCCCCAGCAACACTGTGTGTGCACCTGCAACACATGGACTGCAGGAGTTCAAGAAGGCAGCTCACCACCACCTTCTCGAAGGCAATTAGGAATTGGTGATAAATACTGGTCTAGCCAGCAATGCCCACATTCCCTGAATTAATAAATCAAAGCTTGGGGATATTGTAACTATGGGTGAAATCTTACCAAAAAATTGCAGAGTGTTGTTTCTGGCGAGAAAAGTGATGCGTTTCTCTCCAGTAAATTGGTCGATTTTCTCTTCAGATTCTACCACACTCTGCCACAAAAAATCAAGGGGGAGTGATTCACGCCATCTTAGAGGTGGGAGGAGCTTAAACATGCCCCTAATACAGGACTGCTCTGAAATTGAGGTGCTATCTTTAAAGGGCGCCACGATCAAAACTCCAATAAAGCTGTCCCCACCCCACCACTGAGGCTTCAGGCCTCCCCTCCTCACCCCCAATCAGAGAGAGCTGTAACTATGACACCACCCCCCCCGCCCCGACTTTACATAGAACAAAGAACAAAGAAAACACAGGAACAGGCCCTTCGGCCCTCCAAGCCTGCATCGACCATGCTGCCCGACTTAACTAAAACCCCCTACCCTTGTGTGCAGTTCTGGCCACCTCACTATAAGAAGGATGTGGAAGCACTGGAACGAGTGCAGAGGAGATTTACCAGGATGCTGCCTGGTTTGGAGGGTAGCTCTTATGAGGAAAGGTTGAGGGAGCTAGGGCTGTTCTCTCTGGAGCGGAGGAGGCTGAGGGGAGACTTAATAGAGGTTTATAAAATGATGAAGGGGATAGATAGAGTGAACGTTCAAAGACTATTTCCTCAGGTGGATGGAGCTATTACAAGGGGGCATAACTATAGGGTTCGTGGTGGGAGATACAGGAAGGATATCAGAGGTAGGTTCTTTACGCAGAGAGTGGTTGGGGTGTGGAATGGACTGCCTGCAGTGATAGTGGAGTCAGACACTTTAGGAACATTTAAGCGGTTATTGGATAGGCACATGGAGCACACCAGGATGATAGGGAGTGGGATAGCTTGATCTTGGTTTCAGATAAATCTCGGCACAACATCGTGGGCCGAAGGGCCTGTTCTGTGCTGTACTGTTCTATGTTCTATGTTCTTCCGGGGACCATATCCCTCTATTCCCATCTTATTCATGTATTTGTCAAGACGCCCCTTAAAATTCACTACCATATCTGCTTCCACTACCTCTCCCGGCAATGAGTTCCAGGCACCCACAACTCTCTGTGTAACAAGTCTGCCTCGTATATCTCCTTTAAACCTTGTCCCTCGCACCTTAAACCTGTGCCCCCTAGTAATTGAAATTTTCAATCATCAGCCCCTTCTCTCTCTGTCCCCAACCCACCCCCACGTTCATTGGCCCCTTCACTCTCCTCTTTCTGGTGGGGTCAGGACACGGCAGAGAGACTAGTTACAGGTTACCAGTATGGAAGTACATGATAATGCATGCAAAACAGGTTCACACTCACTATGAGCGTGAACCTGTTGACATCGCCAATGAGGGGCGGGATAGTTCCAAAGTTGCGTTCTCTCCAGCGAGGGCTGCGACTTCCGGATCTTGAGCCCCTGCCGGCATCCTTGCAGATGGTGAATGCGGGCTCAAGATTTCGCCCCCGTGTCCTATTGTACATGAAATGAAAATGCTTCATGAATAAACATTCTCTTGCTATCACAATTTGTACATTTGATTAGGTATGCATCTCTATTAGTTGCACAGCATCAAAGGATACATATCTCTGTATTTTGAAGGACAAATCAAAAGTAAGCAAAAGAGCACTGTTATAATCCATATGGAATTTGGCACAATTTGTTGAGCTTAATAAATGAGAAAACAAATCATATCAAACAGATGTAATTTAACACTCAGTCACACTGTCAGTATATCTATGATAGTCCTATCAATTAGAAAACTTACCAGATGGGAATCAAAAGTAATTAGAGAAGGCTCAAATTGCTAACTAATCACTATCTATCTACCATGAAACTAAGGTTTACGCTAATTGTCAGTTGGCAAAGTTGAATGGAAAAATTGCTGAAGATTTTGTCCTCATCCTCACATTATAATCAATCGTGACAAATCTATTAAGGTTTAAACTTAGTGATTGAATATATTTATTGAGAAGGTACTTAAAATTTAGGAAGAAAACTGAATTATTTTTCAATCATACTGTGTTTGAAAAAGTCAAACTTCAGAAGAGAAAAGAGGACAATATTTCATTTTAATGATGTTCAGTTAGGTAGCAAAAACAGGAAATATATTCATGAGAATTTACAGCATCATGGATGTAAGGCAGTGACACTGTTCTGTCACACTGCTTCAATATACAATTCAGAGCCACAACGGAAGGCAGTAAGTTGCTCAGAGGTGTTTAATGGCACCAATGTAACTTGCCAACTGTGGAATCATTTAAATCATTGTATAAAAAAATTCAGCAATGTTTCTGCATCACATCCAAAATAAATTACACCATTTGGACCTTCCATTATCTTGCACAGACAATAGGTTAACAGAGGAAGACGAACAGTTTTCCACATGTTTGGTGTTATTATTGTAGTAAGAAGTTTAACAACACCAGGTTAAAGTCCAACAGGTTTATTTGGTAGCAAAAGCCACACAAGCTTTCGAGGCTCTAAGCCCCTTCTTCAGGTGAGTGGGAATTCTGTTCACAAACAGAACTTATAAAGACACAGACTCAATTTACATGAATAATGGTTGGAATGCGAATACTTACAACTAATCCAGTCTTTAAGAAACAAAACAATGGGAGTGGAGAGAGCATCAAGACAGGCTAAAAAGATGTGTATTGTCTCCAGACAAGACAGCCAGTGAAACTCTGCAGGTCCACGCAACTGTGGGAGTTACAAATAGTGTGACATAAACCCAATGAACACCGCTCGACAATCACCAGGCAAGACTGTTCTCTTCCTGTTGGGGAGCACTTCAGCGGTCACGGGCATTCGGCCTCTGATATTCGGGTAAGCGTTCTCCAAGGCGGCCTTCGCGACACACGACAGCGCAGAGTCGTTGAGCAGAAACTGATAGCCAAGTTCCGCACACACAAGGACGGCCTCAACCGGGATATTGGGTTTATGTCACACTATTTGTAACTCCCACAGTTGCGTGGACCTGCAGAGTTTCACTGGCTGTCTTGTCTGGAGACAATACACATCTTTTTAGCCTGTCTTGATGCTCTCTCCACTCCCATTGTTTTGTTTCTTAAAGACTGGATTAGTTGTAAGTATTCGCATTCCAACCATTATTCATGTAAATTGAGTCTGTGTCTTTATAAGTTCTGTTTGTGAACAGAATTCCCACTCACCTGAAGAAGGGGCTTAGAGCCTCGAAAGCTTGTGTGGCTTTTGCTACCAAATAAACCTGTTGGACTTTAACCTGGTGTTGTTAAACTTCTTACTGTGTTTACCCCAGTCCAACGCCGGCATCTCCACATCGTTATTATTGTAACCATGGTAAAGTACCTTGTAGAAAAATGTGTGTGCGTGTGTGTGTGGTAGAAGGGATGAGGTTGGGAGTTTCAGATAGGTGGTAAGGGAGGTTTGGAAATTTATTAGTGCACTGTCACCAAAGTAAAGCACTCCACTTTTTAGCAAACCTCAGAATGAAACATTGATACATGACTCACTCTCAAGAAACAAAGGACATTTTTGTGGTTTTCTATGTTTTCAAATTTCAATGGGGGCGATCTTATCCACCCCCTTGGCAATGCCTGGTGGCCAGTGGGCACTGCCAGTGTGTCAGGCTGGCAGTGCCAGTGTGCCTGGTGGGCAGTGCCAGGGTGCCAGGCTGGCACTGTCCAAGGCCCCCCCCCCCGCCCCCCCACCCCAGTCCTGGACCTCCGGGGGGGGTGGAGGTCTTAAAGGCCTCTGGTCCCACTGGCAAGGTCATCACAACAGGTCCCCTTTGATCGGGACCATAGGTGATCCTTGCCGGTGAGGTCCTCGACTGGCGAGGCCATCGAGGCAAGTGAGTCCTAATGGTATTACAAGTGAGCATCCCATGTTATCCCATGAAATGTTGTGAGCTTGTTTCCCACCCAAAACCCAACCCAAGTTAAAACTAACGCCATCTAATTTTAACATCCTATCATGTTGACTGTGATTTAAATGGAACTCAGGATCTCTGCATCCCATGCTCACCTGTAATATCTAAATTCTATTTTAAATAGTATTTAGATAGTGAGATCAACCTCGGCTCTCTCGCAGTCATACCGGCTTGCCCTGCTCATTGGCCGGCAGGGCGAGATGGTAAGATCGCCCCCAAAGAAAGAGTCTGCGAACCCAAGAGTGAAATCTTAACAGAGCAATGACTCATATCCTGGGAAGTGATTTTAGTTATTGATTTTGGGAGGAAACTTAGCAGGTGCAATATGGGTGAGCAGTTACAAAGGAGAAAGTGCTGTTCTGGGCCTGACAAGGTGAATCATGTCCTGGGCACCTCCTGCTTTCTTTTTGTTGGTCCCTTGCCATCACTCAACATGGAAGCAGCAATGTGGCCAAAGACAACTTGATGTTCACCTTCCAAAAGCCACTCTGTGCTCTCTTCATTATCTTTCTGGTTGGGAAGTGAAATTGGCTGCATTTAACTGAGGCTTAGGAGTTTAAGTTGCTCAGGATTGAAATGTTGCGATTAAAAATAAATTACTGCAGACATTGGAATCTGAAACAAAAACAAAAGATGCTAGAAAATGTCAGTAGGTCTGACAGCATCTGCGCAGAGAGAATAGAGTCAACATTCTGAGTCTGGATGCCCCTTCATCAGAGTTGAACGAGCGAAATGTTGTGAGCTTGTTTCCCACCCAAAACCAAACCCAAGTTAAAACTAACACCGTCTAATTTTAACATCTTGTCATGTTGACTGTGAATTAAATGGAACTCAGGATCTTTGCATTATGCCGCAGAAGTGGTAAGGAGCTTTTGGAAATACGTATCATCCAGCTAAAATATTTGTGTGTACAGTTAGTTCAGCAAACCTGAGCGATCACCCACCAAGCACAGCAAAGCAATCATAGATGTTAATATTTAATATATTCTTAAATGTGAGCCAATCCACATTAATTTGGTTGAATTTGAATTATTGCTTACACTCATTTTAAAACCTACTCTTACCAAACATTGTTTGATAACTAGTAAGACATTTTTTACAAACACACCATGTAAAATGTACTCTGTTTTCATTATCAAGTCTCACAAGATATCAAGTCAGTCATAAGAGCACTCACGCGGACAGATACCGGAACTGCCGATCTTTCCATCACCTCTCCACCCTCCAATCAGTTTCCAATACCCTCATTAGAAGGTGCGACTGAATGGCCTGCAGAGATTTAATTTTTAATATGTTGAAAGATCTTCAATCAAGTAAACCCAATTTTTAATCAAAGTTTAGTCAAAGTATGCTGGGGTTTCCTGTGGCCAAGCTGGCCGGAAACTTATCAAAAGATACACGGTGTTAGATGCAACAGCTTGTCCTCCGCAGAAATACGTTTTTTACAGACTTTTCTCATATGGGCATTCATATGGAATGTAAGCGAGATACACTTAAGGCCTAACCATGATGGGGTCTGGAGAAACTAGTACCCCTGTCCTCCCTTTGTTTAATTGGTCTAATCGAATGACGCAATTGGGTTTCTGATCAATTCATTGGCCAGTTGCCAAGGAACTGGGGTATAATAATGCTAACCCAAAGGAACTTTGATTTGATTTGATTTATTATTGTCACATGTATTTACATACAGTGAAAAGTATTGTTTCTTGCGCGCTATACAGACAAAGCATACCATTCATAGAGAAGGAAATGAGAGAGTGCAGAATGCAGTGTTACAGTCATAGCTAGGGTGAGGAGAAAGATCAACTTAATGCAAGGGAAGTCCGTTCAAAAGTCTGACAGAGGCAGGGAAGAAGCTGTTCTTGAGTCCGTTGGTACGTGATCTCAGATTTTTGTATCTTTTTCCCAACGGAAGAAGGTGAAAGAGAGAATGCCTGGGGTGCATGGGGTCCTTAATTATGCTGGCTGCTTTGCCGAGTCAATAGATGGGAGACTGGTTTGCGCAATGGATTGGGCTACATTCACAACCTTTTGTAGTTCCTTGCAGTCTTGGGCAGATCAGGAGTCATACCAAGCTGTAATACAACCAGAAAGAATGCTTTATATGGTGCATCTGTAAAACTTGGTGAGAGTCGTAGCTGACATGCCAAATTTCTTTAGTCTTCTAGAGATGTTGGTAAGCTTTCTTAACTGTAGTGTCAGCATGGGGGGACCAGGAAAGGTTGTTGGTGATCTGGACACCTAAAAACTTGAAGCTCTCAACTCTTTCTACTTCGTCCCCATTGATGTAGACGGGGGCATGTTCTCCTTTACGCTTCCTGAAGTTGATGACAATCTCCTTCGTTTTGTTGACATTGAGGGAGAGATTATTGTTGCTGCACCAGTTCACCAGATTCTCTATCTCATTCCTGAACTCTGTCTCATCATTGCTTGAGATCTGACCCACTACAGTATTGTCGTCAACAAACTTGAAAATCGAGCTTGTGGGCATTGTGAAGAATCCAGGGACCAAGCTCACAGAAAGAGGCCAACATCTGGAAAAAAGAGAAAGGCTGATAACATGAAGCAAAATCCTGGCCAGGTTTCATGTGCAAGTGAAAATCAACCTTAAGTTAAGTAAAGTAACAGATTGTGAGTATTTGGTTTTGCATTGCAAGTATTTACTATTGCTTAAGTAGCTATAAAATAAAGGACATTGTGTTTAAGTATCTAAAGTCGACTTTGTGTCTTTATTCACTAGTAGAGGTTAAAACACATAGATTTGTACAGCAATGAGTCTTCTCCATCTGTAATAAGAAACATCTACAACAAGAACTTCACCATATTAAGTCTATACTTCAACTGAATGGATTTAGAACATAGAACATAGAACATGACAGCGCAGTACAGGCCCTTCGGCCCTCAATGTTGCGCCGACCAGTGAAACCAATCTAAAGCCCATCTAACCTACACTATTCCAATATCATCCATATGTTTATCCAATAACCATTTGAATGCTCTTAATGTTGACGAGTCCACTACCACTGCAGGCAGAGCATTCCACGTCCTTACTACTCTCTGAGTAAAGAACCTACCTCTAACATCTGTCCTATATCTCTCGCCCCTCAATTTAAAGCTATGTCCCCTCGTGTTAGCCATCACCATCCGAGGAAAAAGGCTCTCACTATCCACCCTATCTAATCCTCTGATCATCTTATATGCCTCTATTAAGTCAACTCTTAACCTTCTTCTCTCCAACGAAAACAACCTCAAGCCCCTCAGCCTTTCCTCATACGATTTTCCCACCATACCAGGCAACATCCTGGTAAATCTCCTCTGCACCCTTTCCAACACTTCCACATCCTTCCTATAATGCGGCGACCAGAACTGTACGCAATACTCCAACTGCGGCCGCACCAGAGTTCTGTACAGTTGCAACATGACCTCCTGGCTCCGAAACTCAATCCCTCTACCAATAAAAGCTAACACACTGTACGCCTTCTTAACAACCCTATCAACTTGGGTGCCAACTTTCAGGGATCTATGCACATGGACACCCAGATCCCTCTGTTCATCCACACTACCAAGTATCTTACCATTTGCGCAGTACTCTGTATTCCTGTTACTCCTTCCAAAGTGAATCACTTTGCACTTTTCCGCATTAAACTCCATTTGCCACCTCTCAGCCCAGCTCTGCAGCTTATCTACGTCCCTCTGTAACCTGCCACTTCCCTCCGCACTGTCTACAACTCCACCGACTTTAGTGTCATCCGCAAATTTACTAACCCATCCTTCTATGCCCTCATCCAGGTCATTAATAAAAATGACAAACAGCAGTGGCCCTAAAACAGATCCTTGCGGTACACCACTAGTAACTGAACTGCAGGATGAATATTTCCCATCAACCACCACCCTCTGTTTTCTTCCAGCTAGCCAATTCCTGATCCAAACCACTAAATCACCCTCAATCCCATGTGTCCGTATTTTCTGCAAAAGCTTACCATGGGGAACCTTATCAAACACTTTGCTGAAATCCATATACACCACATCAACCGCTTTACCCTCATCCACCTCTTTGGTCGCCTTCTCAAAGAACTCAATAAGGTTTGTGAGGCACGACCTACCCTTCACAAAACCGTGCTGACTATCCCTAATCAAATTATTCCTTTCCAGGCGATTATAAATCCTATCTCTTATAATCCTTTCCAATACTTTGCCTACAACAGAAGTAAGGCTCACCGGTCTATAATTACCAGGGTTGTCCCTACTCCCCTTCTTGAACAAGGGGACAACATTTGCTATCCTCCAGTCTTCTGGCACTGTTCCAGTAGACAATGACGACCCAAAGATCAAAGCCAAAGGCTCTGCAATCTCCTCTCTAGCCTCCCAGAGAATCCTAGGATAAATCCCATCCGGCCCAGGGGACTTATCTATTTTTACCCTTTCCAGAATTGCTAACACTATGAATCCCTGTGAATCTCAAACCCATCCAGTCCAACAGCCTGCATCTCAGTACTCCCCTCAACACTGTCCCTCTCCAATGTGAATACTGACGAAAAATATTCATTTAGTGCCTCTCCTATTTCTTATTTATTTCAGACAAGATTAACGCTTGATAACAATTAATTCCATTAACCAAGAACTCGCCACCTGTACATTGATTCCACATCACACAGATTACAATGTATCCTTAAGTCATTGGACATGGAGGTCCAACACAAGACTGCTAAGAAAATCTACTCCATCATTCAGACACATAAGGACAAAAAAAATCTAATAATAAACCAGGAATTTGCATCACACCATGATATTGTTGGAAGTACCATTGTTGGCCCTTGCTATTCTCGGTGCCTCCTCCAAAAGGTGTTCAGCATGGAAGAGCACTGACTCATCAGCTGAGGTAGGTGGTAATCAGCTGGAGGTTTTTTCCCCATGTTCAACAGGTTGCCATGAGACTGATGGGGTCAGGCAACAACGTTCAGGACTCCCTGGGCCACTGTATCTCAGCAGTATGCCATTGTGCTGCCACTTCTGATGCAGCTGTCCTGCCTGTTGGATGGGGCATGTCAAGAGATGGCGATAGAGGAGTCTGGGACATTGGCCTAAATTCTCAGGGGGCTGCGAGGGAGGTGGGAGGAATGTAAAATAGGGAGTTCACCCATCCTGCCACTTTCCCGCGTACCCCAAGCTCTCCCACATATTCCACAGAGGGGGTGGACGGAAGGGTTTGGATAGGTTAGGGAGACGTGTGGAGGTGGGAAGGGTCTGGGTTTAAGGGAGTGGGGGTAATAGGAAGGAAAGTAGTTCAATGTAAGGGGGAACCAACCCAGGATCAGTAAGGGCAGCCTCTGAAGAGTGACCCCCCCCCCCCCACCCCTCCTTCCTTCCCACCCTTTAAGTATCAGAGTTTTTAAAAATCAGTCTTCCTGCATGGCTGCCCACGCAAAATGTTTTATGGTGTAGGAGTGTATTACCAGAGTCAATTTGCTTGATAACAATTTTCCCTTGATTATTCATGTAAATATGGTGGGCAGGCTGCCAGTTTGACACCTACCCACCCCCTATATTATCGGGAATAACTTGGGAGTGAACCGCACTGTGGTGGAATAGGCACATGCCATATTTTATGTAACCCCCAACTCCTTCTCACCTCCCAAACAAACAGGAAACACACGTAAAATTCAGCCCTGTGACTATGTCAAGCTGTTGCTGGACTGGTCTGTGGGACAGTGCGCTCAATTTTGGCGCAATCCCAGATAAAAATGCCAGCACTGGCTGAGCGGAAAGAACAGCACTGAATGAGAAAGGATTATAAGGCCCATCGAGTGCACTCCATCCATAGATCCTGCACAGTTTGTCACGGGAATGTTCTGTATAACTGCTGCCTCAGCCTGTAAGCAGAAACGATTCCCTTTGTATTTCCGTTATGACCTGTTTTCCCCTTTCCAGCTTCAGCAGCACTTTGATCATTTCACATTCTACCTGTCCTTAAGGTTTCTAACCCTCTTCCAGATGAGGTATCTACCCAAAAGCAAAATACTGAAGATGCTGGAAATTTGAAACAAAAACTGAAAACGTTGCAGATGCTGAGCAGGACAAGCAACGACAGCGAAGAGAGAAACAGGGATAGCACTTCAGCTTTCACCAGAACTCAGAAATATCTTCTGTTCCTTTTCAAAAGGGTCTCAAGACTTGTGCACGTTCGAATCCTGTCCCTCACATGTCCACTTCTAATTTGATCTGATCTGTGGCTTGCTAATTTTAATAGGGTGTCCTCCAGTTCAGTTCGCTAAATGCAAAATAGCTTGCTTACATTCCCATTGTCTACAAAGATTGACAGTAATAATAATTTATTTTAATTGGCTACCTTTGAGTTCAATTCACCATTTTGACGTAATTTAGAAAGCAGCGGCATGAGGTTTTGTGTCAGTAGAATATTGACATGATACAACTTATGAACACATTTCTAGGCACAGTGCTATCCTTGTGATTGGTTAATATTGTCACTGCGTCGCAGCTGCAGTGTTCAGCTCATTATCTCTTTAAACCAATTTGTTGAAACTTATGAGAAAACGAAAGAACAAATGTTTAATATCTTCACATCACAGTTTAATTTTCAAAATTTAATAAAAACCATTCATAATGAAAGTCATCTCTTCCACGCTATGGGAAAGCATTACCTTTGTGTTTTCAATAACCAAGTGATTGTATTTTCGAAACCTCTTATTTTTATTTTAGATTAAAAAACGTGGTCACGTTTGTGCATGTGCTGCAGAGGAAAGAAAGGGCAAGCACTCCAAAACAAATTAGGGAGAGAATTGAAACATAAATTTCATCGGCCTGTTTGCCACTTGACCACCACTTACAAAGACTGCCAAGGGAAACAGCTCAGAATGAAGCATCAGCAGCCAACGTGCCAATGACCTGCCTGTGGGCAGCGCACACGTGAATGGAGTGAATGAATGTCTACCACGTATGGAAAAAACAAACATATCACTGTTGCCATGACTCACAGTGTAATAGACTCTGTACAATCTATGGGTTCAATGTCATATTAATGGACTGGCTGACTTGAAGTGGGTCTTGATAGTCTAATTGGATATGATATTATGGAAATATGGATATATGGGGGGGCGATTCTCCCATCCCGGTGCACTAACTATAGCACCCCCCGCCCCACCCTCATAGTATAAATGATTTTCTTTGCTCTTAGCTCTGATGGTCATTCAGACTCGAAACGTTGACTCTATTCTCTCTCCACAGATGCTGTCAGACCTGCTGAGATTTTCCAGCATTTTCTGTTTTTGTTTGTCATGCATGAAGACTCTTTCTGAACTGAATAGCACTTCTGCACAAATATTAAAAGTTTGTCCATTGACAGACAAACTTCAGGCACAGAAACTGATGAATTAACCTACCTTTCCATTTGGTACAATCATGACTGATCTGATTGTGGCCTCAACTCGACTATGCTACCTACATCCCCTATACCCCCCTGTTTGACAAGGATCAATCTAACTCTAACATAAATACATTCATTGACCCTTCCTCCACTGCCCTCTGGGGAAGACAATTCCACAGATTCGGGAAGAGAATTCCACAGATTCATGATTCTCAGAGAGAAAAACTTCTCACCTTCATCTGAAATGGGACATCCCTTATTTTCAAATTGTGTCCCCCCTCGTTCCAGTCCCTCCCCAAAAGGAGGCATTTTTTCAGGTGTCAGGCTTCTGTGGAAAACACCAGCAAAATCTCAATTGGGAATCTTAAAAGAAGTTTATTTATTAGTCACAAGTAAGCTTATATTAACACTGCAATTAAATTATTGTGAAAATCCCCTAGTCGCCACACTGCGGTGCCTGTTCAGGTACACTAAGGGAGAATTTAGCATGGCCAATGCATCTAACCAGCATGTTTTTCGGACTGTGGGAGGAAACACACACTGACACAGAAAATGTGCAGACTCCGCACAGACAGTGACCCAAGCCAGGAATCGAACCCGGGTCCCTTGCGCTGTGAGGCAGCAGTGCTAACCACTGTATCACTGTGTCACTCCAAAAGAAAGAAACCTAGGTTATTTCTTGGTATTTACCTGACCAGGCCAGAAGATGCAAGTTAAGATAACAAAGAGCAAAGTAACTGCCAATCTAGACGAACAACTGCAATAATTAGATAAGAATTTACCTCAGGCTCCAATTAGATTTCTTTCCTGCGTATAGAAACTGAGCAAAAATATAAAGGGAAAGGCCACATTCATATTTGAAGATCATAATATTGGTCCAAAATATGCTTCAGAAATGTCATGGGAGATAATTTTTCATAAGATAACTATTTTTATGATAAAAAGGTGCTTCGATGTTCATGCTTGTTTCTTCCAAAAATTCAACTCCACAATTTGTTAAAACACCTAATTCATCAAGGTATCTTGAACATCCAAACTATAAATGCAACATGTCCTTAAGTGCATTAAATAAATACTTGGGGCAGGATTTTCTAGTTGGGAAATTTTCCCACCCCAAGACTAAAAACTTCTGCCCGAGGTCAACGGACGTTTAAATGGTCCGTCAAATTTTCCATCCTGCCCGCAATGATTCCCGCGGTGGGCAGAACTAGAAAATTAACTTCTTGAAAGGGAAAATGTAGGGTTATGGGGAAGAACAGAAAAGTGGCACTCACTTTTTGTTTGGATTGTTCTTGCAAAGAACCAGCATGGCAGGATGGACTAAATGGCCTTCTTCTGTATGGTATGATTCTGTGAAGTGATGTAGTACTAGAAAGAAGGAAAGCCAATATTCCAGTCTTCAATAATCCATGATAGTAGCAGCCTCAGTCAAAATGATATTATTTAAAATCTGCCTCTACCTCTGACTATGATGTGATTGATCTCTATTGGAAAATGCACACGTGGATGTAACGACAGGCGGGTGACATGGTGGCACAGTGGTTAACATGGCTGCCTCACAGCATCAATCCAGATGCAATTCTGGACTTGGGTGACTGACTGCCTGTGTGGAGTTTGCACATTCACCCTGTGTGTGCGTAGGTTCCTGCTGAGTGCTCTGGTTTCCTCCTACACTCCAAAGATGCGCACGTTAGGTGGATTGGCCATGCCAAGTTGCCCCTCAGTGTCCCAAGATTTGTAGGTGAGGTGAATTAGCTCTCTTTGTATTACACAACACCTTCTGTTCTCTTATTGGATTACCGTGAATACTGTATTCTTCCACTATCTCCATCTTCGTCCAATCTCTAGACCTGCACTATTTCTGTCTTGTACTATCGCTGCCCTGTTCCTACAATTCTTGCTTAGGCCTGTATTTTTTTTCTCTTTTCAGTAAGCTCCCGGGGTTAATTCATTCTTGCCCCATTTTCTTTTTTCTGCTTCCACCCACATCATTTCTGCTCTTAACTGTTTCCCAATCAAAAATGGAGCGAAACCTCTCATTGATGCTTCGCAGAAAGGAAAAGCTTCACTCCACCAACCAAATGTACCTGTATTGTTTGACAATGGGAGGTGAAGCCCATGATCTTCCCATTGTACAGCGCTTTCATTGGAAAATTGTGCAGCATTGACCCCGGTCACTGTGCTCCATTTTGACACCTCTGTTGTGGTCCACTCCCCAGTTTCCATCGCCAATTTATTCACTTCTCCCCAACCTCCACTGTGCTCTGTGCCTGCTCCTACTCTCCCGGGTGTGCTTTATTTTTGAAATTCCTTACATTACTGTGCATTGCTCCACGGGATCTAACCCTGTGTTCCACTCCCAAACACACAACTGTGTATCATTTTCCAGGCCAACACAAGACCATACTAGGTAATACTCCAAAATGTTGATTCCATCCATGTTAGTTTTGCAGTGTTGTTCCCAATTCCGCCATTTTCACCTGGGTGGGGAGAGGGCAAGCTCAGGAGTTACCCTTGCCCCATTAAGGCACAGTGGTGGTCTATAAAATTGGCATCATGAGCTCTTGTTGCAGCAGAGTTACCGGGAAGTGCGGTCAGTAAGCGATGGACCGTACTGAGAGTCATCACCCTCCTTGCTTCATGAGGGAAAAAGAGCAGGTGGTAAGGCTGCCAAGGACAATTGGGTATTCATCCTGACCAAAAGCAATGCAGCAGTGGCAACAGGTACATAGCTTTCCCATGTTGAACACAATGGCAATGAGGAACAATAAAACTCCACAGAATGGATAGAGCCCTGGGCATCAGGAGGGAAGAAGAGAGGGACAAGGGGGCAGAAAGGATATGGAGGCCCTACCCCCAGCATAGGATCTACCAGTGAAGATGGACCTAGTTGGAGATGACTGAGAAACAGTGTTCAGGCAGGCAGTCACAGACATTTGCATCATCTTCATGGAAGACGTCATACATCAGAACTTTGGTCACCATGCCTTGCCAGTGGTCATCAAAGATAGTGTGGCCTTGAAATGATTTTCTCCTCATTCCTTCCAAGGATTAGCTGTGGAACTTGGTGGCAACTAACAAATGGTTGCACGCTGCAGCATCTCCTAGGCTATTAACTCCCTATTTGCCAGAGCTGGACAGGGCATTCTGTCCACTTCTGTGCAGAAGTCATTGGTTTCATAAGAGCATTAGATGATAAGAAATGGGAGAAGGGGTAGACCATTCAGCCCCTCAAGCCTATTACACCCATTCAGTAAGATCATAGCTGATATGAAGCGGTCTTAGCACTGCTTTCCAGCCTGCCTCCCTATAACCCTTGATTCCCATTTAGATCAACAATCTGTCTAACTCAGTCTTGAATATATTGAATATCCCAGTCTCCACTGCTCCCTGGGGAGGAAAATTTCAAAGACCAATGACCGTCTGAAAGAAGAAATTCCTCCAAATTGCCATCTTAAATTGGAGATCCCTTATCTTTAAAGAGTGCCCCCCTCATTCTAGATTCTTTCATAAGGAGAAACATACTCTAAGAGTCGATGATGTCAATCCCCCTCAGAATCTTTTGGACTCACTCCTGTAAGTGTCCCTGTCATTCTTCTAAACTCCAATGAGTATAAGCCCAACCTGCTGCATCTTTCTTCATAAGACTAACCCTTCATCCCAGTAATAAGCCCAGCGAGTCTTTCTCTGAACTCCTTCCAAAGCATGTATGTCCTTCTTTAGAATACACTACTTGGTACTCTAGGTGCCGTCGCAGCAATTCCCTGCAGAGTTGTTGCAAGATTTCCCTAGTTTTATGCTCCATCCTCTTTGCGATAAAGGTAACATTCTATTTGTTTTATTAATTGCTTGCACTGTACCTGCATATTAACTTGTGATTCATATGCAAGGACTTTCAGATCCCTCTACCCCTCATTCTCTGCAGTCACACTCCATTCAAATAATACCCTGCTTTTCTATTCTTCCCACTATCAGTGAATTCCCCAGGTGCAGGGCATCTTTGACAACACCCATGAGGCACCCAGTGCCCCTCCATTTAGAGTTATCAACAGGAAGGGTTTCCACTCCCTCATCATTCAGCTGATCTGCAACTACAACAAGAGCTTCTTCCATGAGTGCACTCAGTTCCCTGGCAGCTGCCATGACTCTTTCATCCTCTGCCATTCCAGGCTGCCACTTATCTTCAGTCCATCCCTCAAAGTCCAAGGCTGGATCCTCCAGTTATCCCTTGAAGAGATTGCTACTCACCCCGCTACAAGAATCCCAGACATTGGCACAGTGGCAAGACAATGAAAACCATCTGTTCACTTGGGCATCTATTGAGCTGGCCATTGGGCTTCTGAAGTTCTGCTTCTGGAGTTTACACCAGCCAGGTGGGGCCCTCTCATACCCTCCTTAAAGGGTCTCACCTACAGTGGTGGCCTTCTGTGCTTTCCATAGTATGGTCCTCCATAGAATTGTGCACCTTGAGGACACTGAGGCCCTGCAAGGAAACAGCTCACCAGTAGAAGACGAGAAGCAGGACCTGGAAGAGGAGTTGAAGAGGGAGGATATAGAGCACTGAGGCACACTGGCTGCATGGGCATTGGGCTAGGTATGGAGTGTAGCTCAAAGTTCTCATGAGGATGCCGTGCTTGTCAATGATCTTCTGATCTGGAGCATTTCAGCTGAGCCCCTTTAACCCAGCATGAATGGCATGGGATGGAATTCATTCTGCACTGCCTGTTAATATCTATATAGAAAACATAGCCTGGAGCATTGAAGCATAGAGTACGGTGCAGAGGAGGCCATTCGGCCCATCAAGCCTGCACCGACAACAATCTTACCTCGGCCCCATCCCCATAACCCCATTTGCCCTGCTAATTCCACTGACACTAAGAGGACTTTTTTTTTTGTTGCCATCTTCATAAGCCTGTCTAACTGGATGAACAGCAAGCTGCATTCAAGTTAATGCTAATTTAATCAGCTTGCTGATTGGGAGAGAATGATTCCCTCTGGGTTTTTCCTGTTCCTTAAATATTTTATGTTTCTATGATACAATTTAAATGCTGTTGTTATGGGAAACAGCCTATATGCTGAACAAAGTCGCGACTGTTTTCCTTCTTTTGTAAGCATGCACAGTTCTTGCTTCAATCAACCAAACTAGTAAGTACATTTGTGAACATTGTTTGTTGAGAAATGTACAGAATGTACAATTCTAAACACACAAATCAGATGTTATCAATAATATTACATTACAATGGTAAATTCCATCTCCAAAGATGTGTGGGTTAGGTTGATTGAGCACAATAAATTGTCCCTTAGCATCAGGGGAATTAGCAGTGTAAATACATGGAGTTACGGGGATAGATCCTGGGTGGGATTGTTGTTGGTGCAGGCTCAATGGGCTGAATGGCCTCCTTCTGCACTGTCGGAATTCTATGATTCTATGATTCTATGATTCTATATCACGTCAATGGTGCAGGTTGAACAGGGATATGCCAACTTGCATCTGACTGGTAATGATAATTTAAAATTCGCAAATAGTGGGCAAGATAAATTGCATTGACGATGTAGGGCCAGAAAGTTGATTCCTCTGTGATCAATCACTGTTCTGAGAAGTGAATCTTCATATAAACATTTGGAAGAAAAAGTTCATAGCATTATGCTGCTGTTCAACCATGTGAGTAAACTGGTCAATTAAAAAGAAGAATGGCCACTTAGATAACATGCTAGAAAGGCTAAGAATTGTAGGGAGTGTTGACTACTTTTTTCTGCTTTGTTTGAACTGCCAGTAAAATAACTTGTTGCCTCCAATGAACAATCAAATAGAAAGGAAAGAAAAATACTTCCATCCATATAGCAGCTGTTGTGACTTCAGGACATCACAAGCCACTTCACAGCAAATTGAGTGCTTTTGCGTTGTAGCCGCTGTTGTAATGTAGGAAACACAGCAGTCGATTTGCTCACAACAAGCACCCATAAGTAGCAATGTGATAAAGGGCAGATAGTCTGTTCTCATTGATTGAAGGATAAATATTGGCCAGGAAATATTGGATTTGGAGTACTGCGTCCAGTTCTGGTCACCACACTACCAGAAGGACGTGGAGGCATTGGAGAGAGTGCAGAGAAGGTTTACCAGGATGTTGCCTGGTATGGAGGGTCTTAGCTATGAGGAGAGATTGGGTAGACTGGGGTTGTTCTCCTTGGAAAGACAGAGAATGAGGGGAGATCTAATAGAGGTATACAAGATTATGAAGGGTATAGATAGGGTGAACAGTGGGAAGCTTTTTCCCAGGTCGGAGGTGACGATCACGAGGGGTCACGGGCTCAAGCTGAGAGGGGCGAAGTATAACTCAGACATCAGAGGGACGTTTTTTACACAGAGGGTGGTGGGGACCTGGAATGCGCTGCCAGGTAGGGTGGTGGAGGCAGGCACGCTGACATCGTTTAAGACACTGGCTAGCCCATTGCACTTGGGATGTGCTGATGCTTGTGATTGTGGTTTGGTCAAACTAGGATAGAGTTAAGGATCAGGATAGCCAATGAGCTAAAACCAAGCCTTTCCCTGATGCAATTTTTCAAAACCACCTCGGCCTTTTGGCTAAGATGGAGCATTAGATCAAGCCCAGGATGGGGTGCAATGCCACATCCTGTCAGCTCAGGTCTTGGTTGATGGAGCCCAAGGTGGGATGCAATCCCTCATCCTGTCAGCTTGGATCTTATTTGTCCCTTACGTGGGGACCATGAATTGGATTCAATTTGAATTGAGTTTTTTTGTTGGAATAAAAGTACTGAAATGTACTAAAAAAAACTCCTGCTCTTCTTTGAACTGGTGCCATGGGATCCAGCTGAAAAAGCAGACCTGATTTAAGGGCACAGACTGAAGAGGGCACCTTTGACAGGGCAGTGCTCCCCCTGTGCCACACGTGAGTACAGTAAGAGTTTTAACAACACCAGGTTAAAGTCCAACAGGTTTATTTGGTAGCAAACACCATTAGCTTTCGGAGCGCTGCTCCTTCGTCAGATGGAGTGGAAATGTGCTCTCAAACAGGGCACAGAGACACAGAAATCAAGTTACAGAAGTTACAGAAGTTACAGGTGATTCTGTAACTTGATTTCTGTGTCTCTGTGCCCTGTTTGAGAGCACATTTCCACTCCATCTGATGAAGGAGCAGCGTTCCGAAAGCTAATGGTGTTTGCTACCAAATAAACCTGTTGGACTTTAACCTGGTGTTGTTAAAACTCTTACTGTGTTCACCCCAGTCCAATGCCAGCATCTCCACATCATGACTACCACACGTGAGTGTCAGCCTTGATTCCTGTGCTCAAGATCCAGAGTGGCACTTGAGCTCACAAGCTTCAGACCCAGTGGTAAGTGTGCTGCCAACTGAGCCACGCCCCAATTGTAAAACAGATCAACTTCTTACCATGTTAAAGTCATTTCCACCAAAAGGATCATCCTCTAAATCACGTTACACTGGGACTTGAAATTTTGTGGTCATTTTGGCCAAAATCTGCCCTAAATCCAGTGGTGGTCTGCCAGGAAATAGCATCGGCCAGAACATATTGGCAACATGCCAGGCACAAGGGGAACCTGGTGGACACAAGAGGAACTTGCTGGGCACAAGGGGAACCTGTCAGAACACATTGGGTATGTTCTAGAACACAGTTGTGGTCTGCTGGAAATAGCAAGCTTCTGTCAGAATAATCCAAAACATCTTTACTTTGATATTACCAGATTGGTCTTGCAAGAATGGCAACTCTGTTTCTTAAGGTCTCACAAGGTTATCCTGATAGAGTTCCAAGTCAGGATGGTGTGTGACTTGGAAAGGGAACTTGCAAGTGGTGGAGTTCCCACATGACGGCTGCCCATGTACTAATTGGTGGTGGAGAACACGGGTCTGGAAGAGGTTG
This sequence comes from Mustelus asterias, assembly GCF_964213995.1. NCBI lineage: Eukaryota > Metazoa > Chordata > Chondrichthyes > Carcharhiniformes > Triakidae > Mustelus > Mustelus asterias. Next base: position 55,337,604 of record NC_135816.1, read on the forward strand.
CTGAACGAGGCTTGGTGTGTTGTCGCAGTGCATCATGTGGATGGTAATACACAGTTGCCACTGTGCAACAGTGGTGGAGGGAATGAATGGTTGAAGTGGTGGATGGGTTGCCAATAAAGCATGCTGTTTTACCATGGATGGCATTGAGCTTTTTTGAGTCTTGCTTAAGTAGACAGTATTCCATCACACTCTGAAGTTGTGCCTTTTAGATGGGGGACAGGTTTTGGGGAGTCAAGATGTGAATTATTCACTGCAGAATTCCCAGCATCTGACCTGCCCTAAGCCACAGTACCTATGTGACTGATCCAGTTCAGTTTCTGGACAATGGTGACCCCCCCTAGGATGTTGGTAGTTGGAGTTTCAGTGATGTTAATGCCATTGAACATCAAGGGGAGATAGATTCTCTCTTGTTGGAGATGGTCAGACTCAAAAGCTTTTTGACGAGGAGGAGGAATGAAACATCCCTTCAGAGCTGGATAGTTACTACCAAAGGCATCATCAAGGTATTGTTGCAGCTGGACTTCCCAAATTATCAAAGACCAACTCCAAAAGGCCCTAAGAAGGTCAGTGCGCACAGAGACTCAATTCTGCGGCAGATTTTATATCAGCATGGCTAATAGTCGGGACTCAAATGCTAATTACTGATGAACAGGATATTGCTGCCTAGATTTTCCTATTGGCATATTTGATATTAATGTCAATCAGAGAACATAGAACAATATGTCTGAAAATGCCGGACAATGCACAGTGGAATCAACGATATAAATAATGATTGCCTCCCTTATCACTTCTCATACAACTGTTCTTGTTTTTATGTTATGCTATTATTTAACCAGAACCTCTACAAGGCAGATCAACTTATCTGAAATAAAATCACTTTGGCAATTATTCATGTGGACTAGTTTCATTTTTAATGAGACTCTGTAAACGTGTATAGAAGCAAAATTATGACCTAGAAAATTAGATGGATATTTGAACTTGTAAAATAGGTTCAATTATTAAACTTTCCCTCATGTGTTTATCGAACGTCCCCTTAATGCATCCACATTATTCACCACACCTGCTCCATATGATAGTAAATTCCATTAAAAATCATGGGCGGAATTCTCCCCAAAACATTCTAAGTGTCGAATTTGCGTGAAAACTGGAGTAATTCACGCAATTTAGTGGGAGTTCAGAGAAGAATCTCCCACATTCTGTGCACTTCAGAGGCCATTAGAGTGAATATCATTAAATTTCAGGGAGCGGGGCCTATTCGCTCTGCAGCAACCGGCAGCATAGCGCTTAGTGGGTCACTACGATCTTTCTATCCCACTGTGCTGGTCGAGTAGCATAGCTGGGCAGAAATTTTTAGCGGGAGGGTAAAATCGAGATTTGCACACAGAGTCGGGCCGGTGGCGATCCTCCCATGCCATTTTATTGATGCAATCAGCCTCGTTCCTGGGAAGGGCACGAGGCTGATTTAAATATGCATTAGTTAATTTCAATATCATACGTGAACCCCTCACTTAGCTCTCCAACCTTGCCAGTGGAGGTCCTCACCAGCGACGATTACAGATGGTCCCCACCTATGGGGACCTGACGTGATGGCCTCGCCGGTGGGACTGGAGACCATTGAGACCCCCCAAATGGTCGGAGGCAGGGGGGGAGTGTCCCTTGTCAGTGCCAGTCTGGCATCCTGGCAGTGCCAACCTGGCACCCTGGCATTGTCCACCACGCACGCTGGCATTGCCCACCAGGCACTGTGTGGTGCCAAGGGGATGGGATCTCATAGAGGGGAAGGGAGGGGAGGGGGGAACTCTGCTCGGGGGGTGGGGGTTGGTGGAGTGGCCTGTGATCAGGAATCGGGGCTGGCTATCAGGTGTTGAGACAGATCTCCCATATACTGTGTACACTCATACACAGGTCTTTAACCAAAATATTTCTCCCATATTTGTTTAAATTTGCCTGTAAAATCTAAACATGCATAATGCAATTTTGTCAAATTTTGATAGGTGGCTTCTGCCCAATAACCCAAGTAAAGATCAATACACCTCCTTGTGAATATTACTGTCTCAATAACTAACCCACAGTAATGCTTTGATCCATAAAAGATGCAACTCTGAATCAGGATATCTCCTGGATTTGCAAATTATGAGGATCTCATCCAATATATTGAAGAACAAAATGTTTCAAAATGCCTGATAATTTCACCAATTTTTCTGAAACATGAGAATATAAATGAGAATATTAAAAGTTCTGCATCTGTACACAATTCCCGTCAAGTAACATTTAGCTTCTGTAATTCAATGTTTTGGCACCCCACTACCACCAACCCAGTCTGTCTACACCAAAGGACACCAATTCAGTTCGCCCACACCCCAACTGATACCAACTCCATGCTCCCAGCCCAATTCTCAAAGACAAATCCCCCCAATTTTACCACTCCTAATTAGCCCCACATCCATACCGCAGGTCACTCTTGGAGCACCTATCCACACTTCCCTCTGATCTTTCCCATCGATTACTTTTCCCATTCACATGCAGTTACTTCAGCCTATCTATCATCCATCCTGCTATTTCCCTCTGCATTCTGAGCCCAGAAATAAATTAACTACATGATTAAATTCACTTTTAAAGGTAAAGAAACATGGCCCTGATAATATATTGTAAGTTGCATAATGCAAAACAATAGGCCATAATTCATGTTGGATGGTGACTTAAAATGGATCATAATGCATGGGCAGTTTCATTTATATGCCATCCAATTTTCTTTTCCACTGACATTAATGGAAAACAAAATGGAGTAGAGTTTAAAACAGACTTTAAATTTTGACTAACTGATGTGTTTGGCCTTAGGGGCTAGAATTCTTATCTTCACAGAGTGTGCAATATTATAATAACATCTGAAGAAATTTCTACAGTAAATAACCCAATGCTCTAGGTGACTGTTATTGTAGTCTTCATTCCAATGCTGTCCTTGGAAAATACTAATGAGGTTAGGAATGGTAACTGTTTTGAAAAGTGAGGCTTAATCTCTGAACCACCGAATTTATATAAATAACATAAGCCAAATGGACTTGAGATGTACAACAAATACAGATAATAAACGGTGTTCACAACCACCTTTATATCAAAACTATCTTAATCCAACTGAAGAATCAATAATATTTTTAAAGTATTTCATATTTGAAATATTTCTTCCAAAACCCCATTTATGGTTATTATAATGGTCAGCCCATAATCATTTTGAAATGTCCTAATGATGAGAACACCCTTGCCTATGACTCTTAGCTACCCAACACAGATCTCTTCCCACTCCGATCTGCAAAGGTGCATTTGAAGCAACCCCCATACATGGTGCATGCTCCCTTGCATTCCTGTACCTTCCACTCTCCTCCTGCCTCAATCACATACATGCCTCCATCACCCTTCATCCACTCAACATAACCTTTTGACTTCCTATCCATAATGCTTGAACTTCCCCCACCATTACCCTGGGCCCTTTCATTTTTATGATGTGGAGATGCCAGCGTTGGACTGGGGTAAACACAGTAAGAAGTCTCACAACACCAGGTTAAAGTCCAACAGGTTTATTTGGTAGCAAAATCCACAAGATTTCGGAGCGCTGCTCCTTCGTCAGGTAAGTGGGAGTTCTGTTCACAAACAGGGCATATAAAGACACAAACTCAATTTACAAAATAATGGTTGGAATGCGAAGCTTTATAGATAACCAAGTCTTAAAGGTACAGACAATGTGAGTGGAGAGAGCATTAAGCACAAGTTAAAGAGATGTGTATTGTCTCCGGACAGGACAGTTAGTGAGATTTTGTAAGCCCAGGCAAGTCGTGGGGGTTACTGATAATGTGAAATGAACCCAAGATCCCAGTTGAGGCCGTCCTCATGTGTGCGGAACTTGGCTATCAGTCTCTGCTCAGCGACTCTGCGTTGTCGTGTGTCGTGAAGGCCGCCTTGGAGAACGCTTACCCAAAGGTCAGAGGCTGAATGTCCGTGACCGCTGAAGTGCTCCCCCACAGGAAGAGAACACTCTTGCCTGGTGATTGTCGAGCGGTGCTCATTCATCCGTTGTTGGAGCGTCTGCATGGTCTCCCCAATGTACCATGCCTCGGGACATCCTTTCCTGCAGCGTATCAGGTAGACAACGTTGGCCGAGTTGCAAGAGTATGTACCGTGTACCTGGTGGATGGTGTTCTCATGTGAGATGATGGCATCCATGTCGATGATCCGGCACGTCTTGCAGAGGTTGCTGTGGCAGGGTTGTGTGGTGTCATGGTCATTGTTCTCCTGAAGGCTGGGTAGTTTGCTGCGGACAATGGTCTGTTTGAGGTTGTGCGGTTGTTTGAAGGCAAGAAGTGGGGGTGTGGGGATGGCCTTGGCGAGATGTTCGTCTTCATCAATGACATGTTGAAGGCTCCAGAGAAGATGTTGTAGCTTCTCCGCTCTGGGGAAGTACTGGACGACGAAGGGTACTCTGTCCGTCGTGTCCCGTGTTTGTCTTCTGAGTAGGTCGGTGCGGTTTTTCGCTGTGGCACGTCGGAACTGTCGATCGATGAGTCGAGCACTATATCCTGTTCTTATGAGGGCATCTTTCAGCGTCTGGAGATGTCTGTTGCGATCCTCCTCATCTGAGCAGATCCTGTGTATACGGAGGGCTTGTCTGTAGGGGATGGCTTCTTTAACATGTTTAGGGTGGGAGCTGGAGAAGTGGAGCATCGTGAGGTTTTCCGTGGGCTTGCGGTACAGTGAAGTGCTGAGGTGACCATCCTTGATGGAGATGTGTGTGTCCAAGAATGCAACCAATTCCGGAGAGTAGTCCATGGGGAGTCTGATGGTGGGATGGAACTTGTTGTTGTCATCATATCGTTGTTTCAGCAATTGTTCACCATGAGTCCAAAAGAAGAAAATGTCATCGATGTATCTAGTGTATAGCATTGGTTGAAGGTCCTGTGCGGTGAAGAGGTCTTGTTCGAACCTGTGCACCTCAATATGCCAACATCTTCGTGCACAGGTTCAAGCAAGACCTCTTCACCGCACTGGACGTTCAACCGATGCTATACACTAGATACGTCAATACATTTTTGTCTTTTGGACTCATGGTGAGCAATCACTGAAACAACTATATGATGACATCAACAAGTTCCATCCCACCATCAGACTCACCATGGACTACTCTCCGGAATCGGTTGCATTCTTGGACACACGCATCTCCATCAAGGACGGTCACCTCAGCATTTCACTGTACTGCAAGCCCACAGATAACCTCACGATGCTCCACTTCTCCAGCCATCCCCTACGGACAAGCCCTCCGTATACACAGGATCTGCTCAGATGAGGAGGATCGCAACAGACACCTCCAGACACTGAAAGATGCCTTCATAAGAACAGGATATGGTACTCGACTCATCGATCGACAGTTCCGACGCGCCACAGCGAAAAACCTCACTGACCTCCTCAGAAGACAAACACGGGACGCGGTGGACATAGCACCCTTCGTCGTCCAGTACTTCCCTGGAGTGGAGAAGCTACGGCATCTCCTCCGGAGCCTTCAACATGCCATTGATGAAGACGAACATCTCGCCAAGGCCATCCCCACACCCCCACTTCTTGCCTTCCAACAACCGCACAACCTCAAACAGACCATTGTCCGCAGCAAACTACGCAGCCTTCAGGAGAACAATGACCACGACACCACACAAACCTGCCACTGCAAACTCTGCAAGACGTGCCGGATCATCGACACAGATGCCATCATCTCACGTGAGAACACCATCCACCAGGTACACGGTACATACTCTTGCAACTCAGCCAACGTTGTCTACCTAATACGCTGCAGGAAAGGATGTCCCAAGGCATGGTACATTGGGGAGACCATGCAGACGCTACGACAACGGATGAATGAACACCGCTCGACAATCACCAGGCAAGAGTGTTCTCTTCCTGTTGGGAAACACTTCAGCGGTCACGGGCATTTGGCCTCTGATCTTCGGGTAAGCGTTCTCCAAGGCGGCCTTCGCGACACACGACAACACAGAGTCGCTGAGCAGAGACTGATAGCCAAGTTCCGCACACATGAGGATGGCCTCAACTGGGATCTTGGGTTCATGTCACATTATCTGTAACCCCCACGACTTGCCTGGGCTTGCAAAATCTCACTAACTGTCCTGTCTGGAGACAATACACATCTCTTTAACCTGTGCTTAACGCTCACTCCACTCACATTGTCTGTACCTTTAAGACATGGTTACCTATAAAGATTCGCATTCCAACCATTATTTTGTAAATTGAGTTTGTGTCTTTATATGCCCTGATTGTGAACAGAACTCCCACTTACCTGACGAAGGAGCAGCGCTCTGAAAGCTTGTGGATTTTGCTACCAAATAAACCTGTTGGACTTTAACCTGGTGTTGTGAGACTTCTTACCCTATCATTATTGACATGGACATGCGATCTCACCCCACTGCACCTACATCCATACCTATGGAGATACCCACTCTGATCCTGAACCCTTCCATCATCATCCCTTAATGTTTTCCTCCACTCCCATGCCCTGACATGCGAGAACTTTGAATACTCCACCATGGCACTGAACCTGCCCCCTACCAAATCTGACTCATCTCATGACTGTGATTGTTCCCTTTGCCACCCAGCACCCACTATTTGACCCACAGTGTCCAATGTTGGCAGCACCAACCCCCCATTTAGGCCCCCATTCACCTCATCTTCCCTGCCTGTGATCATAGTACACAATACCCATGATATTAGGCCCTTTCCTCCTTTATACTCCCATCCACTCAAATCTTTCACCACCCAAATCCCCTGCAACCCCCCTAACCCCTGATTCACCCTATGCAATCTCAGGCGCCATGCAAGCTGTTGCCTCAGAGTTCAACAAGGAAAACCACTGAGCTTAGACACAACTGCACAAAGCCGAGTGTTGCATACCACCTTTAAATGAACGTGAATCGTGTGCCACAATGTTCTCATCTGTCGCTGACTTTATCAGGAACGGAGGACAAAATGTTAAAACATTTTTCACTGACGAGTAGATGTGGCACGCAAAAGTTTTATGAGTGGAGACCCACCAGAGGACAATGTGAGGCTCGACATGCTATAAACAGGCTGCTGTCTTAATCATTGCATCTCAACCCGCCATGGGGAAATGGAAATTTCAGCTTTTGCCTTGTTCAGTCAATCTACACATCACGTTGACTGCACTTGCTCCTGGCAGCTCCATAATCACCATTCCCCATCTCCCCACCCACCCCCAGCATATCCCCCCACCCCCACCATGTCATTGAAATGAAGCTCAAGGCAAAGGAAATGCCAGCTCATTAAAATTATTAATTATTTACAATCTTAGCAGTGATTTTCATCTTTTTTTAATGGAAATTTGAATAAAAATTCTCTTGTGAACCCACCTGTAATGTTTGTTATTATTCCATTCATTTAGAATATTAAAAATATATATTTTATTCTGTAACGCTCGACACATTTGTTGTAAAATCAGTCATTCCCAGAGATGCAGATGTGCAATTCTCGAGAAAAACTGAAAGGAAAAAGTAGTTGAAGAAGAGACTGACTGCCTTTGGGTGTAAGATAAAATGAATCAAATATTCATTAATTCCACAGTCTATGCATTGTATGATAGACAAGAACAGGAAGTCAGGGCTCTGGGGTAGGATGGTTTTGACACCAGATGACAAGTTGGATCCCCAGATTAAAGAGACCATAGCCTTTCTGTTGGCCTACAGAGAACCAGGAAATCAAAAGTTTTATTTGGTTAATACTTATCCTTTCCATTATTGTTTGTTGACTGGAATCATCTTGCAAAGAAGACCATAATGAACATGAAGAAGATGCGTTGCAATATTAAAAGAGATAAATATTTGATTTTGCAAAATTCTCAACTCAGTACTGAACTTGCCAGTTTATAATAATTCATTTTACAGAAGGAAGGGCATTGATCAATCAAATGTTTATCGTCTGGCAACTTTAAATGAAAACTGGTAATTCAGTGTATGTAAACATTAAGCACACTAACTTAACTGAAGTTCCTACTGGATGGCGAGAAGATTATGGCTAATATTGATAGAATGTGCCAAGGTTCTGTGCATAGAGGCAAAATTGGAAAGTTAAATGAGAGACTAAACACAAAATTAAAAATAATATGGAAAGTGAGGTTGGTAAAGTGATTGGATAGAGTGAGAAGCCCATAGATTGTAGAAGAGAAACTGAGATGGGTAAAAAAATTCAAAGTCTTGATTTTTTGGAAAGAATGGGTAAAAGGTAAAGTCACCACAGTCCCAGATGACCATAGGCTGCTGTCCCCTTTGAAGGTGGTGATTTAACCTCAGGATCACCACACCTCAGATGAGGGGCAAGGTTGAAAAAACAAGGCCTTCATGAATAACCTCAGCCATTACGGGAGCTGAATCTGCACCGTCGCTCTGTATCACTTGCCAGCTGTCCGGCCAACTGAACCAAACCGACCCCCAAAGAATGTGCATGACCCAATTCAATAGGCAAAATATTTGTCCTGTTGCACTTGTTTTCTGGGTAGAAAAAGGCATAACAAGTACTAATTTCTGACATAATGCCTTGTGCACAAGGGCACCTAAACAACATCCAATCCTATATTGGGTTTGACGATTTTTCTTGCTCACCTGGCATGCTTAAACAGGCACTTGGCTGATTATGTGTGTAAATGAGAGGTCTGACACTTGTTTCATGCTACACCTGCTAAATTGGTTCGCCCTCTGATGCACTATCAACACCCAGAGACAGCATCTGGAATAATAGGCTTTTATTAACTATAAAAGGGAACTAACTCTACAGTAAATTCTAACCGAGGGACCGGACCAGAATGAGGCGAAGGGGAGGAGCAGCCACCTTTATACCCCAGTGAACAGGGGAGGAGCCTCAGGCAGCACCGGTAGGGGTGTGTCCAGTCATCAGAACATAACAGTGGTTATCAGGACATGACAGTGGTTTACCACACCCTCAGCCTTGGCCACTGCAGTCAGGAATCTTCCAGGCTTGCTGTGGCTGTACTTTTATTTTAAGTAAGGTCCATATTTTGCAAGGCATTTGACAGCAAATTGTCAATGTTCACCTCTCTCCAAACATGGGTTAATAGGACAATCCTTGAGCTTTGGTCTGTCACTCACTGCACCACCACAGGCTGCACTCTGATTCATAGAATCATATAATTCCTTCAGTGAAGAAAGAGGCCATTCGGCCCATCGAGCCTGCACTGACAACAATCTCACCCAGGCCCTATCCCCGTAACCCTACATATTTAAACTTGCTAATCTTCTTGAAACTAAGAAGCGATTTAACAACCAATCAACCTAACCTACACATCTTTGGACGATGGGATGAAACTGGAGCACATGGAGGAAACCCACGCAAGAGCAGAGAGAACGTGCAAACTCCACACAGACAGTTACCGAGGCCGGAATTGAACCCGTGTCCCTGGCACTGTGACGCAGCAGTGCTAACCACTCTGCACCGCACCGCAAGATGACCATAAGCTGCTTGTTCTTTTTGAGAGGGAGAGCTGACTGGGGGTGATTTAACCTGAGGATCACCACACCTCAGGCGAGGGGCAAGGTTGAGAAGGTGGTGTCTTCATGAATAACCTCAGCTGATATGGGAATTGAACCCACGCCTGTTGGTGTCGCTCTGCATCACAAACCATCCATCCAGCCAACTGAGCTAAACTGACTCATTCCCTACTGTCAGACCAAGAATCAGCGAAATCAGTCTGCAAGCCTGGCAGCATCTGTGGAGAGAGAAACAGAGTTAACATTTCAAGTCTGTATGACTCTTTCTTCAATCAGCAATTGTGGTGAGAACTTCCCTTGATCCACTCTTTGTTAGAAATAGAATAAAACGTTAACACCGTGTTCAAATAGATGTAACTGGGTTTTTAGCAGCAATCCCATATTAAATATTGCAGAACAGTAGACCAGACCCTGGTAAAATAATTTCATATTTGTGGAGCATTACTAAATATCTCCACTAAATTATCATCTTTTTAAACTTTCTGTTGAATAGATTGATATTTTATGATATTTCAACATCTACTTTCACCCCATGTGTGTCTCCCAATGTTTATTTTGCTCTGTACAATATTTTAAAAAGTGATTAGGTTTCAGTGCTTTTCATTTTCTTGGCTGTTTGTGGGAATTCATTAATGGGATTGTCAGTTTGGACAGAGTTACAATCCCCACAGATTTTGTTTAAAATAAATGAATTCCCACAAAGTTCAGGGATTAAATGTCTTTCTCTGCTTCCCAAAGGACATGATGTGGAGATGCCGGCGTTGGACTGGGGTAAACACAGTAAGAAGTTTAACAACACCAGGTTAAAGTCCAACAGGTTTATTTGGTAGCAAAAGCCACACTTTGGTAGCAAAAGCTTGTGTGGCTTTTGCTACCAAATAAACCTGTTGGACTTTAACCTGGTGTTGTTAAACTTCTTACTGTCCCAAAGGACACCCAGTCAGGCTTGTCTACTGGACGGGGAGAGGGTTGGGGGGAGGGGCGATGGTGGGGTGGGGGTTGTAGTAACTCATCGTCAGGCAGTCAGTGATTTATCAAGGGACCTGGCATTGGAATGTGGGGCCAGCTGAAAGCCTTTGCACTGCCCTTGCCTCTGGGTCCCCTCTACCTCTGCCTCACCACTCCTTCCCCATGAACCCCCCACCCAGCCCTGAGTCCAGAGATACAACAACGATGCCTGTGCGCATGACCGGCAACAACCACTGTGCCCAATGATGCTGCAAGCAAATGGGGAGCTGATTGGTAGGTAGCTCTTGGGTGGCAGGATTTCCAAATTTGGGTTCCTAAGTCCTGGAGCAGGCTTGACACTGGCCAGGTAATACTTGCCAGGCACTTAATTTGATTGGGCCTCTCTCATGCAAGTTTCCCAATGGTTCTCCAATAGATGAACAGGGCCTGCCTTGGGAACATTAAATTCAGTCTATTATGTCAGCCCAGCTATCCTGTAGTCCTCTATTCCTCTCCTTTGGATTGTCTTCAGATCCCAGCTGGTAAGGCACATGACACAACAATCACCGTCTGGATATCGCTGATCAAGATGCTCCATCTATTGGATGCTGCTTCCTCTGTTTGACACACAAGAGGGTGGCACGGTTCAATTCCAGCCATGGGTGACTGTGTGGAGTTTGCACGTTCTCCCCATGTCTACGTGGGTTTCCTCCAGGTGCTCCAATTTCCTCCCACGCTCCAAAGATGTGTGGGTTAGATTGATTGGCCATGCTAAATTGCCCCTTAGTGTCAGGGGGACTAGCAGGGTAAATACGTGGGGTTACAGGGATAGGGCCTGGGTGGGATTGTGGTCGGTGTAGACTCAATGGGCTAAATGGCCTCCTCCTGCACTGTAGGGATTCTATGAAGAGTTGTAGCTTCACCAGGCTGACACTTAACTATATTTGGTACATTTCTTGGGATGCCCCTGCACTCTTCATTGAACCATGGTTCATCCACTGGCTTGATGGTAATGGGAGAATAGGGAATGGGATATGCCAGGCCATGAGGTTACAAATTGTGGTTCCTGTTGTCAATAGATTGTTCCTGACTTGGAACTATATCTCTTCTGGATCAAAATCCAGAAACTCCCTCCCTAACAGCACATTGGCTGTACCTACACCACATGGACTGTGACGGTTCAAGAAGGCAGCTCAGCACCACCTTCTGAAGGGCAATTAGGGATGGGCAAAAAATGCTGGCCTACATCCTGGGAAAGATGCCCTTTAGCCCATGTGGCAGCACTTGCTGCCTGAATCAAGATCTAGACAACAATTGGAAGTGTTGATGAATTTTCTTTACAAATGACTTGTCCTGTTACTGATTCATTGATACACAGAAATAGGCGGCAGCAGCAGGATGAAAATTGGCTCCATACTGTTGAGTTAATCTGTGCCACTGCTGCTCAGAGTCAGGACTCACTGGCTTTCTGCACATGTGCATTTCTTTAAGAAGAAACGTGCAATGAACCCAGCGAGAACACATCGATGGAAAATGTTTGAAGCCTGAAGGAAATTTCTGGATTCAGATTGAAGTAACAAACTATTGGAGCTTTAATCTCCTTATTCATGCTATTTGACTCTACTGAAACTCTTCCCTATACATCAACAAGTCTACAATTATTGGAACATTTACCCCTAATTGATGATGGTTTATTTCTGTAGAAACGTACAGCAACATCACAAAACACTGAGATTCTGTCGATGTACAAGGGCGAGAAGCACAAAGACATCATGCACAGTGACAGGTGCTACCAGCACAAAGAAAGCTGTGAAGTACACATGCAGATTCTCACATCACTGCGGAACAGCATATATTATCAATGGTAACAGATACCAGACAACCAGCACAAGGTTGTGATCAGATTTTAGGTAGTTCAGGAAGTGGCTATGACCAGTCATGTTTATTTTCATAGTTTAAGTCATCCAAATACCACAAAAACATTATAGTCTCTCCTTTGAGTCCATTATTCTGAAGTGTAATTGGTTTTGAAATGTAGCCAGTGTAACAAAGGCAAGGGGGTGTTGGGGGGTTGGGGGGGGGGGGGGGCGGATGTGGGGGGCAGGGGGTGGGGGGGGTGAAGGCATGGAAGGTGGGTGGAATTTTAAGTGGGACTGGGTTTCAGGTAGATAAGTAAAAGAGTCACATCTATCTTACATCATCAATTTGAGGGCTGAGCTATTTTAATTCCCCGGTCCAATTTTGTAGAATCCCCACAGTGCAGAAGAGGCCATTCAGCTCATGAAGTGTATATCGACTCTCTGACAAAGTATATTACCCAGATCCTCTCCCCCCCCTCTCTATCCCTCTAACTCCCCACATTTACCTTGGCCAATCCATCTAACCTGCACATCTTGGGATGCTGAGGGGTAATTTACCATGACCAATCCACCTAACCTGCACTTCTTTGGACTGCGGAAGGAAACCAGAATGCCCAGAGGAAACGCATGCAGACACGGGGGAAATGTGCATCCTTGTAGTCTGTCAACTGCCCAAAACAGGTGAAAAGAGGCTGCTGATATCTTCGGATAGGTCGAAATCTTCAGGCCCAATGGCATCAAGCTGAAACCATAGTCAGGGGATTCAGGCCCTTTTGGAGGTGGGAAGGTAGGGACTATGGGGCAGCAGAAGCTTAGACTTCCTTGTTTGTTCTTCTGCCACAAGATGAAGATTTTAGCTTACCTTAAAGGGCCCACCTTCTTCTCTGCCAGGTTTCACTTGATAACTGGGGTTCTACTGATATGGTTTATATGTAATAATGAGATTCACAACCTGAGTTAAACAAGAATCACAATCTGCCAATAAAAAAGAGCCAAGTTAAGGTGTCAGCTGAAAGACTCAAGCAGCAAGGCGATGTTAAATCTTTTCACAGATATTTTTAACTGTAAATCCCATTCCAACCTTGCAATGGGGGTTAAAATGTTCCAGATAGTCACTCACACATTCAGAACCATTTGCATGTGCTTTAACCATAGTGAACATCTGGTAATTAATGTACAAATTCATATGGCCACCTCTAAGTATCTGCTTTAACAACGCATAGTAATATTATCACCTTGTCGTGTTTCCCCATAGTAGCTGTTAGAGCTTCAATAATGCAAGGTAGTTTGAGTTGAATTAAATTAACTGTGAAATCTGAATGTCTAGACAATTCCCAGAAGTGCCCAGTTAACTATTAATATAGTCATAATTCTGCTTCCCACTTTTGAATTGTGCACTGAATAATGCATTTGTATTGTTTTGCATCACAGTTACTGCCGTTCACACTTATTAATTGCATACTTCTTCACCCCAGTGAACCCACTGAAACCCCTATTTTCCTCCTACAAAAAAAGGCATTTGTGAGACAGGAGAAATATATTTTTCTGCTTTAAAATTGAATCCTTAAGAACAGCTTGACATGATTATCTTTTTGTGATATCACCGACGGCTTTATATAAATTTGATATTGAAGGGAATTATCATTTAAATGAATATTTACAATTCAGCAGGCTCAATATATTACAGAGTTGCCGCTTGTTCAGCACTGAGGGTCCTTTGAAGCTTTCAGTGATCCAAGCTGGTTTTCTCTACATGTCTGACATTGAATATTAGAACACCTAGTCAGAGAAATGGTGAGAAGCAGCCTCTGAATAAATGGAATGCCGTATTGCAGTCTTGTTAGATCAGGCAGTAATGAATTCAATAGATGATAGTGTGGGTCGGGTAACGCCAGGGATTGTGAAACACAAAGCAATGCTGAATCCTGGTATGGCCCACTGTTCACTGCCATGCAGACAAATACCACTCTTCCAGTTTATTGTTGCACTTTGGTTATGTGATTGGGACATTTTATGATCTTTTTTCGTTACTAAGTGTATTCACTGTATGTGACATTGCTGACTTCATCTGCAGAGCCTCAAACACAAAGCAATGATGGAAGCAGAGACTAATTAAACTGCATATCCCTTGGGTATGTGCTTCTCAGCCAAGCAGAGCTGCTTTGTTAGGCTTCAGTGAAAACTCTACCATCTCATTTTTCTTAAATTTTGGCTTCAAAGTCCCCTTTTAGCTCTTAAAGATACAAAAGGCTGAGGTCACATACCAACTGACTCAAGAACTCCTTCTTCCCTGCTGCCATCAGACTTTTGAATGGCACTACACCATATTAAGCTGATCTTTCTCTACATCGTAGCGATGACTGTAACACTACATTCTGCACCTTCTCCTTTCTTTCTCTATGAACGGTATGCTTTGTCTGTATAGCGCGCAAGAAACAATACTTTCACTGCATACTAATACATGTGACAATAATACATCAAATCAAATCAAATAAGGAAGAAGTAACTGCCCTCCAAGACTTTAAATGCAGAGATTGAATTCATTAAGGTGCTTCTGGCTTCTGCCAAGGCAGCTCTGCCGAGGAGCAGTTAACACCACATTTCACATTACCTTCACATTCCACAGAGTGTATTTCTCCCACTGTCTTCAAACTGTTCGGTGTTATTGGCTACATTTTGTAGAGTATAGGGAAAAGGTTGGGGGGAGAGAGGACAACAACATTGCAAGAGACCACCTTCTGCAATGAAAGGGTTTTTCTTTGTCCTCGCTATGCTCTGTTGAGTCTCTAAGCCACCCTTTGGCAAGACCCCATCACAAACAGATTTCTGAGCTTTACAGGGATATCCAAAGTCTTTCACAGAGAAAGCAGGAATCAAATGAAGTATTTAGAGCATTTGCAGTAAGGCAGATGGGCTTCATTTTCAAATTAAAATCAACTGGACAAAGCATTAATGGGATTGAGCCACGAACAACACAACATGACTCATTCTATTCAGTTTTATTGCCTAATTCTTAAAGGCATTTGAATTATTAGCAAACTACCATACACTGTATAATGGTCCTGGGGTTGAGAGGCGAGTGCTGTCAGTGGCAAATTGCTCCCAAAGCTCCGCCTGCGGATTTATTGGATGGTGTATGTTATCATGCTATCAAATGTATTAGTCTTTACTGCCCATGATTTTGATGGAAGCATAGAAACATAAACTTATAAAATTGTTTACAACCTTATGTGGTACTTTATAGGGAATTAATAAAATATTAGTAAAATATTTGAAAATTTGTGGTGAAGTTAGGAAAGAACTCTAATTTGGTTTCCAAGACTACACGCATGATTACAAGCTAAACAGTGATGGATTGTTTTCACTCATCAGCAAGGCAATAAGGAGAGACCACAAATTTAAGATAATCCTCAAAAGAATGAAACGGGAAATAAACAAAAGAAAGTTTTTCAGTGGAGGGATAGAATGTGGAATTCTCTGTCACTAGTGACATTTTTTTAAAGCTGAAAGTTGACAGTTGACTTCAAAAAGAGAAATATTTTGGGATTTGAGGAGTGGGAAGGATAAGAAATTTAGGCAACGGTGGTCTATGAGGAGAAAACACCTTCCGCAGACTTGATGGAACAAATGGTCTTTTTCTATGCAATGACAGATTGTGATTCTGTGACCCCCCCCCCCCCCCCCCCCCCCAACATTGAGTCAATTATAAGTCTAACACTCTTGTACATTTTTTAAATGACTGAGTCTTGGATGAAGGGAAGAGTATTATAAAGTTGAAAGACAATATTGAAAATTTGCCAAATAGTTGTCCAGTGTTGTGGACAGTTAAAGACTTCAGGATGATACAGACAGGATGATGAAATGGGCAGAAGCATGGCAGATGGAGTTCAATATGGAGAAGTGTGAAGTGATGTACTTTGAGAGGACTAGTGTGGGAAGAAAGTATATTATAAGAGGTATAATTTTGATAAGTGTAGATAGAAAAATTTGGGCCAGAATTTTCCAACCATTCACACTATGCTGCCACTACAAGTGAGGATGGAGAATCTAGTGCTCAGCCAGATCTCCATTCACTGCATTGGGACTGGAAAATCTAATTGGCGTGAATGGCCTTAAAACTCCCCTCTGGTATCCATACACTTAAATCTTTAAAGGTTTTAGGGCAAGTTTATAAGGTTCAGTTTTTGAAAAGAAAAATATAGGTTACTCGGGTTTTCAACAGTTGATAACAGTACAGCCAGAAATGTTGGAGATTAGTAACAATTCAATGTCCTGACCATATGGTAAGAAAACATTGAAATATCTCAGCTACCTCATAACATAAATAAAATGAGAAAACCACAGGCTGTACAATAATCAGTCATATTGACTTGATTTCAGAAGTGAGTGAATTATAACATCTTCATAATGCTATGTTGTCAGTGTTAATTCATTCCTTTTCTTAAAGAATCTAAAATTAAACTGAAGCCAATTACGTAGGTAAGAGGGGTGCATTGGTTTAGGCTGGCTGGTTAAACAGACTAAAATTTATGGTAGTCAATGAACAGTAGCAAACATGCAAAGAAACTATTCAAAATGTGGACAAAAATACTTCCCACTGAAATAAAACAAAAACTTACAAAAACCCAGCAAGAAACATGAAAGTAAACATGTGACTCACTCAAGAAGTTAAGGATAGTATTAGATTAAAAGAAAAGGCTTATAATGTTGCAAAGAGCAGTAGCAAGTCTGAGGTTTGGGAATGTTTTAAAAACTTACAAAGGGCCACTAAAGTGTAGATTAAAAGTGAAAGAAATAGAATAACAGAGCAAACTAGCCAGAAACATAAAAACAGATTGTGTGAGTTATATAAGAGTTAAGGAAGAGTAGCTCAAGTAAATATTAATCCTTTTATAGCAGAGACATGAGAAATTATCATGGGAACGGAGGAAAGTGCAGAGACAGTGAACAAATATTTTGTGTCTGTCTTCACTGTAAAAGACATGAGTTTCATACCAGAAATAGACTGTAACCCAGGATCTTAAAAGTGTGAAGAAAACATATCACTGAAGAAAAAGTATTGGAGAAGGGACTTAAATCTGACAAATCCCTGAGATTGATGGCCTACACCCTAAAGTTCCAAAAGAGATAACTCAAGTAAGTGGATGTGCTGACTATGACTTTCCAAAATTTGTTAAATTTGGCAAATGTAAGGCCATTTTTTAAAATAGGAAGAAGAGAGAAAACAGGGAACTATGTGCCAGAAAGCCTAACATGTGTTTTTGGTAAATGCTGGAATCTATTATTAAGAAAGTCTTAACAATGGGCTGACAAAATTATAGTATGATTAGAACAAATCAAGATAAGTTTACAGAAGAGAAATCCTGCTTAGCAATTTTTTTGACGTTTTTGAGGATATATCTAGTCGGGTAGATAAAGGGGAACCAGTAGATGTAATTTACTTGGATTTCTAAAAGGTATTTGATAGGGTGCCATACAAAAGGTTGATGGGGAAGATAAGGCTCGTGGATTTGGGGGTAATATGTGATCAGGATAGAGAATGAGAAAACAAACAGGAAGCAGAAAGTGAACATAATTGGGTATATTCAGGTTGGCAGTCTGTTACTAGTGGAATGCCCCAAGGACTAGTGCTGGGGCCTCATCTATTCATAATCTATGTTAATGATTCAGATGAAGAGGCAGATAGTAATGTATTTAAGTTTGCTGATGATACAAAGCTGTCTGGAAAGGTAAGCCATGGGCAGGACACAATAAGACTACAAAGAAATTTAGATAGGTTAGGTGAGTGAGCAAGTGGTGGGAGAGGGAGTATAAAGTGGTAAAATGTTAAGTTAATCACTTTGGTCAAAATAATAGAAAAGCAGAATGTTTTTAAAAAGGTGTGAAACTTTGTAAGCGTTGATATAGGTTGACAGATTCCTTAAACTTGGCCTCATAGCTCATCAGTGGTCTGCACCACTCTGCTCTCTGGCAGAATAGTAGGAGTGAATGCAGCTGTCCCAGGAGAGGGATGATGGGGCAAGGGGACACGCAGTAGAACTACACTCAAAGCACTCCCATTTCTAACATGTTGCCCTCCATTCAACCAATAACCGACATGCTGCCTCCTGGAATCTTGGCCTATGATTCCCATCACTTTGCAGTGTTGTCACTTTGGCTGGCCAGTAGCAACTCAACTTTCCAGTTCCTTCAATAAATAGAACAGAGTTGGGGGCAGGGGGCCATGGCAGGGAAGTGAGGGGTGTAGATTGGGTATTTTTAGAGGTAGGACTGCTATCTCTCATTTCAATTGGTAGGGATGGAGATCAAATGGGGAAAGAATGGCCATTGGACGCGTTTGTCACATAAACACAGTGATAGTGACTGATTAAATCATAAAGCCAGAAGAGAATTCTTGACAGCAATGTGAGTGACTGGGGCTTCATAGGTGTCACCATCTTCGCCTTCTGCCTCCTCCTTATAGTCTTCAGACAGTGACCCAGATCTTCCATGAAGAGGTAATCACCATGGGATTGTCAGTCTAACCAATACTTTTCTGCATCTTGACACAGCCCCACATTTATGGCTAGGTCTTCACAGTCTGGCTTCTCCAGGGATGCGGAGTGTACAGTCCAATGGAGAACTCCATCACAACGGAGCAGCATCAGCAGAAGACTGGATATGCTTCCTTTTTACAGCACCAGCTGCCGTAAGGTAAGTGTAAATGCCCAGTGTGAATGGCAGTGAATGGGTGACTGAGTAAATGAATAAGGTGGTAGGGTGGGTGAGTGGATCAAGTGGTAGATGGTTAGCGTGACAGGTGGGTAGGTTGCTGGTGGGTAGTGTGAGAGTGGATAGGCTGGTAGTGGAAAAGATGGCAGGTTGGCAGGGTGGCACATGGACAGGGTGGAGGTGGGTAAGATGGTAGGTGTGTAGAGGGTTGCAAGTTGGTGAGGTAGATAGGTGGGTGAGGGGTATAGTGGGTAGATGCTTTGAGGGACAGTCAGGTCCGGTTGAGTCAGGAGGATTAGTCAGGTTGGGGACTAGTCAAGTTGGGTGGGGGGGACAGTCAGATGGTCAAGGGGGTAGCGAGTGGTATTTAGGTCAGATTGAGTTGCTGGGGTCTAGTCAGGATTAAGGGGGTTTTTGAGGGGGATGGGGTGGGGGTGGGGTATGGGGGTCCAGTTCTGTAGTACCCAAGAGTTATGCTTGGACTTTTTTGTCTAACATTTCCTGAGCATCTATTCAGTTAAGTACGATGGAGCTGTCCAATGTGTTCAAATAACTCAGAGTCAGAGACTTTTGTGGAGGGTCCTGGAGAGCAGGGGAATTACCCTTCTGAAGTTCAAACCTCCCAGGTAGTTCCCACGGAGGTCAGTGCCTCAAGATCTCTGCGGGGTCCGGATGTGCATTTTGAGTTGTACATCTGGGTTCTGATGATCCAGGATGGAGAAACATAGGCTATTGTATGCTCAGCATCTTGTTCCTCTTTTCAGCTCCTATCCACGTGCAGAATGCAGCACAGAGCCATTGTTCTGGATATTTTAACTGAAGACTGCCTCCATATCTGTCCAGGCAACTAAAATGCACCTTGAGTGTGCCATTGGCTTTTGTTCTATAATCTTTGGGCTTCATTGATGCAACTTTTCACAGGTGTCGTCAGCCAAATATAAAGCAGTTATCCTCTCTCTCCAAGCAGATACTTCTTAAGTCTGCTTGCAAGTCCAAAGAGGTCAGGAACTTGATATGTCGCAGACTGGAAATATCATGGGAATCTGGATGTGGGATTAGGACATCAAAGGAATGTAGGTGTTAATGGCATGCATACAAGTAAGCACTGGATAGAAATTTGTATTAGGAGATAACTGGAGGTTTAGATTTTTAGCTGTTGAATTTCGAAGTGAAGTAAAATACTTACAACTTGGAAAACGTCATAAGTAAATAAGGCAAGGTTATTAAATTAAATTAGACATGGAAGTAGGGGGCAACAGGGAGAATATGAAAGATTTTATATTCTGGGCAAGTTATGTTTCAAAGAGAGGCTAAGGACAAAGGGATCAAAGATGAAAGAGAAAAGAATACATCAGGAGAGATGTTGAGAGCTGTATTGGGAGGGACTATGTGAGACCTCCTGGTCTGAGAAAGACCTGCTAGTAACAACTTTAGCTGAAAGAAATGCAGATTTTAATCAGTCACCCAGTTAAGCCAGAAATGTCAAAAAAGCAGACTGGTGTCTGAAATTTTGAAGTTCCATAGCAGAATGAAAGCGAGGACTGAGAGATTGGGTTGGATGCCTCACTAAAGCACCAGCAGTTTTACCTTGGAGATAATATTACTGGATATTTATAGTTAAGCATCTATAAGGGATTGTTGCCTAAAGAATGTTTATTTGTTTGTCTGATTAAGTCGGAAGTCTTTTTGGGGGAATGTTCTGTAAGACTAATTTTAATTGTGTAAATTTAATCTTGCGTGTTTAAATTTTCTTTTCCTGTGTTAATAAATGTTTTAATTTTATGTTTATAGCTTCTGAATTCAGTAAACTTAGCTTCTTGTGGTCAGAATACAAAATAAAAGTTGTGATAAGTGGGCCAAATTTCCCTTTGGGATTCGGTATGCGTGACAATTACCATCTGCAAGATTATGACAGAGATGCAATTGAGTATCTGTTAAAGTTGTCTGCAGAACTCTTAATGAGCACATGAATTATGTTTCAGTCTTTGAGCTTTGGCTTGAATGGTTAGTTACATGAAGCCTGAGAAATCTTTGCATGGACTGTTCATTTTAAATGCCAGTTTAAATATCATTGGAATATTTGATCAGAAAATGCTAAGTGCTAACCCAACTCTTCAGACAGGGGGCGAGATTCTTTGGCTTCCCCAGCTGTGAGAGGCGGAGCACCATTCACTGACAGTGGGATGTTCTGGTCCCGCCGCTGTCAATGGGAATTCCCATTGAAACCATACCACGCCACCGGGAAACCCATGGTAGGGATGCGCCGTGGGCGTGAATGGCTGGACAATTCTGGCCAGGATTAACACAACTGACTGCAACCAAGTTATGCTGAGAAATCAGTGCATTTTCAATGAATTCAACTCGCTCAATATTAAAATTGCTGCTGTAATTCCAAATTATGATACAAGTCAACAGTTAACAAGTTTACTGATCATTTTCTACAGGTGATTCCCGATTTAGGTGCTTGACCAGAAGTGCAAGACAAGTGAAGCAGTCAGCCCAAAAAGAGTTGATTATCCTGTGACCTTGTGGATACAGTCATATGTGATCACGCAATGAGAGCCTCATTGCACCAATGTGGCCAGTCCAGTGCAATGCAAATCTTGTCATAGTACACATGAGCAGATCATGAAAGCTGAAGTAAACAAATACATTAAGCCCAGCAGTGTGGATCACAAAACAAACAGCTATCGGTTTGTAATGCAGTCAGGAAGATTAAAGCACATCCCTCAGGTATGAGATGGCTGGTTGAGCAGTGATCACTGACATGGAAAATATGTCAACATTTCTACATGGTGAACATGAGGTAAACAAATTGCATAACACCAGCTGCAAGCTTGTGTTACTTCCCACCTTTGAAAGGAACAAACAGTATGTGAACTGTAGGGTGACTTATATTCAAAGGCACGATGTGCAATTGACCAAGTCTAGGCTAGGATCTCCCATTTGAGAGAAGTCATAAATTCGGCAGACAGCCAACCAGAAAGAGGTTGTTTAGGTTGCCTCTTCCCTTCCTCTTCCTCTTTCCCTTTGACTTCCTTCCCCTCTTCTGGTACTTCTTCCCCTGGGTCCTCCACTGTTCGCTGTATTGCTGGTGACAAAGGTTGACCCCTTATGATAGCAAGATTTTGCACAGCAAAAACCCGCGAGGCATGACACCCAAACTGCCGGGCAACTCCAGAATGATACAGATATCAGGAAAATTGGCCGCAATTCTCCCAAAAGCGCTGAATTGGTGGGAAAACTGTTCTAAATCCAGACTCTTCTGTCAGTTCAGCTTCTCACCCGAATCTCCCCACTCTGTGCACTGCGGAGGTCCCAGTTGTGAGTATCATTAAAAACCCAGGGGGGCGGGGTCTATTTGCGCCGGAGTCTGACAG
The DNA here is from genome assembly GCF_964213995.1 of Mustelus asterias. Taxonomy (NCBI): domain Eukaryota; kingdom Metazoa; phylum Chordata; class Chondrichthyes; order Carcharhiniformes; family Triakidae; genus Mustelus; species Mustelus asterias. The sequence goes on from NC_135816.1 coordinate 55,360,068, forward strand.
TTCTGGAACTCTGCACATGCGCAGTGGTCCCGATCTGTCAGACTCCCTGTCTGCTGTCCAGCTCGATCGCTGGTCAGCCTGGGACCCCCGCAGTGCTGCCCCTACAGGCCGCCACCCACGGCCCGATCGCGGCTCCCACAGTAATTCCCGTGCCAGCCCTGATACTCCCCCCATCCCAGAGAGCCCTGATGTTCAGCCCATCCCCCCAGCAGTGACGATCCCCCCATCCCCCTCACCCCGACAGACCATCCCTCCCCTGCTCCCCAGAGGCAGCCCTTCCCCCGGCAGACCACTGCCCCCCCAATCGCTGCCCTCCCCCCATCCCAGACCAATTCTGTCTGCAGAGTGGCAGCGGGACCCCCCAACCCCACTGATCACCCCTAGGCCCTCCCCGCTAGAGGCCCCGCCCCATTGGCACTGCCTGATGCCCGATGGGCAGTGGCAAGGTGCCCCCTGGGCATGGGCACTTTGCCCCTTGGGCAGTGCCAGGGGGCACAGGCTGGCACTGCGAGGATGCCCATGCCCAGTGGCACCAGCCCCCACTATCTGACTCCCTGGGGGCCCTGATTTCCCCCCTTAATTCCGGCGGAGTGTCCTGCTAGTTCCCCCAATGTGGAGAGCTACTCTAAACCCCGTCGGAATGAAGTACTCCTGGCAAGGTGGGAGATTCGATTGAGACCTGACAGGTCATGGTGATTAACAAATATACATATTTAAAATACATGCAGAAAAGATTTAAATGACTTACCTGCCTTCCTGCCAGTTTCCAGTATGGTCTGACCGGCGACTGTTCGCTGGCTCTGTGAGATGTGCATGCGTTCCTGGCGCATGCGCAAATCCTAGGACAAGGCCGGCGACGTGCATCTCCCACTGCGACCCGTCAGAAAAATTGCGGGTCGCGATAGGAGAATGGCGGCCATTGTTTCAGCATGCCAATGGTCTACTCTATCACATCTTTTTTGGCAGCATGGCTTCCAATGCATGTATACTGCCCACATGTACATGGATTACATACCAGAGTTATGAACCATGTAGAAATATGAAAACACAATGCAAAGGGCACAAAAGAGTCATAGAGGCATACAACATGAAAACAGGCCCTTCCACCCAACTTGTCCATGCTGCCAAGTTTTTACCAATAAGCTAGTCCCAATTGCCCACGTTTGGCCCAATAGAAGGATGCCAATTAACTGAAAAGTTGCCGTCCAGCCCAATCCCACTGCCCAGCTCTTTGCCCTCAGTCCTGCATAACTGTAGGCTATGATACTTCAGGTACATATCCAAGTATTTTTTAAAAGAGCATTGTTGGGCAATACAGCAGGATATAGATAGGCTGGAAAATTGGGCAGAGAGGTGGCAGATGGAGTTTAATCCGGATAAATGCGAAGTGATGCATTTTGGAAGAAATAATGTAGGGAGGAGATATACAATAAATGGCAGAGTCACCAGGAGTATAGAAACACAGAGGGACCTGGGTGTCCAAGTCCACAAATCCTTGAAGGTGGCAGCACAGGTGGAGAAGGTGGTGAAGAAGGCATATGGTATGCTTGCCTTTATAGGACGGGGTATAGAGTATAAAAGCTGGAGTCTAATGATGCAGCTGTATAGAACGCTGGTTAGGCCACATTTGGAGTACTGCGACCAGTTCTGGTCGCTGCACTACCAGAAGGACGTGGAGGCGTTAGAGAGAGTGCAGAGGTTTACCAGGATGTTGCCTGGTATGGAGGGTCTTAGCTATGAGGAGAGATTGGGTAAACTGGGGTTGTTCTCCCTGGAAAGATGGAGAATGAGGGGAGATCTAATAGAGGTGTACAAGATTATGAAGGGTATAGATAGGGTGAACAGTGGGAAGCTTTTTCCCAGGTCGGAGGTGACGATCACGAGGGGTCACGGGCTCAAGGTGAGAGGGGCGAAGTGTAACTCAGATATCAGAGGGACGTTTTTTACACAGAGGGTGGTGGGGGCCTGGAATGCGCTGCCAGGTAGGGTGGTGGAGGCAGGCACGCTGACATCGTTTAAGACTTACCTGGATAGTCACATGAGCAGCCTGGGAATGGAGGGATACAAACGATTGGTCTGGTTGGACCAAGGAGCGGCACAGGCATGGAGGGCCGAAGGGCCTGTTTCCTGTGCTGTACTGTTCTTTGTTCTTTGCTCTTTGTTCTCTTTGTTCTTTGCTTTAAACACATTGAGGGTTTCTGCCTCTGACACTCTTTCAGACCTCTAAGTGAAACATTTTCTCTTCAACTTCCCTCTAATTCTTTCATCAAAAACTTTAAATCCAGGACTTTCTCCTCTGCAACTGTAAGCTGGACCATTTCTGGTTGATTTAATTTAATTTGATTTATTATTGTCACATGTATCAACATACAGTGAAAAGTATTGTTTCTTGCGCGCTATACGGACAAAGAGAAGGAAACGAGAGAGTGCAGAATGTAGTGTTCCAGTCATAGCTAGGGTGTAGAGAAATATCAACTTAATGCAAGGTAAATCCATTCAAAAGTCTGACAGCAGCAGCGAAGAAGCTGTTCTCGAGTCGGTTGGTACGTCGCCTCAGACTTTTGTATCTTTTTCCCAAAGGAAGAAGGTGGAAGAGAGAATGTCCGGGGTGCGTGGGGTCCTTAATAATGCTGGCTGCTTTGCCGAGGCAGCGGAAGTGTAGACAGAGTCACTGGATGGGAGGCTGGTTTGCGTGATGGATTGGGCTACATTCACGACCTTTTGTAGTTCCTCACGGACTTGGGCAGAACAGGAGCCATACCAAGCTGTGATACAACCAGAAAGAATGCTTTCTATGATGCATCTGTAAAAATTGGTGAGAGTCGTAGCTGACATGCCAAATTTCCTCAGTCTTCTGAGAAAGTAGAGGCTTTCTTGGTGGGCTTTCTTAATTATATGTGTTGGCATGGGTGGACCAGGACAGGCTGTTGGTGATCTGGACAGCTAAAAACTTGAAGCTCTTGACCCTTTCTACTTCATCCCTATTGATGTAGACAGGGGCATGTTCTCCTTTACACTTCCTGAAGTCGATGACAATCTCCTTCATTTTGTTGACATTGAGGGAGAGATTATTGTTGCTGCACTAGTTCACCAGATTCTCTATCTCATTCCTGTACTCTGTAGCGTCATTGTTTGAGATCAGACCCACTACGGTGGTGCCGTTAGCAAACTTGAAAATCAAATTGGAGGGGAATTTGGCCGCACAGACATAGGTGTATAAGGAGTATAGTCGGGGGCTGTGAACACAGTCTTGAGGGGGACCGGTGTTGAGGATGATCATGGAAGAGCTGTTGTTGCCTATCCTTACTGATTGTAGTCTGTGAGTTTGGAAGTTCAGAATCCAATCACAGATAAAGGTGCCGAGGCCCAGGCCACGGAGTTTGAAGATGAGTTTCGTGGGAATAATAGTGTTGGAGGCTGAGCTGTAGTCAATAAATAGGAATCTGACATAGGTGTCCTTGTTATCTAGGTGTTCCAGGGTGATGCACTATCAATTACGAGGACTCCAGCGAGTGAGTGAAAATAACAGGCTTTTAATCGCAAAGAACTGGAGCACACCCTTGTAGCTAACCTGGGCCAGACTGAGGCAGGGAGGAGGAACTATCACCTTTATACCTCGTTCAGGTGGAAAGGGAGGAGTCTCAGGTGGAAAGGGAGGAGTCTCGGGCCAGGTGCAGCATGGGTGTGTCCAGGCATACAACATGTAATTACAGTGGGTCACCACATTCACCCCTCCTTTAAAAAAAGAGTCCAGCGGGGGTGAGATGGGTGGAACAATATATACAGAGGCATGAAGATATATATACAAGAGTCACGCAACTGAAGTAAGGCGTCGTCCCCTCACAGGTTCAGCCTGACGGGTGGCTTGATCAGTCACTGCGACCACCGTAGTGCTGATTGAGGTGTTGTTTCCGATGGCAGGGTGAAAACGCTCGAGTCCGCCGTCGTCCCTTCTGGTCGGGTCCTGTGCGGTGACTCCGGGGGCTCAGGCGAGCTGCATACAGGGGACAAAGAAGTAAGCGGACCTGGTGCTACCTGAACAACAGAGGGGTCTAGGGATGTGGGGTCTAGGGATGTGGGATGGGAGGTCATAGTGGGCTCCGGGGCACCCGCAGGCGCCAGGTCCCGGATAGAGACCGTGTCCTCCCGCCCATTGTGGTATGCCACATAGGCATATTGGGGGTTGGCGTGGAGGAGCTGGACCTTTTCAACTAGGGGGTCCGACTTATGGGGTCGTACATGCCTCCGGAGCAAAACGGGGCCTGGGTACGTCAGCCACGACGGTAGTGAGATTCCCGAGGAGGACTTCCTAGGGAAAGCAAACATCCGCTCATGGGGGGTGGCATTGGTAGCCGTGCACAGGAGGGACCGAATTGAATGCAGTGCATCGGGGATGACCTCTTGCCAGCGGGAGACTGGAAGGCCTTTAGACCGTAGCGCCAGTAAAACGGCCTTCCAGACTGTCACATTCTCCCTCTCTACCTGTCCGTTTCCCCTGGGGTTATACATGGTAGTCCTACTCGAGGCTGTGCCCTTAGAGAGCAGGTACTGACGCAGCTCATCACTCATGAAGGAGGATCCCCGGTCACTGTGGATGTAGTTAGGGTAACCGAACAGGGTGAAGAGGCTGCGCAGGGCCTTGATGACCGTGGTTGAAGTCATATCCAAGCAGGGAATGGCAAAAGGGAATCGGGAGTACTCATCTATAACGTTGAGGAAATAGATGTTGCGGTCAGAAGAAGGAGGGGGCCCTTTGAAATCAATGCTGAGGTGTTCAAAGGGGCGGGTGGCTTTGATGAGGTGTGCCCTGTCTGGACGATAGAAGTGCGGCTTACACTCCGCGCAGACCGGGCAGTGTCTGGTTATAGATCGGACGTCCTCAACAGAATAGGGCAGGTTACGGGCCTTAATAAAATGGTAGAGCCTGGTGACCCCCGGGTGACAGAGGTCATTGTGGAGAGTCTGTAATTGGTTCACTTGTGTGCTGGCACATGTTCCGCGAGACAGAGCATCCGGAGGCTCATTGAGCTTCCCGGGCCGGTATAAGATATCATAATTGTAGGTGGAGAGCTCAATCCTCCACCTCAGTATCTTATCATTCGTAATCTTGCCCCTCTGCGCGTTGTTGAACATAAAGGCCAGCTAAGTAGTGGTGCCAGTGTCGCACTGCTTCGACGATGGCCTGAGCCTCCTTCTCGACAGAGGAGTGTCGAATTTCCGAGCCTTGGAGGGTTCGTGAGAAGAAGGCTACGGGTCTGCCCGCCTGGTTAAGGGTGGCGGCCAGGGCGAAGTCAGACGCATCACTCTCCACCTGGAAGGGGATTGACTCATCCACAGCGTGCATCGTGGCCTTCGCGATGTCTGCTTTGATGCGGTCGAAGGCCGAGCGGGCCTCTCCCGACAGGGGAAAAAGGGTGGATTTGACAAGCGGACGGGCCTTATCCGCGTAATTAGGGACCCACAGGGCGTAGTATGAGAAGAAGCCCAGGCATCTCCTCAGTGCTTTAAGATTGGTGGGAAGGGGAAGTTCCATGAGGGGGCGCATTCGGTCAGGATCGGGGCCGATGACTCCGTTCTCCATTACATACCCCAGGATGGCAAGGTGGCGAGTGCGGAAGACACACTTCTCCTTATTGTAGGTCAGATTTAGAAGAGCGGCCGTGTGAAGGAATTTATTGAGGTTTGCGTCGTGGTCCTGCTGATCATAGCCACAGATGGTGACGTTATCCAGGTACGGGAAGGTGGCCCGCAGCCCGCTCTGGTCCACCATTCGGTCCATCTCACTCTGGAAGACCGAGACCCCATTGGTGACGCCGAAGGGAACCCTAAGGAAGTGGTAGAGGCGGCTATCCGCCTCGAAAGCCATTTATTTGCGGTCCTCCGGGCGGATGGGGAGCTGGTGGTAAGCCGATTTGAGGTCAATCGTGGAGAACACCCGGTATTGCGTAATCCGATTGACCATGTCGGATATGTGCGGAAGGGGATACGCATCCAGTTGCGTGTACCGATTGATGGTCTGACTGTAATCGATGACCATCCGGTGTTTCTCCCCAGTTTTGACCACCACCACTTGCGCTCTCCAGGGGCTGGTGCTCGCCTCAATGATCCCTTCCTTCAGGAGCCGCTGGACCTCGGACCTAATGAAGGTCCTGTCCCCCGCACTGTACCGTCTGGTCTTGGTGGCAATAGGCTTACACTCGGGGGTGAGGTGTTCGAATAGTGAGGGAGGGGTGAATTGAAGGGTCGAAAGGCTGCAAGTGGTGCGCGGTGGGCAGTCTAAGAACTGTGGGTTGCAGACGGAGATCAGAGGAAGAGGCCCGTTGTACTGCAACATAACACTCCTAAGATGGGTCAGGAAATCGAACCCTCGGAGTACGGGAGCGCAGAGGTGTGCCAGCACCAGGAGCTTGAAATTTTCATACTCGAGCCCCCGAACCGTAAGGGTCACCACACAATACCCGAGGACATCCACCGAGCGGGACTTTGAGGCCAAGGAAATGGTTTGTTTGACTGGCCGCACAGAAAGGGCGTAGCGGCGTACTGTATCGGGGTAGATGAAACTCTCCGGACTCCCGCAGTCAAACAAACAATTTCCCACGTGGCCATTTACCTGGATGTCCATCATGGACCTGGCGAGTTGATGCGGACGGGATTGGTCTAGCTGGACAGCTGCCACCGTGGATCCTGGAAAATGATCGACCGGCATCCAAAATGGCGGCTCCCTTGTCTCACATGCGGCCGATGGCGTCCAAAATGGCGGCTCCCTTGAATCACACGCGGCCGATGGCATCCAAGATGGCGGCTCCCTTGACTCACGCGGCCACTGGCGTCCAAAATGGCGGCTCCCTTGGCTCACACGCAGCCGATGGCATCCGAAATTGCGGCTCCCTCGGGTCGCAAGCTGCACTGTTTGGTTTCGAGGACGACTTTGCCCTACAGACTTTAACGTAGTGGCGTTTTTTCCGTCCCCAGAGCAGAATACCTCCCTTGCCAGGCAGCGTTGTCGGGGGTGCTTCCCCAGGCCGAAAAAATAGCACTTCGGACCTGTAACAGCCACAGTAGTCGAGTCGTTGGTGGGGCGCGGTGTGGCGTAAGTCTGTGGCCCTCCTAGATACTGGGGTGGTAGTGGCCGTGAGGCCCACGATGTCACCACGTGGTCGGGTGCGTACGCCTCGAGGTTACAGGAGGTCACCTCTAAGGATTCAGCGAGTGTCACAGTTTTTGGTAGATCTAGCCCACCTTGCTCAAGCAGTTGCTGCCGAATGTAGTTGGACGCAATGCCCGTAACGTAGGCATCGCGAATTAAGTCCTCCGTGTACTGTGCGGTGGATACAGCTTTGCAATTACAGGCCCTGCCGAGTACCCGTAGTTCGCGGAGAAACTGTGCGCTTGATTCTCCCGGCCGCTGTCTTCGAGTAGCCAGAAGGTGCCTGGCGTAGACTTCATTTGTCCATGTACTGTACTGGCTCTTTAGGAGCTCTAGCACGTCCCTGTACGTCTCAGCGTCACGGATGGTGGCATAAACCACGTTGCTTACCGGGCGTGGAGCACGTGCAGCTTGTCTGAATCGGACTGGACGGCAGCGGAGGCTTCAAGGAAGGCTTCAAAGCACTTCAGCCAGTGATCGAAGCTGTTAGCAGCTCCCACAGCTTGCGGATCCAGGTTTAATTTATCGGGCTTTAGAATTTGCTCCATTCTGTTTTTTTTTTCTTTGCGATTAAAATTGATGCACTATCAATTACAAGGACTCCAGCGAGTGAGTGAAAATAACAGGCTTTTAATCGCAAAGAACTGGAGCACACCCTTGTAGCTAACCTGGCCCAGACTGAGGCAGGGAGGAGGAACCATCACCTTTATACCTCGTTCAGGTGGAAAAGAAGGAGTCTCAGGTGGAAAGGGAGGAGTCTCGGGCCAGGTGCAGCAGGGGTGTGTCCAGGCATGCAACATGTAATTACAGTGGGTCACCACACAGGGTTGAGTGCAGGGCCAGAGAAATGGCGTCTGCTATGAACCTGTTGTGCGGTAGGCAAACTGTAGTGGATCCAGGTAGTCCGGGAGCCTGGAATTGATTTGTGTCATGACTAACCTTTTGAAGCACTTCATAATGATGGATGTCAGAGCCACCGGTCGATAGTTATTAAGGCACGCTGCTTGGTTTTTCTTAGGTACCGGGATGATGGTCGTCTTCTTGAAGCAGATCGGAACCTCAGATTGTTGTAAAGAGAGGTTGAAGATGTTTGTGAATATCTCCGCCAGCTGATCCGCGCAGGATCTGAGTGCACATCCGGGTACCCCATTCCGGCCAGTTGCTTTCCGTGGGTTGACCTTCAAGAAAGCTGCTCTGATGTCTGCAATAGTGAACCCAGATACAGGTTCATCCAGGGCCTCCAGGGTGGAGGGCATGCTCTCGCTGACCTCTTGCTCAAAGCGGGCGGAGAATGCATTGAGCTCATCAGGCAGGGGTGCGTTGGAGCTGGCGATTGACCACCTCCAGCCCTGTAACTCTCCCCTTGCTTTTTGTTTTGAGTTTCATAGAGTCATAGAGGTTTACAGCATGGAAACAGGCCCTTCGGCCCAACTTGTCCATGCGGCCCAATTTTTACCATTAAGCTAGTCCCAATTGCCCGCATTTGGCCCATATCCCTCTATATTAATCTTACCCATGTAACTGTCTAAATGCATTTTAAAAGACAAAATTGTATTAATTTTACCCATGTAACTGTCTAAATGCTTTTTAAAAGACAAAATTGTATCCGTCTCTATTAATTACTATCTCTGGCAGCTTGTTCCAGGCACCACCCTCTGTGTGAAAAAATTGCCCTTCTGGACCCTTTTGCATCTTTCCCCTCTCACCTTAAACACCTCCAGTTCTAGACTCCCCTACATTTGGGGAAAGATGTTTACTATCTACCTTATATATGCCCCTCATTATTTAATAGATCTCCGTAAGATCACCCCTAAGCCTTCTACGCTCCAGGGAAAATAGTGCCAGTCTATCCAGTCTTTCCTTATAATTCAAACCATCAAGTCCCGGTGGCATCCTAGTAAATCTTTTCAGCACTCTTTCTAGTTTAATAATGTCCTTTCGACAATAGGGTGACTAGAACTGTACACAGTTTCCTTCTCCTACAATGACTAATATAAAAACATTTGAGTTCATGAAGGGGAAGTATTCACTCGATGAATGTTATTTGGTGAGAGTGACTATGAGACTGTTGCATCACATTGCGTAAGGATTGGGGTGAGTGACTGTGGTGGGTTGAGAAATGGAGAGGCGATGAAGTACACATAAGGTGAGGGCTGGGTGCTGCTGAATGTTGAATGGGTGTGACGAATGATATGATGGAGTATGCTTAGCAATGCAGATTAATGGTCAGTAGTGGTGGAGGGGATGTTACACCAGAGGATGAACAAAGAACAAAGAACAATACAGCACAGGAACAGGCTCTTCGGCCCTCCAAGCCTGCGCCGCTCATGTGCCCAACTAGACCATTCGTTTGTATCCCTCTATTCCCAGTCTGTTCATGTGGCTATCTAGATAAGTCTCAAATGATCCCAGCGTGTCGGCCTCAATCACTTTGCTTGGTAGTGCATTCCAGGCCCCCACCACCCTCTGTGTAAAATACATCCCCCTGACATCTGTGTTGAACCTTGCCCCCCTCACCTTGAACCTTTGTGTTCGTCACCTCCTGTGGTGAACCATCGTTGGTTCCCACTAGGTAGTACTGAGCCAGGGTCTGGCCAGTACTACGAGTATGTATATATGTTGCTGTTGGGGTTAGGGATGGGTTGTCCTACTTGTTGCTGTTGGGGTTAGGGTTGGGCTGTTACACCTGTATTATAGTTATTATGGTACATCCCAGTCGGGCTCCGCCTCCTGGGAGAGGTATAAAGGTCACTGCTCTGTCTGGGACCCCTCAGTCTGGGATTGTGTACTATACATGGTAGCTTCGTTGTAATAGTAAATAAAAGCCTTTATTTCCTTGAGCATCTCAAGCCTCGTGTGTGATAACGTGCAGCAATTTTATTTACTATTAATTAAACTCTCGTCGTTAAAAAAAAAACGATACAGAGAATATGGAGCTAATGTTAAAACCCGAACGTCTTACACTGGATCCACGTGCGGCGGGCGCCTCTAACACCTCCGACCACTGGTTGAAATGTTTTGAGGACTACCTTGCAGCCTCCGCAGCGGTCACCACAGACGACGAAAGACTCCGGGTCCTCCACGCGAGGGTAAGCGACACCGTATATCTCGCGATCTGTGCGGCCACCGACTACACAAGGGCCCTCGAGCTTCTTAAGAAGCGTTACATTAAACCGCCAAACGAGATGCATGCTCGATACCTCTTAGCCACTCGACGACGGCAGCCCGGCGAAACGACGGAAGAGTACGCGAACGAGCTCCTACAGCTAGCCAGGGGCTGTAACTGCAAAGCAGTGTCGGCAGACCAGAACATGAACGACCTCGCTCGAGATGCGTTTGTGGCGGGAATTGGATCATCTTATATCCGACTCAGACTGTTGGAGCAAGGTAATCTTGATCTCACTAAGTCGATAAAACTAGCGGATACGTTGGAGACGGCCTCCAAAAGCCTAGTATTGTATCCCGAAGACCACGTGGAGACAACGTGGCAGGAGCAGTCGCTGATCCCTCCTCGTCCCTCGGGTTCGAGAAGCTGCGTGATGGCGTACCCACACTCGGGCCTGACGACGGCAGCAACTCCGGGCGGCCCGCGGTGTTACTTCTGTGGGGGAGTGAAGCACACTCGGCAGCGATGTCCCGCTAAAGCTGTGTTGTGCTCCGCCTGCGGTAAGAAGGGGCACTATTCGAAGGTATGCCGATCCAAACTTACTTCCAGGAACAGCAGTGCGGCCTGCGACTCACCGGAGCCCGGTTCTTTGTCGTCGGCATCGTCGAGGGTTTCGTCCACATGCGAGGCCAAGACGCCGCCATTACAGTCGATGGAGTCGCAAGAGATGCGTGACCACCAGGGGTCGCTGATTTTGGCGCCATCACCCACGTGCGACCTATGGGAGCAGCCATGTTGGTCGGCACCGACCGCGAACGACCAGCAGGGGTCATCTTCATCTATCTCAGCTGCCTGCAGTGGCGCTCATGAACCAACGGTGGTGTTGATCATCCTGGACCAGGCCAAGCCTCACAGACTCGACAAGCCTATGATGGACATTCAGGTAAACAAACACTTGATTTATTGTCTGTTTGACAGCGGGAGCACTAGAGTTTTATTCACCCAGACGCTGTGAAACGGTGTGGCCTCCAGATCCAACCTGTCAAACAGACGATTTCGATGGCATCAAGGTCCCGGTCTGTCACCATGCTAGGGAGTTGCGTGGTAAATTTAACGGTGCAGGGCACGGTTTACGAGCGCTTCAAGCTCCTGGTGTTACCGCACCTTTGCGCGCCAATACTCCTCGGACTAAATTTCATGGTCCACTTGAAGAGTGTAACCCTACAGTATGGTGGGCCACTCCCTCCACTTTCAGTGGGAGAACAGCAGCTTCCAAATTGCCCAACGCGCCCCGCCTGTAGCCTCTCGACGCTGAAGATTACCACACCCTCCCTGTTCCAGAATCTTGTGCCAGGCTGCAAGCCCATCGCGACTAAGAATAGGCGTTACAGCGCTGAGGATCGGATCTTCATTCGATCTGAAGTTCAGCGGCTCCTCAAGGAAGGGATCATACAATCTAGCGCTAGTCCATGGAGAGCGCAGGTTGTGGTGGTCAAGAGTGGGAACAAACCCCGGATGGTCATTGACTAGAGTCAGACCATTAATAGATACACGCAGCTGGATGCGTATCCCCTCCCGCGCATATCTGACATGGTCAACCAGATTGCGCAGTACCGGGTGTTCTCCACCATAGACCTCAAGTCTGCCTACCACCAACTCCCCATTCGCCCAGAGGACCAACAATACACGGCTTTTGAGGCGGATGGTCGCTTGTATCACTTTCTCAGGGTTCCTTTTGGTGTTACCAATGGGGTCTCGGTCTTCCAGCGTGCTATGGACCGAATGGTGGACCAGAACGGGCTGCGGGCTACCTTCCCGTACCTGGATAACGTCACCATCTGCGGCCATGACCAGCAGGATCACGACACCAATCTCCTTAAGTTCCTACGCACTGCATCTCGCCTGAATCTGACCTACAACAGGGAGAAGTGTGTATTTCGTACGTGCCGTTTAGCCATTCTCGGATACGTGGTGGAAAACGGGGTCATTGGCCCTGATCCAGACCGTATGCGTCCCCTCCTTGAACTTCCCCTGCCCACTAGTGCAAAAGCACTGAGAAGATGCTTAGGCTCCTTCTCTTACTACGCACAGTGGGTTCCCAATTACGCGGACAAAGCCCGTCCGCTCATCAAGTCCACCTCTTTTCCCCTAACACCAGAGGCTCGATTGGCCTTTGATAAACTAAAAGCCGACATCGCGAGAGCCACGATGCACGCTGTTGATGAGTCCATCCCCTTTCAGGTGGAGAGCGATGCATCTGATTTCGCCCTGGCCGCCACACTTAACCAGGCGGGCAGGCCCATCGCCTTTTTTTCCCGCACCCTCCAAGGCCCCGACATTCGACATTCAGCGGTGGAAAAGGAGGCCCAGGCCATTGTGGAGGCCGTCAGGCATTGGCGCCATTACTTGGCGGGAAAACGGTTCACTCTGATCACGGACCAGCGGTCCGTGGCGTTCATGTTCAATAACACGCTGCGGGGCAAGATCAAGAACGACAAGATCTTGAGGTGGAAAATCGAACTCTCCAACTATAATTACGACATCATGTATCGTCCAGGGAAACTCAACGAGCCCTCGGATGCCCTGTCGCGTGGAACATGCGCCAGTATACAGGAGGACCGTTTGCAGGCTCTCCACAATGACCTATGCCATCCTGGGGTCACTCGGCTCTACCACTTCGTAAAAGCCCGCAATCTGCCCTACTCGGTGGAGGATGTCAGGTCCATAACGAGAAGTTGTCGGGTATGCGCGGAATGCAAACCGCACTTTTACCGACCTGACCGGGCACAACTAGTCAAGGCCACTCGTCCCTTCGAAAGACTGAGTGTCGACTTTAAGGGCCCCCATCCCTCGACAGATCGGAATGTGTACTTCCTCAACATCATTGATGAGTACTCAAGATTCCCTTTTGTTATTCCCTGCTCTGATACATCCGCTGCCACGGTTATCAAGGCATTCCGTGATCTTTTTACTCTGTTCGGGTACCCCTGCTACATTCACAGCGATAGGGGCTCATCGTTCATGAGCGATGACTTGAGGCAATACCTGCTCTCATACGGGATTGCCTCTAGTAGAACCACGAGCTACAACCCTAGGGGTAACGGACAGGTGGAACGTGAGAATGCTACAGTCTGGAAGGCTGTCTTACTGGCGTTGAAGTCAAAAAGCCTTCCAGTCTCCCGTTGGCAAGAGGTGCTCCCTGATGCGCTCCATTCCACACGCTCACTCCTGTGTACGGCAACCAATGCTACTCCTCATGAGAGGCTGTTTTCATTCCCTCGGAAGTCTTCCTCTGGGACCTCATTACCGTCTTGGTTGACGTACTCAGGACCTGTCCTCCTGCGGCGACATGTAAGGGCCTGTAAGTCCGACCCGTTGGTCGAACAGGTCCATCTCCTCCACGCCAACCCTCAGTATGCCTATGTGGCATACCCTGACGGGCGAGAGGACACAGTCTCGATTCGAGACCTGGCGCCAGCAGGGGACGTAGAAACCCCTGTCGCTCCCATACCTTCTGTTAGAGACCCCCCAACTATTGTTTCCCCTCCTGACACGGCGCGGGCAGCATCGGGACCATTACTTAACCCTTTTACTCCCGTGTACAGCTTGCCTGAGTCCAGGAGATGGTCACCACTTCAGGGCGTGTCGGAACTCAACGGATTATCATCTCCTCGGGGTCAGCCGGCCCGTGAGACTGTGGAGGAACCGTTGGACATCGCCTTGGGGAGAACGCCACCGCGAGTGCCTACTCCGGTGTCATCACCGGTGTTGAGGAGGTCACAACGACGGTGCGGTCCCCCTGACCGTCTGAACTTATAGACTGATGACAAATTATTCTGTTTTTTTTGTACCCCGCCGGCCTTTGTCTTCAAAGGAGGGGTGAATGTGGTGAACCATCGTTGGTTCCCACTAGGTAGTACTGAGCCAGGATCTGGCCAGTACTACGAGTATGTATATATGTTGCTGTTGGGGTTAGGGATGGGTTGTTCTACTTGTTGCAGTTGGGGTTAGGGTTGGGCTGTTACACCTGTATTATAGTTATTATGGTACATCCCAGTCGGGCTCCGCCTCCTGGTAGAGGTATAAAGGTCACTGCTCTGTCTGAGACCCCTCAGTCTGGGATCGTGTACTATACATGGTAGCTTCGTTGTAATAGTAAATAAAAGCCTTTATTTCCTTGAGCATCTCAAGCCTCGTGTGTGATAACGCGCATCACCTCCGACCTGGGAAAAAGCATCCCACTGTTCACCCTATCTATGCCCTCCATAATTTTATACACCTCTATTAGGTCGTCCCTCATCCTCCATCTTTCCAGGGAGAACATCCCCAGTTTACCCAATCTCTCCTCATAGCTAAGACCCTCCATACCAGGCAATACCCTGGTAAACCTTTTCTGTACTCTCTCCAAAGCCTCCACGTCCTTCTGGTAGTGTGGCGACCAGAACTGGACGCAGTACTCCAAATGTGGCCTAACCAATGTTCTATACAGCCTCAACCTCATATGCCAACTTTTATATTCTATGCCCCGTCCAATAAAGGCAAGCATGCCATATGCCTTCTTCACCACCCTCTCCACCTGCGCTGCCACCTTTAAAGATCTGAGTAGAATTTGCAGATGCACTCACATTTCCTGAGCTGGTTAGGTAACTTAACAACTTCCTATATAGCATCTAAGACCTGGGCATACTGTTTCTGCTGCTGACCCCCTCAGTTATTTCCAAACAGCCCTTCTTGGAGGTTTCCTCCTCCCATTGGTGGGAAAAGTGTGTTCCTCCTATGTGACTTGACCCAGCAGTGATTCCAGTGATGTATCTTTGGATCTGGGTGCTACCCTTGCTCTGTGCATACCATCCACACTCAACTCCTCCAATTTCCATTGATGCACTATCTCTTTAAGCATGGCTGAGATCACACCTTTGGGGTGTGTGTCACTCCCACTCTGTAGCTTGGAGATGCGAAATGCAGGAGTCAAATGAAACAACTGAGTTGAAATCACAGATTTTGATCTGCTCATTTGACTTCCAGGTTTCTCTCACACAATTCCACACCTCTCCCAGCAGCTTGTAAAAAAATATATAGAATATCTATTCTGAATAAGGAATAAACCAAGGTGGCCCTGTTGGCTTACAGTGCGATAAGAGTGCTTTCTGTTAAAATAATTGTATTGCTATATATTTTTTACAAATTTGTTCACAGATTGAGTGTAACTGGATAGGCCAGCATTTATTGCCCATCTCTAATTGCCCTTGAGAAGATGGTGCAATTTGCTGCCATTCATGTGGTGTATGTGTACCCACCGTGCTGTTAGGGAGGAAGTTCCAGATTTTTGATCCAGCGACAGTGAAGGAACGGCGATATATTTCCAAGTCGAGATGGTGTGTGGCTTGGAGGGGAACTTGCTGGTGATGGTGTTCCCATACACCTTCTGCCCTTGCCCTTTAAAGTGGTGGAGGTTGTAGGTTTGAAAGGTGCTACCAAAGAAGCCTGGGTGAGTTGCTGAGGTGCAACTTGTAGATGGTACACAATGCTGCCTATTGTGCATTGGTGGTGGAGAGAGTGAATGTTTAAACAGTGGATGCAGTGCCAGTCAAGTGGACTACTTTGTCCTGGATGGTGTCAAGCTTCTTGAGTGTTAGAAATGCACACATCCAGGCAAGGGGAGAGTATTCCTTTACACTCCTGACTTGTGCCTTGTAGATGGTGGACAGACTTCGGGCAGTCAGTTTCTTTACATAATTCCTAGCTACTGACCTGCTCTAGCACCAACAGTATTTATATAGCTCGTCCAGGTTGGTTTCTGGTCAATGTTAACCCCCCTTGATGGTCACAACCAATTCAGTACCTGTCTCGATATTGTTCCTGATGTCACAATGTCTCTATTAGGTTTCACAGCTACAGCATCTTCCCTATATTGATGGAATTAGATTCAATTCAGACCACTTTGCTTTGATTGAATAATCACAATTTCAATGTAAAATGCTATTAACAGAGCAACAACCAGCCCAAATCAACAGATAGAGCTACTGAAAGAAGATTTGGTTGTAAGTATAGAGCAAAGCAATTATTTTAACAGAAATACATTTCAACATTGCTGTCCTATCAAGCACTCTCATGATAAGCCATCAGGACCAGTTTGTTTATTCCTCATTCAGAACAAATATATTACACCGCTTTTACAAGCTCATTCTAATCTTTTCAAAGTAAGTTTTGTTTTGTTTGTTTATATAAACCCATCTGCATTGCATCTACTGTATAATATCTTTACAGTTTTACTGCATGTAGATGAGTAAGAAGAAGGGCTGACAATAGATCCCTGGGGGACACGGGAGGATTGGGCAGGGACAGGAAGAGAAGCCATTTACAAAGGTGATTTGACTATGATTGTACAGGTTAAAAATCAGGTGAAGCAAGAACAGTCCCCACCAAGCACAACAACAGAGGAGAAACAAGAGCAAAATAATCATCAGGTCAGGCAGTGTCTGTAGAGAGAGAATTAACATTGCAGGCCTTCATTAAATTTAAAGTTTATTTATTAGTGTCACAAGTAGGCTTACATTAACACTGTAATGAAGGCACTGTGAAAATCGGCTAGACACAACACTCCGGCGCCTGTTCGGGTGCACTGAGGGAGAATTTAGCATGGCTAATGCACCTAACCAGCACGTCTTTTGGATTGTGGGAGGAAACTGGAGCACCCGGAGGAAACCCATGCAGACACGGGGACAACGTGCAGACATCACACAGACAGTGACCCAAGCCGGGAATCAAACCTGGGTCCCTGGTGCTATGAAGCAGCAGTGCTAACCACTGTGCCACCGTGCCGGCCCTTTGACATTTCATCAGAACAGAAGAGGAACATTCGAGCAGCATGATGTGATTGACCATATCAAGAGTTGCAAAAAAGATGAAGGAGAGATAATGCACCAGGGTCATAATCACATATAAATATCGGATGTCTTTTTTCTGACCTTGGTTAAAAATATTCCAATTGTGTGGGTTCAATAACTGCTTAGAGAGATTTAAATAGAGTTGAGAGAAAGATGGACCCAGATTTATGAGGTAACAACGCATTCAAAGACTTTTGGAGAGGAATATCCAAGATGATTTTGTTGGTAGAGAAAGTAAAATGGCAGAAATATGAATAATGTTGTGAAGGTACAGGTAAGCACAATACAATGTTCCTGGATTGCTTCTCAGGCCTCATTTTGTATATCCTAGGTGTTTTGTAGTGGGGGAAGGGGCACTGATATCTCTATTGGGCACACAGATGACAGTTCCCTCAGCAAAGTGAAGCCACAAACATTAAAACGGACATTTACATAATGGGACAGGTACTTTGGGAACCATTGGAAAACCAATGTCGAAAAAAGTGCGCAGGTGGATACTTTGGAAGCTGGGTTAAAAGTCTTGAAGGCCAGAGACAGTACACAGTATGATGGATTACTTTTGTGAACTTATTTTGTGCCAGGCGATCATTTTGCAATGGGCATTACCAAGGAGAAATACATATGCAACGCAATGCCAAATCTGTCAGACTGCCTTCCAACGCCGGCATCTCCACATCATGACTGCCAGTAAACAGGGAGGTCACGTAAGGACACATTGTCAATGAATCAATTGAACAGCTGCTGTTGCAAATGGAGAAAACAAGTTCCAATGTTTTCTCAGCATGAAAGGAAGGTCCTGAAGGCTGCAGCACACAGGTGATCGAGAGGTGATTAAACTATTCAACATCAGTAGCTATGTGCTAAGGACATGAATTCAATGCCAGAAAAGGTTTCATAACCTCACCAGCAAGGGGGAGGTTATGTTATCCCTCTCTCCTTCTTTACGACACTCTTCAAGACATTTATTTTTGACCAAACAATTCTTCAGCAGTTAATTTCGTGGAACATAGTTTGGATCAGAACTAGATGGAGCAACAGCGTTATCTTGATGATGGCCAAAGTGTTACATTCTGGCACGATTTGATCAGTATTTTTCCTTGCATGTTTCTGCTAGATTGCTTGACTAGACATCCCAGACCACATGTGATTTTGCAGGTGAACTTGAATCTCACCAATCCATAGAAGAGTTTGCTATTCTGCCAGAACTTCACAATAAGCTGCCTTGAATCAAGACACAAAGGTTGCTCAATATTTTCAGGCAATTGCTGCCAATTGTCATCCACAGCCAGCAGTTTAGAAATCCAATAATTTAACTTGATGTTTCATGTCTTTTTGTTTAATATAAAACTTAGCAGATTGATTATTTTACTCATCCTTTATAGGTATCCTGATCAAAGTTTAATCTTTGCTAAAGCAGTCTTTTAGCAGAGTACTTATGCATTAATCCAAATTTAACTGCATTAGGAATGGAACAACAGATACTTTATTTTATTTTAATCTTCTCCACTAGCATACACACTGCCTGAAGCATAATATTGCAATGTTAAAAGATAACAATTTTTGGAAAATATCAAATCATTGTCAGTGCAACGGAAATTTTCGCTAATAATAGGTTTCATCCACATAGTGTTGTAAATATATAATATCTGACATTCAAGCATCAATATTATAATTTAAAAAGTGTACATGAAATCTCTGATATTTGCACCCAAATCATCAGCCTTCTTAATTATCTGTCAAAAACTTTCCAGTATAAAACCTCTCATGAGATATCAAAACAACACTAAGTTTTGTTATTTGTATTTTTTCCTTTGATTGATAAAGAAACAAGACAATTTTATTGCATTCATTTTACTCTGTCACGATCCCTTTTCCTTAGGCACTCAACATATCAGATTGAACTAGCATCACCCAATAAGGTGAGATTACAGCCATCCCATCTCAAGGCATTCCAGGAGGATGGATAAACAGCCCCTTTCTGAATCTCAGTGATCATCCATCACTTGTGCTGCTACTATTCAGATTGCAGGATACCCACTAGGGTTAAGCAGAAGAGTGAATAGTTTAACTTTTGGGGATGCTATTGGTTGTGTCCTGGGTTTATTGATTACACTTGCTCCTGGTAAAGAGTAATTATTGTTCTGTGATGGTCCTTCTATCCTAGGGGCTGAGTGACCTACTCCTGTTCCTAATTTGTATGTTCATATGTTGGACCCTAGGGTCTAGTGGTACTTGGTTAGTTGGCAGATTGCAGTCATACTCTGGTAACTGCTTAACACTTGTTGATTGATGCCACATCTGAACAGGTTGCTGAGTAGGCACTAAGTTCCTAGGCATGGTGTTCCAACCTCTCGCCCAAGAGGGTTTACTACATCACTGACTGATGTCAGTGGTGCTTCATCATCAATATCATATATTAGCATATCCGATTTGTTAACCATCAATACTGCACCTTCTTCCCCAACCCGAGTATACGATCCTACTTTGAACAATAATATTAAGCTATATCTTTAATTATTTACATTGCATTTCTGAGGCCACATTGGATTTGGTACTGGGTAATGAACCAGACCAGGTGTTAGATTTGGAGATAGGGGAGCACTTTGGTGATAGTGACCACAATTCAGTTACGTTACTTTCGCGATGGAAAGGAATAGGTATATACCGAAGGGCAAGAGTTATAGCTGGGGGAAAGGAAATTATGATGCGATTAGGAGAGATTTAGGATGCATAGGTTGGGGAAGGAAACTGCAGGGGATGGACTCAATTGAAACGTGGAGCTTGTTCAAGGAACAGCTACTGGGTGTCCTTGATAAGTATGTACCTGTCAGGCAGGGAGGAAATGGTCGAGTAAGGGAACCGTGGCTTACTAAAGAAGTTGAATCTCTTGTGAAGAGGAAGAAGAAGACTTATGTAAAGATGAGATGTGAAGGCTCAGTTAGGGCGCTTGAGAGTTACAAGTTAGCCAGGAAGGACCTAAAGAGAGAGTTAAGAAGAGCCAGGAGGGGACATGAGAAGTCTTTGGCAGGTAGGATCAAGGAAAACCCTAAAGCTTTCCATAGGTATGTCAGGAATAAAAGAATGACAAGGGTAAGTTTAGGGCCAGTCAAGGACAGTAGTGGGAAGTTGTGCGTGGAGCCTGAAGAGATAGGAGAGGCGCTAAATGAATATTTTTCGTCAGTATTCACGCAGGAAAAAGACAATGTTGTCAAGGAGAATACTGAGATACAGGCTATAGGACTAGTCGAGATTGAGGTTAATAAGGAGGAGGTGTTAGCAATTCTGGAAAGTGTGAAAATAGATAAGTCCCCTGGGCCGGATGGGATTTATCCCAGGATTGTCTGGGAGGCTAGGGAGGAGATTGCAGAGCCTTTGACTTTGATCTTTATGTCGTCATTATCTACAGGAATAGTGCCAGAAGACTGGAGGATAGTAAATGTTGTCCCCTTGTTCAAGAAGGGAAGTAGAGACAACCCTGGTAATTATAGACCAGTGAGCCTTACTTCTGTTGTGGGCAAAGTTTTGGAAAGGATTATAAGAGATAGGATTTATAATCATCTAGAAAGGAATAATTTGATTAGGGATAGTCAACACGGTTTTGTGAAGGGTAGGTCCTTATTGAGTTCTTTGAGAATGTGACCAAAGAGGTGGATGAGGGTAAAGCAGTTGATGTGGTGTATATGGATTTCAGTAAAGCGTTTGATAAGGTTCCCCACGGTAAGCTACTGCAGAAGATACGGAGGCATGGGATTGAGGGTGATTTAGCGGTTTGGATCAGGAATTGGCTTGCTGTAAGAAGACAGAGGGGGTGGTTGATGGGAAATATTCATCCTGGAGTTCAGTTACTAGTGGTGTACCACAAGGATCTGTTTTGGGGCCACTGCTGTTTGTCATTTTTATAAATGACCTGGATGAGGGCGTAGAAGGATGGGTTAGTAAATTTGCGGATGACACTAAAGTCGGTGGAGTTGTGGACAGTGCGGAAGGTTGTTGCAGGTTACAGAGGGACATAGATAAGCTGCAGTGCTGGGCTGAGAGGTGGCAAATGGAGTTCAATGCAGAAAAGTGTGAGGTGATTCACTTTGGAAGGAGTAACATGATTACAGAGTACTGGGCTAATGGTAAGATACTTAGTAGTGTGGATGAACAGAGAGATCTCGGTGTCCTTGTGCATAGATCCCTGAAAGTTGGCACCCAGGTTGATAGAGTTGTTAAGAAGGCATATGGAGTGTTAGCTTTTATTGGTAGAGGGATTGAGTTTCAGAGCCAGGAGGTCATGTTGCAGCTGTACAAAACTCTGGTGCGGAGGCACTTGGAGTATTGCGTACAGTTCTGGTCACCGCATTATAGGAAGGATGTGGATGCATTGGAAAGGGTGCAGAGGAGATTTACTAGGATGTTGCCTGGTATGGTGGGAAGGTCTTATGAGGAAAGGCTGAGGGACTTGAGGTTGTTTTCGTTAGAGGGAAGAAGATTAAGAGGTGACTTAATAGAGGCATACAGGATGATCAGGGGATTAGATAGGGTGGATAGTGAGAGCCTTTTTCCTCGGATGGTGATAGCTAGCACGAGGGGACGTAGCTTTAAATTGAGGGGTGATAGATATAAGACAGATGTCAGAGGTGGGTTCTTCACTCAGAGAGTGGTAAGGGCGTGGAATGCCCTGCCTGCAGCAGTAGTGGACTCGTCAACATTAAGAGCATTTAACTGGTCATTGGATAAACATATGGATGATATTGGAATAGTGTAGGTTAGATGGGCTTTAGATTGGTTTCACTGGTCGGCGCAACATCGAGGGCCGAAGGTCCTATATTGCGCTGTAATGTTCTATGTTCTATGTAACTCCCTTTTTACAACTACAGATTCTAACAGCCAATTTCAACTCCTACTCTTCCCTTCCCCATCTCACAGTCCTGGGGGATTCAATTTCCGAAAGTATTCTCAGCCCTTAGAAAAAACACCTTGGAGGCAAGAACACTGAATAGGATAACACTTTAGCAGTATTGTTGGGAAACAGAGTGTAGGGTTGAGGGTGACTGAACTGCAAGGGCAGTTGACACTTGACTTTGGATTTGCAGAAACCCTTGAAATGTCCAGTTTTACTGTACTGGAAGCCTGCCACAACCCGTGCTGGTTGATCCTAGCATCTATGCTGGGGTTTCATACCACAACGTGAGCATCTCTAACGGGTTGCCAGCATAGCGATTCCCACCCCTTTGCTTGGTTTGGTCACTTTCGTGTCGGTGGGACCGCTGCCTAAGCCCCTAACCAGTTCATACAATTATGTGAAGCCTTGTAGTTGTGTCAGATGATTCTCTGAGTCCAGCCTGGCTCCCATACCAGATCAATTACTAAGTTTCACTTCAGGCTAAAAAAGGCTTTGACTATGGCCTCAAAGTCCAAGCTGGACTCCTTCACTTCCTGCCTTAGGAGAACAGTTAAGGGCCTACAGTATAAAGAAAGGGACTGACTTGATGCTTTTGCTCTTCAGGATGAAGGCCTGATGCTACTCGATGCTGGAGAAAATGGCATTTCCATAATTCCCACTGCTGGCCTCTCTCTGGACTCTCCAGGCAGTTAAACATGCAGGGTAAGGGCAGGAACTGCTCACAAGGGACGGTCATCAATATCTCTCTCCAGTGTGATATTTCTTTCCATTGATTTGTTGCGAGCTGCTAGCAAGGTGCTCTTTACTCTGTGGTTCCTTCGATGACACCAATGTGTTTTTATGTTGATGTCTCCATTGCTGCCACCGTGTTCTGAGATGATCCTTCTATCTTGGACTCTAGGCATGGGACTTGGTTACTAGACAGAGTGTAGACACACTCCGGTATCTGCATAACATTTGATTATTAGTACTACATCTAAACATGTTACCGAGTAGGCATGTTGCTCCTCGGCATGATACCAACCTCTTTCTTGATGGTCTAACACATAACTGTCTGATGTCAGTGGTACAGCATCATCTACATCAATTGTTAGAATACCTGTTAACCCTTTATACTACAATTATGGTAATTGGTTGATGTTTTTTAAATTAT
The DNA here is from genome assembly GCF_964213995.1 of Mustelus asterias. NCBI lineage: Eukaryota > Metazoa > Chordata > Chondrichthyes > Carcharhiniformes > Triakidae > Mustelus > Mustelus asterias. The sequence goes on from NC_135816.1 coordinate 55,383,249, forward strand.
GATCTTTACAAGGAAGTGGTTGAAGGGATTAAGTGCAAAGTACCGATTTTTTAACGGATGTTCCATCATGGAAGGTAAGGCATCTGTCAACACTGCTCCAAAGATGGATGGTGGAGGACATCTCTCAAACTGGTCTTCAATTAGCTGTGAGGGCCCTTCCAGGTGCAAATTATGTACCCTGGAATGCTCTGGTGCTGCCACTGGTACCCTCATCTTCCTCCTCCTCCTCCTCTTGTGGTACCTGCTTACCCTCTGGAACAATACTGTTGGTAGTGGCTGGTCTCTTACGATCACTAGATTGTGGTGCATGCAGCATCAGCATATATCTTAGGTCCTCCTCTCCCTCTCTCCTCCAGCAGCTGGTAGTGCTTGCCTGGCCTTATATCCCCTCCCATTCCTTGTCCAGATCAAGAGCGACCCCTGGCATGATCCACAGGACGAAGCACTCCTCTTGGCCTGTTGACCCCTCTTGGTCTCCAATAAGGTAGAATAATGCAGCACTTTAGGTGAAGTCTGCAGGTAATTTACAAAATAAACCTTAAAGCCTTGACCAAGTTCCCCAAAAAGTGTCCAGCTGCTTTTCAACACAATTTAGTCAGTCAATCTCCAACAGCAAATGAACTGTGAAAGCTAAGCGTGATTTTAAGTAACAATCACAATATTCACCAACGACACCTTTATTGCTGTCCAACTGGTTGCTGTTAGGAGAGGTTGTTAATCACAGAAGAAATACCATGTGGCCTTTTTAACGAGCATTAGGAACCAGTTTAATTGGTTGACAGAGCCTTAATCATCCTTGAGGTGGCCATTCCTCGCATGAATCACTTCCCTTAACAAGATAGCATGTTGCATTAAAGGTGAGCTAACCAGACATTACAGCTCAAGACCCAAGCTTGGTGCTTTAACACCTCAAATGTCTGGGGAAATTCACCCCTTAAAATTATAGCAGCAGTTAGAATTACTGTCTCCAACTTTGCTGGAAAACTTATCATAGTGGTTAGCACTGCTGCCTCACAGCGCCAGGGACCTGGGTTCGATTCTTGGCTTGGGTCACTGTCTGTGCGGAGTCTGCATGTTCTCCCCATATCAGCATGGGTTTCCTCTGGGTGCACCGGTTTCCTCCCACAGTCCGAAAAGATGCCCTGGTTAGGTGCATTTGCCATGCTAAATTCTCCCTCAGTGTACCCAAACAGCACCGGAGTGTGGCGGCTAGGGGATTTTCACAGGAACTTCATCGCAATGTTAATGTAAGCATCTTTGTGACACTGATAAATAAACTTTAAACTTTTACTCTGGTCTGCACATTCACTAGCTTTTGGAAAGAAGTATAATTTTGACTTGCAAAACTCTTGAAGGCAGCAACATAATATTAATTAACTTCACTGTGGGATGATGCCAACCTTTTGTGATCTATACATGATTTCATTTGAATTCGATTCCATTTAATTTGTTGTGTCAAATAAAATGTTTCAGCAATCAGCTCTCTAGAGGAGATCACCGAGGCTTGAAAAGCAGATCATTCCTAGTTGCTTCATGGACTGAGTATCCCTGAACAAATTCTTACAGTCCATTTAACTTTATAGTATTTTCGATTAGCCAGCTCACCAAGAACACAGTTCTTGTATGGAAGGGACTAAGTAACGGACTAATTTTCTGCACTTTCTTTCAGGCAGCATTGATTTTGATAATCTGAAAATAATGGGCAGGGCGAACTGTGATTTACTGGTAGGCCACCGTCTACTCTTGGTGAATTGAGACTTCACTGTGTAGGTTTTCCGTGTCCAAATGTAGTTCTCCAATTCACGTTGGTGGTGCCTGGTAATCTTAGCACAGGCTTGTAACGGAACCTAGCGTTTCATTATTAAATCACTAAGTAATACTGTCCAGAGGCTGCTTGCCCACCTCATGAATGAGTGCAGGTCTTTCAAAAGGAAGGAAGCAAAATGGAGGAAAAAGGAGTAGAAAGCAAAAATTCCTTCCTCTCGTTCATGAAACCTATATTGTGGTGTCTGTGGGGGCTGGTTTAGCTCAGTTGGCTGAACAGCTGGTTGGTGATGCAGAGTCGACACCAACAGCGTAGGTTCAATTCCTGTACCGGCTGAGGTTGTTCATGAAGGCCCCACTTTCTCAACCTTGTCCCTCGCCTGAGGTGTGCTGATCCTCAGGTTAAAACACCACCTGTCACAGCCTATGATCATCTAGGACTGTGTTGACTTGACCTTATCTGTACTGTCTGAATTAAACCCCTGGCAATTACATTTCATGTGTGGTCAACAGTTCAAAGCAAAAATAAATTTGCAGGAGTGTGTTAAGTTTAGGTTCAGGTTGCGGGAAGGCAATCTTAAAATAGCAACAAACAAAAATCAGTGTATTAGGAAACCAACTCGAACACATCCATTCCCTCAGGAGAGACAGATTGCTAGCTATTAACAAATGTTGATCTCTCATATAGTGCAATACTTCAACCAATATTCAAATTGAATGATACATATGTGTTCCTGGGGCTTCCTGAACTTTGCAAGTGGAGCAAGGTGATACCGTTGTAATAATTGAGGGAATGGAATCAAACTCAGTGAAAATTCAGTTGTCACAGCTCCTTTATGAAACTACTTTTGCTGAGAGGTTTTCTCAAGCACATCAGGATGGGTGGCACTGTGGCTGTCTAAGATTCATCCTGGACCACAATATCTTCACCTTCAACAACCAGTTCTTCATCCAGACACACGGAACAGCCATGGGGACCAAATTTGCACCTCAATATGCCAACATCTTCATGCACAGGTTCGAACAAGACTTCTTCACCGCACGGGACCTTCAACCGATGCTATACACTAGATACATCGATGACATTTTCTTCCTTTGGACTCATGGTGAACAATCACTGAAACAACTCTATGATGACATCAACAAGTTCCATCCCACCATCAGGCTCACCATAGACTACTCTCCGGAATCGGTTGCATTCTTGGACACGCGCATCTCCATTAAGGACGGTCACCTCAGCACCTCACTGTACCGCAAGCCCACGGATAACCTCACGATGCTCCACTTCTCCACCTTCCACCCTAAACACGTTAAAGAAGCCATCCCCTACGGACAAGCCCTCCGTATACACAGGATCTGCTCGGATGAGGAGGATCGCAACAGACACCTCCAGACGCTGAAAGATGCCCTCATAAGAACAGGATATGGCGCTAGACTCATTGATCAACAGTTCCAACGCGCCACAGCGAAAAACCGCACCGACCTCCTCAGAAGACAAACACGGGACACAGTGGACAGAGTACCCTTCGTTGTCCAGTACTTCCCCGGAGCGGAGAAGCTACGGCATCTCCTCCGGAGCCTTCAACATGTCATTGATGAAGACGAACATCTCGCCAAGGCCATCCCCACACCCCCACTTCTTGCCTTCAAACAACCGCACAACCTCAAACAGACCATTGTCCGCAGCAAACTACCCAGCCTTCAGGAGAACAGTGACCAAGACACCACACAACCCTGCCACAGCAACCTCTGCAAGACGTGCCGGATCATCGACACAGATGCCATCATCTCACGTGAGAACACCATCTACCAGGTACAAGGTACATACTCTTGCAACTCGGCCAACATTGTCTACCTGATACGCTGCAAGAAAGGATGTCCCGAGGCATGGTACATTGGGGAAACTATGCAGACGCTGCGACAACGGATGAATGAACACCGCTCGACAATCACCAGGCAAGACTGTTCTCTTCCTGTTGGGGAGCACTTCAGCGGTCACGGGCATTCGGCCTCTGATATTCGGGTAAGCGTTCTCCAAGGCGGCCTTCGCGACACACGACAGCGCAGAGTCGCTGAGCAGAAACTGATAGCCAAGTTCCGCACACACAAGGACGGCCTCAACCGGGATATTGGGTTTATGTCACACTATTTGTAACTCCCACAGTTGCGTGGACCTGCAGAGTTTCACTGGCTGTCTTGTCTGGAGACAATACACATCTTTTTAGCCTGTCTTGATGCTCTCTCCACTCCCATTGTTTTGTTTCTTAAAGACTGGATTAGTTGTAAGTATTCGCATTCCAACCATTATTCATGTAAATTGAGTCTGTGTCTTTATAAGTTCTGTTTGTGAACAGAATTCCCACTCACCTGAAGAAGGGGCTTAGAGCCTCGAAAGCTTGTGTGGCTTTTGCTACCAAATAAACCTGTTGGACTTTAACCTGGTGTTGTTAAACTTCTTACTGTGTTTACCCCAGTCCAACGCCGGCATCTCCACATCATAAGATTGAGCCTGCAGGGCCGCAGCAGAGAGGGTGCAGCAGCAAGGGCAGCAGAAGTGGGCGGCACAGTGGCACAGTGGTTAGCACTCCTGCCTCACAGTGCCAGGGACCCAGTTTCAATTCCCGGCCTGGTTCACGGCCTGTGTGGAGTTTGCACGTTCTCCCCGTGTCTGCGTGGGTTTCCTCTGGCTGCTCCAGTTTCCTCCCACACTCCAAAGATGTGCGGCTTAGGTGGATTGGACATGCTAAATTGCCCCTTAGTGTCAGGGGCATTAGAAGGGTAAAATACTTGGGGTTACGGGCTTAGGGCCTGGGTAGGATTGTTGTCAGTGCAGGCTCGATGGACCGAATGGCTTCCTCCTGCACTGCAGGGATTCTATGATTCTATATATGGTTAATATAGAACTGAATACTGTACTGCCCACATAGTGAGGTGGTGAGGTAAGAGAGAACTGATAGGAGCTGCAGAATGGGGAGCTGTAGAAAAAGGAGATACAGGTTAGGAAATTGCACAGAAGTAGCTACAATGAGGAAGCTGCAGAAAGGAATGTAGTATGCAATTGCTGAATCGTTCGGTATTTGATTATGTCTTAACTGTTCTCTGTGCACTACTAATCTGGGTATGGTAAATGAAACTCCTGTTTAGACATTGAAACTGGAGAAATCTCAGCATAGCTCTGAGGCACAAAACAAAATTGGCGATGAGAAGGAGAAGCGTTAAAATTTTCCGGCTCCAGCACTTATCCTTTTTTTTTGTGAAATTTACTCATGCCATGGGATTGATGGATTTCTGAGTTCAAAATTGCTGTCCAGGGGTTGGCTGTCAGCTGCTTTACCTGCAGTGATACTCACCCATTGTCTTGGGGTAGAAGGCCAGTGAATATTCGAGTAGCCACGTCTTGTTTGAAATGGAGGTAAGTGCTGTCAAAGAACAAAGAACAGTACAGCACAGGAAACAGGCCCTTCGGCCGTCCAAGCCTGTGCCGCTCCTTGGTCCAACTAGACCATTCGTTTGTATCCCTCCATTCCAAGACTGCTCATGTGACTATCCAGGTAAGTCTTAAACGATGCCAGCGTGTCTGCCTCCACCACCCTACTTGGCAGCGCATTCCAGTCCCCCACCACCCTCTGTGAAAAAAACGTCCCTCTGATATCTGAGTTATACCTCGCCCCTCTCACCTTGAGCCCGTGACCCCTCATGATCGTCACCTCCGACCTGGGAAAAAGCTTCCCACTGTTCACCCTATCTATACCCTTCATAATTTTGTACACCTCTATTAGGTCTCTCCTCATTCTCCGTCTTTCCAGGGAGAACAAGCCCAGTTTACCCAATCTCTCCTCATAGCTAAGACCCTCCATACCAGGCAACATCCTGGTAAACCTTCTCTGCACTCTCTCTAAAGGCTCCACGTCCTTCTGGTAGTGCAGCAACCAGAACTGGTCGCAGTACTCCAAATGTGGCCTAACCAGCGTTCTATACAGCTGCAACATCAGACTCCAGCTTTTATACTCTATACCCCGTCCTATAAAGGCAAGCATACCATATGGCTTCTTCACCACCTTCTCCACCTGTGCTGCCACCTTCAAGGATTTGTGGACTTGCACACCTAGGTCCCTCTGTGTCAAACTATATTTCAGGTCAAAGAAAAATGCAATGATTGAACAATATGCATTCTACCATAGATGCCAAGGAAATGGTGAGCCCATAAAAGAATATGTGACACCATTATGGCAGCTGGCTTCCTCATATACATTCAGCACGCTAACTGATAAATTAATTTGTGATCAACTGATTGAGAAAATTTCAAGTTCACAAATTAGGGAACACGTCCTCATTGAGGATGATGATGGAAAAGCCGTGATCTTGCCAGTACAAATAGAATCTTCCATGTTAGATTCAAAGAGCTTTCACAGAAATGAACCCTCCAATTTAAGGTTGCAGAAACAGGGTGCCCAACCAGCTCAAGTGCAAGGGCATGGACAGAGACCTTAGCAGTTTCACAATCACTTGCCCCGCACAGTTCAATACCCTCCAAAATGTCAAATTGTGGAGGCGTTCATCAATTCTCAATACCATATCTAGCTCAAGGGAAAAAAGTGTAATTCCTGCTTAAAATGGGATCACTTCACAAGGGTGCCCAATTAATCGAAGAAGAGATTTATGGAGCTTGGCACATGTTGGTGGGAGAGGGGGGAGTTTGCTGTGGTGGGAGGCATCTTCCTGAGAGTGAGATACAGCATTTGTATACCACTGTGGAAGGTAAAGCATGAGGACCTTTTAAGTAATGCTCAGTCAAACATGCCGGTGTTTCAGTGTTGTTTCTTATCAATGTTGACTCCCAAGTATCTATAAGGAGCGCTAAACTCTAACATCAGTATTTTTCACAACTTTCACTCCCACGATAGACACTCTTCAAGCTTATGGATGACTCAATTCTTCTAATTTTGGGAATGATCCCATTCCAGCGCACTAAAAAAATCAGAGATAGCAGGTTCACATGCTACATAGCCAAAGGCTATTAATGTAGCTGTTTTCAGTACCACAGAATGCCCTATAGGCTAAATTCAGCACCTAGCACATTGTAGAAGATTGTTTCTTTTTGTACATGAGGGGGCACTCAACTTACTTGATGACATTGTTGTCCATGGAAGGCACAAAGCAGAGCATAATTACAGTTATCAGAAATGCTCACTCAACACATACAGCACAATTTGATGTTCAACAAAGACAAATGCATATTAATGGCATCTGAAATTGACTTTCTAGAGCAGTGGTTCCCTATCTTCATGGCAGACCCCCAGACCAAAAAAAATAAGTGGGCAAACCTCTTCAATGAACTTGACTTCAAACCTGAAGACCCCACTGGAATACACATCAATATGATCAATGACGCTGGTTACACACAACAGGAAGTATTCTTCCTTTACTGAATTTGGGAAGATTAAGGCGGACTGACAGTGCTCAGATCAAAACATTAATGCTGCCAGTTTTGCAAAATTTGCATGGTACTGTTTGCAAACCAGGTAGAGATATCACAGGAGCTGAAATGACTTGTAGCATCTGGCATTAGAGAGCAAACGAACTCATCATCATGGATATCATTACATGACACAAAAATGGAGAATCTCAACTTTGTGTTGAATGTAAGGTGATTACCAAAGCTCTTATTCCAGGCAAATCTTTATTTCCAACAATCCAAGAGCTATCAGCATAATTTCATGATTTTATAGTCTTCACAAAGTTTGACATGCAACAATGCTGCAGATACCAGTAATGGAGCAAAGTCAATGTCTTACAGCTTTTGTTATTAATGAAGTTGTTTTTCAGTACCACAGAATGCCCTCGGGACTAAGTTCAGCATCAAGAAATTGTTTCTTCATTCATCTCATACATGAGGGGACACTTGACTTACTTGATGATATTATTGTCCATGAAAGACACAATTACAGTCATCAGAAATGCTCACTCGACACGCACAGACAATTTGATGCTCAACAAAGGCAAATGCATATTAATGGCATCTGAAATTGACTTTCTAGAGTAGCGGTTCCCAATCTTCTTTATGTCTATACGTCTATACTAAAAAAAGTTTTGAGGCATGCCTCCTATTTTCTCTGCCTTGCTCATTTATTAGGAACTTCATTTTTAACTTCTCCTCTCCTCCTCTCCCTCTCTCTCTCACTTGTCCCAGGGCTTTTGTACCTTTTTTGGGTTTTCACTGTTCAGATGCGTGGAATCTTTGTCTTCAGCTCCAAGTCCCGTTGGTCAAGCGCATGGACTTGACCAACATAAAAAATCAAAACCACGCATGTACGGCTCTTTCCAACTGGTACTTGCGCGGGAGGCCCAAGATGCCAACCACAGAGCTGAATATAAAGGTTAGTTTTAATTTAATCACAATAATTTTGAATCATTTTTCACAGCACAGTTGGAGGGTTTTCATGGCACACACTGGTTGGGAACCACCGTTCTAGAGTATAGTGTGACAACAGCTGGAGTAAAGGCTATACATGAAAATGTCATAGACATTCATGCATTCCCAATCCCTTCTAACATGAAAGAATTGTCATCGTTCCTCAATACTATCAACTTTTATCAAAAGTCCATTCCAAAAAATGCAATGATTGTGGCGCCTCTTCAGAACAGTGCACTATGGGAATGGACAATTGCACAGCAAACAGCGTTTAACATATTAAAGACGAGGATAATGAGCATTGAAAAGAATAGTGAAATGTGAATGGTATAAATAGGTTCAAGAGACAACTAGTATGTTTGGGAGAGTTTAAATTGAAATATACAATGAAAAGGTGAGTGTATCGGGAATAGGGAGTATTCTTATTTCTAAAAAGTCTTATATTTTTAGTAGTTTCAACTCTAAACATTTTGGCTGGAATTTTCCAGCAGGATCTTCCGGTCCCACTGACTGCCGCTCCGCCACCGGTTTCCTGACAGTAACAACACCCTCCCCGCCACTCCGGATTTCCCAGCAGAGGGTGCATACGATGGGCAACCTTGTTGGCAGCAGCGGGACCAGGAGATCCTGCTGGCAGCCAATGGCAGCCCACATCTGCCACCACAAAGCACACCGCCAGGGCCATGCAAAAGTCTGCCCATGATATGAAACATTAAACATCACTCAAATTGCCATTTTATATAAGTAGAAAAGTTTTGCAGGTTGAAGTTGTGGTACAACAGTTTTCCATTTCCTGAATGTCAAATAATATTAAAACTAAGGCTCAGACGTGAGTCATGAATTGACCCATGTCAAGAGCACCATAACAACCTCAACAATTTTTATTTTATTTTAAACGATACTTATTTAATTTCTGTCCAAAATTAATTATTTTTTCCAATAAAGACATGAGTCATTATTTGTCAAAGATATTTCAATGGTAAAACTTTGAGGATAACTCAGTTGAAATAAATTTGCAATGGAATTATTTACTTTGAAATCTGTTCCAATATTATCTCTTGGTGCAGTATTTGATGTTTTTGGCAGCGCAGTTTACATAGACTTCACTGTAATATGCAACAGTAAATATAACCTTGCTTTTAAGAACATTTAAAATGCAAAACAACGGAATAATAGATGATTTGCATGCCATCACCAGCTTGATTCAAAACCTCTTCTAACGTAGTACTTGAATGTAATGCAAATTGTGAATATAATATTTCCAAACAGAACGTAAACAGAAATCATAGTTTTCACCCGAGACGTATATATGAGAGTGAAGGTAAGTGAGGGTTTGATCTCCAATGTTGATTTAATTTTGACTCAATAACATTTTTCATATGCAAAGCACATGTTTGATTTAAGTCTGGGCCCAATGCCTGTCATGTCTATAAGTGATGGGCTCCTTCAACATGTTATGGGTTGAAAAATTTAGGAGCGCGAGAAATGAATGCACAAAATGAGTGCAGGCTGTCCTACTACTAAAATGGGTATAATTTAGATTAATTTTACACCCAGGAAACAACACAGAGACAAATTTCTATCCTGTAATAATGGTTTGTCACACATGAATGGTGAATTATTTTTGATTTTAATTACCCCATTTTGTTCTCTAGTGAAACGCATATTGCATATCTGTATTTGGCGCATCTATGTTTATGTACATCCGTAATGCATGTCAAATATCGGCATTCCGATCCAGGGGCCCAGACTAATGCTCCGGACACATTCATATTCCACCATGCCCACTAAGGGAGCTTAAATTCTATGAATTAATTCATCTGACATAAAACTAACAGTCATGAAACTACCGGCTTGTAGTGAAAACCTATCTGGTTCACTAATGTCCAGAGGCGGAAATTTTCTGGTCTGATTCATGTGACTCCAGACCCACAGCAATGTGGTTGACTCTTAACTGCCCTCTGAAACAGCCGAGCAAGCCATTCAAATTTATCAAACCACAGCAAATGATCCAGATAAGAATGAAACCGATGGACTACCCAGCATCAATCTAGGCACTAGGAAAGACAAAAACAAACCCTATCCAGTCGATCTTGAAAACTCCTCCTCACCAACATCTGGGAATTTGTGCTGACTACTATCCAGTAATATCCGTGCTCTACCTTCTGATGAATCAATGCTCCTTGATGTTGAATGTCACTTGGAAGAAACACTGAGAGTATCATGGGCACAGAGTGTTCTTTAGATGGGGACTTCAATGCCAATCACCAATCACCAAGATTGGCTCAACAGCACTGCTGACCAAGTCCCAAAGGAAAATTTTGGCCTACAGCAGATGGTGAAAGAACCATTCACAACTTTACTAATCTACCCGGCACAGATGTATCTGTCCATGATAATATTGGTAGGAATCCCCACTACAAAGTCCCTCTGGTGACAAAGTCCCACATTCACACTGAGCACATCTTCCATCATGAGCAGGAGTTTCCAGCCCTTCACATTGACAGGATCTTCCAGTCCCCTTGAAGGCGAACCCCCATGGAGTGTTCCCCAGCAGTGGGGTGGGGAGCACTTACCTCACAAAAGGGCTTCGACATCAGTAGGACTAGAAGATCCCATCGGCATCCAATGGTGGGTTGTCTCCGCCACCAGGAAACATGGGGAGGGTGAGGGGGCACGGAGAAGAAAATCAGGTCCCATGTTTTATGGGACCACCACTGTGGTAAATGGGATGAACGCAGAATAGATTACATTTTCTGTCCCTACCTGGCCTGGCCTATGTGTGACTCCAGACCCACAGCAATGTGGTTGACTCTCAAACATCTTCTGAAATGGAGGGCAGTTAGGGACAAGCAATAAATGCTGACCTAGCCAGTGATGCTCATGTCCCATAAAATAAATTTTAAAAATTGATTTAGCAACTCCAAACTGGGTATCCATGAGGTGCTGTGGGTCATCAACAGCAGGAGAATTATATTCAACCACAATCTACAACCTCATAGCCCAGAATATCTCCCACTCAACATTACCACTAAGCCAGGGGATCAACCCTGGCTCAATGAAGAGTGCAGGGGAGCATGCCAGGAGCAGCATAATACTACTGTTCATGAAGACTATACGTTTGTGAAACAGCAGAAGCAGGATGCTATAGACAGAGCTATGTGATCCCATGGACTGGGTCAACATTTGCAGTGTTGGCACATCCAGTTCTGAATGGACAATTAATCAACTAACTGACAGAAGAGGCTCCACAAACATTTCCATTCTGAATAATGATGAAGTCCAGTGCATCAGTGCAAAAGAAGCATTTAAAGCCAAGTTCAGCCAGAAGTGCTGAGTGGATGATCCATTTCAAGCCTCCTCCTTTGATCCCCACCATCATCAATATCAGACCTCAGAGAATTTGATTAATTCCATCTGAAATCAAGGAACAATGAATGCACACAAAACAGCAAGGATGCAGGCCCTGAGAACATTCCCACAGTAATGCTGAAGACTTATGCTCCAGGAATATCTACATCCTCGCCAAGCTGTTTCAGTACAGCTACATCTACCTGACAAAGTGGATAATTGCCTTGGTATGTCCTGTCCACAAAAAGTAGGACAAATCAAAACCAGCCAATTACTTGCTGCTCTATCATTCTGCTTTCAATCATCAGCAAAGGCACATGTTTTTGCATGCACAATCAAACAACACTTATTCAGCAATAACCTGCTCACCAGGCTAAGCTTCAGCCAGGGCCCCTCAACTCCAGAACTCAATGCAGCTTTAGTCCAAACATGGATAAAAGAGCTGAATTGAAGAGGTGAGGTAAAAGTGATGTCCCTTGACATCAAGGCAACATTGTTCGAATGTGGCATCAAGGAGCCCTAGCAAAATTGGAGTCAATGAGAATCAAGAGGGAAAGTTCTCCATTGGTTGAAGAGCTACCTAGTGCAAAGGAAGATGGTAGTGGTTGCTGTAGACCAAGCTTTTAAGCTACAGGAAATTATTGCATGAGTTATTCAGTGCGGTACCCTATGTCCAACCAACTTCAGCTGCTTCATCAATGACCTTGCTGATGCGCTATCAATAAGGCGAAAGACTACCGGTGTGCCAATACAAGTGTAGGCTTTTATTCACAACAGAATCAGGAGCAGATCCCAACAAATAACCGACCTGGACTGAACAAGGAGGAGGAGACAGCCACCTTTATACTAGGTGCCGAGGGGAGGAGCCAAACTGGAAGGGGATGTGTCCAGGTATGACAAACACAGACAATGGTGGTCCATATAGGACAAAGGCACAACTGAGGTCCACCACATTCACCCCTTCCTTTAAAAAAAACAACACGGGGGTGAAGTGGAAACAATATTACAAGTCCAGACGAACCGGTGGCTTGATCCGCCGTCACGATCATCGTAGTGCAGGTCGCAGAGTCGTCCGAGCAGGGTGCGATGTCGGCCCAGGCTCCGTACAGTGAGCGTCGTGAGAAGGCGCCAGATGGTGTGAAGCGGACCAATCCGTCGTCCCGTCCAGTCGTCGGGTACTGCGTGGCGACGGCTCCGGCGACTCAAGCGAGCTGTACACAGGGGCGAGAGGAGTGAGCAGTGGCCCTGGTGGCGTATGTGGAACAGTGGGAACCGGAGCTAGGGGGTGGGGGGCCGCAACAGGCTCTGGGCGCACTACATTGGGGACAGGGACTGAGGGAGGAAGAGGCACAGCAAACTCCGAGTGGACAACACCAGGGACCGTGGGGCGGAAGGACGTGGTGACCTCAGGGGCACCCGCAGGTGCCAAGTCACGGACAGAAACCGTGTCCTCCCGCCCATCAGGGTACGCTACATAAGCGTATTGAGGATTAGCGTGGAGCAATTGGACCTCCTCGACCAAGGGATCTGCCTTATGGGTCCGGACATGCTTCCGAAGCAGGACGGGCCCCGGGGACATCAGCCAATCCGGGAGCGAAGTACCCGAAGAGGACTTCCTGGGAAACGAAAACATCCGCTCGTGAGGGGTCGTATTGGCTGCTGTGCACAAGAGTGACCTAATGGAATGTAATGCGTCCGGAAGGACGTCTTGCCAATGGCTGACTGGAAGGCCCCTAGACCGTAGCGCTAATAGAACGGCCTCCCAGACAGTTGCGTTCTCCCGCTCTACTTCACCATTTCTCCTGGGGTTATGGCTAGTGCTGCGGCTGGAGGCAACGCCTTTGGCGAGTAGGTACTGCCTCAGCTCGTCACTCATGAAAGGGGACCCACGATCGCTATGGACATAGGCTGGGAAGCCAAACAGGGTGAAGAGCTTGTTCAGGGTCCGAATCACTGTAGCCGTGGTCATGTCCGAGCAGGAGAAGGCAAAAGGGAAACGTGAGTATTCATCAATGATATTCAGGAAATAAACATTGCGGTTAGAGGAGGGGAGGGGGCCTTTAAAGTCAATGCTGAGGCGCTCAAACGCGCGAGTGGCCTTTACAAGGTGCGCCCTACCTGGCCGGTAGAACTGCGGTTTGCACTCAGCGCAGACCCTGCATTGCCTGGTAATCGTCCGAACTTCCTCGAGGGAGTAGGGCAGGTTACGGGACTTGACAAAGTGGAAAAATCTGGTGACACCCGGATGACAGAGGTCGTTATGGAGGGACTGTAGCTGGTCTAGTTGGGCGCTGGCACAAGATCCCCGGGACAGGGCATCTGGGGGCTCATTGAGCTTCCCGGGCCGGTACATGATGTCATATCTGTAGGTGGAGAGCTCAATCCTCCACCGCAAGATCTTGTCATTCTTAATCTTGCCCTTTTGCCTGGTGTTAAACAGGAAGGCAACTGACCGCTGGTCCGTAATTAAGGTGAATCGTTGGCCCGCAAGATAATGGCGCCAGTGCCGGACGGCTTCCACGATGGCCTGGGCCTCTTCTCGACCGAGGAGTGTCGAATCTCAGGGCCTTGTAAGGTCCGGGAAAAGAAGGCCACCGAACGGCCCCTCTGGTTAAGGGTGGCGGCTAGGGCAAAGTCAGACGCATCACTTTCCACTTGGAATGGGATGGATTCGTCCACAGCATGCATCGCGGCCTTCGCGATGTCCGCTTTGATGTCGTCGAAGGCCCGACGGGCCTCCTCCACCAGGGGAAAAGAGGTCGATTTTAGGAGCGGACGGGCTTTATCCACGTAACGGGGAACCCACTGGGCATAATAGGAGAAGAAGCCCAGGCATCTCCTCAGTGCTTTGAGAGTAGTAGGAAGGGGAAGCTGCATAAGGGGACGCATACGGGCTGGGTCGGGGCCAAGGACACCATTTTCTATCACGTACCCAAGGATGGCGAGGCGACGTGTCCGGAAAACAAACTTTGCCTCATTATATGTGAGGTTCAGGAGAGTGGCCGTACGAAGGAATTTTTGTAGGTTGGCATCATGATCCTGCAGGTCATGGCCGCAGATGGTGACGTTATCCAGATACGGGAAAGTGGCCCGTAGCCCGTGCTGGTCTACCATTTGATCCATGGCCCGCTGGAAGACTGAGACCCCATTGGTGACACCAAAGGGGACTCAGAGGAACTGGTAGAGGCGGCCATCCGGCTCAAAGGCAGTATATGGGCAATCCTCTGAGCGGATAGGGAGCTGGTGGTAAGCCGATTTCAAATCGATCGTCGAGAAAACCCTATAGTGCGCGATGCGGTTGACTATGTCCGCGATACGGGGAAGAGGATATGCATCTAGTTGAGTATACCTGTTTATGGTCTGGCTGTAGTCAATCACCATGCGGTGTTTCTCCCCCGATTTAACTACGACCACTTGCGCCCTCCAGGGGCTGGTGCTGGCCTGGGTAATCTCTTCCCGGAGCAAGCGTTGTACCTCGGACCGAATGAAGGCCCGGTCATCCGCACTATAGCGCCTACTCTTGGTGGCTATAGGCCTACAATCCGGGGTGAGGTTATCAAATGAGGGGGGGGGGTGATCTTGAGGGTCGAGAGACTGCAGGTGGTGCACGAGGGGCGCTGCAGTGACGGCGCCTTGCAGACGGAGAGCGGGGGATAAGGGCCATCATACTGCAGGGTGACGCTCCTATGATGGCTGAGGAAATCTAACCCCAGCAGTACAGCTGGGCAGAGTCGCGGCAGCACGAGGAGCCGAAAACGCTCGTAGACTGTGCCCTGTACCGTCAGCGTCACCAAGCAGCACCCGAGGACCTCCACTGAGTGGGAATTCGAGGCCATGGAGATGGTCTGGCTCCAGGGTCGCACGGGAAGGGCACCACGCACTGTGCGAGGGTGTATAAAACTTTCTGTGCTCCCACAGTCGAACAGGCAGTTTTCTGCATGACCATTTACCTTGATCTCCATTATTGACTTGGAGAGTTGATGAGGCTGCGACTGGTCCAGGCAAATCGATGCCACCGTCGAATCCAAGAAGAATCCTTCTTCATCCCCATCTGATGACGTCACGGATAAAGCTTCCTGCTCAGCGCGTCTTGATGCCAGTCTCAAAGATGGTGATTCCCGCGCTTCCGGTGACCGCATCAAAGATGGCAATTCCCGCACTTCCGGTGACCGCATTAAAGATTGCGATTCGCGCGCAGCCGCCGCCTGCAATAAAGATGGCTGCGCCCGCGGAACACACGTGGCGCCACGAGGCTTCGGAAGCGGCTTTGCCTGGCAGACTTTAGCGAAGTGGCCTAGCTTACCACATCTGGAGCAAATCGCGTCCTTCGCCGGGCAGCGACGCCGAGGGTGCTTGGGTAAGCCGCAAAAGTAACATTTGGGCCCCGCCGGAACAGCCGTCATGGTGGAGCCGTCGGTAGAACGGGATGCAAGGTAAGACCCGAGATTGTGAGAGGCCGCTTCTAACGTTTCAGCCATCGTGGCTGTTCTTCGGAGATCTAGGTCATCTTGTTCCAGCAGGCGCTGCCGGATGTATGTAGACTCAATGCCCGCAACGTAGGCGTCGCAGATCAGGTCCTCTGTGTTCTGAGCTGCTGTAACAGCCTTACAGTCACAAGCTCGAGCTAGGATTCGCAGGGCACGCAGAAATTGGGCGCACGATTCTCCTGGCTGCTGCTTGCGGGTAGTTAGGAGATGTCTGGCGTAAACCACGTTAGGGCTCTTTCGGAACTGCCCTTTTAGGAGTTCGATAGCATCCGCGTATGTAGCAACGCCCCGGAAGATTCCATAGACAGCTTCGCTTACCCGGGCGCGGAGCATGTGGAGTTTAGCGTCGTCGGTATCGATGGCCGTAGCGGTGTCGACGAATGCTTCGAAGCAGTCAGCCAATGATCGAATTTATCAGAGGCTCCAACCTCTTGAGGGTCTAATGCTAACTTGTCAGGTTTTAGAAACTGCTCCATGCTGGTCAACTGTTGTGAATAAAATTGATGCGCTATCAATAAGGCGAAAGACTACCGGTGTGCCAATACAAGTGTAGGCTTTTATTCACAACAGAATCAGGAGCAGATCCCAACAAATAACCGACCTGGACTGAACAAGGGGGAGGAGACAGCCACCTTTATACTAGGTGCCGAGGGGAGGAGCCAAACTGGAAGGGGATGTGTCCAGGTATGACAAACACACACAATGGTGGTCCAAATAGGATAAAGGCACAACTGAGGTCCACCACACTTGCATCAAGCATAATGTATGAAGCAGGGACATTCACAAATGATTGTGCAAGTGTTCAGTACCATTTGCAACCTCTCAGATACACAAGTCATGTTCATATGCAGCAAGATCTGGACAACATTCTTGGGTTGATAAGTGACAAGTATCATTCATGCCACACAAGTGTCAGGCAATGAACATCTCCAACAAGAGCGGGTCTAACCATCTACCCTTGATATTCAAAGACATTACCATCACTGAATAAACATCTAGGGCTTACCACTAAACCAAAACTTACTGGACCAGCCAGTTAAATATGATGTTAAAAAAGCATGTCAGAAGCTGGGAATTCTACAGTGAGTAACTCACTGTAGAATTCAAATGGCAGAAATGGCAGATGGAGTTCAATCCAGATAAATGCGAAGTGATGCATTTTGGTAGAACTAACGTAGGGGGGAGCTATATGATAAGTGGCAGAACCATAAAGGGTGTAGATACGCAGAGGGACCTGGGTGCGCAAGTCCACAGATCCTTGAAGGTGGCGGCACAGGTGGAGAAGGTAGTGAAGAAGGCATATGGCATGCTTGCCTTTATAGGACGGGGCATTGGGTATAAAAGTTGGGGTCTGATGTTGCGGCTGTATAGAACGTTGGTTCGGCCGCATTTGGAATACTGCGCCCAGTTCTGGTCGCCACACTACCAGAAGGACGTGGAGGCTTTAGAGAAAGTGCAGAGGAGGTTTACCAGGATGCTGCCTGGTATGGAAGGGCTTAGTTATGAGGAGAGATTGGGTAAACTGGGGTTGTTCTCACTGGAAAGACGGAGGATGAGGGGTGACCTAATAGAGGTGTATAAAATTATGAAAGGCATAGTTGGGTGAATGGTGGGAAGCTTTTTCCCAGGTCAGTGGTGACGTTCACGAGGGGTCATAGGTTCAAGGTGAGGGGGGGAGGTTTAACACGGATATCAGAAGGACGTATTTTACACAGAGGGTGGTGGGGGCCTGGAATGCGCTGCCAGGCAAGGTGGTGGAGGCGGACACACTGGGAACGTTTAAGACTTATCTAGATAGCCACATGAACTGAGTGGGAATGGAGGGATACAAAAGAATGGTCTAGTTTGGACCAGGGAGCGGCGCAGGCTTGGAGGGCCGAAAGGCCTGTTTCTGTGCTGTATTGTTCTTTGTTCTTCGTTCTTTGTTCATCTTCTGACTCCCCAGAGCCTGTCCACCATCTACAAGACACAAATTGTGATGGAATACTGTCTACTTGCCTGAATGAGTGCAGCTCCAACAACACTCAAGATGCTTGACACCATTCAGAACAAATCCACACTGCTCGACTCAGCAACCACCATCTTAAATATCCACCCATCCCCCCCTTCACAGTGCTCAAAGGCAGCAGTGTGTACCATCTACAAAATGCACTGCAGCAACTTCTTTCCTTGCCTCGAAACCTTCTTTGATACTGCCTTTCAAATCTGCAACTGCTACCCCCTACAAGGACAAGAAAAGCAGATGAAGTGAAAACCACCACCTGCAAATTTCCTTCCAAGTCCCTTTCCTTCCTGACTTGGAACTTTATTGCCATTCCTTCGCCATTACTGGGTCAAAATCCTGGAACTCCCTCCCTAATACCATGAGGATCTGCCTGCACTATATGGACAGATGCAATTAAAGAAGATTGCTCACCATAACAATCACAAGGGCAATTAGGGATGGGCAATTATTTGCCAGAGATACTCATATCTGACAAAGGAGTAAGAAAGAACAGTCCAAAAAAATGGTCAGACCAATAACAGATACATCACTGGTTAAGTTCCAGTTAGAGTATTGTTTCTAACCCTGGTCACCACACCTGAGAAAGGATGCCAAGCCCTTAGAGAGGGCAAAGAGGAGGTTTACTAGGATTGTACAGGAATTCAATTACAGGAGAGATAAGAGAAACACAAACCATTCTACTCAGAGCAGAGGGGTGATATAGTAGAGTTGTTCAAAATATCTTGATAGATTGAATAAGGAGAAACTTTGCAGTTATAGATGGGTCAGTTACTAGAACACATTCAAGGTAATTGACAAATGAACCAGAGGCGTGACAAGGAGAATTTTATGCCCAGCGAATGGTTACAATCAGGAATGCACTGTCTGAAAGTCTGATGGAAGTAGATTCAACGCAACTGCAGTAACTTTCAGGAGGAATTTGGATGAATATTTGAAGAGGAAAATTTTGCAGCACTCCAGGGAAAAGTACATAAGAATGGGTCTCGTTGGGTAAAGAGCCAGTCCAGACATGATGGGTCACAGGGCCTTCTCCCTGCTGTATCATTCCATGACTCTACAAAAGTTGATTTTGGTAGGGAGAATGATGCAATGTAATACAAGGGAAATGATACAAATTTGAAAATGGTCTAGGAATTGAGAGACAATTATGTGTATAAATCTTTGAAGGCCGCAGGACAAGTTGAGAAGCCTTTTAAAAAGGCATTTGGGATCCTTGGTTTAATAAATAGAGGCATGATAACAAATGCCGAACATTTATAAAACATTGATAATCTCCAGCTGGAATATTCTGTTCAGTTTTGGACACCGAGCATGTCAAGACATTAGGGAGAGTGCAAAGAGGATTTACTAGAACAGTGCCAAGAAAGGGAAACGCCAATATGTGGAAAGATCAGAGAAACTAGGGTTGCTCTCCTTATCACAAAAACATTTAAGGGAAATTTAAAAGAGATGTTCAAAATCTTGTAGGAATTTGATAGACTAAGTAACGAGATCCTGTTTCAGTGACAGAGCCTTCGTAATGGGAAGACATAGATGGAATTATATAAATTATACTGAATATACTGTGAATTATACTGTAAATGGCAGAACCCTTAGGAACATTAACATCCAGAGGGATCTGGATGTGCAAGTCCACAGTTCCCTAAACGTGGCAACACGGGTGGCCAAGGTGATTAAGAAGGTATACGCCGGCATCTCCACATCATGCTTGCCTTCATCAGCCGGGGCATTGAGTACAAGAGTTGGGAAATCATGTTGCAGCTATATGAAATCTTGGTTAGGGTGCATTTGAAGTATTGCGTGCAGTTCTGGTCAACACACTGCCAGAAGGATGTGGAAGCTTTGGAGAGAGTTCAAAGAAGGTTCACCAGGATGTTGTCTGGTCTCGAGGACATTGGCTATGAGGAGAGGTTGAATAAAGTAGGATTGTGTTCACTGGTAAGATGGATGCTGAGGGGAGAACTGATAGAGGTCTACAAAATTATAAGAGGCATAGACAGGGTGGATAGTTAGAGGCTTTTTCCCAGGGTGGAAGTGTCAATTACAAGGGGGCACAGATTCAAGGTGAGGGGGGAAAAGTTTAAGGGAGATGTGCGGGGAAAGTTTTTCACGCAAGAATGGTGAGTGCCTGGAACACGCTACGAGAGGAGGTGGTGGAAGCAAGCACATTAGCAACATTTATGAGGCATCTGGATGGGTACATGAATAGGGAGAGAATAGAGGATTACGGACTGAATAAGGGCAGAAGGTTTTTTCTAGTTTAGTTAGGGCATCATGATCGACATGGGCTAGGGGCGCCAAAGTGCCTGTTCCTGTGCTGTACTTTTCTTTGGACACAGTAAGAAGCCTCACAACACCAGGTTAAAGTCCAACAGGTTTATTTGGAATCATGAGCTTTCAGAGCGCTGCTCCTTATGATTTGGATGAATATTTGAAAGGGATATTTGCAGGGATAAGGAGGGAAGACCAAGAGAGTTGGACTAATTGGATACTCTTTCAAAGTGCCAGTGCATTTAAGACAGGCCAAATAGCATGCTTACGTGCTGTAAGATTCTATACTAACTATGATCAGTAATCTTTTATATCTGTGTTACTGTCCATGTTTGCTGTATCTGTTTGCCTGCATATATTATCATATATATGTATGTAAATCTACTTAGCCTCTTAAGGTGATATGATTAGACAAGGTTTATCGAATAGTATAATTGGCCATGTTTAATGCAATGTTTAATTTATGTGAATAAACAATATTTTCACTGTCAAGAGCAAAATGAAATGAAGCAGCAATGCATACATATTATTTATCAATTGGCAGGTATACACAATATACAAAATCAACTTAACATGACCCTAAGATGCCTGGTGATTGTTTCAATTCATTCTATCCTGTGGACCTAACACAATGGCCGGCATTTTATGACCCCGCTCGGGCGTGGATCGTAAAATCCTGCTCGGGGCCAGTGGAGAATTCCATTCTGCGAGCCTCGCCCGATTCTGGGGCGGGCGTGCCGGTAAAATTCCGGCCAATATCTCTTTTGCTTTCTTCAGTTCATTTAGAGAATCTTGGAACAAAAAGCTCCAATGGTCAATTCTTCTTATCATGGCCTGAAAAATAGCCAATTCAAAAACAGACTAAGGATATTGCATGATTTTTATAAAAATGCAGTAAATTTCTCGATAAAGAACACTGGATGCATGGGGGGGAAATTAGATAGCCCCCAAAAATGAAATGGAGGTTTACAAGGCACAATTAACACATTTTTAGCTGGCTTTCTCTCATTCTTTAATTTCTCATTCCTTATTAATCTTTTAGTCATCCTTTACATTCTATCCAATCTTCTGACCTGCCACTCTTCTTTGCAGAATTATATGCATTTTCTTTCAATTTGATACTATCTCTGACCTCCCTAGTTAGCCACCAATAGTGTGACCTTCCCTTAGAGTCCTTCTTTCTCACTGGAATGTACCTTTTCTGAGTATTCTTGGAATAAAGATATTTTATTTAAGATAAATATTTTTATCAAACTTGTTTCCTTTGTCCCTATGAAATGGTGCTGCCAATTTTCCAGTCCGATGTAACCTGAGGTGCTTAAAGGGTGCATTCAACCATGAAATCCAGTGGCAAGCAACCTGCCAGATTAATGTCAAACTTCAACTCTGCTACATTTCCAGACGGGCATTTGAAGGTTTCATGTAACGCTTTGTTTCTATATATGAGGTGTGAAGGGAGATGAGCAGGAGTTAGAACAGCACCCAACTGGATAAGACTGCACACATGAAATCCCATCTGCTCCTTTCAAAGTGAAAGGAAAACAAGTTCTCTTCAGTAGACAGGAAATGAATAATCATCGGCCCTCATTCACTGGAATTAAGCACCAGATCAACTGGATACTTTGCAACAATTATTGGCCAGAAACAGAGATAGCTTTAAGTCACCTACACTTCTATTTATGGTAAGAAATCTCACAACACCAGGTTAAAGTCCAACAGGTTTATTTGGTATCACAAGCTTTCGGAGCGCTGCTCTTTCATCAGGTGAGTGGGGAACTCACTCATCTGATGAAGGAGCAGCACTCTGAAAGCTCGTGATACCAAATAAACCTGTTGGACTTTAACCTGGTGTTGTGAGACCTCTTACTGTGCCCACCCCAGTCCAACGCTGGCATCTCCACATCATAGCTGCCACCTTCTATTTACGAGTATTAGAAACAAGGTATAGCTTTAAGTACATTTATTTTTTTGTTCCTGTGTGAGAAAGGGTTGAAACTTTAGTTAGCTTCATGTTAAACAAAGGTTCCTCTATATCTGTAGGTTTTGGTCACTTTAAACTGCCTGCATTGTAATGAAACGGTTTATGATGTGAAAACCAACACTGCTTAAATAAAGGCTAGGATGTTGCTTAGTAACCAGGGGCCACCTTAGGTAAGAAAGAACTTTTGAGTTTAGTTTTAAGCTGGACTCAGAAAAAGCAGGACAGGACAAGGGATCTGCCGAGAGCAGACTTCCCAAAAGAACAAAACAAAGTCCAGAAATCAGGGAGTTGGGATGATAAATGTCTCAGGAAGACAGTTAAGTTAAAGGAACAAAGAACAAGAAGCTGAACAAGGTCCTGTTTAATGAAATTAAAGTAAAAAGCAGAGAAAGTACTCTGAATTAATGAAACAACTGAAAAAAAAAGATTTAAAGTGAGAAGCCAGACATCTGAAGTAAATCAAAGGTTTGGTGACATCTTAATACAGCCTGTGAAGCACTAGTGTTCTGGCATGTCTGGGTACCTGAGAGATTGAGCGGAAATTTGAATGCATATGACTAATCCAGAGCAGAGGAAAACGCAAAGGAGAGATCCTGAAAGTGCATCCTCGCTGAAGATGAAAGGGTTAAAAATCACACAAGTTTAAAAATCACATAAGCTGCAAGCTGAACCTCAGTCACGCAGGGAAAGGTATGTGCAAATGACAGGTTTTGATTAAAGTAAGCCCAGATAAGGCTCACGGACTATCTAATCGAATGATGTGCAGCTACAGTTCATGTCTGCCCATTAGAACAAGGAACAGCGGAAAGGGAGGTTAAAATACCATTGGTTAGAGAAATAGCTATCATTTCTTGACGATATAACATGCACAAGTTTTAATTAGACATTATACCTTTTTGTATGCATGGTGTAACCATGACAATGATTGGATAGAGATAACTCCTATTCTGTTATTGGTATATGCTAATTACTTGTAATCAAAACTGAGTCTTTAATTGCCTATGTATTTCTGAATTTTTCATTCTGAATGCCCTGAATGAACATTCAGAGTCCTACAGCTAGCTAGAGTTATTAAAATCATCTTGAAACCACTCTGTTAGTTTGTTTGACTACTTGAGGGGAACGATAGTTTTTAAATACAACAAGAAAACCATCGTAACAGCCCCTAACAAAGACATCTGAGAGAAAGCATAGCTTGGGAGAAGATTCTAAGGCATGTGTTTTTGAGAGTGGAGTTTGAAAACACTTGTGTGGAAATCAGATTCCAGTGAGACCTGTTTGCTCACGGTGTGACAAGTATCTGGGTGGATTTGATAAGAAATCCACATAAGTTATATCTGGGTGGCATTTGCCACTTGGTTTCAGAATGTGGTGCGTTTGACCATAGTTGGACCATTAGTTTACATGGACTATGCACTTACCGAGAACATTATAGTATAAGACATGTGAAGATATAGTAGGGGTGAAGAAGTAATGTATTATAGTCAATCTTAACATGTTTAATAAATGTTTTATTATTTTGTTAGAAGTTAATTAGCTGTCCCGTGATTCTGTACATCTAAGTCTCTAATCTATAAGTTATGGTTTATTGAAACCAGGGTTCCACTCTGGGACCCGACTGTCCAGTAGCAACATTAGCTGGGATCGTAACATTATATAGATACTAGCGACTAAACATTGACTACCCCTTCTTAATTATCTCAAGATGCTTTGTAGTCAGGATAATTTCCAGGTCCCGACCCAACTCTGCCTGTTTGTCAGCTGCATGCAAAATCGTCTCAGAGGTAACTAATTAAAAGACCACCCCCTGTTTCGCCGGCTCCTTTCACCTCTCAGCAGCAGGGTATGGGGGCTGTGACAGCAAATTCAGCTCTCCCTCTGATTTCAGGCTTGCAAGCTTCTGGGCTTAGGCCCAAGGCCTCTCAGGACCCAGCTAAAGGCCAACTCCAGATGGTGGGCAGGCCTCTGAGCCTGCAGGCCCAATCAGAGTGCCTGCAGCTTTGGAAGGACAGCAGCTCTACTGGCACGATGGGTACTTCCACCTTCTGACCAGGTTAAAATGCAATTCAGTGAATCCTTCACAGGATGGCTGGCAGTAACAGCTCGGGTCAACTAATTGCCATGCATCTGGTGAGGGGGTATTAAAGAATGAGAGTACACAAACCACCTGCCACTGCAGCTGCCTCCAGATACCTGACAAGCTTGGCCCTCAGTGGAGAGTGGGGGATGTTGGGGGAGGGGGAGAGTGGGTGGGGGGGGGAGGCGCTGTACACTCTTAGGAAGGTTCCAGCAGCACCGAGCCCACAAATAACCATCTAACAATGCAGATTGGCTACTTCCCTTTGCCAGGAGGGATGTCTCTGCAGGTAGTGACCTGCCTCTGGAAAGATGGCCCAACAGCAGGAATATTTTGGGCCATCGAGCCAACATTTATGTCTCTGAAATTCCTCTTGCTCCCTCCTTGAATCCTGCCCTTTAGACAACGATGGGCTGTCACTTGTTTCCATATATACAGCAAGTAATGCATTATGGGTGAAGCAAGATTAGCAGTGGTCTGTACTTCATGCTGCCATTCTACAGGAAGCAATTCTGTTGATAGCGACAGAGCCAAACTCATTAACACTGCTCTTGGAGTTAGCAAATAGAGCATCTCTCAAATGCATCCACTATTGCTGTGTATCATTTGGATCTGCAGCTCCAAGTATCAAGCCAGGATGGCTTCAATTTACTTGCACGAGTTGCAAAAACTGTGAGGTGATTCAGAGATCTCATGGAATCAGAACAGTTACAACACAAGTGTTAATTCTCTGCAAAATCAACTCACCTAGTGCCATTTGCTCTGTCCTTTCCCTGTAGCTCTGAAAATCTTTCCTCTTCAGATTATGATCCAATTTCCTTTTGAAAGCCACATAATAACCTACCTCAATCACAGGCTAAGGCAATGAATTCCAAATCCTACACACTTACCGCATAAAATGTTTTTCCTCATGTCGCCATTGCTTCTTTTGCCAATCACCTTAAATTGGTGAATCTGGTTCTCGATCCATCCAATAACAGGAACAGCTTCTCTCCATCTACTCTGTCCAGACTCCTCAGGATTTTGAACACGTCTATAAATCTCCTCTCAATCTCCTCTTCTCCAAGGTGGACAGCCCCAGTTTCTCCAATCTATCCACTTAACCGAAATCTCTCATCTCTGGAACTATTCTCGAGAATCTTCTTTTCACCTGCTCTAATGCCTTCATATCCTTCCAAAAGTGTGGTGTCCAGAATGGGACACAATACTCCAGTTGAGGCCAAACAAGTATTTTACACAGGTTTAACATGACTCCCTTGTCTTTGTTCTCAATGTCCCTATTTATAAAATTCAAGAACCCAGATGGTTTTGTGACTATGTTCACAACTTGCTCCTTCAACAATTTGTGCATGATTGTGTATCCTCAGATCCCGCTTCTTCTGCACTTCTTTTAGAATTGTACTGCCGTTCCCTGTTCTTCCCACTAAAATTAATGCACACTTCTCTGCATTAAATTAAAGCAGTCTGTGCACATATGCAGCAAGACCTGGACAACGTTCAGCCTAGGGTGGATAAGTGGTGAGTAGCATTCACATCAGGCAATGGTTATCTCCAAAAAGATAGAATGCAACCACTCTCTTGATATTCAATGGCATTACCATTGTTAGATCCCCCACAATCAAATTCCTTGGGGTTATTATTGACCAGAAACTTAACTGGACCAGCCATATAAATACTGTGCTACAAGTGCAGGTCAGAGGTTGGGAGCTCTGTGGAGACTAACTCACTTCCTGACTCCCCAAAGTCTGTCCACCATCTAATGGGGCAGCACGGTAGCACAGTGGTTAGCACTGTTGCTTCACAGCTCCAGGGACCTGGGTTTGATTCCCGGCTTGGGTCACTGTCTGTGTGGAGTTTGCACAATCTCCTCGTGCCTGTGTGGGTTTCCTCTGGGTGCTCCGGTTTCCTCCCACAGTCCAAAGATGTGCGGGTTAGGTTGATTGGCCATGCTAAAATTGCCCCTTAGTGTCCAGGGATGTGTAGATTAGAGGGATTAGCAGGTAAAATATGTAGGGATATGGGGGTAGGGCCTGGGTGGGATTGTGGTCGGTGCAGACTCGATGGGCCAAATGGCCTCTTTCTGTACTGTAGGGTTTCTATGATTCTATGAAAAGGCACAAGTCAGGAGTATGATGGAATACCCTCTACTTGGGTGTACAGTTCCAACAACACTCACGAATGTCAATCCAGGACAAAGCAATACATTTAATTGGCACCCCATCCACTAGTTTCAGCATCCACATCACTGTTGCACTGTGTCAGCAGTATGTACCATCTACAAGATACACTGCAGCAACTCACTCTTTTGACAGCAGTTCCAAACCTGTGACCTCTGCCACCTAGAAGGACAAGGCAGCACAGGAACAGCACTAACCTCAAGTTCCACCACGCCCGCCCTCCACTCTCCCCTTCCCCAAGCCACACCCCATCTGGACTTGGAAATAAATTACCATTCCTCCATTGTCACTGGGTCAAAGTCCTGGAACTCCCTCCCTAACAGCACTGCTTGTGTACCTACACTACATGGACTGCAGCAGTTCAAGAAGGCAGCTCACCACCACCTCCTCAAGGACAATTAGGGATTGGCAATAAAAATGCTGGCCTAGCCAGCAAGGCCCATGCCCTATAAATGAATAAAAACTATATATAATTTGCCACTTGTTTGCCCATTCCACCAACCTATGTCCTTTTGAAGTTTAACACCATCTTCCTCATGGTTCACAACACTTCGAAGTTTTGTGTCATCCATGAACTTTGAAATTGAGTCCATACCCAGTTGTTCTCACAGGTTAGTGAATTTGTGAACACCAGCCTTTCAGCAGTATCCTGTATGGAGAATAAAGAAGCAGCTGTTTGTCCTTCAAACCTTTCTACCAGCAACAGCAGTTCCGTGTTATCACATGACACTGTAATGAGAAGTATAGATGCATAGAAAATGCCCATATGGGTATGCCTATGTATAACCACTGGATAAAAACACGCTGAAAACCACATTTAAAACATAAGTTTTTCATATATAGTACACAGAAAACCGCAAACATGTGGAACACTCTTTCTGCGTTGTATTGCAGGAAGCCACTGAACCTGTCCAAGCATCTGAATTATTGATTAGGGACTCCTACGATCTACTCAGTGAGGGCACTTGTTGACCCATGGGTCTGAATGTGCTCCATTCCCAACTATGAGTTTTTAAAAGGAATCATAAGCTAAGTGTGCAGTAAACAGTCTCCAAGCGGCCAGCGTATAATCTACATGCAGGAGAAATTGAGGGGCAAGGGGTAATGGATGACTGCAACAATAAAATAAAAAATTGTGGCAGCTACCATGAAAGCATACAGATCTGCTGCTGGTGAGCACACACCAATCACACTTTAATAGACTTGATATCTTTGCAACTGACATTGTGTGTGAAGGATTTGACAGAGCAAAAAGGGTCCAACCAAAGATTCACTGAACTTAAGGAAAATCACACAAAGTGAGCAGGCCCCAGAGCCCCAGCTTGCTGCTTATTCATTGCCATGGAGGTTGTTCATTCGAAGCAAACAGGTCAGTCACCCATTTAATACAAGCATGGATTCTTGCTGATCTTATTGATATCACCTATGGCAGCTTGGAAGGGGCCAGAGGGGAACAATTTGCTACAACAGGCACTTTCATTCTATAAGGAGATGGCTACAGATGAGGCAGGACTTGATACAACTTTGTGAGAGATTCCCTGAAGAACTGAAGCCTTCTTATTTATGACTCCTCACAGATATGTTGTTCTGGGCCTAAAAATCTTCCAGGCACATCTTCTATTTGCTGCTCCTCTGACCTGTTCTCCTGCTCCTCCTCCCAGAGTAAAATTCCTTAAAGATTCGCATCACGAAGCTCCTTAATAATTCAAATCCTGGAACCTAAAAACAATTTCAGATCATTTAGGGTCAAAAATTTCACAAGATGTCTCCAAACACCCAACATAGCCAGACCTAAAAGCAGCTGAAAATCCCTTTAAACAGTTCTGATGTGGCTAACCCTGGACTTGTGTCATCCCATAGCGAGTGGACAGGGGCAGAAGATGGCGTTAGACAGGATTGGGTGAAAATCCTGTCCACCCGGATTAATTTCCCTCAGAGAATAGAGCCTGGAGCACAGTGTGTAGGAGCATACTTCTTATTCTTCACTTGTTACCTTCCCATTTTTGAACACAACCAGAGCAGTAGGTAAAGTGATTCATGTAGTCTTAAAGTTAACCAGCAAACTTCTTCTGCAATGCTCTGACAAAGCTATAGTGCTTTGCGCTTTCTGGGTTTGTGTTTAAGTCTAAGTTTATTTATTAGTGTCAAAAGCAGGTTTACATTAACACTGCAATGAAGTTACTGTGAAAATCACCTAGTCACCACACTCCGGCGCCTATTCGGGTACACTGAGGAAGTATTTAGCACAGTCAATGCACCTAACAAGCACGTCCCTTGGAATGTGGGAGGAAACCAGGGCACCCAGAGGAAATCCATGCAGACATGGGGAGAACATGCAAGCTCCACACAAACAGTGATCCAAGCCGGGAATTGAACCTGGGTCCCTGGCGCTGTGAGGCAGCAGTGCTAACCACTGTGCCACCGTGCCACCACCACCCAGTAGTAATGCAAAAGTACATTTCCTACTCCAAACTATTTCCAGTTAGTGTTAACCTATAAAATATTGACACGTTTAGAAGAATCCTATCTTTGGTTACTTCCTTCAGAAAACAATGAGTTTTCTTACTTCAATCAGATGCAATTTAATTTCAAGATGTGTTATGGATTTTCCCTGCGTAGGGTCATTTACCAACAATTTCCTGCTGAAGTTGGTATGTTCAGGGGAAAATGTTAGTTTCTCTGATTCTATACATTCCCACACATGTTATGTATCCAGGAGAGGTACGTGATTAGAAGGCAGTGGGAGCAGATAGCCATGGAAGTCAGTACCAGCAGTCAAGATCTGAGCAATGAGGTGCAGTGCCTCAAGGGGTGCAATGATCTCACGTGTTGATCAAGATCAGTCAATGCAACTTCAAATGCCATATCCTAGCACAGTGGTTCTCAAAGGGTGCGGTGCACCACACTGGTGCGGCAAGAGAGGATGGCAAGTGTGGCGGGAAGATTCAAGGACAATCAAAGAAACATTTAAACATGGATTAGATATTTTTCCAAAGTGATTGTTTTATACTTTCTGGATGTCCCATGATCATATTATAAAGTAGTTGTGTTCTATGTGATGAATCAAGCACTGCTAGGAGTTGTTTTTTTTTTGTTTTTGAATGTATTTCTTATCAATAAAAAATTCGGTGTGGCGCGAGCAAATTTTTATTCCAAAAGTGCGGCCCAGTGAAAAAGGTTTGGGAACCACTGTCCTAGCAACTGCACCACTGGTCTCAGGTATTGATCAATGTACTACACTCCCATTGTTCATATACTGACAATCTCTATAAATCAAGATTCATATTGACATTCATTTGCTCCACCAAAGGCTTGCACACTTACCATTGCTGGAAGCCTCAAACCCAGCCTTTACAGGCTGTACGCACTACCAACTATACAATCATGGCAGTCACTCCAGCCAAACCAATTGCATAACATTCATTGATACAATTCTCTCTCACTTGTAGAACAAAGTGGCACTCAACTACAGGCAAAATATTCAATCAAGTGGGAACAGGCATGCCTGCATATCCTAACCAACAACCCCCCCACCCCCCCCCCCCCCCCCCCCGTGGAGGAACAGGTGTCAGCTATAATGAGGGCACCCAGTGCTGAGGTTGTGGTCATTGGCAGGGTTGAAATCATCAAAGATGCAATATCCCATACCCAGTCCTCCTCCTCGCAACACATCTCTCTCTCATCCAATACTCCTGATTTACAAACTCCAGATTGTGAAATCATGCACCTCTTACTTTCCCCACCTCTTCACACCACAATATTACCCTTATGCCTTGCTCCTTCTAGACTCCCAAATATTATAACCTAGCCAGGCAGCTGAGGAACTACAAGAGGTGAGGCTGCACACAAGGGGGGTGAGGTCGCACACAAGGGGGGTGAGGTCGCACACAAGGGGGGTGAGGTCGCACACAAGAGGGTGAGGTCGCACACAAGGGGGGTGAGGTCGCACACAAGGGGGTGAGGTCACACACAAGGGGGTGAGGTCGCACACAAGGGGGGTGAGGTCGCACACAAGGGGGTGAGGCTGCACACAAGAGGGTGAGGTCGCACACAAGGGGGGTGAGGTCGCACACAAGGGGGGTGAGGTCGCACACAAGGGGGGTGAGGTCGCACACAAGAGGGTGAGGCTGCACACAAGGGGGGTGAGGTCGCACACAAGGGGGTGAGGCTGCACACAAGGGGGTGAGGTCACACACAAGGGGGTGAGGTCACACACAAGGGGGTGAGGTCGCACACAAGGGGGTGAGGTCGCACACAAGGGGGTGAGGCTGCACACAAGGGGGGTGAGGTCGCACACAAGGGGGGTGAGGTCGCACACAAGAGGGTGAGGTCGCACACAAGGGGGTGAGGTCGCACACAAGAGGGTGAGGTCGCACACAAGGGGGTGAGGTCGCACACAAGGGGGTGAGGTCGCACACAAGGGGGTGAGGTCGCACACAAGGGGGTGAGGTCGCACACAAGGGGGTGAGGTCGCACACAAGGGGGTGAGGCTGCACACAAGGGGGGTGAGGTCGCACACAAGGGGGGTGAGGTCGCACACAAGGGGGTGAGGTCACACACAAGGGGGTGAGGTCGCACACAAGAGGGTGAGGTCGCACACAAGGGGGTGAGGCTGCACACAAGGGGGTGAGGCTGCACACAAGGGGGTGAGGTCGCACACAAGGGGGTGAGGCTGCACACAAGGGGGTGAGGCTGCACACAAGGGGGGTGAGGCTGCACACAAGAGGGTGAGGTCGCACACAAGAGGGTGAGGTCGCACACAAGGGGGTGAGGCTGCACACAAGAGGGTGAGGCTGCACACAAGGGGGGTGAGGCTGCACACAAGAGGGTGAGGCTGCACACAAGGGGGTGAGGCTGCACACAAGAGGGTGAGGCTGCACACAAGAGGGTGAGGTCGCACACAAGAGGGTGAGGTCGCACACAAGAGGGTGAGGTCACACACAAGAGGGTGAGGTCGCACACAAGAGGGTGAGGTCGCACACAAGAGGGTGAGGTCGCACACAAGGGGGGTGAGGTCGCACACAAGAGGGTGAGGTCGCACACAAGGGGGGTGAGGTCGCACACAAGAGGGTGAGGTCGCACACAAGAGGGTGAGGCTGCACACAAGGGGGGTGAGGTCGCACACAAGGGGGGTGAGGTCGCACACAAGAGGGTGAGGTCGCACACAAGAGGGTGAGGTCGCACACAAGAGGGTGAGGCTGCACACAAGGGGGGTGAGGCTGCACACAAGGGGGGTGAGGTCGCACACAAGGGGGTGAGGTCGCACACAAGGGGGTGAGGTCGCACACAAGGGGGGTGAGGTCGCACACAATTTCTGCTGTAGTGGATGTAGATGAGCACTTTGATGAGTCAGACTATAAAATAGCACTGAAGGGCTTGCAGAACAAAATGTTTGGTATATTGGAAAGCTTATCAGGAAGTAAATGTTTGATGTAAAGGAGCATGCAAACCTCCAGAACAAACTTGGAACAGAGGTTTCTACAGCCCAACTCCATTCAAACACCAAACCACACTGTTTCTAATAGCGAATATCACAGCTTCCATTGCAGCATAGGCAGTTTCCGCTGGGGTGGCACAGTGGTTAGCACTGCTGCCTCACAGCGCCGGGGACTCGGGCTCTATTCCTGGCCTTGAGTCACTGTCTGTGTGGAGTTTGCATGTTCTCTGTCTGCATGGGTTTCCTCCGGGTGCTCCAGTTTCCTCCCACAGTCCGAAAGACGTGCTGGTTAGGCGTATTGGCCATGCTAAATTCTCCCTCAGTGTACTCGAACAGGCGGCGGAGTGTGGCGACTGGCGGATTATCACAGCAACTTCATTGCAGTGTTAATGTAAGCCTACTTGTGACATTAATAAACTTTAAACTTTAAACATATGTTCAAGTGCTGCAGTAGAAACTCATGCTGTTACTGTGCAAGCTCGGCTTGCTGCCAACATGGCTGCAGATTACAGTCCGCAAAGGGGCTTGCAAGCAGTCCAGCAATCTGTCCCGCAACACGTTACCAGGATTGCTAAGGCAGTAGTCAAGGGGAGTGTTAATGGTTCCATAGAGCGTGAACATCCTGTCCATTTTCAGGACGACAGGGTTGTGGCAACTGCCATTCTAATAGTGTCCTTGTTGTTGGTGATTATCAGCAAACCGAGATTAGTGAATTCCATGCCAAGTGTATGCATTCCACAGCCAGGACTTCCAGGCCCTGAGCTGTATTAGGTCAGAGAGAAATGGGTGTTACGATATACACAGTGACACATAAAATAGTGATAAGATCTAATTAATGTAGGCCTTTTAACAAAATAAATGTGGAGCTTATAGATTTTTGAAATAATATACAAAAAAATGTAAGACTTCGTACAGATCAGGTGAGAGAATTACTGCTCACAATAATAGTGATTGCACACCTCACAACCTTCTGATAACCATCATCTGCTGAATTAACAGAACACAAGGCCATTTATTGGAACAAACAGAAAATGCTGGAAAAACTAGATGTTGCCAGACTCGGTCAGTTTTTCCAGCATGCTCTGTTTGTTTCAGATTCCAGCATCTGCAGTAATTTGCTTTTATTGGAAACTGTTCCTTTCCCACCATTAAAATAGTGGTGAAGATAAGTTAACTGTGTTAACCATTTGTAAAGCAATTGTTCTGAAGCATAATAAAAAGATCACTGTATGGAAATCGAGAAGAAGCAGATGATTCAGAACTTGGAAGTATTGTGAACTGTGAGGAGAATAGTGATAAACTTCAAGAGGATAAATTGGTGGAATGGGTGGACAAGTGGCAGATGAAACTTAATTCAGAGAAGTGTGAAGTGATTCAATTCATTAGGCAGAATAAAATAAAGGATACAAGTCTAAAGAGGGTGCAGGAGCAGAAGTGTTTATGTGCACAAATGATTGAAAGAGGCAGGGCAGGTTGAGAAAATGGCTAATAGAGCACATGTGATCTGGAACTTGAGGACATCAACTTCAAAAGCAAGGAAGTTACAATAAAACATTATATAAAACAATGGTTCAGCCTCAACTGAAATATTATAATGCATTCTGAACACTACACTTTTGGAAGGATGGGAAGGCATTGGAGAGGTTACCAAAAAGATTCGCAAGAATGGTTCCAGGGGTGAAGAAGTTCAGCTATGAAGAAAGATTAGAAAAATTAGGGCCGTTTCCTTGCAGAAAGGAAGGTTGAGAGGAGATTTAGTGTAGGTTATACAAAGCCATGAGTTGCCTGGACAGCGTAGAGAGAGAAAATGTTCCCATTGGTAGAACGATCAAGGATCAGATTTAAGGTGATTGACAAAAGAAGCAATGGCTACATGAGGAAAAATATTTTATGCAGTGAGTGATTAAGGTTTTGAATTCACTGCCTGAGAGTGTGGTGAAGGCAGATTCAATTAAGGCTTTCAAAAGAGAATTGGATCATTAACTGAAGAGAAAACTTTTGCAGGGCTGGCTACAGAGAAAGAGAGCTAGCATGGACATGATGGGCCAAATGGCCTCCTACTGTGCCGTAATTATGCTATGAGTCTATGATTCCTTCAGCAGCATTGTGTTTAATAGCTTCAGCAGATGTTTGTGATTACTACAACTGCTGTGCTGGGTAACATGTCATTTTTCACTGGCTTCTGTAATCACAGGTTCTAACTACTACACATAAATTTAAAACCACATAATTAGTTTCTATTCTTAGTTGTCCATCGTGTATGTGTATATGTCTGAATAAGCTACACAACAAACATGTATCGCTTCAGAAAGTACATCAAAAGAAATACTTTAAAATTGAAAGTTTTGAAGTAAAGACCACTATGACAGTCAAGTTCATTATTAATGTAATGTTTATCATCGGTAAATAAATTACAGCAGCTTGGATGAGCTTCCTCTCATTTTGGAAGTGAAGGTGAGTGTAATGTACAGATGTACAAGTGAATGTTGGTGTGTAAGTTGACCTTTGAAGCCGAAAAAATTCCCCTTTAAATATGGAGGTCAACTTATATGCTGAGTACAAGCATGAAATGCCGGCATTGATGCAAACTTCTTGATGCAAAGAGTGTGTCTTAAACTCCTGTGTACCTTTGCAACACAATTGATATTGCCTTTTTGATTCCTTACCACCAGTTAAATGTACCAGTATTGGTGAACCATAGATGGTTACCACTATGGGTACTGAACCATAGATGGTTATCACTATGGGTACTTGTACATATGTTACTCTTGTTACTGTTGGGGTTAGGGTTGGGGTGTTCCACCTGTTGGTATTGTTCTGTGGTACACTCCGGTTGGCTCCGCCTTCCTATAGGAGTATAAAGGTCACTGCACTTCCTAGTGACCCTTTAGTCTGGGATTGTATTGTTAAGCAGTATGCTCCATTCTTATTGCTAATAAAAGCCTTTATTTCCCGGGTACGATCCAGCCTCCCGAGTGAATTAATCGCGCATCACCAGTAAGTAAAATGCACATTTGTAGTGAGAAAAGTTGAGGCTGACGGCTGACTACGAATGCAAGTAGAACATGTTATGGCTGAAAAGGCGGTCAACGTATGAGCTGAGATCTTGCAAAAACACCATGTTTGGTTTGGAAAAATGGGGCCATCTTATATGCCGCATTTCCATATACATTGTATGACATTAGTGAATTTTTAGGAATTTTTTTTAAAATCCTGTTCTCTACACCTGTCACAGCCTCAGCTTATTTCATTGTTGCTGACTTGTCTACTAGAAGTCCTTTTATTGCTCCTTCAGTGGCTGAAATGGGGTTTGTTTATTTTTACTCTGGGATGTTTTAAGCCGCTGCATTGTTAGGAGGAAGGTCATGTGTTTTGGACAGATTTTTTTCTTCCTAGTGAATTTAAGGTTTCATTTTCTGTTTTGGCTGGCAGCAGTTTAGTTTAGAAGGGACATCAAGCTGAGAATAAGCACTTTTCTCTCTCCCTGGTTTTTTGGAAATTCTGCTGGTTAGCCGAAAGCAAGGTTTCTTGCCTTCCTGGAGTAGAGAATCTGCTGTTGGTGGCTTGACCAGAGTCTCTCCCTGGTATTCTGGAGGCCGTTCTGACTTCAAACTGTTCTGATTGTATCCAGAGGGCTGTTAGAAGTGACAAGGCTGAGAAGTCAGGGTTTCAATTCTCCAACCAAAGGACTCAATTCCAGTATCACATAAGCATTAGCCCTTGCTGTGTTAAAGCTGTGGAAAGGGTTTTTGTCCATGGGAAGTTTTGTTCGATTGGAACATTCTAGATATATTTGTTAAGGATTATACATTACCGTGGGTGTTTTGTTTTTTGTTTGTAATTTATAAAAGCTATCGCTAATTTTCTTATGATACATGCTAACTACATTCTTAATTAAACTTTGTTTGATAAAAGCTCCCTAGTGGGTCATTTGACTCATACCTGAAGTGAAACCTATCATGCTTATCCTAGCCAAATTCAAAGTGCAAAACTTATGATCCAGGCGGGCTCCATAAACCACTTTGGAGTTTTTGACCTGAATTATAACAATTGTGATGTGTGTTAAACTTTGGAATGCATTAGTTATCACAAAGCAAGAAGCTTCAGAAAATCTTCTTATTAATAATTTACACTTCTTGAGCATTTGAGTATATTTTACCCTGATCTTCAAGAAAGATAATCATTTCAAGTTCTTTTGAATGATGTTCATAATCTTATGATAAGGTCTGACATCTGCCATAGTGAGATTTGAATCCGGGTCCCCAGACTATTATGCGGGGTCTCTGGATTATTAGGCAAATGACAATACCACTATGCCACCATCTCCCTACATGCTGCTCTGGGCTCATTACTGTTTCATGGGTGTGATATGGTGGCCTGGATTTGGATTGAATAATTGTTCTCAAAGGAGTTAGTGCTCCTGTGGATCCCTCGGATTGGCCTCATTTGGTTCCTCATCATTGGAACAAACACAGGCTTGCCTGTTGATGCTTAGGAGAGACAAGGAGGAGGTAAGAATGGCAACATTGATCTACACATCACTGGGGTAAATCTTCATGTTATTAGAGACTTGCGTATCTCTCTGACACTCAACATCTCCTGCACATTGACTTCCACAACTGGCTAGGATGGCTCACCTCCTCAAGATCAGACTATTCCTCAGACACATCCTCATCAGAGGATGAGGCTCACTTTACTCAATCCTCCTCTGCCAGGGCCTCCACTCTCTGGATCTATGTAACACTCAGCAGACCATGATCATAAGTGACACGCATGCAGGTGAATATTGCTATCTGAACAGTCCAGACATCTGCATCTCATTTTTAGCAGACCGATGTTAACTGATGTTTCTGATGGAAGTATGGACTACATTGTATCACGTCTCAGGCTCTGACTGAGCATTTCTGACTGGGATCATGGGCCATCTGTTGAGAGGTCATCCCGCATCCCCCAGAAGTCAGCATCCAAATGTTTCAGCTGGTAGAACAGCTGGCACATGGATGTGCCTAAGTATGTACAAATCATGACTGTTCCCAGGTTACTGTGCACACACCTGCATAATCCTTTGCCTATGGTCACAGATAAGCAGCATATTGATCGAATGAGAGCATTTTCTATTTACAAAGGCCCTTGGCTGCTTTAATTGTTGCATGTGTGCAATCTAGAACCCCTTGCACTTTTGGGAAGTCAGTAAAGGTAGCAAAGCCTCTGGCTCTGTTAGCTTAATAGGAATTGTCTGCACCGAAAGATATAAATTCATGGGCAGGCCTGAATATTGCATGTATGAAGACTGTAATACAATGCTGGCTGTGAAATCCTTGTTGATATCAGGCATGATCCAGAGGCAAAAAGAATATCAGGGCCACTGTAACCTTCAGCTGCACAGACATAGGATGGCCACCAACACACTTTGAAGCAATCTCCGAGGCCACCATGTCACATACCAACGTGGCTGCCTTCCTGGATAGATGCAGTTATCTAAGGCACTGGCATTCAGACATTTGGAGATACGTCATCCTCACCCTGGACACTCTGTTGGCAGGATAGTGCCTTCACCTACTTCTGCCTGCCTGCTGCCTAATGCCTGTGCTCTGCACTCCCTTCGTTGTCAGCAGTAGCCTCTTCACCTTGTTGGACCACAGGGTGCACCTGTCCTTGGCCAGCTGCCCTCCTCTTTCTCCTATTCCTCCTCATTGGATAAGAAGCCTCCTCCATAACGGACAATTCCCATGGAGTCAGCGATCTCCAGGTCCAATACTGGAGCTTACAAACATCAGTTTAATCCTCTTTATAGGCCCATGTCCCTGAAAATTCTTCCTTTTTCAGGCAGAAAATGATTATTAAGGGAGCTTAAGAGCACTGGGAAACTTCCCACCTTCACCAGCAAACTCTTCTGTTGAATGCAGCCATAGTCCCGCGTGCAGCCTTTCTATCCTTGGCAGCACCTCCTCATACCTGGAGTAAAACTATCAGAATTTTTTCTACAAACACCCACCGAAAAATGGCATGGGCAATGTAAAGAAGCACACTATTGTGTGGCTGCTGGCTTTTTCATTAGTTTTAATGGCAAGCAGGCTGCCAATCTCAGTATCAACCCGACTTCTGCATTCTCGAAAACTGGTATGATGACAGCAGGTTATTGAGTCAACATCATCGTGGTGACTGGCGCGATGACAACAGGTTAATGGCTCAGCAGGCTGAATTTTACGACCTCATCACGTCCATTTTGTGGCGGGAAAAAGTCGTAAAATCGGGTGAGATGCGACTCGCGGGAACGGCGCCCATTTTTGCCCCCATCCCCATTTTACTAAGAAAAAAAAATCAGGCGATTGGGATCCCGCCCACAAAGGATGAAACGTCAACTTGCATTCTTTTGCATTCATCACAATGATATGGGTGAGCTTCACTCCCAATCGTCCCAGCTCACCTGCCTTACTGACCTCATTCACCGCAGCTAAAATCGGTGAGGAAAACACCTCAAGTATAAAAGTCACCTTGAGCTTGAGCAGTGAGGGAAGAGGTAAGTCTCTGCTTTCAAACTACTCCATGCTGCTCGGTGAGGGGGGGTTGGGGGGGGGGGGGGGGGTTGTTTTGTGGGGGTCATCTTGCGTTTCGGGTTGGGGAGGGGCCTGCGAGTGTGGGGGGCGGTGGGGGCTACTGTTCATGGGGTCCAATTCCAGCATCTCAGCACTGACCCAGATCAGAACGCTGCCCTCGTGTCTTAACGCTGACTCTGGGCCCTAGTGCTGGCAGCAGCAAGCACTGTCACAGGTGGGAGATGGGCTGGAAACTCTTTGAAGTGGCAGTGCTTCAGCCTCAGGACTTCTCAAGAAGCACCTTCTATGGCCACTACTGCATGGGTTCTGGGTGTGTGTTTGTGAGTTGGGGTGGGAGGGGGAAATGGGGGGGAGGGTGTTGTCATTCTGTTGTCTGTGGGGGGGTATGGGGAGTGTGTGTTTCTGGGAGGCTGTGGGGAGGTATGGGGAGTGCGTGTTGCTGGGGGGCTGTCAGGAGGGTATGGGGGGTGTGTGTTGCTGGACTGGGGGCGAGCAGTGAGCTCCAGAAGCTCTGGGATCACCTGGCCCTGCCTGTCCTGGAGGACCACATGCATTCTTGCCATGGTGGCCGAACCTTCTGCGATGGCCCTCTGAGTCAGGGGCCCCCTGTCAATGGCAGAAGCAAGTGCCCACTGAGGCTGGGCCACACTCTGCAGCCCCTCAGCCATGACCCACTGTGACTGGGCCTCGGTCTCAAAGGCTGCAGCCGCAGCCTGCTGTGTCTCAGCACTGCCCCACTGGCTCTTCTGCAAGCTCTTGAGCCTCTCAGCCATGGGCCGCAGAATCTCGAGAAGCCTGTTGAGGCCTTCAGCTGTGGCCCGCTGTGACTCGGCCATAGCCCTCTGGGACTCCGCCATGGCCTGCTGTGGCTTGGCCATCGCTTGGACCTTGCCACTCATGGTGAGGATTTCCTGCCTCAGGCTTTCCACTGCGGATGCCATCCTTTTAGCACTGGCCTGGGAACCACACAAGACAGGCAATAACTGGTCCACCTGAAAGCTTTGGGACTCCTTCCAACAGCCTCGCAGTCGGTCCAGTGTGGCCATCAGCCCCTCCTGGCTCTGTTGCTGCATCTCCAGCAGCAGAGGGAGAAATGATCGCAGAGGCCCAGCATGTCGCCTGAGGCCAGCTGAGCCCTCGCCTCCAGCAGGCCCCTGCATGCCAGAGGCCTCAGACGTTCCCTCCTTCACCTGATGTACATTAGCAGATGTGTCCTGAGCAACAGAGAGTGACCCAGATGCCTCGCCACTAACTTGATCCACAGATGTGAGAGTCTCTGGGATGGTGAGTTGCGAGCTGGAAGCTGACACAAAACTGGTGCCGGCTTTGGAGGTCCCTTCATTGGCTTCCTCCGAGGAGTTTTCCAAGCTGTCAGGGACAAGATGGGTGGGAGCAGCAGTGGGGGCCGCGATGCCAGATGGTCCCAGCGCGACGGGGTCCCTTCCTGCAACATGAGACACCAGATTAAGGACAAAGGAGGGAGAGGAATCTGAGCTGAATGCAACTTACTTGCGATTTCTCCAACAAGTGGAGGATTGGCAGGTGTTCACTTCTATGCTTCAGCCCAACCACGCTGTTAATAATGGTCCACAACCCCTCCTCTTCCACAAGCTCTAATGCCTGCTGCTCAAAAAGGGTGAGGACCCAAATCTCAGGCACACCACCCCCTGTCTTCACCTTCTCCCAGTGACTATGGGCATTCTTCTCCTGTGGGGACAGAAGGAGATATGTAAAACCTGATGGCATGAGTCCTGCAGGGTTGCAGGGGGTGGCCCTCAGAGGGCAAGGATTGTGATACTCTTAGGGGGAAGGAGGGAAGTGTTTGGAGGTCAGTGTCTGGAAACATGCAGGGTGCTGGGGGTGGGGTGTTCTGAGGGTCATTTAGAGGAAGATGCTCGATGAGCTAAGTCACTTCCTCGATGAGGTAAGTCACCCTTGCTGCCCGGATGAGGTCATTCAGTTTTTTGTGGCACTGCTTCCCAGTTCTCCTGGCAAGTGCCCTGGCACTAACACATGCTGCCACTGCCTCCCAGGATGCATTTCCATCCCTTCCCCTGGGACGGCGTCCTGCTGGGGCGAAGAGGGTGTCCTGCCTTTCCACCACTGCCTCCAGCAACCTGGCCAAATCAGCATCCGAAAAAGGGGAACTATCTTCCTGGGGGCCATTTTTTCCCACACTGCCTGCCTGCCTGTCCATCCTTGGGGTTTTTATGGAGCTGTCCCTTGTTAGGGCAGATCAGCCGCAGGCAGGTTGGATGAGTCACACGCCCATTTGAGCATTCCAGCAAGTTTAATGCAGTTTGCCTTGTTACCATGGAGGGGAAGTCAAGTCAACACTTTCAGGTATGCTAATCGAGAGGTGGTGGGGATTTGTGCCTCTGTGATGATTGCAGGCAAGGGAGAGAGAGGGTCATGTCAGTCAACCATCAGGGGGGTGATGAGGGGGCCATGTGCAAGCGGGTCCGGGGAGGGTGGGGGGGTAAGGGGGTCAGTAATGCTGGGGGGGGGGATCTCTGATGTCCATGGGGGGGGGGGGGGAGGGGGAGGCTGTATCTGGCCTGGGGGTGTTCTGTAAGAAGTCTCACAACACCAGGTTAAAGTCCAACAGGTTTATTTGGTAGCAAATACCATAAGCTTTCGGAGCGCTGCCCCTTCGTCAGATGGAGTGAAAATCTGTTCTCCAACAGTGCACAGAGACACAACATCAAGTTACAGAATACTAATTAGAATGCGAATCTCTACAGCCAGCCAGGTCTTAAAGGTACAGATAATGTGGGTGGAGGGAACATTAAACACAGGTTAAAGAGATGTGTATTGTCTCCAGACAGAACAGCTAGTAAGATTCTGCATGATCAGGAGGCAAGCTGTGGGGGTTACTGATAATGTGACATAAATCCAACATCCCGGTTTAGGCCGTCCTCATGTGTGCAGGACTTGGCTATCAGTTTCTGCTCAGCGACTCTGCGCTGTCGTGTGTCGTGAAGTGCTCCCCCACAGGAAGAGAACAGTCTTGCCTGGTGATTGTCGAGCGGTGTTCATTCATCCGTTGTCGTAGCGTCTGCATGGTTTCCCCAATGTACCATGCCTCGGGACATCCTTTCCTGCAGCGTATCAGGTAGACAACGTTGGCCAAGTTGCAAGAGTATGTACCGTGTACCTGGTAGATGGTGTTCTCACGTGAGATGATGGCATCCGTGTCGATGATCCGGCACGTCTTGCAGAGGTTGCTGTGGCAGGGTTGTGTGGTGTCATGGTCACTGTTCTCCTGAAGGCTGGGTAGTTTGCTGCAGACAATGGTCTGTTTGAGGTTGCGTGGTTGTTTGAAGGCAAGAAGTGGAGGTGTGGGGATGGCCTTGGCGAGATGTTCGTCTTCATCAATGACATGTTGAAGGCTCCGGAGGAGATGCCGTAGCTTCTCCGCTCCGGGGAAGTACTGGACCACGAAGGGTACTCTGTCCACCGTGTCCCGTGTTTGTCTTCTGAGGAGGTCGGTGCGGTTTTTCGGAACTGTTGATCGATGAGTCGAGCACCATATCCTGTTCTTATGAGGGCATCGTTCAGCGTCTGGAGGTGTCTGTTGCGATCCTCCTCATCCGAGCAGATCCTGTGTATTCGGAGGGCTTGTCCGTAGGGGATGGCTTCTTTTACGTGTTTAGGGTGGAAGCTGGAGAAGTGGAGCATCATGAGGTTATCCGTGGGTTTGCGGTACAGTGAGGTGCTGAGGTGACCGTCCTTAATGGAGATGCGTGTGTCCAAGAATGCAACCGATTCCGGAGAGTAGTCCATGGTGAGTCTGATGGTGGGATGGAACTTGTTGATGTCATCATATAGTTGTTTCAGTGATTGCTCACCATGACTCCAAAGGAAGAAAATGTCATCGATGTATCTAGTGTATAGCATCGGTTGAAGGTCCTGTGCGGTGAAGAAGTCTTGTTCGAACCTGTGCATGAAGATGTTGGCATATTGAGGTGCGAATTTTGTCCCCATGGCTGTTCCGTGTGTCTGGATGAAGAACTGGTTGTTGAAGGTGAAGATATTGTGATCCAGGATGAAGCGGATGAGTTGTAAAATTGCATCTGGAAACTGGCAGTTGACGGCATTGAGTACTGAGGCCGTTGCAGCAATGCCATCATCGTGGGGGATGCTGGTGTAGAGTGCCGAGACATCCATTGTGACGATGAGTGCTCCTGGTTCAACGGCTCCATGTGTGTTAGTTTCTGTAGGAAGTCCGTAGTGTCGCGACAAAAGCTGGGGGTTCTTTGTACAATGGGTTTCAAGATGTCCTCGACATAGCCGGAGAGGTTCTCGCACAGGGTTCCATTTCCTGAAACGATGGGACGGCCGGGTGTGTTTGCCTTGTGTATTTTTGGGAGGCAGTAGAGATCTCCAACGCGTGGAGTACGTGGGATGAGAGCACGGAGGGTGCTCTGAAGGTCCGGATCAAAGGTTTTGATCAGAGTGTTGAGTTGACGAGTGTGTTCTTTGGTCGGATCTGTGGGTAACTGTCTGTAGTGTTCCTTGTTGTTCAGTTGTCGGTTCACTTCTTTGCAGTAATCCGTTCTGTTCAGTATGACGATGGCCCCTCCTTTGTCTGCTGGTTTGATGACAATGTTGCGGTTGGTCTTGAGAGCGTGGATGGCATTGCATTGTGCTTGGGTGATGTTCGGTGCTGTCTTGTGAGTGCGGCTGTTGAATTTGGTGTTGACGCACCTCCTGATGGCTTGGGCATACATGTCAAGTTGAGGGCAGCGGCCTTCCGGAGGAGTCCAATTCGACTCTTTCCTCTTCGGTTGCACTGCGGATCTCTCTGTCTGCTGTTCCGGTTCATTAGCTGTCTCATTGTGTTCGCTGTTGGCCTTTTGGGGTTTGTGGAAGAACTCCCGCAGCCTCATTCGCCTGATGAATTCCTCTGTGTCCGCTGCGAGACTGATGGGGTCTATTTTGGTAGTGGGGCAAAAGTTGAGCCCTCGGCCGAGAACTTCGATTTCATCTGGCTGAAGTGTGTAGTCCGATAAGTTGACAATGGACTTTCCTGCAGTGGTACTGTTTTCTACTATGGTACCGGGGCAGGCTTGTTTGCTGCTGGTGGTGATGCCGAGTTTCTCAAGTTTCCTGTTCTTGGTGTGCATGTAGATGGTGTCGTTCCTTTGTCTCGTCTGCTTGGCAGAGTTTCGCAGCTGGTCTGCGTCCTGAGCGCAAGTTGAGAATATGGATTCGATCTTGGTTTCCAGGCTGCGGCGTTTGCTGTAGAGTTGGTGTATGAGATGTTTGAGGAGGGTGAGAGAGGTGCGACGGCAAAGTCTCTCAGCGTAGTCTGTGTTAAAGGTTGACCTGAGTGGGATCGTGATCCATAATCCTTTCGGTATCTTGTCTGCTTTCTTGCATGTTTGTAGAAACTTGATGTCTGTGTCGATATGCGCGATCTTCTTGGAGATCCTCTCCACTTGGAGCCGGCAGTTTGTGATGTCGATGGTAGTCATGATGTGGAGATGCCGGCGTTGGACTGGGGTAAGCACAGTAAGAAGTCTCACAACACCAGGACAGGTTCTGTCAGGACAGCTGCTTCATTTTTAGCTCTTTCTGAGCATGCACAGTTTGTGGCTCCGATCTAAGCTGCTAGCTGTCTGGACGGCAACAGCAGATGGCAAATTAAGCCCCGCCTACTGCCTCTAGAAACGGTCCAGCCCATTTTTTCAAAGACTGAAAAATAGATCAGGAATTCTTCCATTTTCATGCAAGTTGGACACTTCGAAAAAATCTTGTA
Source organism: Mustelus asterias (assembly GCF_964213995.1). Lineage (NCBI taxonomy): Eukaryota > Metazoa > Chordata > Chondrichthyes > Carcharhiniformes > Triakidae > Mustelus > Mustelus asterias. The sequence goes on from NC_135816.1 coordinate 55,427,532, forward strand.
AAATTCCGCCCAACATCATTGCGGTGACTGGCGTGATGAGACAACATCATCACACTGGATTTTACATAAGTTCGGGGAAGAAGCACGCCCGATTTCTGATCATAAAATTCACCCCCTGACCTTTTCAGCAAGGTCACTATGTACTCATAGAATCATAGAAAAATCATAGAAACCCTACAGTGCAGAAGGAGGCCATTCGGCCCATCGAGTCTGCACCGACCACAATCCCACCCAGGCCCTACCCCCACATATTTGACCCGCTAATCCCTCTAACCTACACATCCCAGGACTCTAAGGGGCAATTTTTTAACCTGGCCAATCAACCTAACCCGCACATCTTTGGACTGTGGGAGGAAACCGGAGCACCCGGAGGAAACCCACACAGACACGAGGAGAATGTGCAAACTCCACACAGACAGTGACCCGAGCCGGGAATCGAACCCGGGACCCTGGAGCTGTGAAGCAGCACTGCTAACCACTGTGCTACCGTGCCACCACTGCTAACCACTGTGCTACCGTACTGTTTGAAAACAGGAACAAATAGCTATGAACAAATATGTGCCGGGTTTAACATGTGCAGAAGCTTTTTTTCCCTTAATTTTCATATTTTCAGAGCCAATACCAAGAAAAATATAAAACTTAAGAAAATATTAAGTTTATTTGCTTTTTCAGCAAATATCTTTGCAATGGTACATTGTACATGGTACAATGAAAACATTGCTTAAGTATACACATCATGGCACAGTGGTTAGCACCGCTGCCTCACAGTGCCAGGGAACTGGGTTCGATTCCCAGCTTGGGTCACTGTCTGTGTGGATTTGCACATTCTCCTCATGTCTGCATGGGTTTCCTCCAGGTGGAAAAGATTGAAAGGGTGCAGAGGAGATTTACAAGGATGTTGCCTGGATTGAGTGGCATGCCTTTTGAGGATAGGCTGAGGGAGCTCGGTCTTTTCTCCTTGGAGAGACGTAGGATGAGAGGAGACCTAATAGAGGTATATAAGATGTTGAGAGGCATAGATTGGGTGGACTCTCAGAGGCTTTTTCCCAGGGTGGAAATGGCTGCTACGAGAGGACACAGGTTTGGCGGGGTAGGTACAGGGGAAATGTTAGGGGGAAGTTTTTCACACAGAGGGTGGTGGGCGAGTGGAATCGCCTGCCGTCAGTGGTGGTGGAGGCAAACTCAATAGGGACTTTTAAGAGACTCCTGGATGAGTACATGGGACTTAATACGATGGAGGGTTATAGGTAGGCCTAGAAGGTAGGGGTATGTTCGGCACAACTTGTAGGCCGAAGGGCCTGTTTTGTGCTGTAGTTTTTCTATGTTTCTATGTTAATCTGGTTTCCTCCCACAGTCATGCTGGTTAGGTGCATGGTCCATGCTAAATTCTCTCTCAGTGGACCCGAACAGAATAGGGGATTTTCACAGTGACTTCATTGCAGTGTGAATGTAAGCTACTTGTGACTAATAAATAAACCTTAAAATTTTAAACATCTAAATTTGAACTTTTATTCAGAATTTCCCCTGAACCTTAATTAATGGAATAGTCCTTCCAGAACTTGTTACTCACTGTGGTACAATGATTGTTCCTCAGTTCTCAATACAAACATAGGTGACGATTATAGATTTGATTTGATTTGATTTATTATTGTCAGATGTATTAGTATACAGTGAAAAGTATTGTTTTTGCGCGCTATACAGACAAAGCATACCGTTCATGGAGAAGGAAACGAGAGAGTGCAGAATGTCATGTTACAGTTACAGCTCAGGTCTAGAGAAAGATCAGCTTAATGCAAGGTAGGTTCATTCAAAAGGCTGACAGCAGCAGAGAAGAAGCTGTTCTTGTGTCGGTTGGTACGTGACCTCAGACTTTTGTATCTTTTTCCCGATGGAAGAAGATGGAAGAGAGAAACTATTCAGTGGCTGCATTCCTGACAAATTGGAAAGATGGTTCTGGTTGTTGAAAGCCAATCATTGCCGTCCCCTTAAGCCATTCTTGGCAGAGATTTATTTAACTTGACCCATTGACAATGAAGGGGAGGTGATATATGTTGAAACCAGCGTAGCATGTAACTTGGAAGGTGAGATAGATGTGATGGCTCTTTTGGCAACAGTAATTTCAGGAACTCTGTTGTGTGTAGTATACAGTATTTGCATTCAAATTTATTTGAGAAAAATACATTACCTTGTTATTTCAACATTTACAAAAACATCAAGCTTTAAGAGTGTTGTTTCAGGGGCACCCACTGCAAATGGTTAGTGCTGAACAATCTGTTCAATCCGGCTTTTGTCTGCATAACATTTCCATCAATATAGAATGAGGGCATGGCATTAAATAGGAAACCCTGACTTAGTCTATAGATGGCCAGCCTTGCCATCAATGAAAAAAATCTAGAAGTGGAAGGAAGCCATTGCCTGCCACTTTTTGATTCCTTCCTCAAGCAGCGTCCTTGCCCTGACTTCAGAAGCTTCATTAGTGATATTTCTTCCGACAGGAAGAGAAGCATGGCATTATGCACTGACACTTCTACATCAGCAGGGAGCACCCATCTAGCTGAAACTTCAGCATTAACCATTTGCAACGGATGCCCCTGAATCAACACTCTTAAAAGCTTGACTGCATCCAATAACCAACAGCCACCTTTGATCAGGGCTACTGCCAGGGGACTCCATATCTGGCAGTAGCACATTGTGGCTCTGAAATGTGCTTCCCACAGGAGCACGGCAACAATTTACTATTATTACTATTACTCTCGGCTATTCAAAGGGCAGGAAAGAATCAACCATATGGCCAGACTGGGTATGGACAGTCTGTTTCCTTACCGAAGCAGATGAAATAAATAAACTAATTGGGATTTTTTTGACAATGCAATGGCTTCATTGTCAGCTTTCTTTTTACCAATAGCAGATTTCTATTTCCAGATTTTTAAATAAATGTTTCATGGATTTTAATTTTGTTATCCGAAGCCTCTGGATTACTTTCCCAGTTACGTTAACTTGGTATTACTTTTCTCTTTTATGTTCTTATTCCTATTTATACATGGGACAGCACGGTGGCACAGTGGTTTGCACTGCTGCCTCACAGCGCCAGGGACCCGGGTTCAATTCCGGCCTTGAGTGACAATTTGTGTGGAGTTTGCACTTTTTCCCCATGTCTGCCTGGGTTTCTTCCAGATGCTCTGGTTCCCTCCCACAGTCCAAAGATGTGTGGGTTAGATTGATTGGCCATGCTAATTGATCCTAGTGTCAGGGGTTCAGCAGGGTAAATATGTGGGGTTATAGGAATAGGGCCTGGGTGGGATTGAGGCCGAATGGCCTTCTTCTGCACGTAGGGATTCTATGATTTTTCTGTAGCTGAATATTTTGCTCTTTTGTTTAGGAGATCAGCTGATGTGCAGTGTATAGTTATCATGGATCGGGGAGGAGGTATCAATTTTAACAGCCCTGATTTCACCACTCACTGCCTGGTTATAAACAGAAAGGTTGATTTTTTTATCTTGATTCCCCCCTTTATAAATGGCGGCCCATTTTTTGCAACCCTGGCATTTGAAAATGTTTCAATCCTCTATTAATGACAGGCACAGCAAAGTCGAGGTAAGATGAAAATAAAAGGTCCGGTTTATTTGTACACTCACACATATTTGGAGGATAAGGATAAAGGAAGATTGGAGGATAAGGATAAAGGAAGATTACTTTCCCAGTTACGTTAACTTGATATTACTTTTCTCTTTTATGTTCTTATTTCTATTTACACATGGGACAACATGGTGGCACAGTGGTTAGCGCTGCTGCCTCACAGCGCCAGGGACCTGGGTTCAATTCCGGCCTTGAGTGACAATCTGTGGGCACAAGCACAATAAAATACAATTATAGGTTTTACATGTGTCCAGAGACCAGAATCAGAATCAGCTAAAATATTCCTTCCAAGGGGAGGTTGGCTGATTTTAGAATGCTCCGTCTTTCCAGAACATGACTTTCATGTCAGAAGGGACATAGAGTGAGTTAGTCCGGAGGCATGAACTCCAAAGCTCAAGTAGTTGGCCGGTTTGATGAGGTTTACAATTCTTTCTGCTGCCATCGGCTTGACGATAGATGCCACAGGCTCTTGCCTGGAGTTCTGTTCATGTTGGAGGCCAAAACTGCAACTGCCAGAATTGCAGTGGAAGATATGACAATGCAGATTGGGGGAGATCATATGACATCCTTTTGTGTGACAAATTTTTCACAACACCCTAGCTATGACTATAATACGATAGTCTGCACCCTCTCCTTTCCTTCTCCCCTATATACATAATGAACGCTATGCTTTGTCTGTATAGTGCGCAAGAAACAACACTTTTCACTGTATACTAATACATGTGACAATAATAAATCAAATCAAATACTTCCTCAATGTTGGACAAGTTAAGAGGTCACACGGACACCAGGTTATAGTCCAACAGGTTTATTTGAAATCAATGCTCCTCAATGTTGGACACAGGATGTACATTCCCAAGGTCAGGATCTGGGAGGTTAATTAGAGTCAGGATTCCTTTATTCTCGGGGACACTCGTTTCAGATTGATAAATAGGCTATCTTATCAAAACCATTGTGTTTGGACTGCTAATGCTTCAGCCATAAGTACCATTATGGGAGATAATGGCGTGTGAAGGCTTTCCTTTTGGTCGATTGTGGCTGGAGCAGACTCACCGTCCACGGGACCATTGTTACTTTGTAAGTGTAAGCCTTTGACAAGATACCGCCTAGTAGGTTGTTGCATAAGGTTAAATCTCATGGGATCCAACGTGAGGTATCTAAATGGATACAAAATTGGCTTCTTGACAGAATGTGGAGATGCCGGCGTTGGACTGGGGTAAGCACAGTAAGAAGTCTCACAACACCAGGTTAAAGTCCAACTTGTGAGACTTCTTACTGTTCTTGACAGAAGCCAGAGGGTGGTTGTAGAGAATTGGTTTTCAAACTGGAGGCCTGTAACTAGCGGTGTGCCTCAGGGATCAGTGTTGGGTCCACTGATATTTGTCATTTATATTAATGATTTAGATGAGAATATAGGCGGTATGGTTAATAAGTTTGCAGATGACATCAAGATTGGTGGCATAGTGGAAGAAAGTTATCTCCAATTGCAACGGGATCTTGATCAATTGGGCCAGTGGGCTGATGAATGGCAGATGGAGTTTAATTTAGACAAATGCGAGGTGATGCATTTTGCTAGATTGAACCAGGGCAGGACTTACTCAGTTAATGTAGGGCATTGGGGAGGGTTACAGAACAAAGGGATCTAGGGGTACATGTTCATAGCTCCTTGAAAGTGGAGTCACAGGTGGACAGAGTGGTGAAGAAGGCATTTGGCATGCTTGGTTTCATCAGTCACAACATTGAATACAGGAGTTGGAATGTCTTGTTGAAGTTGTACAAGACATTGGTAAGGCCACACTTGGAATACTGTGTGCAATTCTGGTCACCCTATTATAGAAAGGATATTATTAAACTAGAAAGAGTGCAGAAAAGATTTACTAGGATGCTACCAGGACTTGATGGATTGAGTTATAAGGAGAGGTTGGATAGACTGGGACTTTTTTCTCTGGAGTGTAGGAGGCTCAGCGGTGATCTTATAGAGGTCTATAAAATAATGAGGGGCATAGATCAGCTAGATAGTCAATGTCTTTTCCCAAAGGTAGGGGAGTCTAAAACTAGAGGGCATAGGTTTAAGGTGAGAGGGGAGAGATACAAAAGTGTCCAGAGGGGCAATTTTTTCACACAGAGGGTGGTGAGTGTCTGGAACAAGCTGCCAGAGGTAGTAGTAGAGGCGGGTACAATTTTGTCTTTTAAAAAGCATTTGAATAGTTACATGGGTACGATGGGTATAGAGGGATATGGGCCAAATGCGGGCAATTGGGATTAGTTTTGGGGTTTTAAAAAAAAGGGCGGCATGGACAAGTTGAGCCGAAGGGCCTGTTTCCATGCTGTAAACCTCTAAAAAAAAGTGCTGCAAGATATCAAATGAATGGCTGAACTATTCTGCCCATTCAGCCATTCTCCATTTTGAAAAAAAAAGCACAAAGAAAGGCTTTTTAAAATAGCCCAGCTGATGAATATATATATTTATCTTTCATGCCCCGACCATGACACTGATTTTGCATTCAAATTTGAGGAAAATAGATTACCTTGTTACTTTAATATTTACAAAAACATCAAGTTGCCTTTACTGCTTTGAACAATATGGTCCATCTGGCTTTTGTCTGCAATAAATTTCCATCAATATAGAGGTGTACAAGAGAGGGCATGGCATTAAATAGGAAATCCTGACATATATAAATTGGCAGCCTTGGCATCAATTTAAAAATCTTTAAATGGATGGAAGCCATTGCCTGACATTTTGTGAGTCCTTCAGTAGATGGTAATACCTCAAGGAGTTTGTTAGAAATAAATATCTGGGTCAGAATTTTTAAGAATGTGTCCCTGCCGACTCCAAGGGCCTGCTGCCAACTCAGGCTCCAATGAACATTGATTAGCAAATGGTGGGAGTTCTGTCCCTCATTCAGGAGGAAGTCCCACTTGGAGAACAGTTGGTCAATCAGATTGACCAGCTGCTCCCCAGTCCCTCCATGAACAGTGCTGCAGTGGCTGGAAGAGGCACTGCAAGACATTTCCTGAGTGTAAATCCAGGGAACCAGAGAAAAGGTGTCAGGGGTAAGTGGAGAGGGTAGGGAAGGCCTGGGGATGGGACGCAAAAGGGGCAATCTGGGTCTAGGAGGATAGGCTGGGTGGTGGGGATGGAGGTCCACAGGTCACCAGCCTTATAGGGAAGGCACTTCCAGTCAGAAGGTGGTAGTGGTGTGCCCCTTGATCCCCACCCTCATGCCCCCATGCTGCTTACATAGGAACATAGAGATATAGGAGTTAGGAGCAGAAGTAGGCAAATTCAGCCCTTCGAGCCAGGGATTTTTTTCTGGCCTACTCCCAGAGCTGCCACCTGCCCATCAGCCCCAAACAGAGACTGAGTGGAAAATACCCTTAAGTGGCCATTAAATAAGCATTTAAGATTAGGTTTCCCTTCCAAGGCCCTGCCGGCCCCAGCGTACGAAATGTTATCAGGTTGGAGTGGGTGGGAAACTGGAAAAAGCGAACTTGGAGGCCGGCTTCTACCTCCAGCCCCTGTACTGAACTTGAACACACTGAACAGATCTTGAAAAACAAAGCAAAAAACACACTAAAATCTAAACTATATATCTTGTCATTGGAAATGTTTTTCGCAGTCTGCCTCTGTCTTAGAAAAACAATTCTTGCAGCTGCTGCTGTTTGCCTGCATTGTGTACCCTTCAGGAATGCAGTCAATCTTTAAGCTTAGCAGAGTAAGTTGCATCGGCAGAAATATATTAAAATGAAATCTTTGCATAGACTGAAGCAAACAGGCTAAGCATACATTGGATCTCTCAATGGTCTTAGCCAAAATGCTCGGTATTGTTGAAATTGCTCCAATAACCTTGTAGAATGGAATAATTTATTGTATAAGTCATTGATAATACAGATATAACCTCAACCATGGTTCCACAAATTATGCTGACTTATGTCTACCAGAAAGCTATGTGCTTCTGAACAAAATAAAGTAATCTACACCAGTGACATAAACTCCCAGGAACTTCAGAACCAAGGGCACATGTTTACAAAGAAAATGAACAAACTTAGGCCACTACAGTTGCAATTCAATCCTCAAATAGACTCAAACTTTAAATTTAGACACAGCAGCAGAATATCATCAAAACAATAGCAGGAAAATGTGAGAGATTTTGTTGCGAGGAAATTTGAGAGGATCTGAGACGCTTCTCTGATAAATTAATCATTTCATAATCTTCATATTGATTCTGCAAATCATCTATCAATCCATTGCAAAATTAATGCCTGTGTATCCACGAGAAATAGGACTTTGCTGGAGTACACCACAACTCTCACCAACTTTTGCAGATGCACCATAGAAAGCCTTCTTTCTGGTTGTATCACAGCTTGGTATGGCTCCTGCTCTGTCCAAGAAACTACAAAGGGTCATGAACAAAGCCCAGTCCATTACGCAAACCAGCTCCCATCCATTGACTTCCCGCTACCTCAGAAAAGCAGTCAGCATAATCAAGGGCCCCATGCACCCCGGACATACTCTCTTTCAACTTCTTCCATCAGGGAAAAGATAAAAATATCTGAGGACATGTAGCAAGTGACTCAAGGACAGCTTCCTCCCTGCTGCCATCAGACTAATGAATGAAATTACTTCATATTAAGTTGATCTTTCTCTACACCCTAGCTGAGACTGTAATCCTACATTCTGCACTCTCTCCTTTCCTTCTCAATGTACGGTATGCTTTGTCTGTATAGCGCGCAAGAAACAATACCTTTCACTGCATGCTAATACATGTGACAATAATAAATCAAATTGTATCAATTTCAAGTATAGAACAGATTTAGATTGACAGTGCCAGTGGCTTCAAGATCAAAAAGACAAGACAGATTAACAAAACATTTCCCCAAGTATAATATGTTGAGTTCGGAAGGTCAGGATATGATATAGCCTATTAGATACATAGCCAAAGTGCAGATATCAACTGGAGTGACAACCACCATCTGGAATGTGACCAAAGAAGTTTCAAAAACAGAAAATGGCCATCAGGCCCAACAGGTCAGATTGTTTTCCACCGGAGTTCACTATATCTTCCAATCCCTTCTTCCTATTTTTTTCCAAGTCTATTTATACTACCAGATTGGCTGATATTTTATTGTGATTCTTTCTCTTGACTGGAGAAAGATCGAGAGGCGTAATGACATCTGGCTTTTCTGATTTGCAGTCAGTGACTAGTGGGGTTCTGCAGGGATCTGTGCTAGGGCCCCAACTGCTCACATTATATGTTAATGATTTGGAAGAGGAAACTAAATGTATTATCTCCAAATTTGCAAATGATACAAAGTCGGGTGGGAGGGTGAGCTGTGAGGAGGATGGACAGATACTTCAGCATGATTTGAGCAGGAGTGTGTGGATAAATGTGAGGTTATCTACTTTGGTAGCAATAATAGGAAGACAGATTATTACTTGAATGGGTGTAAATTGAGAGAGGTGGATACGCAACGAGACCTTGATGTCCTCGTGCCTCAGTTGCTGAAAGTAAACACGCAGGTACAGCAGGCAGTAAAGAAGGCAAATGCTATGTTGACTTTCATAGCGATACAATTTGAGTATAGGAATAGGAATATTTTACTGTAATTGTATATGGCGTTGGTGAAGCCAAACCTGGAGTATTGTGTGCAGTTTTGGTGCCCTTATCTGAGGAAGGATGTTCTTGCTAAGAGGGAGCACAACGGAGGTTTACTAGGCTAATTCCTGGGATTGTAGGTCTGTCATTTGAGGAGAGACTAAGTCAGTTAGAATTATATTCACTGGAGTTTAGAAGAGTGAGAGGGGATCTCATAGAAACTTATAAAATTCTAACAGGGTTAGACAGGGTAGATTCAGAAAGAATGTCCGCAATGGTGGGGGAGTCCAGAACTAGGGGTCGTAGTTTGAGGATAAGGAACTGAAGTGAGGAGAAATTTCTTCACCGAGAGGATGGTGAAAGTGTGGAATTCACTACCACAGAGAGTAGTTGAGGCCAAAACATTGTCTGATTTCAAGAAGAAATTAGATATAGCTCTTGAGGCTAAAAGGATCAAGGATATGAGGAAAGGGGGAATCAGGATATTGAATTCAATGATCAGCCATGATCAAAATGAATGGCAGAGCAGGCTCAAAGGGCCAAATGGTCGACTCCTGCTTCTAGTTTCTAAGTTTTTATGTTTCTATGACAGAGAATGCACAACGGCAGCAATCGAGGATCCGAGTTTATGACCACATCTCCCAAACCTGTCTCAACCCATTAGCTACCATTCCACATTCTTTAGATTATGGGCAGAATTCATCCACTTTGAGACTCAGTGCTGTGACAGGGTGGGAATGTGGCGTATTTCCCACTGTGGAAGCTGACAGGAATACACAGCAAATCTTCTGGCCCCGACCTTATTAATTACGCACTCGGGCCTTTCATCATACTCCAAGTGGGGCAGGCCTGGATGGCATGTAGTCCGCCATCATATCTGGTGCCCTAGGAAAAAGGCTTCCAACATCACTGACCCACTAGTGAAGAAAGAAGGTGGGCTTCCTGAGAAGGAAGATGGATCATGGAAAGCACTCTGAGGCTGGAAAATGGGCCTCTGAGAATGAAGATGGGTCTCCAGGAACATTCTGAGGCTGGAATGTGAACCCCTCGAGGATGCTCTCTCCACACACTGCCGTGGCTTTCCAGTGTTGCAGGCAGCCTCCATCCCGAACTCAGGAAGATTGTGGGAAGAACAGGACCAGCCTTCTATGTTATGAAGATACAAGGCTGTTGTGTCAAGAAACATGTAGACCATTTGAGGAAGAGAGCGAGGCCTGTTACAGGGGATCAACAGGCAACCCCTGCAGTCGATTCGGGTTCACCAGGATTGGTTACAGAGTCCCCAGTTGTAAATGTGGAACCGGAGCAATCAGCAGATTCTGTAACTGAGGGGGCAACAGCTGCAGAGGAGAATCTCAACCCTGGATTGAAGAGTTTGCCTTTCAACCATCTGACCAGAAGAGCTCAACACAGAACTGAGACATTCTATCAAGGTCCAAATGTCCCTGGACCGACTTAACCTATGGTGAGTTTTTCTTGAGTATTCCTGATGTCAGTTGTAACTTGCATGCCTATGTTGATGGTGTTCTTTTTGTTTCATCCATCGGTGAGCTTAAGTGTTAGGAGGGAAGGAGTGTGGTAGCGTAGCCCTTTTAATGGGGCAATCTATGAGGGTCGCATGACTGGGCTGGGCACTATGGAGTGGCAGCGCGGGAATCGGGTGCCAGGGCGCACGTCCAGGGTCGGGGAGGAGGATCCTCATTTGGAGCCAAGGAGGAGTTGGGAATTGTCATGTATTAGTTCCATCAGATCTTTGTTTGTATATATCTATTTATCATTGATAATAAACCTCTTTATACTTCAAGCCACAATAAGTTGCCTTCAATTTATTAAATTGGTGTTCAGGGATATGTTCTCTGAACTCTTTTCTAGTTCCAGTATCGATTCTGCCGTGGCTTTATAATAATTTACAGGAATGTGCCAGTACTGCAAATTGGTAGAAGGTTTGAAGCACTACTCTACCCATCAGGAAAATCTGAATGTGAGTTTTTACATTTTCGCTCTTTAATACATCAACACAAATGGTTGCTTGTCTGGTGGGTTAGAATCAACTGCTAGAGGAGGGCTTCCTCAAAAAACACGCAGCACTTCATAACAGTTCATGGTGTTAAATATCAGATATTCATATGATTAAAATTTATTACTAAAATTAATTAAACTTATACTTAAAATACCACTTGTGGCAAAGCCTTGCAATATTTTAGCCAGAGAATTTAAATGGTCCAATTCCAAGCTCAATGTATCTTAGGTTAATCAGACTTTAATTGAACTCCAACGTTTCTATACCCTTTATCACTCCTTCTACATGACGACTTGCAGGTTTCATAGCTATGCTACACAATCACAATTCAGCATTGATTTGCATCTTCTTGTGCTTTACAATCCCTACTAATCCCCTTTATCTGACTCACACTCTCTAACTTCCCAACTTTGAGGTTTCCCCCCTTATGATTCAGCAGAGGGAGCTTTGCTGCCAGTCCTATGTCGGTATAATTATTAGTTCTAACTAGTTCTTATTTCATAGACTGACAATAATTCCAACCTTACTGTTTTAAATCATTCCATTCCAGGCCAATCCCCTATTTCTGAAAATGACGACTGAATCCTTTCTGCTAGACTAATTAAAGTTAATTAATCCTTTCTGCTATCAACTAATTAAAGTTCTCCATAGTATGCACCAGAATGTCTTTTAATTATCAATAGGTTTGATGTTAAAACTGACCATTGTTTTAATGTCAGTATTAATTCCACAACTATCACAGTTTAAATCAATAGCAGCACAAAATCAGCAGATTTCAAGATAATTTAATTAACTCTTTGCTTACAAGTGTCATGTCATAAATTTGCAATTTGCCCTATTCAGTTACTGTAAGCCAAATCCCTGATGATAAAACATTGTAGGTTACAGGTGATAATGTTCCTGGCCTTACACATTTGTTTGACATCTGGCTTACCAGGAACAATGCCACAGGAGAGAAGCACATATTAACAATGGGTGAAGATCTCAAGGTCAATCGCGGGGATACTCCTCACATAACAGTTTTACAGTCCAACATTTTCAATTATGTATACTGGTTGTCTGTTACAAGTCAATTTTCTCTACAGCAGCTTACTTCTTTGGCAGCATCTGTACTGCCATACCTCAGCAATCAGTCTGAATATATGATGCAAGCTGTATTTATCTCCAGCAATCATGGCCAAAATATATTTGAAAAAACTTCAACAAATTATTTAAACAGAGTGAATCCAGAGTGCCTGCCTTAACAAGTTGTATTTTTCCAAGTGTTCACTCATTAGATCATGCATATTGCTTTGAAAGACTCATCTTCTACCTGTAAAAGGTTGAGTTCACTGATGTTGAAATATCAAAAAGATGTTTCTGCAGCAAGATGACAGCAGCAGTGGAAGAAATCTGTTGACTTTTTAATGACTCCCACCCAGATTTTCGAAAACATTGCTAACTGCACAGGGTGCTGATTTAAATTGTGGCAGTCACCCTGCATTAGACATGTTTAAACAATTTGTTGAAGTTTTTTCAAAGATAGTTCTGCCAAGATTGCTGGAGAGAAGTGCAGCCTGCATCGTATATTCTGACTGATAGCGAAGTTACGGCAGTTTATTTAACCTGTGCATGTGCTGAATATGATCTGGCCATTTTAGGAAGTGGAATTTTAAATGAGACCTAATGAATAACAGATAGTTGAAAGGCTGTGGAAGGCATCAAAGTCAAGCCAGGTCCTCGATTTGCCCAATACTTGGATGTATCAACCTCTAGCAGTAGGTACTGGACAGTAAGTTGGGACCTGTCACTGCTTTTAATGCTCCATTAATGTGACTGAGATCATGGCTGGGATTCTTCCAAAACAACACCAAGTGCCCAACGGGTGGGAAAACAAGAGAATTCCCTGCACGTTTTTTGGATGTTCTTATTGGAACGAATCTCTGACAATCTGTGCATCACAGAGTGCCTCGGAGTGATTCACGCCGGAAAGTGGGGGAGGTGGAACCTGTTCCCACCCAAGAGGCTGGCGGCATAATGGTGAGTGAGCCACTGCACATGCGCCAATCTGTCAGCGTGGAGATCAGTGCATGCACACTGGATTCCCCCATCACCAGCTTCCTAATCGCTGACCTTCTCTGGAACCCCCCTGATCATTGGCCTTCCCAACCCCTGCCTCCAATCACTGGTCTACTGGACACCCCCTCCCCCCCCGGACCAGCCCCGATCTACACCCCCCCACCCGAATAACCAGCCCCATCCTCCTCCCCTCGTGGCCAGCTCTGACCTCCTTGATGGTCAGCCCCAAACCCCCCACCTTGATAACTAAGCCCGAACCCCCCTACCCCTGATGGCCAGCCCCGATCTCCCTCCTCCCTCTCTGCCCCATCAATCCCAGTACAGAGTGACAGCAGGTTCCTCCCTAACCAATTGCCCCCAATAAGCCCTGCCCCCAGTATGCCCTGCCCCCTTCTGCCCCCCCTTGACACTGCCGAGATTCCCAGTGAGCAGTGCTGGGGTGCCAGACTGGCACTGCAAATGTTGGCACTGCCCATGCGGCACCCTTCCCTTGCCCCAACCTCTTGGGGGGGCTCAATAGCTTCTGTACCCATCAGTGGGGTGAGGATGTCTGTTCCCCATGAGTCGGGAGCAATTGTAAACACCATTGCTGAGAACCAATCCCGGCAGGGGAGGGGGAGACGCTAGCGGGCCCGGAGAATATCGTTCCGTGCCCGCTAATCATATGGAAATGTGAATTTCCGTGACATTTCCATATGATAATCACCTCCGTGCCGGAAAACGACGCGGAGCTGATTGCGCTAAAGAAAAACGCCTGGGAAACTTGTGACCAGCATCCAACCTCGGGAAAGAGCTGTTGTCTCTCGGCTCGCTGCGCTTCTCGAGTAGCGCAGCGACATCTTGGAGATCAAACTTGAGTCTATCAGGTCTGCAAGGTCAAACCTATATTTCAGTACTGCTGTCAATTTTATGAAAATCAAAGAAAAAAACCGCTTATGTTAAAATCTCTTAAGTAAATAGAAGAAATGGAGCAAAGAAAGGACCTTGAAAGTTTCTACCAGTACAATACTCGGGGCTTGTCTTCATCACCAATGTTGTCAAAGTCAGCATCAAGCCTCAAACATCCAACGCATTCTAATCTTTTTAATTGTCATTATCCGGAATCTCTAATGCGGGAGACTATTTTATGTGTGGTATAGTTTGGAGCAAAAATCCCAAAACACCTCATTAATTTACTTTGAATCTGACAGTTTTGAGTCATCTAATTTCCAAAAAGTAGTAATAAATCTGGAGGCTTCCATCCTGAATGTGATATGCTAATAAGTGGATAAGACTTATCTCTAAATGCAAAGATTTTGCCTGTAGCCCTAATAATAGAAAATTTCAGTATTTGCCATCAGTTATAAATTTCTTTGTCATGCATGAATAAATTCCACATACTTCATTAATCCTGCCTCGAGAAATAGCCAAGAATAATAAAAAAGCTCAGCATTGAAACAAGTCCACGACTGTGCAGGAACTCTGAATGTTCTGGCCGAACCCATGACTTGGTTCACAGGATTATTCTTTACATCTTCTTAAACCCTGGAATGGAATGAGGTGCAAATGTGTAGCCGAATAAGGACTGCACGGTGGCACGGTGGTTAGCACTGCTGCCTCACAATGCCAGGAACCCGGGTTCAATTCCGGCCTCGGGTGACTCTCTGTGAGGAGTTGCACGTTCTCCCCATTTCTGCGTGGGTTTCCCCCAGGTGCTCTGGTTTCCTCCCACAGTCCAAAGATGTGCAGGTTAGGTGGATTGGCTGTGCTTAATTGCCCCTTCGTGTCAGGGAGATTAGCAGGGTGTGTGTGTGGGGTTATAGGGATAGGGACTGGGTGGTATTATTTGTCGGTGCAGGCTCGATGGGCTGAATGGCCTCCTTCTGCACTGTAGGGATTCTATGCTTCTCTAATGACCAGAGGCTGGCAGCATATTAACAGATCTGAGAGGATGTGGGAGGGTCAAAATAAATTGCTTTGTGCTACGATTTGTTACATTTGGCCTGTAACTGCAGGCCATTAACTTAACTTTGGTGGTGGAGAAACTTCTAGAAATGATGAGCAGATTTTTACTGTGTTGCAGCAGGCACATGGTAGTTCTGACTTGTGTGAGATCGTGTGAGATGATGCCAGAAGGGTGTCTCGACATCATCACGCCATCGTGCGATATTACGGCCGGCGGGCGCACACAGATTCCAAATGAGTGTCCACCGACAATTAAAGGGGCAATTAGGCCAACTAAAAAGGCAATTCACCGGGATTTTATCTGGGTCACTCAGCCAGGCAGCCATCACACCTTTAATTAAAACTCGATCTGGGGGAGATAAAAGGCGACTGGCATCTTGGCAAGTTGAGTAGGCAGGAGTTTGGCTGTGAGTTGGTTGGATGAGTTTTTCAGACAGTTGGTTGTATTTTCTCTGTGCTCTGCAGGACTCCTTGGTTCACCAGCATATTCAAAGGCTTTCTGCTGTGCATGATCCTGTGCAATCTGCATTTCAGCAAATGGAAGTTTTCCACTCAGCTGGAAGGAACTTTCAGAACAGAAGGAAAGGTCCAAAAGCAAGAGAAGGCCAGGTGCCTGCAGGCAGCATCCCAGAGTGCTACCAGTGGAAAGAGAGTCACAGCCAGAGGGGGTGCAGGGCCAGAATTGTCTGCAGAAGATGCTATTATCCTGCAGCCAGAGTTTACATGCAGTGCTCATGCTAACTGGACTTGTCTGAGGTCCAATGCTAAAGCAGGTCCTGCCTATCCAGGGACACTGTGACCTCCATTTGCCTGATGATTGGCCCAGAGATTGCTTGAAACTGTGTAGGTAGCCACCCCACACCTGTGGCTCTGAAAGTTACAGTAGCCCTGAATTTCTTCACCTCAGGTTCCTCCCAGGGCTCAGTGGAAGGCCTATGCGGTGTTTCCCAATCTGCTACCCACAGCTGGTCACTGACACTCTGTTCAAACAAGTCAGTAATTTCATTCATTTCCAGGCCAACAGAATCAGCCTGGCCGAGTCAACAAGAAGCTTTGCAGCAATTGCTGGGTTCCCCACATCCAGGGAGCCATAGATTGCATGAATGTGGCCATAAAGGCACCAGCGGGTGAGCCGGTGCCTTTGTCAATAAAATGTGCTTCCACTTCCTGGAAGACCAGATTGTTTGTGACTACAGGACTCAGATACTGCAGATCTGTGCCAAGTACCCTGAAAACTGCCATGATGCACACATCCTGTGACACTCCCAGCTGCCAAGGCTATTTGTCTCTCCAGCTGGGTTGGATGGTAGGCTCTTGGAGACACAGGCTATTCCCTGAAAAGGTGATTCAAGACACCATTCAGACACCCAAGGACAGAAATTGAGAAGAGGTACAATCAAATAATACCGATAAAGGGTGATAATTGAGAGGACCATTGGACTACCCAAGATGAGGTTCCGCTGCCTGGACCAATCAGGAGGAACACTTCGATATCTTCTCGAGGGTATCTCATTTGTTGCCGTTGTTTGCTGCATTCTGCACAATCTGACAGGGAAACCCATTGGAAGATGAAGACAGTGAGGCTCTGAGCAGGACCTGGAGAAGTCCCAGGGTGAGGAGGTGGATACCAAAGTGAGGAGGCTTATGGGAGACAGGGAGACCAGCGAGGCCTTGATTCTCCATTCTTTCAGCCAGCCATTGCATCGCTTTAAGGTGAAATCAAGGGTGCCGCTACCATTCTGATCATTCCTGATGAGGCCATCCTGTCATCCTTATGTCAAGTTACAACCTCTAAGGTAAAGTTTACGGCCCTTCCCCTGTGTCACAAGCTACTCCCATGTCCACCAGCTGTGAAAGGCATGAAGTGCATTCAGGCTATTAGATGTAATGAGATACACAAATTATACAGAACAGACATCTGAGTGAAACTCAAATGGATGGAGGAGCTGCTGCCATTGTCTGGAGAAATCTGAGATGTGCCCAAAGATGTGACCTGCAGCTTGTCTGTCAATGTGAGATAGGCTTGAACCTCCTGCTCACCATTAATGGACAAGCACCTAGCAGAGAGACGAGGGGCCTCATCCATCTCTCACACGAGCAATGGCCTGATAGCAATCATTATTCCATATAGGCAACCTCACACAGTTCTGAGGTTCCTCAGCAACTATTGGCTAAGGAACTCCCTGTGCAATTTTTAAACCCCCACTTCCAGGATTCCATTGGACCCGCCACACTTCTGCCCCGCACAGCGAGCCACTGTCAGCGCACATTTCATTCTGACCAGCCATTTAGGCCAGCCAGTATGAAGTTGGGTTCAGTTTGCAATCACGGGCGGGAACAAATATCACATCTGCTTCTGGCCCTCCCAATTGTACGCGCATGCCAGCTGAAAAATACAGTCCAATAATTCAGGACAAAATTAACAGTCACCTGGACAATTGTGGGCTAATTAAGGAAAGTCAGCATGAAATCTTTAAGGGAAATCATGTTTAACTAACTTGCTGGAGTTTCTTGAAGAGGTTAAGAGAGGGTCGATGAGGGGAATGCTGTTGATGTAGTGCACATGGACTTCCAAAGGGACTTTGATATAGTACCACCCCAACAAACTATTGAGAAAAGTTATAGTTCATGGGATAAGAGGGACAGTAGCAACGTGGATACGGAATTGGCTGAGTGACAGGAAACAGGGAGTAATGGTTAATGGGTGTTTTTCATGCTAGAGGGAGGTTTCTAGTGGAGTTCATCAATGTTGGGATCCTTGCTCTTCCTGATATATATGAATGACCTGGACCTTAGTGTACAGGGCACAATTCCAAAATTTTTTGATGAGACAAAACATGGAACCATTATGTTCCTCCTGTGAGGAGGTTAGTGTAGAACTTCAAAAGGACACAGACAAACTGGTGGAATGGGCAGATAGGTGGCAGATGAAGTTCGAAGCAGTGAAATGTGAAGTGATTCATTTTGGTCGGGAGAACATGAACATATAATAGGAAAGGAAGGGTGCACAGGAGCAGAGGGACCTGGGTATATATATGCATAAATCTTTGAAGGGGGTAGGGCAGTTGAAAGAGAAGTCAATGAAGCATACAGTATCTTGAGCCGTATTAATGGGGGAATATAGGAGTACAAGAGCAAGGAGGTTATGTTGAATTTGTACAAGTCAATAAGTTAGTCTCAGCTAGAGTAATGTATCCAGTTCTGTGAACTGCTCTTCAGGAACAGATTAAAAAGAGTGCAGAAAAGATTCACGAGAATAGTTTCAGGGGCAAGGAACCTCATTATGAAGATAGATTAGAGAAGTTAAGAGTGTTTTCTTGAGAGAAAATAAGGTTGAGAGGAGATTTTATAGAGGGGTTCAAAATCAAGAGGGGTCTGAAGTGTGCTGGCTGCAGAGACAGCCTTTAAGTATGGCGCCCGGATTATTGATGTGATGGTGGGGCAGTTGAATCAGAGGCCAGTGATAGGACAATACACTGGAAAACCCACCATTGGCGCCAGTGGGTCCAGTTCCGCTGGCCCTGTCTGACATTGGACATTGCCAATTTCTGGGACAATTCTGCCCTACGCCTTTTGATGTTCAGACCTTGGATGCACCAAATTTCTGTCAGTTTTTAAATCCTTCCAGCAAAAGTATACGACAGCAAACAAACAGATAAATTTTATTGTAATGACTTCTCTTCCTACTTCTGCATCATTACTCCTGGATCTATCCTTGGACCAATCTTTTTCTCATCTACAAGCTGCCATCGGTGACATTATCTGAAGGTGCAGCTCAAGTCTTCACCTGTACACAGACAACACCGCACCACCATCTCTCTCAATTCCTCCGCTGTTGCTAAGTCATCAGACTGCTTATCTGACATCCAAGACTCTCCGTGTCATATTTGATCCAAAGATGAGCTTCCAACCTCAGATTTGTGCCTTCACTAAAGACGATGTATTTCCCCTCCATAACATTGCCCAACTTTACCTCTCATATCTTCATTACTTTCTCCCTGTGTCTGCGTGGGTTTCTTCCAGGAGCTCCGGTTTCCTCCCACAGTCTGAAAGACGTGCTGGTTAGATGCATTGGCCATGCCAAATTTTCACTCAGTGTACCCGAACAGGCACCAGAATGTGGTGACTAGGGGATTTTCATCATAACTTCATTGCAGTGTTAATGCAAGCCTTCTTGTGACATGAATAAGTAAACTTAAACTTAAAACTTCATTACCTCTGGACTGGACAATTCCATTGCACTCCTGGGGAACTCCCACATTTCACGATTCAAACACGCAGGTCACCCAAAAGTCTACTACCCGTGGCTTAACTCACACCTATTATCCCTGAGCTCGTTGGCTCCCAGTCAAGCAATGTCTTGACTTCAAAATTCTCACTCTTGCTTATATATTCCTCCATGGTCTTGCCCTTCCTTATTTCTGTAATCTTCTCCATTCCCCCAACCCTCAGATATATCTGCGCTCCTCTAATTCTAGCCTCTTAATCATTCCCAATCATAATAGCTTCACTGGTAGCTATGCCTTCAGTTGACTGGGCCCCAAGCTCTGGAATTCCCTACCTATGTCTCTCTACCTCAAAAAAAAATTTCCCCCTTTAAGTTCCTCCTGGCAACCTACCTCTTTGACCAAGCTTTTAGTGATCTGACCTAATACGTCCTTATGTGGCTGAGTGTCACACGTTAATGATGCTCTGATGCAGCAGCTCAGGACATTTCATTACATCAAAGCTGCTATATAAATATAAGGTGTTTGGCTGTCAGTGCTGACTCTGAGTGTAATATCCATCATACCTACAATTTACTCTGTAGTGTTGCCTAGATCGTCACATGCATTGCAATGGGCACCTTTGGGTCCAGCTTTGTATGTTCATTTAAGAAATGGGAAGGCAAATGTTCAGGAATAAAAAGCATAATAACAGATCCTGTTCAGCACCCTAGAAAGTTTTAGGTTGGACATTTTGCTGAGTTCAGCATTGATAATAAAAATATTCTTCCATCTTATATCAAGGTGCTTTCCAATTTATAGACCAGACTGTGGTGGAGTGCGACAGAAATAAGGCATAACTTATCTTCTGCTTTGATCATATCTGTAAGAAATGCTCCTACAAGGTAATAAGTGACTGTTAATAAAACTACTCAAAGGATTCAAGAACAGTTAAGGCCGAAAGCCTTGTCTGAGAGAAATATCTTGAGAATAAACAACTACAATTATTTATATACGTTAGCAAAGGATTCAGAAAAGGATACATCGTGAGGTCTCCTCTTTGATACAAACAAGATAAGTTATAGAAAGAAGCACCATTTTCAACAGTTACTCGGAGAGTTCGAACAATACAGAAACCGATAAACTGCTCTCTTTCCACAGATAGACGAGTCTCCTGTGCTGTGTATGAGTAAAGTCTGTTCTGCATGTTCCTCCAGCAAGTGTTCTATGTTTACTCAAGGCATGTGGTTGTGAAACATGGAAGAAAGAAGCTTGATTAACAGATGATCTGTTCAAAAAACTCCCTTTAATAGATAAATTTCCGTTTTATATAGACCTCAGAAGGCTCACCAGAACTTCTTGGTTGATCTACTGTTTCTTGATGTGATTAGGTTGTCAGCCAGTCAATTAGATTAACATAAGACCCAGATGTTAAAATCATCTGACTATCATGCTGATGACTTTTTTGAAAGGGAGAGGTACATTGTGGTGGGGAATGACAGGGAGGGAGGGGGCGGTGGTGTGCTGGGGAGTGGCAGGGATGGGGGGCGGTGTGCTGGAGAGTGGCAGGGAGGGGGCGGTGTGCTGGGGAGTGGCAGGGAGGGGGCGGTGTGCTGGAGAGTGGCAGGGAAGGGAGCGGTGTGCTGGAGAGTGGCAGGGAGGGGGATGGCGATGTGCTGGGGAGTGGCAGGGAGGGGGCGGTGTGCTGGGGAGTGACAGGGAGGGGGTGGCAATGTGGTGGAGAGTGGCAGGGAAGGGAGCGGTGTGGTGGAGAGTGGCAGGGAGGGGAGCAGTGTGGTGGAGAGTGGCAGGGAGGGGAGCGGTGTGTTGGGGAGTGACAGGGAGGGGGTGGCAATGTGGTGGAGAGTGGCAGGGAAGGGAGCGGTGTGGTGGAGAGTGGCAGGGAGGGGGCGGTGTGCTGGAGAGTGGCAGGGAAGGGAGCGGTGTGGTGGAGAGTAGCAGGGAGGGGAGCTGTGTGTTGGGGAGTGACGGGGAGGGAATGGGCAGTGATGTGCTGGGGAGTGGCAGGGAGGGGGCGGTGTGCTGGGGAGTGGCAGGGAGGGGGTGGCGATGTGGTGGAGAGTGGCAGGGAAGGGAGCGGTGTGTTGGGGAGTGACGGGGAGGGAATGGGCGGTGATGTGCTGGGGAGTGGCAGGGAGGGGGGTGGGGACGGTGTGGTGCAGAGTGGCGGAGGGGGGGTTGTGATAGAGAGTGGCTTACCAAGGGCCTTGCCCCATACGTGGCCCGATTTCCACACTGAATTAAAATGAGAGCTCAGTGAGCCAAGCGTAATAAAGTTCATGCGGTAAATTATTGAGAAGTGGAGTACCAGTCGTTATGGGTTGCCTGATACGTTATAGGCCGTGCATCAAGAGAGATTCCTGCTCTTCGTCTACTGGCACCTTTAACATTTCCCTAAACTACGAAAGTATCTGCTGAGGCTTGGAAAGAATGAAATGTGTCATTTCAAAACAATGGAATCCTCAAAACAATGTCAAAATTCCTCTTTGCAAAATTGTTATGGCTGCTACAGTGCTTGGGCTAAAGCTCCAGTTAAATCATTGATGTTAAGTTAATGTTCTTTGAAGGTGGCAGATATTTCATGTGCTGATTCAGTTCCAGAGCACAGACCTAATTGTGTTTTCCAAGTGCTGTCAGCAATCCAGATGAATGGAGTATTAGACTTCCCAAATCCTGAGCCCAGCTTCCATCAGGTCCAACACTGAACAATAGTTATCGTTCTGATTGTTTGCCAACTCGAGAAGCAACTAATTTCCAAAGGAAAAGCAGCCTTTTGATTTATCGACCTTCACACAGGCATCAGAGTCCAATTTGTTGTATGTACAATAGGAGTTGTATGAGGAATTGTTCCATGTTAGCACCAAAACTTGTATTATTTAGGAATATAAACAGAAAATGTTGGTCTGACAGCATCGGTGGATAGAGAAACAGAGTTAATGTTTTGAGTCAGTATGACTCTTCTTCAGAGATTCGGGGGGTGGGAAGTATAGCCAGGAGAGTGGGGAGTGCAGTCGGAGGAGTGGGGGGTGTCGTCAGGGGTGGGGAAGGCAGTGGGTGGGTGAGGGGGTAGGCAGCAGGGGGGGAGAACTGGCAGGGGATGGGAATGTAGTCTGGGGGTCTCATGGTGGAGATATCATTGGGTGAGAGGGGCTAATGGGAGTGTGGAGGGAATCCAGCGGCTGGTGGGGAGGGGTCAGGGGAGTCCCATGTGTTGGGGTGCGTCAGTGTTATAGTTACCCAGAAGATAGGAGTGGTTTTAATTCTTCTGACATTTTCTGAGTAGCTAGAACCAGCCCCCTCCCGTAACATACACACGCCAGCCCCCTCCCGTAACATGCACACGCCAGACCCTTTCTGTAACACGCACACACCAGCCCCCTCCTGTAACGCGCACACGCCAGCCGCCCCGTCCCGTAACACGTACACACTAGCACCCTCCCATAGCACGCACATACATCAGCACCCTCCCAGAATGTACACACACCAGCACCCTCCCGTAATGTGTACACACCAGCACCCTGCGGTAACGTGCCCACTCCAGCACCCTCCCGGAACGCATACACGAGCACCCTCCCGTAACATGTACACATCCCAGTTCGTCAGCAGTCCATTTACATGAACAGGTGTTTAGATGTGTAAGATTCTGCTTTATTAGTATCATCAGATTGGTGAATGGGTTTTGGGGATTAACATTTTAAGGAATATAGGTGCACACCCACACATGCTGGAATATACCACTCATTCACTTGGAAGTACGCTTTACATTTCTACAGTTTGGCCACAGGCTCAATAGTCAAGACAAAACATTTAACTGGACAGACACATACCAATCGCGTGCCCTGACAGTCTCTGCCATATCTTAAAGATGAGATTTTGGCCTTCATATTGAGGACACTACTCATCATGTTGTGTGACACTACCACCTAAAGGAATAGATTAAGAACAGATCGAGCAGCTCCAAACAGAGTTACCATTAAGGGCTATGGGCCATCAGCAATAGCAAAATTGTATTCCGCCACAACGTGTGGACTTATGGATCAGCACATTCCTCACTCTACCCATTACCTTCAAATAGGGGAGCTACCCTGGTTCAATGAGGAGGGTAGAATATCATGTCAGGAGCAGAGTCAATGAGGTCTTCTTCTTCGGCAATCCTTGGAGTTGAGGATGATTTGCTTCCACGCTGAGAATAAGTCCTCAGGTGACTGAGGAGTCCAATGTGTTCTATGATTTAAATTCTGTCTTTCCAAAATGAAAGGTTTGAAACTTGCAGGCTCTGTCATAGGTGGGGGGGGGCAGGTGGGTGGGGTGCCCGGGTTGCCATGTGCACCGTTTGCTGTCGACGCTTGGCTTCAGCTTTCTCTCGCCGATTAAATTTGAGGTGTTCAGCTCCAAAGATATGAGGGTTAGGTTGATTGGCCATGCTAAATTGACCCTAGTGGCAGGGGGATTGGCAGGGTAAATGTGCAGTGTTACGGGTATAGGGCCTGGGTGGGATTGTGGTCGGTGCAGACTCAATGGGCTGAATGGCCCCCTTCTGTACTGTAGGGATTCTATGATGCTATGATTCCTTCCCAATGCTTTTCTTCCGTTCCAGGCAGTATTGGACCACAGATTACCAGGTGTCAGTGGGGATGTTGCTCTTTTCCAAGGAAGCTACGAGGACATCCTTGAAGCGTTTCATCTGCTTTCCTGGGGCTCGTTTGCCATGTTGAAGTTCCGAGTAGAGCACTTGCTTCAGGAGTCTCATGTCAGGCATGCAGACGAAGTGGCCCATGGAGCTGATCCAGCATGGTCAATGCTTTAAATCTTGGGGCGTTGGCCTGAGTGAGAATACTGACGTCAGTGCTCCTATCCTGCCAATGGATTTTCAGGATGAGGTGCTAACCTGATGAAGCTATAATATAGGACGACATGTATGCTAAGCTGCTGAAACGATATGCTGTCTTGGATGTGTAATTGTAATATTATAGGCTTTGTAACAAACTGTATTCTCTTTCAAATGGGCAAAGAGTTTTCAAACAGGGCTCCCAAAAGAAACATGACATTTCTTGTGGATTCCAACTGCTGTCAGGCAGTCTGTCCTTATCTCAAGAAAACACTTGAAATTCAAGGATGCCTTGAACAAGATAATTGAATCTGGTAAAAAGTGTGAAAAACATTTTTACTTCTGAGGGAACAGGAGACAGGAAGGACTCCTGTAATAGCCTACTTTGCTTTATGGAATAATGACACACCTAAATTAACATAGCAGCCATTTTGCATGTATAATTATCAAAAGGGCTGCAAGAAGCCATTTTGTTTGGGCAATTTTGAGAGACACTACCTGCAGAGAGCTCTCAGCTAAAGTGCCTGTGAGAGCTGAAGTTACCTGTCACCTGAACCAATGGAGGAAAGTGCCGAGGAGGAAAATATTACGGTTCTGCTAAAAAAGGAAGCCAGGCAATCTTCAGGTGTCGAACTGGCAGAACGTGTGAAGAAAAGGGGCAATCACTCATTCCCCAAAGCTGCTGACCTACTGAGGCCTCCTGTTCAGGCAATCTCAGCACAGTCAACTATAGAAGTCATCGCAACTGCCAAATGTGGCTTCAAGTTTCAAACACTTCACTTCGGAAAGACAGAATTTAAATCATAGAATCCCTACAGTGCAGGACGAGGCTATTCAGCCCATCGAGTCTGCACTGACTCTCCGACAGAGTATCTTACCCAGGCCCACCCCATCCCCGTAACCCCACTACTCCCCCTAACCTACTCATCTTTGGACTATGGGAGGAAACCGGAGCAGCCGGAGGAAACCCACGCAGACACAGGGAGAACATGCAGACTCCACACAGACACAGAATTCAAAGTAATGGTCTCACCATGATAATTTACAGAGACTGATCTTTAAGTATCTTTTTCCTTTATGCATTCTTTTTTTATCTCATTAATTTTTATTTAATAGCTTTATCGCTTCTACCTAAGTAACTTTCAGCAGCAGTAGTTTTTGTAATAAACTAATCTTTATCTTGCTTAACACTAAAGCTTGTCTGCTGGAATATTTTTAATTGAATCACTCTTAAATTAATAGAGGGTTACATACGCACATACAAATCTTAGCTCAGAGCCCACTTTAAGGCTAGAACTTGATGTTGAACATGTGGGCCTGGAATTATATGGAATCACGCAAGAAGACATTGGAAACATGTCCTGATATCATCACGGGCACACATAGGAGTCAGAAGTGCACCTGGCGACAATTAAGTAGACAAAGCCCATTTAAGTTTTTTTTAATTTTTAAGTTTATTTATTAGTGTCACAGTCGGCTTACATTAACACTGCAATGAAGTTACTGTGAAAATCCCCTGGTTGCCACATTCCGGCGCCTGTTCGGGTACACGGAGGGAGAATTTAGCATGGCCAATGCACCTAAGCAGCATGTCTTTCGGACTGTGGGAGAAAACTGGAGCACCCGGAGGAAAACCCATGCCGACACGAAGAGAACATGCAGACTCCACACAGACAGTGACCCAAGCAGAGAATCGAACCCGGGTCCCTGGTGCTGTGAGGCAGCAGTGCTAACCACTGCGCCACCGTGCCACAATTATCAGTGATTTTACATGGCCCATCCATCCACTTTTATGGTTGGCCAGGGGGGTCTTCATGTTTTCGTCAAAACTTCCATTCAGGGTGAGATAAAACATACAGGATTAAATAAAACAAGTTGTTTGAAGGATGAAGGGCTGCATGGACTGCTTTCGGCTGCCTGAAGTTGCAGCACTGACAGTTTGCAGCATTTTCATTTGAGCTCATTTCATTTTTGACAGTCCTGCAACTCGCTGAGGCAGCTCCACAGCAGCTGTCAGCCTTCAGGGGATGGCCACTCGCACCCTCACCTCTCTCAGCATGGGAGTCCCAGACACCGAGGGCAGGATGTCAATTAGGTTCACTAATAAGCCACCGTTATCAGGCTCTCTGTGTCCAGTTAAGGGCTCCGACATTGGGAAGGGGACAGATGCTGAAAACCATCCCACTGCCCTCACTACTCACATCCCTGCGCACCGCGCCCCCCCCTCCCCCCCCCCGCCGCCCCCCATAATTCTCACTCTGCGATTTCTATCCCGTCCTCACTCACCATTGTCCTAAGGACCCTCGGCGATCCTGGGCCTCTGATTGGTGCTTTACTGGAAGCTTCCACTGCTCCTGGTGGGACTGATAACAATGGGGAGCCGATTGTCCCGTGGTTCTTGGAAGGCACTGAATCCTGGGGGAAGACCCAATGGTGAGCAATTTAAGTTCTCCGAGGGTCACTGTTGAACCACAGTCTTCCCTCACAGAACTGACTGGGACACCCGGCCAGCTCTGTGAGCAGTGGGTGAGACTCCAGTCAAGCCAATTAAATCCTGCTCAATGTGCGTGTGGAGTTTGCACGTTCTCCCCGTGTCTGCCTGGGTTTCCTCTGGGTGCTCCAATTTACTCCCACACTCCAAAGATGTGCGGGCTAGGTAGATTGGCCATGCTAATTTGACCTTTAGTGTCAGGGGATTAGCAGGTAAATGTGTGGGGTTATGGGAATGGGGTGGAATACATCTCTCTTTATGCCTGGGTGGAATTGATGGGCAGAATGGCCTCCTTCTGAACTGTCGGGTTCTATGATTCTGTGATGATTCTATGTAGTCAAAGCAGAATCTATATTTGCAATAAATATTTTAAATATTAACAAATTATAAATTTAAATCATTTTAAAAATAATCTCCAAACTGGTTTTGCAAAGACTTGGAGATAGTGAGTTATTCAGTTTGCCCATGAAAGAGAGAATGAGAGACATTCATAATCTATGTGGGGTATTGTGAATTGTAAATTGCTTTGCTGTTCGACCCCATGGATCTCCCTCGTTCACTGTTTCTTACTATTTATCAAGGAAAGGGAAGTATGCTGGTCAACATTTATTTAGTTGCATAAAAAGACAATTGATAATTTGAAGCTTTCCCTTAAAAAAACAAATTGAAAATAACTGTATTTGGTTACGTTTTCAAGCAATTTCAGATTATAAACTCTTGTCCTGATGAGAAATACAGAAGAACCCTATTGCAGTAAGTATACTGGACATTCTAGGCAACAGCAATTTGCATTTATATCACAATTTTAACATAACATATGTCCCAGGGCAATTCAGAGAGGAGAAAATGAAGATTGAATGTTAATAACAAAAAAAGTTTGGAG
The DNA here is from genome assembly GCF_964213995.1 of Mustelus asterias. NCBI lineage: Eukaryota > Metazoa > Chordata > Chondrichthyes > Carcharhiniformes > Triakidae > Mustelus > Mustelus asterias. Next base: position 55,455,215 of record NC_135816.1, read on the forward strand.
AGATTCCTGGAAACATAGTTGATGAGCTCGGTTTGAAGAGTCTTTGAAAAGGATGGTGGAGAAATGTAGGGACGGGAAGGAATACAAAGGCTGAGTGTTCTGGCATTGAAGGTGATACAGAGGGAGAGAGGGACACACGGGAGGCTGAAGTTGAAGCAGCAACAAAACCTGGTAGAGATTGCAGAGTTATGGCGGGGTGAGGCCATAGAGGTATAGACCCATAGAATCATGGAATCCCTACAGTGCAGGAGGCCATTCAGCCCATCAAGCCTGCACCGTGTGGTGAACCACTGTAATACTGTCTGTATATGGGATATGCCTGGGCATGCCCCTGCTGCCTCAATCTGGGGCTCTGCCCTCCTCGGGGTATAAAGGTGGCTGCTCTCCGCCCCTTTTGCCTCAGTTCGGGTTAGCCATCAGTTTGGGAGTGCTTCTGTTCTTGTTAATAAAAGCCTGTTGTTTCACAACATCTAGTCTTTGCGTGAATCAATGGTGCATCAATTTTATTAACAACATTTTTGAAATGGAGCAACTCCTGAAACCTGACAAATTGGACTTGGATCCGCAGGCAGTTGGCGCCTCAAACTCTTTCGATCACTGGCTGCGCTGTTTTGAGACCTTCATCGCCTCCTCCTCCTCCGTCGTCGTAACAGACATCGACAAACTGCAGGTGCTCCACGCCCGTGTCAGCGCTCATGTCTTCGCGCTGATCTGTGACGCAGAGACTTACCAGGAGGCAATCGATCTCCTCAAGAGCCAGTACAACCGGCAGCCGAACAAGGTCTACGCCAGACACCTGCTGGCCACTCACAGACAGCAGCCCGGAGAATCGACTGAGCAATTCCTGCGCGAACTGCGTGCACTCGGCAGAGCCTGCAACTGCAAGGCCGTTTCAGCCGCCCAAAACGCCGACGACCTGGTCAGAGATGCCTTTGTCGCAGGCATCAGGTCGACCTATATCTGGCAGCGCTTGCTGGAACAAGGTGGGCTGGACCTGAAGAAAACTGTGGAACTTGCCGGCTCACTGGAGGTAGCGTTCTGGAACCTCGAGGCCTACACCTCCAACCACGAGGGCGCACCGTAGACACCGCGACTGCAGCCATCGCTGTACCGGGGAGGGCCGCAAACCTACGCCACGCCCTGTCCTGAAGCCGAACTAACCACTGCGGCAGTCCCCGGAGGCGGCCTGGAGAAGCACCCACGACGACGCTGCCCAGCGAAAGACGCGATCTGTTCTGGCTGCGGTAAGAAGGGTCATTACCTGAATGTTTGCAGGGTAAAATTGGCCCCCAGGCCCAGCAGCGCCACGTGCGATCCGCGGGAGGGACTGCCTTCGACGCCATCGACTGGGTGCGATCCGCGGGTGCCGCCATTTTGGACGCCAGTGGCCACATGCGACCCACGGAGGCCGCCATCTTGGACCCCATCAGCCACGCGTGACCCACGGGAGCCGCCATCTTGGGTAACGTCAGCCAAGTCACGGGGGCCGCCATTTTGGGAACCGTCCACCGCATCGCCTAACCCGACAGTGGCCTCGGTCGCGTTGAACCAGTCCAGGCCTCACCAGCTCGCCTGGTCGATGATGGACATCAAGGTAAACGGCCACACTACTAACTGCTTATTTGACACTGGGAGTACGGAGAGTTTCATCCACCCTAACACGGTGAGGTGCTACGCACTGCCAGAAGTGCCAGTGCAGCAATCAATCTCTATGGCTACGACGTCCCGGTCAGTGAATGTCCTCGGGTACTGTGTAGCAAATCTGACTGTACGGGGCATGGTGTACGACAAGTGCAGGCTCCTCATGCTGCCACGCTCTGCGCTGCCGTACTACTGGGGCTAGATTTCATGTGCCACCTTGGGAGCGTCACTATGGTGTATAATGGCCCTTTTCCCCCAATCTCCATCCAAAATCCACAGCTAACAGACCAGCTACCGCGTACCACCTGTGGTCTCTCGACCCTCAAAGTCACCCCTCCCTCGCTCTTTGAGCACCTCACCCCCGACTGCAAGCCCATTGCCATCAAAAGCAGACGGTACAGCGCTGGAGATAGAGCTTTCATCAAGTCCAAGGTGCGACGCCTCCAAGGGGGGGAGATCATTGAGGCCAGTACCAGTCCCTGGAGGGCCCAAATGGGGGTTGTCAAGACTGGGGAGAAACATCGCATGGTCATGACCATCAACCGATACACGCAGCTGGACGCGTATCCCCTTCCCCGCATATTTGACATGGTCAATCAGATTGCACAATATTGGGTGTTCTCCACCATTGATTTGAAGTCTGCCCGGAAGACCGCCAATACACCGCCTTCTAAGCTCTACCACTTCCTTCGGGTCCCCTTCGGCGTCACCAACGGGGTCTCGGTTTTCCAGAGTGAGATGGACCGAATGGTGGACCAGAACGGGTTGCAGGCCACCTTCCCGTACCTGGATAACGTCACCATCTGCGGCCATGATCAGCAGGACCACGACGCCAACCTCCAAAAATTCCTCCACATTGCGGCACTCCTCAACCTGACCGACAATAAGGTGAAGTGTGTATCCCGCACGTGCCACCTCGCCATCCTTGGTTGTGTTGTGGAGAACGGGGTCATCGGCCCCAACCCCGACCGCATGCGTCCCCTCCTGGAACTTCCCCTCCCCACCACCCTCAAAGCACTGAGGAGATGCCTAGGCTTCTTCTCATACTACGCCCAGTGGGTCCCCAATTATGCGGACAAAGCCCGTCTGCTCATCAAATCCACATCATTTCCCCTAGCGGCGGAGGCCCGGCTGGCCTTTGACTGCATCAAAGCGGATATCGCGAAGGCCACGATGCACGCTGTAGACGAATCCACCCCATTCCAGGTGGAGAGCAATGTGTCTGATTTTGCCCTCGCCGCCACTCTTAACCAGGCGGGCAGACCCGTGGCCGCCTTCTCGCGCACCCTCCAGGGCCCTGAAATTCGACACTCCTCTGTTGAAAAAGAGGCACAAACGGTTCACCCTGCTCACGGACCAATGGTCCGTTGCCTTTATGTTCAGTAACGCACAGCGGGGCAAAATCAAGAACAATAAGATTTTGAGGTGGAGGATCGAGCTCTCCACCTATAATTACGACATTTTATACCGGCCTGGGAAGCTCAATGAGCCCCCAGACGCCCTGTCCCGGGGGACCTGTGCCAGCGCAAATGTAGACCGGTTACAAACCCTCCACGATGACCTCTGCCACCCGGGGGTGACCAGGTTCTTCCATTTCATCAAGGACCGGAACCTGCCCTATTCCATTGAGGAAGTCAGGTCTGTAACCAGGCACTGCCAAGTCTGCGCGGAATGCAAGCCGCACTTCTACCGGTCGGACAGAGCGCACCTCATCAAAGCCACCCGCCCTTTCGAACGCCTGAGCGTTGACTTCAAAGGTCCCCTCCCCTCCTCTGACCGCAACGTATACTTCCTCAACATCGTTGATGAGTATTCACGGCTCCCCTTTGCTACTCTCTGCCCGGATATGACCTCGGCCACGGTCGTCAGGGCCCTGCACAGCCTCTTCACCCTGTTTGGTTTCCCCAGCTATATTCATAGCGACCGGGGTTCCTCTTTTATGAGTGACGAGCTGCGCCAGTACCTACTCTTCAAAGGCAGAGCTTCGAGTAGGACCACCAGCTACAACCCCAGGGGGGAACGGACAGGTGGAGAGAGAGAATGCGACAGTCTGGAAGGCCGTTTTATTAGCTCTCTGGTCTAAGGGTCTTCCAGTCTCCCACTGGCAAGAGGTCCTCCCTGATGCACTACACTCAATTAGGTCACTACTGTGCACGGCTACCAACGCCACCCCTCATGAACGAATGTTTGTTTTCCCCAGGAAGTCCTCCTCGGGGACCTCACTACCATCGTGGCTGACGTCCCCTGGCCCTGTCCTGCTCCGGAAGCACGTGCGGACCCATAAGTCAGACCCCCTAGTTAAAACAGTCCGGCTCCTCCATGCCAACCCCCAATACGCCTATGTGGCGTATCACGACGGGCGGGAGGACACGGTCTCCATTCGCGACCTGGCACCCACAGGTACTACGTCCCACGGCCCCTCACCCCCAGCTCCCAACATTGCCCATGATGCACCAGAGTCGCAGCACGTTCATTTAGCCCCCGTGTACGGCACGCCTGAGCCCCAGGAGCAGCCTCCACACACACGGCAGTCTGAAGGCGCTACGGACGGCTTCGCCAGTTATGGACTGGCGTCTGACCCATCACCGCAGCCTCCTGAACCGGCACCACGGCTGACATTGCGGCGGTCGCAGTGGCAGATCAAGCCCCGAGAGACTGAACTTGTAACTTGAATCAATAACTTGTGACTGTCGTTCCACCACCTCGCCCCTGCCGAACTCTTTTTTAAACAGGGGGTGAATGTGTTGAACCACTGTAATACTGTCTGTACATGGGATATGCCTGGGCACGCCCCTGCTGCCTCAATCCGGGGCTCCGCCCTCCTCGGGGTATAAAGGTGGCTGCTCTCCGCCCCTTTTGCCTCAGTTCGGGTTAGCTATCGGTTTGGGAGTGCTTCTGTTCTTGTTAATAAAAGCCTGTTGTTTCACAACATCTAGTCTTTGCGTGAATCAATGGTGCATCACAACGACAACAATCCCACCCAGGCCCCTTCCCCATAACCCCACATATTTACCCTACCCCCTGACAATAAGTGGAAATTTACCATGGCCAATCAACCTAACCCGCACATTGTTGGATTGAGGGAGGAAACCAGAAGAAACCCACGCAAACAAGGGGAGAACGTGCAGACTCCACACAGATTATCACCCGAGGCCGGGATTGAATCCAGGTCCCTGCCGCTGTGAGGCAGCAGTGGTAATGTGCCACCATGTTGCCCCATGTATAATCAGGAATGAGAAAACAAAAGGGCACAGGGGTTATCAAGGTTACATAACTGGGAAAGTAATTCAGAGGCCTCCGAAAACAAAATTAAAATCTATGAACCATTTATCTAAAAATGGAGATGGGAATCTGCTATCAGTAAAAAGAAAGCTGACAATGAAGCCATTGCATTGTCAAAAAAATCCCAATTAGTTTATCCATTTCATCTGCTTCTGTAAGGAAACAAAGTGTCCATACCCAATCTGGCCATATGGTTGACTATTTCCTGCCCTTTGAATAGCCTAGACACTCTGATTTTATCCAGGGTAACAGGAGTAAATGGAACATTTCCAGCCTAACCATTGACAGCCTCATCCAACGAATGATTTTTTTAAAAATCAGAACATTGGGGTGGGTAGCAGATTGAAGTTGGCAAGGACAGGGTAATGAGTAACTATTATAGAATAGCATAGATTGCAAGTAGCAGCAATATGAAAGCTTATGCAAGGTACTGTTTGAGATACCAGTGAGGAGAGTATTGGAGAAGTTGAACGTTAAGGTAATGAATGTGTTGATTTGGGTTTGGGATCAGATAACGATGGAGGTGGGGTTTGTTGTGGAGATGGAAGTAAATTATATTTGTCATGGATCTAAAGTGAGGTTTGTGGCTCGGCTCAGGGAAAAGAAAACTTCAAGTATGCATGTCATCTGGTTCAGCCCAAAGGGTGGAATCATGTCAACGAGAGAGAATGTTTGACAGGAGCCCTGTGATTCATCCCCAGTAATAAGATGTACTGGGAGCCGAGGAACCAGGTCAAAATGACTTGAATCTAGGTTGCCGAACAGTAGTCTTTGATCTTTGGGAGGTATAGGTTATAAGGCATGGTGGCACAGTGATTACCACTGCTGCCTCACAGTGCCACAATCTCAGGTTCAATTCCGGCCTCGGGTCACTGTCTGTGTGGAGTTTGCATGTTCTCCCCGTGTCTCATGGGCTTCCTCCGGGTGCTCCGGTTTCCTTCCACTCTCCAAAGATGTGCAGGTCAGATTGATTGGCCATGCTAAATTGTGTCAGGGAGTTTAGCAGGGTAAATGCATGGGGTTGTGGGAATAGGACCTGGGTGGGGTTCTGGTCGATACAGACTCGATGGGCCAAATGGCCTCCTTCTGTACTGTAGGGATTCTATGGATTCTATGATTCAACGCACTACTGCCACTTGGACCTCACCACATACATGATTTGGTGGTTTAATGCTCTTTAGGTATATGCATTGCCCCTTGTCCGTTCAGAGAAAACTTGGAGATGTGACTGGTTTATAGAATTTTTGGGAAGGCATAGTTTCACAGGAGTAAAGATCAGCAGTGCCCATGGTGAAATATGGGCAGTATCTATTTCAAAACATGAGGGTCTCCGACACATTCTGCTAACCGCAATGCTGATTGTGCAATTCCATTCGGAATGTTGTCATTTGTAAGCTCTGGGGAAGTTCATATTACAGAAACCCGCACACTGCTGTGACTGGAGGCTGGAACCTCTGTGATGGAAAGTTGCCACTGCCTCCTGACACTGCCCGTCCAAGTGAAACAAAACCAATAAGGCAAATCACTTAAATGTGATCAGCTCCTCAGAGATTCCTTACTATGAAGGATGTTTCATCTCTGTAGTTTATCTAATTACAAACCTGTTCCAAACATTGCGGAAAATATATAACATGGGGGGATATCAATATTTAAAAACTTTAAAGGGCTAATGCAAGAAGTCCTGTTGTGGCACCAAAGTTGCTGAGCTTTTTTGCAAATTAGTATTTTGCTTCTTATTCGATACTGTATGCACAAACACCATGTTCAGACCAATTCTCCACGGACACTATGCAGTCCCAAAATTGAAAATACAAAATAATCTTTGTTCCCTGAAAATTCAGGAAATAGCAACAATAGAATTATTATGATACTTCCTTTCAGATAAATTTTTGTTCTAATTTAGTCATCAGCAGAGACCACTAAACAAATCTGATTCTCCATTTACTTTACAAAAGCTTCTAATCCTGCAAACACTGATGATTTAGACTTAGCACATCACTAACAAGGTGCTTGCAGGACTGTGCCAAGTGAACTTAAATGCATTGTATCATTGCTTGGAATAAATGTATTACAAGCAAGTATTTCAGGTTGCAATTCCTACTTTGGGTGCAATCAGCAATTTAAGGGCATGTTGTACTCAGAATGTTAAACTATTTGCATGTAGCTGAACACAAAATCTGCCATTAATAAATGTCATCATAGGATCATAAAATCAGTGCAGAAGGAGTCATTTGGCTTTACCCATTCCCACCCTTCGTACTATCCCTGTAAGCCCACCTATTTAACCTGTTAAACCCCTATGCTACACATCTTGGGACACTAAGCACTTTAGTATGGCCAATGCTAACCTGCACACCTTTGGACTGTGGGAGGAAACCAGAGCACCCGGATGAAACCCACGCAGACGCGGGAAGAACGTGCAAACTCCACACAGATAGTGACCCAAGTCAGGAATCGAACCTGGATCCCTGCGCTGTGAGGCAGCAGTGCTAACCAGCATTTAAAAACAATAATAAACTAAATTAGATTGCCCTTGAAATCAGAATGGGGATTACGATGCACTTTTGTCACACATCTATCCAAAGTGATACAGGCAACACTCAAAATTCATGCTGCCTGCTAATTATCATGATTATGGCATGCAATCCAGCTGCTGAGCGTCTGCACGTCTCTGCAGGGGAGCAGGCTCATGCAAGACGAGCAATGTTTAAAGTTAGCCTGTACTACTTGAAGTAACATTGTATCCGTTACAATCCCTGTGGAGACTGGTAACTTTAAAAATATATAACTGAATTCCCTGTGACCGACTTAAAGGATCACAAAACAAGATATCATGTTTTAACAACATTCAAACAAACTAAGATCAATCTTGATTAAACATTACTTAGTAGCGACTAATACACTAAGCTACAGAAAGGATATCCCCACTTCTTAACGTTTCTCATCCCACACTCAGTGCACTGAAAGAACAAGCATGTGAAACATGTTGGTTGGAGTCTCCAGGCGTCTGATTCACCCAAACTGGCTTTCAGCTGTGAACTGTTAACGAGGGGGTTCTGCATTTAAACACTCCCTCTGCATTCACAGCCAGTCAAGCCAGGGGGATGGCAACGGGGGAAGCATCTCCATTCTTCATGGAGGCCGATCTCGGAAGGCTTCTGGACACAGTGGAGGAGGGACAGGCTGCCTGTCGAGTTATGTACCCCCAAGAGGGTGGACGACCCAGAAGCAGGAAGCAAATGTGCCCTGGGATGTGCAGGCCAGAGCAGTCAGAGCCAGCGGCCTGACACTAAGGACTGGCGCCCAGTGCCGCAAGAAAATGAACAACCTCATTCGAGCTGCAAGGGTGAGTGCCCATCTGTCACATCCTGGCATCAGTCCCATCTGGAATGACCACATTAATCCACTCCCTGACACCCCTCGGCCTTCCAGCACCCGAACCCCCAGCATCTTCCTCAAAATCGCCTGGTACTCCTCATCACAACCTCTGCCTGTCGAGTCATGGTGCCGACATATACCAACTGTTACCCACCCTCCATGTCGCAGGCATCAACCGCACCATCCACCAGAACAGAGGCACACACCTTGGTGGTTGGAATTAGCAGAAAGGCTTCAGGGACAATTTCTAGTGGGCACCACTTTGGGCATGGACACAATTTTCCCGGATTAATGTGATCTGTACCAGGCACAGCATGGCCGGAATATCGTCACCTTAAATTCCTGGAAACTACTTTTACAGAAGATGTTGTTTTTGACCCTGCCATAAACTCTGCTCCCTCGCCACCTACTCCATCACTCTCCCCGACAATTGTCTGAGGCTTAACCAGACAGTTCACAACCTCGGTGTCATATCTGACCCTAAAGACAGCTGCCTATCACATACCCGTGTCATTATTAAGACTGCCTATTTCCACCTCCAATACAGCAGCTGACTACACCACCTCAACTCATCACCTGCCGAAATCCTCATTCAAGCATTTGTTACCTCAAGCCTTGAATGCACACCTGGCTGTCCTCCCAGATTCAACCTTCTGTAAGCTTGCAGTCATCTAAAACTTTGGTGCCCGTATCTGAACTTACATCAATTTCCATTCAGTTATCATACCTGTGCTCGCTGACCTACACTGGCAACATCTTGACTTTAAAATTCTCACCCTTGTTTTCAAATCCTCCATTTTTCCCTGTCTTTGTAATCTCCTGGTGTTGTTAAACTTCTTACTTTGTAATCTCCTCCAGCCTTACAATCCTTCAAGATATCTAGGGGAATTTCACAGTAACTTCATTGCAGTATTAATGTAAGCTTTACTTGTGACTAATAAATAAACTTTACTTACTTTACGATATCTGTGCTGTTCGAATTCTGGCCTCCTGAGTGGCGCGATTTTAATCACTCCACCACTGGAGCCATCCCTTCAGCTGTCCAGGTCTGAGCTCTCGGACTCCCTCCCTAAACCTTTCAAGCTCTTTACCTCTCTCTCTCCTCCTTTAAAACACTGTTTAAAACCTATCTATCTGACCAATCTTTGGATTATCTCACCTAATCATTCTTGATGAGGATTGGTGTCAACTTTTGCTTTATAACACTGCAGTGATACACCTCGAGACATTTTATTGGAGTAAAAACACTATATAAATTCAGGTTGTGCTTGTTGGATTGCATTAAGAAAGCCAGTTTGGAAACTCCAGGCCTTGCCTTTGAACAGCGTTGAGGAGTTGGAGATTGTGTTGATTTTTTATGTGATCCTATCTTAAAAAAATCTTTGCACATATTTTCCTCTCCTGTTATGCTGTTGAACCTGAATAACAAGAAATTTTCCTGACAACTGCTGCCCACCTCAAGAATGAAAATCCAGTCCATAATGACCACTTATTTCAAATTGTGCTCCACACTTTATTACAATAGACCACCAAGGGTGTCTATGGAATTCACATATAAATACTTGCCCAGAAGCACGGTGGCACAGTGGTTAGCACTGCTGCCTCACAGCGCTAGGGACCCAGGTTCAATTCTGGCCTCGGATTACTGTCTGAGTGGGGTCTGCATGTTCTCCCCGTGTCTACATGGGTTTCCTCCGGGTGCTCCGGTTTCCTCCCACAGTCCAAAGATGTGCGGGTTAGGTTGATTAGACATGTTAAATTGTCCCTTCGTGTCAGGGGGATTAGCAGGGCAAATACATAGGGTTACAAGAATAGGGCTTGGGTGGGATTGTTGTCAGTGCAGGCTCGATGGGCCAAATGGCCTCCTTATGCACTATAGGGATTCTATGATTCTAAGCATTTACAAATTATGTCCTAAACATTCGGAAATTGGAACTGGACGTGCCTCTGAGACCCATACCACACTTGGTTCTGTGTGTGTAAATACTGCGTACTCAGAATAAAATAAATTCTTTCTCATTTCAGATAGCCACCAGCATGTCTCTCCAGTCCAGCATAGGTTTGAATTCTGTCCTTTTGTTGAATGGCTAAATGAAAATCAATAGAAACAAAATCAATCAATCAATTCAGACACAAGAAAGGATCTGCAATAGTTTCAGCACCACCGCTGGTCACAACTTTAGCAAAGGTCATCCCAATAGTAACAAGCACTATGACCTCCACGGGAGCTCAGACATGCAAGTGTGCTTGCAGTATAGTTTCTGCAAACCTTGGAGCTCGTTCTCCCCGCATGTCTCACTCTTTCTCACGACATAGTATCTCTTACCATGAGTGCCAGCACTTGCTCCAGCCACAGGCTGGAACATTACGGCCATTCACGCCAGCAGGATTTTCACACTCCACTGCAGTGAACCGAGAGTTGGCTGGGTGCCAAATTCTCCGACTTCGCTGAAGTGGGGGCTTGGCGTGAATGGCAGGTAAGGTCGCGCCTGAAGTGTACACCCCCATGAAGAGGTGCAGGCTAGCTTTAGGCAATCAAGGCCAGCTTCAAGTGATGCTAGCTATTCACGACTTGGACTTCCTGCTGATGCATCCAGCCAATCAACTGTATGGTTCGCACTACATCAGGGATACGAACAGGCGACAGGAAGTTGCTGTGTTCAATCAACTGAGTAAGAAATCTCACAACACCAGGTTAAAGTCCAACAGGTTTATTTGGTAGCAAAAGCCACTAGCTTTCAGAGCGCTGCTCCTTTGTTAGGTAAGTAGGAGTTCTGTTCACAAACAGGGCATATAAAGACACAAACTCAATTTACAAAATAATGGTTGGAATGCGAGTCTTTACAGGTAATCAAGTCTTAAAGGTACAGACAATGTGAGTGGAAAGAGGGTTAAACACAGGTTAAAGAGATGTGTATTGTCTCCAGCCAGGACAGTTAGTGAGATTTTGCAAGCCCAGGCAAGGCGTGGGGGTTACAGATAGTGTGACATGAACCCAACATCCCGGTTTAGGCCGTCCTCATGTGTGCGGAACTTGGCTATCAGTCTCTGCTTAGCGACTCTGCGTTGTCGTGTGTCGTGAAGGCCACCTTGGAGAACGCTTACCTGAAGATCAGAGGCCGAATGCCCGTGACCACTGAAGTGTTCCCCAGCAGGAAGAGAACACTCTTGCCTGGTGATTATCGAGCGGTGTTCATTCATCCATTGTCGTAGCGTCTGCATAGTTTCCCCAATGCACCATGCCTCGGGACATTCTTTCCAGCAGCGTATCAGGTATAAAAACATTGGCCGAGTTGCAAGAGTATGTACCGTTTACCTGGTGGATGGTGTTCTCACGTGAGATGATGGCATCCGTGTCGATGATCCGGCACGTCTTGCAGAGGTTGCTGTGGCAGGGTTGTGTGGTGTCGTGGTCACTGTTCTCCTGAAGGCTGGGTAGTTTGCTGCGGACAATGGTCTGTTTGAGGTTGTGCGCTTGTTTGAAGGCAAGAAGTGGGGGTGTGGGGATGGCCTTGGCAAGATGTTCGTCTTCATCAATGACATGTTGTAGGCTCCGGAGAAGATGTCGTAGCTTCTCCGCTCCGGGGAAGTACTGGATGACGAAGGATACTCTGTCCGCCGTGTCCCGTGTTTGTCTTCTGAGGAGGTCAGTGCGGTTTTTTGCTGTGGCACGTCGGAACTGTCGATAGATGAGTCGAGCGCCATATCCTGTTCTTATAAGGGCATATTTCAGCATCTGGAGGTGTCTGTTGTGATCCTCCTCATCTGAGCAGATCCTGTGTATACGGGGGGTTTGTCCGTAGGGGATGGCTTCTTTAACATGATTAGGATGGAAGCTGGAGAAGTGGAGCATCGTGAGGTTATCCGTGGGCTTGCGGTACAATGAAGTGCTGGAGTGACCGTCCTTGATGGAGATGCGTGTGTCCAAACATGCAACCGATTCCGGAGAGTAGTCCATGGTGAGTCTGATGGTGGGATGGAACTTGTTGATGTCATCATATAGTTGTTTCAGTGATTGTTCACCATGAGTCCAAAGGAAGAAAATGTCATTGATGTATCTAGTGTATAGCATTGGTTGAAGGTCCTGTGCGGTGAAGAGGTCTTGTTCGAACCTGTGCATGAAGATGTTGGCATATTGAGGTGCGAATTTGGTCCTCATGGCTGTTCTGTGTGTCCGGATGAAGAACTGGTTGTTGAAGGTGAAGACATTGTGGTCCAGGATAAAACAGATGAGTTGTAAAATTGCATCTGGAGACTGGCAGTTGTCGGCATTGAGTACTGAGGCAGTTGTAGCAATGCCATCGTCATGGGGGATGTTGGTGTAGAGTGCCGAGACATACATTGTGACGAGGAGTGCTCCTGGTTCAACTGCTCCATGTGTACTGAGTTTCTGTAGGAAGTCCAAAGTGTCACGACAAAAGCTAGGGGTTCTTTGTACAATGGATTTCAGGATGCCCATCGACGTAGCCGGAGAGGTTCTCGCACAGGGTCCCATTGCTCGATACGATGGGACGGCCGGGTGTGTTTGCCTTGTGTATCTTCGGGAGGCAGTAGAGATCTCCAACACGGGGAGTACGTGGGATGAGAGCATGGAGGGTGCTCTGAAGGTCCGGATCAAAGGTCTTGATCAGTCTGTTGTGTTGACGGGTGTGTTCTTTGGTCGGATCTGCGGGTAACTGTCTGTAGTGTTCCTCGTTGTTTAGTTGTCGGTACACTTCTTTGCAGTAATCCGTTCTGTTCAGTATGATGATGGCCCCTCCTTTGTCTGCTGATTTGATGATAATGTTGCGGTTGGTCTTGAGGGCGTGGATGGCGTTGCGTTGTGCTTGGGTGATGTTCGGGGCTGTCTTGTGAGTGCGGCTGATGAATCTGGTGTTGACACACCTCCTGGGGTTTGTGGAAGAACTCCCGCTGCCTCATTCACCTGATGAATTCCTCTGTGTCTGCTGCAAGACTGATGGGGTCTATTTTGGTGGTGGGGCAGAAATTAAGCCCTCGGCTGAGAACTTCGATTTCATCTGGTTGAAGTGTGTAGTCCGACAAGTTGACAATGGACTTCCCTGCAGTGGTACTGTTTTCTATTGTGGTACCGGGGGAGGCTTGGTTGCTGCTGGTGGTGATGCCGAGTTTCTCAAGTTTCCTGTTCTTGGTGTGCATGTAGATGGTGTAGTTCCTTTGTCTCGTCTGCTTGGCAGAGTTTCGCAGCTGGTCTGCGTCCTGAGCACAAGTTGAGAATATGGATTCTATCTTGGTTTCCAGGATGCAATCAACAGACACAGGTTAATCACAATTCCTGAATCCCTTTCTGGTGTCAATAGAATTGAATCCTGATGGATCTTGGTGACTCCAAACTCACCTGATGAAAAGTAGTTCCACCAAATGACAAATGAAAGCAGGTGGGAAAAGTAAATTAGCAGATATGGCTCATTAATAATTATGCCTTTCCTAGAACAGAGATTTTATCAGAAAGCCATGCTATCTTTTGAGAGGTTTTTAACAAGACATATAAAATCTTTATGGTTTACTAAAAGCAGCTGGGCTTTATAAGCAAAACCGGATGCACTCAGCCTTTGATTTAATCTTACAAAGAAAAATACATGTTTAAATGAATTCTGACACCACGCTGCACAAATGTGTCCTATATTTAAGGACAGGTAGTCAATAACCTTGGGTAAAGCAAAGAAATGCTCATATTTTCACTCCAATAAATGTCACCATAGCCCCAGAGGACCATAGGCTGCTCTCCTCTTTGAGAAAGAGAGCTGACTGGTCGTGATTTAGCCCGAGGATCACCACATCTCAGGCAAGGGGCAAGATTGAGAAGGCGCAGCCTTCACGGATAACCACAGCCAGTGCAGGAATTGAACCCACGCCTGTTGGTGTCGCTCTGCATCACGAACCTGCTGTCCAGTTAACTGAGCTAAGTGACTCCACCCCCCCTCCACCCCTTCGCTCCTGTAATACTTCAGCCAAACTCCAGTTTCCCCGTCACCAAAACCCTTCATTGTGCACCAAAGGAAAAGGCCTCATCTGCAGCTTACAGTCAGATAGTCTTCACTTCTGGACCTACAACTCCAGTCCAGGTAAAGGAAAAGGCTTCAAAAACCCCCCTGACTACTTCCCATTGGGCGAGTCTCTGTTCACTCAGTAAGGCAGCTCATACTCCATGAAGTCCACAGGGAGATGTGTTGATCATTCCCTGTGGTTTTGTGGCCATCATAACATCCTAGGTCTGCGCCTCTCCCAGCACCCCCACTGCGAGGAGCTCCTTCCCGGAGCTTGGCGCTTGCTCAGGCAGTGTAAACCAAACAGGGGACCGTCTCTTCTGGAGGGAGCATCGCAGTGTTACCGGTGCGGGTCCCTCTTCAGCTTCTGCTTCAGCTTGGAGGCCCACTTCTCCAGCCTCCATCTGAGCCCATGCCTTCACTATCCAGAGGCTCTAATGCAGAGTCAGCATCAAGCTGAGAGCTGGCAGTGGCTTATCTCCATGGCCGATAGTGTGGCCTGCTCAGGCAGGGACTTACTGGTTCTGAGATGGTCCAAGTGCTTCTTTAGGGTTTTACCCTGAACTTTGACCTTGTACGAAACTGGTCCCTTTTTCTCCATTACAATCCCAGGATCTGGGACCATCCCCAAAATCCCTGACTTTTTGTATTTATTCGTGTCACAAGTAGGCTTACACTAACACTGCAATGAAGTTACTGTGAAAATCCCCCAGTCGCCACACTCCAACACCTGTTCGGGTACACTGAGGGAGAATTTAGCATGGCTAATCAACCTAACCAGCACGTCTTTCGGACCGTAGACCAGATCACCATTGCAAAAGCTCTCTCTGTCCTTGCAGAATTGTAGTTTCATTATTGGTCTTTCTGTTGGGACTCCACACTCCCTGCCAAGTTTGGGAATAGCAGGCTCAATCTGTTGTCCCATTAACAGCTCCACTGGGGCAATGCCTGTTGTTGTGTGTGGTGTGATCCTGTAATCGAACAAAAGTCATGTCAATTTAGTCACTGGGAACGCTGCTGGTTGTTTTTTCATACCATTTTTGAAGGTTTGAACCACCTGTTCTATCAGTCCATTTGATAAGGTGCAGTTTGGACATGTCAAATACCATTGGAGAGCACAAAGTTCTGGAAATCACTTCTAGTAAAGGCCATTCCATTATCGGAAACCAGGACTTCTGGTATTCCATGAGGCTTTGCCGCAATTTCTCGATCATAGCCTGAGAAGTCGTGGAGCCCATGAGGTGCACCTCCATCCACTTGGGAGTGTGCGTCCACCATGACTAAAAACATGGAACCGATTAAGGGCCCTGCAAAGTTCACAAGCACATGCACCCATGGGGTGTAGGGAAGCTGAAGGTGGGCGTTTTTGATTTTCCTGACATGGGTTACATTACTTCACCAATTCTGTGATGTCAGAGTCAAGGCCGGGCTACCAGATGTAACTCTGGCTAGCATCTTCATTTTTGACACGACTGGGTGGCCATTATATAGTTCCATTAATATTGGATGTCATCCTGGGAGTGGAACAATTACTCAGGACCCCCAAAGCATGATGCCACCCTCAATTCAGTTTTCTTAGTGAGGTAGGGTTTCATTTCTCTGAAGGGTTGTCCTGGGAATCTACTGCATAGGATAGTGTATCTTATTTTGGATAAGGTTGGGTCCTTTTGGGTCCAGGCTTCAATCTGCCTTGCTGACACTGGCAAGGTCTCCAAAATGTTCAGAGTCATCACAACCTCTTCCAATGCTGGTAAAGGAGCCAGGCTTGTGGGTAACGGGAGGTGACTCAGTGCGTCAGCAATAATGATCCAGGTTCTAAGGCGGTGTTCCAGAAGATATTCGTAGGCCACCAATAACAAGGCCCAGTGTTGTATCTGAGCAGAAGCGATGGGGGGAGTTGCCTTGTCTTCTTTAAAGAGGCCCAGTCAGGGTTTATGGGTCGATAACCATAAAAAAACCATCAACCATCGACATATTGATGGAACTGCTTCACACCAAATGTGACCACCAACCCTTCTCAACTTCGCTCCGCATTTGAAAGGGTCCTGGAGGCATATGCAATGGGCTTCTCTGTCCGTCTTCCCAGCGATGTGACAGCACCACACCAACACTAGATGGGAATTGTCACAAGTTAATTGTCACAAGCCCTGTTTTAGGGTTAAAATGGGCCGTAAGTTAGATGACAGTAACTGAGGTTTAAGTTTAGAAAATGCCTCTGCCTGCAGAACTTCCCAGGACCATCTCTGGTATTTTTGTAGTGGGGCATCCAAGGGGGCCATCATGGAAGCCAAATTCAGGATACCATTTCCATATTAATTGACTAATCCCAGGAAGGATTTTCACTCCATGGTGTTCCGTTGGATTGGTACTTGCTTGATGGCCTTTACCTTATCGTTTTTTTTTCAGCCATTCATGGGATGTGGGCATTGCTGGCTGGGCCAGCATTTATTGCCCATCCCTAGGGCATTTTAACAGTCAACTACATTGCTGCAGATCTGGAGTCACATGTAGGCCAGACAAGGTAAGGACAACAGATTTCCTTCCCTAAAGACATTAGTGAACCAGATGCATTATTACAATAATCAACAATGGTTTTGCGGTCATCATTAGACTTTTAATTCCAGATTTTTATTGAATTCAAATTTCACCATCTGCCATGGTGGGATTCGAACCTGGGTCCCCAGAACATTGCCCTGGGTCTCCGGATTACTAGTCCAGCGACAATACCACTACGCTATTGCCTCCCCCCTACTGGATGTAACCCCTTGCCATCTATTCAGTAGCCTAAATAGATTACTTTAGCCACTTGGAAAATGTATTTCCAAGCAAACTTCCACTCTGGAAAATCTCTGCAAGACTTCTAGGTTGGTCAGGCATTCCTGTTCTGAAGCCCCCGTGACCAAGACGTCATCTAAGTATACTGCTATCTTGAGTAGCCCTTGAAGAATGTTCTCCATAACTCTTTGGAAGATGGCACATGCTGTTCTCCAAAGGGCAAACGGATATACGCATAAACACATACTTACATGTGTTGATTGCCACATATTTGCGAGAGGATGTGGCTCATGTCCAATGCCTTGTCACCTGCTAACTTAGCGTACAAATCTTTTATCCAGGTATGGGGTACCTATCGAGTTTGGACTGATGATTAGTTTATAGTCTCCACAAAGACAAATCGATTTGTTGGGCTTAAGAACAGGGGCCACATGCGCGACCCATTCCGCAAATTTCACGGGCCTTATTTTACTCAACTTTCAAGGGCACCCGAGTTCAGTTTCCACTTTCTCCAGCATGGAATAAGGGAATGGTCTGGTTCTATTGATCATGGCCATCATAATAACTCCAAACTGTCAAATATGTTGCATTTTCCCCTTTTAGTTTGTTTGATCCTTAAGCATAATTTCAAGTATACCACGTGACTGCATTAAGAATGTACATAACTATCAATATTAATTAAGAATCATGCTTGCATTGGTTCATTTTCATACCATCTGTTCATGCATGGGCATAGACTAGCAGCCAGCTGGAATCTTTTGCATTCAAGAATAAATAACACTCCACAAATCTCATCCTGCTGAAAATATACCTTCAGCTTGTCTGAAATAAAATTCAGCACTCGGATGGAGGGATGAGTGTTGAAGATCAGTCCAATGCTCATCGTTTTAGATGCCCAACAGCAAGAACGTGTGTGTGCAACCAAATGATGAATTAAAATTTCTTTAATTAAGGCATAATTTAAACATGCTATTAGTGATGTTCACTGAAGCAATTTTTCAATCAAACTGGGCTCAAAATTTAGATCTTTAAGTCATCTAAATTCTGGTCTGTGGGTTTAATTTATATAATTAATTTTCAGACTAACTGTTTTCTTTATGAACAAACTGGTGCAGAAGAAGAAAGGTGTTTGTTTTATTTTCTATAACATAGGAAATCAAAGCAAGAGCTTTGGTGGTGGTGGTGGTGGTGTTCCGCAGGGCTCTGTACTGGGACCTCTGCTATTTGTGATATATATAAATGATTTGGAAGAAGGTGTAACTGGTGTAATCAGCAAGTTTGCGGATGACACGAAGGTGGCTGGAATTGCGGATAGCGAAGAGCATTGTCGGGCAATACAGCAGGATATAGATAGGCTGGAAAATTGGGCGGAGAGATGGCAGATGGAGTTTAATCCGGATAAATGCGAAGTGATGCATTTTGGAAGAAATAATGTAGGGAGGAGTTATACAATAAATGGCAGAGTCATCAGGAGTATAGAAACACAGAGGGACCTAAGTGTGCAAGTCCACAAATCCTTGAAGGTGGCAACACAGGTGGAGAAGGTGGTGAAGAAGGCATATGGTATGCTTGCCTTTATAGGACGGGGTATAGAGTATAAAAGCTGGAGTCTGATGATGCAGCTGTATAGAACGCTGGTTAGGCCACATTTGGAGTACTGCGTCCAGTTCTGGTCGCCGCACTACCAGAAGGACGTGGAGGCATTGGAGAGAGTGCAGAGAAGGTTTACCAGGATGTTGCCTGGTATGGAGGGTCTTAGCTATGAGGAGAGATTGGGTAGACTGGGGTTGTTCTCCTTGGAAAGACGGAGAATGAGGGGAGATCTAATAGAGGTATACAAGATTATGAAGGGTATAGATAGGGTGAACAGTGGGAAGCTTTTTCCCAGGTCGGAGGTGACGATCACGAGGGGTCACGGGCTCAAGCTGAGAGGGGCGAAGTATAACCCAGACAACAGAGGGACGTTTTTTACACAGAGGGTGGTGGAGGCCTGGAATGCACTGCCAAGTAGGGTGGTGGAGGCAGGCACGCTGACATCGTTTAAGACTTACCTGGATAGTCACATGAGCAGCCTGGGAATGGAGGGATACAAACGATTGGTCTAGTTGGACCAAGGAGCGGCACAGGCTTGGAGGGCCAAAGGGCCTGTTTCCTGTGCTGTACTGTTCTTTGTTCTTCTTTGTTCTGTCCTATCCCCAAGTCTCTCCTTTTGACTTAGAAGTCATAGTAAAAGCTGATGTTGCCTCATTGTTAAGCATTTCACTGATGAGACAGAAGGACATTGGGTGATTTTCCAGTCCAGCCATGTGACGCCTGGCGCAGATCGCGCTAATCCAGGAACATTGCGCGTGTGCCCAAAGATGGGGTTTGCTCCTGGTACCAAACGGTTTTCCACCTTTCTGGTCTCTTTCTGCTGTTACAAACCAATCTCACCCACAAAGGGCACGATTTGATTTGATTTATTATTGTCATATGTATTAGCATACAGTGAAAAGTATTGTTTCTTGCGCGCTGTACAGACAAAGCATACCGTTCATGGAGAAGGAAAGAAAAAAGTGCAGAATGTAGTGTTACAGTCATAGCTAGGGTGTAGGGAAAGATCAACTTAGTGCGAGAGAAGAAGCTGCGCTTGAGTCGGTTGGTGCATGACCTCAAACTTTTGTACCCTTTTTCCGACGGCAGAAGGTGGAAGAGAAAATGTCCGGGGTGCGTTGGGTCCTTGATTATGCTGGCTGCTTTTCCAAGCCAGCGAGAAGCGTAGGCAGAATCAATAGATGGGAGGCTGATTTGAGTGATGGGCTGGGCATCATTCACAACCCTTCGTAGTTTTTTGTAGTCTTGCACAGAGCACAAGCCATACCAAGCTTTGATACAACTAGAAAGAATGCTTTCTATGGTGCATCTGTGAAGGTTGGTGAGAGTCATAGTAGACATGTCGAATTTCCTTAGTCTTCTGAGAAAGTCGAGGTGTTGGTGGGCTTTCTTAACTGTAGTATTGGCATGGGGGGGACCAGGACAGGTTGTTGGTGATCTAGACACCTAAAAGCTTGTAGCTCTCATCCATTTTTGTTTTGTACCCATTGATGTAGACAGAGGCATGTTCTCCACTATGCTTCCTGAAGTCGATGACTATGTCCTTTGTTTTGTTGACATTAAGGGAGAGGCTGATTCCCATGCGATTGACTTGATTTCAATCTCATTAGCGAGTTTGGCATGCAATCATCTCACCTCCCAGAATGTTCCCGCCCTTTCCCAGCGGGAAGCCACACAGGTGCAGATCACTACTGGTCCCTTAAAGGCGTGATCTAGATGCCATGGATTGCGAGGGCAAGCAAGGAGGTGAGTACCACTCCACAATAGCCTCCAGGGTGAAAAAGGGCACAGCAGCCGCTGCCATGGTGTAGAGTGAGATGGGGGGGCCTTGAAGGGTGCAGGGGCTTGGGGGGAGTCTCGGGCTGGGCTGGACATCCTCAGATCAGGAATCACTGCTGGGTTGGAGCTCGTGCAGCGAGTGTTCTCTCTGCCTGCTGAAAGACCTTGAAGGGTTTCATTTGAGGTCGATTTCAAATCCCACTAATGTTGTACTGGTTACCCAGCTCTCTGTCTGCGAGAAAGGCTCTGCGGTTTATAGTTGACATTCCATTGCAGGCCCCACCAACAGTTACAAGCACCAGGTCTTGCAGGTCTGCCTCAATCAAGGAAGCTTGTCAGGTATTAACTTGATCCTGTATATTGCATGCACTCTACAGTGCTCCCTACAATGGTCACTCGTCATGTTTAATTGCATGAAAGTTAGAAGGTTTTTTCTTCTATCTGAACTGCACACCATTTCTGGAAGCCAGTTTTCACCATACATCCAGGTGGGTGCACTCAGATTTTATACTGTGAGGATCCTTCAATGAGCATCCTCTAACAGCCCCTCTTATTCTCTATGTGAGTACCAGAGTACTGAATCCAGTCTGCCACATGCTGCTGCCAATGGCCTGTGGTGTCAGTGGCAGGCATCCTTTGGAGGGCCAGGACTTGGAGAGTCCCGGCCAACTTTCAGGTGTCACCCTAATTAAGCTTTCTGCCCGTGAGATGCACTAGATTGAGGAAGGGGAGATTCGGAATGGGGTTGGGGATGGCTGGGGTCTCCTGGGTGGAAGGCCCCAGGATGGTTTCCAGCATTTCCTCCTCCCTTTGGGTGCTCGTGGGCCCCTAGGTCACTCCATGGGGGACTGGCAGCTGGAGTGAGCTTCAGAATCCTCTGTGTCACCAGGCGATGCCAGTCCTGGAGGCCCACCATTGTTTTCACGCTTGTGTGAGAGCACTCAGCAATGACTTCTGCATCTGGACCAAGCTCTGGAAGCCCTCTGCAACTGCCCCTTTTTGACTGGCCCATGCTCTCGAAGCTCCAGCCATGGTCCTCAGAGACTGGGCCGTGCCTCGGACTCTGCCACTCCTGGCTCCAAATTCCTGCCCCAGACTCATATGGAAGAAGATTCTGTGGATCCTCACTTCTGTGGCACAGGCCACAGCTCTCCTGTGTGCCTCCCTGCAATCTCCATCGCTCTCTCTTCGTATGAAGTCAGGGAATGCAACTTGGGAACTCTCCCGCCAGTCTTCGCTCTCTCCCTTATGTTATGGGCTATCTTCTCCTGTGCAAACGAAAAGACATGCCTGAGGGCCTGACGCTAGTGGGCCAAGTGGGTGGGGTGCGAGGGGCAGCAGGTGGCATGTGGTGACACCATGCCTGGACAGGGAAGGGTTGTGAAGAGGGGTGGCAGAGGGATTTGAGGAAGGGGGTTGGTGGGGGTGGGGGGTGGAGGGGGGGGTGGGGGGGGGGGGGAGAGGCGTCAGGCGCTGGAAGGCTGCCAGCTGTCAGGCAGTGAACTGATATGGATATCCCAGGTGTGGCGGATGGGACTGATGCCAGGATGTGACAGATATGGACATTCAGCCTTGCAGCTCGAATGAGGTCATTCATTTTCTTGCAGCATTGGACAGCAGTCCTCAGTGTCAGGTCATGGGCACTGACCGCCGCAGCTACCACAACCCAGGTCGTCTCTGTTTCGCTGCTCCTTGGTCGTCTATCCAGGGGGTACAGGATTGGCCGCCTCTCCTTCACTGCATCCAGAAGCCTTCTGAGATCTGCCTCCATGAAGCGTGGAGCTTCTCTCCGTGCTGCCAGCCTCCTGGCTTGACTGGCTGTGAGTGCAGAGGGGGGTGTTTAAATGCAGCTCCCCCTCGTTAACAGTGCAGAGCTGTGAGCCAGTTTGGGTGAGTCAGACGCCTGGGGACTCCATACTGGCGTGTTTCACATGGGAGTTCTTTCAGGGCACTAAGTGGGGGATGATTGTGATTTGATTCACGCCAGCATTCACACAGGTTTTTACAGCAGAAATGACACTTTGGGAAAATTCTGCCCGTTATCTGAGAACCAACATTTTTCACATTCCTTAGAGAGGTTAAACTGCTCATGAGGTGGAGTCCAGTAGCTTGGTCAATTCAGTTCTGTACAACTCATATCTGCACTATATTCCACCACTGGTGGAAACTTCATTGAGATGCGCAATAAAGCCTACAATGTTATACCTCCTGTACAACAATGTAACCATCTCATTTTAATGTCATGGAAGTATGGGGGTTAACATTGCTCCTCCATTGCAATTAGAAAGTTTGGACAGAAGAAAAGCAACAAATTTCAGGCGCAGCATCCCACACTTAAGCTAGTAGTTTCTGAGGTCAACATCAAAGTGAAATCATTATGGAATCACAAGCATCAGTAGTGTTTCCTTGACTCTACAGAACTCACAATCAACCCATATCACCCATTCCACAGCCCACCCCCCGCCCCCCCCTCCCAAACTTCTCGGTAAAGCCAGAGAGGCAAGGCAAGAAATCCAAAATTTGTTTCTGGAAACACTGGAAGCAGTAGCTAGCCGAGGCCTGAGGATTAATTTTGGGTGGATCATGGGCTCCTGTTTGGGATGCATGTCACCTGTGCAGTGCCAAATCTGGGCCTGACAACTGCCCCGGATGAATTTCTACCCCTTTGGATTCTAGTAGGCTTCTCGGCCCCTCGAACCTACTCCAAATAAGGTCATGGCCGACCTGATTACAACCTCAGCCCCACATTCCCGCCTACTTCCAATATTGTTTCACCCCCTCTTGTTAATCAAGAATCTATCTGCCCTAAAAATATTCACAGACTCTGCTTCCACTGCCTTTTGAGTAAGTGAGTTCCAGAGACTCATGACCCTATGAGAACAAAACTCTCCTCTCTGTCTTCAATGAGTGACTCTTCAGTTTTAAACAGTGACCCCTTGTTCTAGATTCTCCAATAAGAGGAAACATCCTCTCCACATCCACTTAGTGAGTATGTTAAAGATTTTGACCAAGTCATCTCTTGCTTTTTCAAACTCTAATGGATACAAACCTAACCTTTCCTTATAAGACAACCCACCTATTTCTGTTAATAATCTAGTAAACGTTCTCTAAACTGCATCAAACACACTTATATATTTTCGTAAATAAGGAAACCAGTACTGTGCACAATATTCCAGATGACTTTGGACATACAGGTATTCCTACAATTAATACTGATGAGGCCATTGCCATTCAGAATGATTGGTACTCTCCAGCCATCTGCTGAACTGTTAGCAGGATCAAGCAGCTCTGGCAGCAATAGACAGGGAACAAGGCAATTGCAGGGCTATCTCATGACACTGCAGGAGAAGGCAGATCACCCTTTCGATTCAGTGTCCCTCACTGAGACCTGCAACCAGGTTCCTCATTTACTTCTGCCATTCGAGAAACAATAAGAAGCAATGATACATTAGATCCACAGCACACAAAGCACAGAATGTCACCAGAGGAAAGCACTGGATAATAAAATTAATCGCCACATGCAGTGTTCACTTTCAGCAAATCAAATTTGATTGGAATTTCCTTCAATTATAACCAGTGTTTTCTTGGGATGATGTGTTACAAAGTGCGATCAACTGGGAGAAAAGAAATCCATCGTCGGAGAAGATCAATAAAATGGTGTCAAGAGGTTATGTCCCTTTGTTTTTGAAAATATGATTTTTTTAGCTGGAAATTTTGCAATTTGAACTGAGACAGAGCAAATTGCTTAATAATGCAAGGTCACATTCCAAGATGAGAAACTAATAAATCACCTGAAGGGGAGCATGAAGAGAGACATTCCCTATAATCCATCGAAACTCACAACTGTCTATGGAGATGGCATTAAAAATACAAAGTACTGGATAGTGAAATAATGGCTGCCACAGACACACCCAAAACCCCTTGGAAATACACAGTGGGTGAAGTATTTCAAGGCATGGCTGCTGCCTAGTCACTTGAGAGAGATTACAAATGACACAGGCAGTGTCAAGTAAGTCTTCACCAGAGGAAGCAGGCTGAAAGCCGCCCTCTCCCCTCTGGAATAAGAGTGTCACCTGGTTCAAGAAGCCATTTCTACCAAAAACCTACCAGTGAAGCAAGATCGTGTAATAATTGCAATATCTTCTACAACTGACCACATCCAACAAAGCAGCTAAATCAGCCACAGCATTTTAAAACCTACACCTCAAGGAAGGTATAGATCAATCAGGATTAGTGGTGAATAAATTTGCTCTTTCTTTGATCCAAGAAAACTTTGTTTCATTGGCTCCCCGTTGCTCAAATCTTAAATGGTTATTTACATTCTGATTTGAAAAAGGTATATGCTCGTGAAAAAGAAACTTAAACCTTTAGTGTAACCTCACCTGGTCATAACAATAGCCATGAAGAGTATTATATTCAATTGTTCTGTGGTTGATTGAGTCTTCTAACTGATCTATGCTACTGTGTTTGATTGGTTAAGTCTGGGTGTGATCTGAGAGCAAAGTAAACAGACATCACAGAGGCTAAGCTGGAATAATAATGGTGCAGATATCTTGTGATTGCTGAGATATGTTTAAACCAGTTGTACACTTAGAAACAAGTGTCATTATTACATTGCTCTGAGAAATATAAAGTATACAACAGAGGGGACTGTAAATACACTGGGCAGATGGAAACTGTGTTGAGGTTTTGCTTGAGAACCTGTTATGCAGTTCTAACTGGCTATAAAGGTAGTTGAGCAAAAATGTCCTCTAGCTCCTTGTATTCATTTTGTTCAGCTCTTGAGTGAAAGTAAATTTCTTCCTCCTTCACCTACTTCATAATTGGTCTCTCTGGATGGTGAGATACTGCAGAGTACAGCACACAATGATTGCTCAGGTATGGTAAAGACACAAGATTACTGCTGCAAACCATCTGTTGTAAAATTAATGCTGTTCCTGATGGCTCCTTGGATCTCACTCTGTCTACTGATATCAGGGTAGCCTTCATCTCCTTCAAGAGGCAATTTTTCAGCTTTTCTTTGTAGCTCAAATAATCCTGACATGACAGATTGCCTTAAAATGAAGGCTGACTGGGAAATACTTCACTGAAATGTTTTAATGGGCAGAAAAAAGACTTTTATAGTTAAATGAACTATAACGTTTCCAAGGATAAGTAATCCTGTTGCTCTAATGTAAAACATTTTGTCTATTAATCAAGGGAAGTGCTATTAAAAATCTAATGATGGTGGCGGGCGTGGGTGGACATTGCTATGGATCAAAATGCTGACATGTACGTTTTACAAAATTATAGAAGTCATGAGGAAGTCATGTTATTGCATTTCTAAAATAATTATTGTGGAAACAACCCTCATAACGGCATCGCACCAGATAAGGGAATAAGGGTTAGATCATTCATCATATCCATGCCAGATACAGCTAACTAAGCATTGTTCCCAGAGTATTTATTCACACTCTGAGAAGCTTATTGATTTACGAAAATAACAGTTAATGTGAATCTAAGCACATTGTGTCGTGTTCATTTAATTTGAGAGGGTCTTTTGCCTCAAGTTCAAATGTAATTAGTTAATTCATGAAGAAATAAGAGTGTACGCCAACACAGCAATATAATCTGGTGCCTGTACACACCGTATTTTACATCTGCTCACTGCCATCACCAATCTAATGGATTCTCTGGAATGTCACCTCACTATTACAGTCATCACTGATACGTGAATAAGCAATAACACGTGAACAAAGGTCATCACCCGTTAGCATTTCCGACATCAAATTCAATTAATCCTTGAGAAGCTCTGTCAGATCCATTTTATCGTGTTATTTTTAGTGATGCATTTACCCCATTCTTTGCTATCTTTGAAAGAGGATAAACCCTAATGATAAAGCTAATTGTTTTGTTGCGTTAAGTCATGTCTGTCTCCTTTTAATTCATGCAGATGTTCATGGATGTATCTTATTTGTTTCAGCTAACTGTATCATTTTTAATTTAGGCAAAACCTTTCATGCTCCAACAACTCACTGCAAAGCAATGACGAACCTTTTGACGACTCTTTGGTGACAGTTTTCATTGACCTACCTCAAACAACACTGAGGGAGATTGTACAGCAATAAAATACATCAAAAACCTTCCTCAGGCTTGAACTATGTCTAGAAAACCAACAGTTTTCATTGTAAATTTCTAGTTCGTGTTTATAATGGTAATTGCATTTATAAAATTAATCTTTCAATGAATCCTTTCTATCAGGGATGTCTCTCCATCACTTCAGTTATTTTATCCCTGGGCATCTCAGCCTGTTTTGCAGAGAAACTGCAATAATCTGAACAGTGCTGGCTCCTAAACTACCAAATGTTTTGCTTTGAGTGAAATGAAATCAAACTACAGACAAATAAGAATGTGTGTCTTTTAAAATATCATGTATCTTCAGATCATTTCACAATTCTTCCATATCTTTTATCCCACTCCACCGAAGGAATACATTGAATCTTGACTCTCCATGTGCATCAGAGGGGATCAATATATGTTTTGCTTCTATTGCCTGCCACATTTTTGATGGTGCCTTCCCCAAACACTGCAAAGGAATCTTTATAAAAAAAAGAAATGAGTCATTGATCCGGCGTTTGAAATTGACGAGCAATTTACTGACCTCTAATTCATCCTCAGAATTCACAAGCAGTTAGAAAGAGCCCTCTGGACAGAATTCTCCCTGAAAAATTCTACATGTCGAATTTGCATGAAAACTGGAGTAATTCATGCTGGTTGTTTTCAGTGGGAGTTCAGAGAAGAATCTCCCGCATTCTGTGCACTGCAGAGGCCGCCAGCGTGAATATCATTAAATTTCAGGGACCACACCTATTCCTGCCCAGGAGGCCGAAATCAGCACGCTGGGTGGGCCACTGCGCATGTGTTGATCTGTCAGTGCCAAGATCGGCGCATGTGCAGTGGCCCCGCACTGACAGCCTCCTTCTTTGCTGGTCACCTCAATCGTTGGCCAGCCCCGCGACCCCCTCAATGCCGGCCCACCGCCCCCCCCCCACAACGACCCGATCACTGCCGTGAGTCACCTGATGAAGGAGCAGTGCTCCGAAAGCTCGTGATTCCAAATAAATCTGTTGGATTTTAACCTGGTGTTGTGAGAAGTCTTACTGTGCCCATTCTTAAGTAAACATTGTAAACAAGTAAACATTGTTCATTCACCAGTTAGAGATACAATCAGACCTTTAACATTGAAGAATCATATTCTGACTGTAGATAATCTAAATGGTAATTTTTGATTGAAAGCAGAAATCTTGGCTGTCCCCAGCCGAACGATAGTGAGGCTAACTGAAGTGGTCCCACTGCCACCCACATAGAAACGAGCTGACAGCATGGACCATGGATCAAAACCAGGGCTATCATGGCTCATTGAAGGCAATATGTTAAACAGTCTAATTACCCACTGTGCCCCAGCAACAGCTGCAGTGGGGAGAGTAACTGAAGGCACTGTGATTGAGAAGAGTCTTGACAGCGAAAGGAAAGTTCTAACATGAAGTTGCAGGGAATGGGAGCAAAATGGTTAAGGAGCCCTGTAATAACTTAGGAAGAAGTCTAACAACACCAGGTTAAAGTCCAACAGGTTTATTTGGTAGCAAAAGCCACTCTGCGCTGTCGTGTGTCGTGAAGGCCGTCTTGGAGGACGCTTACCCGGAGATCAGAGGCTGAATGCCCGTGACCGCTGAAGTGCTCCCCAACAGGAAGAAAACAGTCTTGCCTGGTGATTGTCGAGCAGTGTTCATTCATCTGTTGTCGTAGCATCTGCATAGTTTCGGAACAGGCTGTCCCTTCGTCAGGCAGATGCCCTCATAAGAACAGGATATGGCGCTCGACTCATCGATCGACAGTTCCAACGCGCCACAGCGAAAAACCGCACCGACCTCCTCAGAAGACAAACACGGGACACGGTGGACAGAGTACCCTTCATCGTCCAGTACTTCCCCGGAGTGGAGAAGCTACGACATCTCCTCCGGAGCCTTCAACATGTCATTGATGAAGACGAACATCTCGCCAAGGCCATCCCCACACCCCCACTTCTTGCCTTCAAACAACCGCACAACCTCAAACAGACCATTGTCCGCAGCAAACTACCCAGCCTTCAGGAGAACAGTGACCACAGCACCACACAACCCTGCCACAGCAACTTCTGCAAGATGTGCTGGATCATCGACACGGCTGCCATCATCTCATGCGAGAACACCATCCACCAGGTACACGGTACATACTCTTGCAACTCGGCCAACGTTGTCTACCTGTTAGGCTGCAGGAAAGGATGTCCCGAGGCCTGGTACATTGGGGAAACCATGCAGACGCTGCGACAACGGATGAATGAACACCGCTCGACAATCACCAGGCAAGACTGTTTTCTGCCTGTTGGGGAACACTTCAGTGGTCACGGGCATTCAGCCTCTGATCTCCGGGTAAGCGTCCTCCAAGACGGCCTTCACGACACATGACAGCGCAGAGTCGCTGAGCAGAGACTGATAGCCAGGTTCCGCACACATGAGGACAGTCTCAACGGGCGGCACGGTAGCACAGTGGTTAGCACTGCTGCTTCACAGCTCCAGGGTCCCGGGTTCGATTCCCGGCTCGGGTCACTGTCTGTGTGGAGTTTGCACATTCTCCTCGTGTCTGCGTGGGTTTCCTCCGGGTGCTCCGGTTTCCTCCCACAGTCCAAAGATGTGCGGGTTAGGTTGATTGGCCAGGTTAAAAATTGCCCCTTAGAGTCCTGGGATGTGTAGGTTAGAGGGATTAGCGGGTAAATATGTGGGGGTAGGGCCTGGGTGGGATTGTGGTCGGTGCAGACTCGATGGGCCGAATGGCCTCCTTCTGCACTGTAGGGTTTCTATGATTTCTATGATTTCTAACCGGGATATTGGGTTCATTGGGTTCACAACTTGCCTGGATGTGCAAAATCTCACTGGCTGTCCTGTCTGGAGACAATACACATCTCTTTAACCTGTGCTTAATGCTCGCTCCACTCACATTGTCTGTACCTTTAAGACTTGATTAGCTGGAAAGACTCACATTCCAATCATTATTCATGTAAATTGAGTTTGTGTCGTTGTGCCCTGTTTGTGATCAGAACTCCCACCCACCTGATGAAGGGACAGCCTGTTCCGAAAGCTAGTGGCTTTTGCTACCAAATAAACCTGTTAGACTTTAACCTGGTGTTGTTAGACTTCTTACTGTGTTTACCCCAGTCCAACGCCGGCATCTCCACATCATGACTCAGGAAGCCAGACTGGAAAGGAACATAGTTTATTACAGAATGCAAAGTAAAACTACTACCATGGTGTACACACACTAGCCCCTGTCTGGGATTACAGTTCAGCAGGCCCAGTCCTGGGCCTGCCTTATAAAAGGCTCAGGTAATGAGTTCCAGCTGGGCAGGCCACTGCCCATTACCAGAGGAACTTGTACCTGATGAGCGCCACAGATCTGTTGTCCCCATGGACCTTAAGGGAGTTATCAAAAGTCCACATTCGTGGAATGGAGAAAGATGAAGCATCAGGAAGTATGGTAGAAGGAGCAATGGAAGATGAACACAGGACACCAATAAAATAACGTGACAATATTGCCAACGTGGATTCTTAAATGAAAGTTGAGAATATTTAAGTCAATCCACTGGCACAACAAGGAAGCTGTGGAGATGGGGGAGGCAAGATGATTAGAGCGTGAGGCCTGTATTGGTGAAGATGCAGCCGAGATATGTTGAATAAATGATCATTTGGAAGGAAGAAATACAGCAGTCATCTTGGAAATCATGAGAGAGGTCGAGCTTTAAGATAATTTAGGTATTTTAGTAAGTGAAAGGCAATGGTGGAATCAAGACCATGTTGTGAAAATGCTAGAAAGTGACCTTGGGATAGAATGAATGGCACTGAACTTCATTCAGCATAGCGACACCCACTCACTTAATCTGTCCATGTCCCTTTACAACTTTCTGCTCTCAAAGTCATAATTTATGTGCTCTCTAATCTGGTATCATCTGTAAACTTGATATACAACCCTCTATTCTTTCAACAATTCATTGATGTAAATCGTAAAAGGCTAAGACATTGGCTGGAATTCTCCAACTCGCCCATGGCTGGGATTCTCTGTGTTGTGTATTCGGAGAATTACTGTGTGTGGCATGGCCCCTTTAAGGGGATGGTCACATCATCACTCTGTGACATCACTGGGGCCTCCACAACCTCGGGCAATTGCGGATTGGAGCCTGTATGGCGCATACCTAAAATAAACCTGCCTGCTCTTTTTATTAACATTTTTGTGATCCTCCTGATTTGGACTGATCTCTGCAACCCCCAGCTACAGATAACACAACACTCTGGTCCTGCTGCAATGAATGGAGATTTGTCACAGAAAGTTAGTGAACTGTGGCGTTTTAATATCTTTGAATCGCCATGATTTTGCCCTAAAACAATGCCCGAATTCATTGAAACAACAGGCTGAATTTAATTTTCTTGGTGCAGGTACTGCCACCGAGAAACCCACATTGCTCCCCAGGGGGAGACCTCTTTGACTAAGCACTACCGGGCACTTCATTGGGTAGGGGTCTTTTATTCCACACGCGGTGGTCTCCGCTACCACTCATGGACCTGTGTGTCTCTCCTGCTGGTGGAGGAAACGGCGGAAGTATCACACTGGGACGACTTCATAGGAGTGAGAGAAAGTGAGCCACTGGTTATGCCTGACCAATGAACCCGCTTGAGTGAGCGCTTTTGAGGCGTCCGAACCCCTACGGTTCTAGACTTCAAAATTATGTTCTCACTCTGTGATCAAAAAGTCAAATTTTATTTAGGAAGGAATGAAATTAACCAGACATGTCAATGTGCACACATAACCAGTTACTATGCCCTTGAAGGAAGAGACTATAAAAACACAATGGATATTTTTAGGTTTACACAATTTTACACAATTCCCAACCACCCTTCCTTAACACTTGGCTAATTGGGGATTTCTAGGGACTGCAGATTACACTCACCACTCCTGGGGTCAAAGGGGCAGCACTGCCTTTAAGAAAAAATCAGGGCTGTCTTGCCTTCAAAAGACACACACCTTGGTCGCATGGTTAGGTAGGTATAAGTCTTTGCTGTACATTCCAGGCCTTCAGTCTAGGGTTGTGTCCAAAAATGTGCTTTCTTCTGTCCTTGACCTTTGCTGGTAAGCACTTGTTGAATTTCTTTCTTTGGTGGTTGAAGAATAATTTTTGTGTCTCTTCAGCTGTTGGAGCCGATAAGGAACAAGATTGCGGCTCAGTCAAAGTTGTTTTGTTCTGCTTGGAGAAGTGTTCTTGCCTGGAGCTGTGGAGAAGTGAACCACCCATGTGCTCCGGCTAAAAGAGTCTAGTGTCCTTCATCTTAATCCAATTTTTTAAA
Source organism: Mustelus asterias (assembly GCF_964213995.1). NCBI lineage: Eukaryota > Metazoa > Chordata > Chondrichthyes > Carcharhiniformes > Triakidae > Mustelus > Mustelus asterias. The sequence continues at coordinate 55,487,076 of NC_135816.1, forward strand.
GTTGCAACCTTTGAAATTCTGGCAGCCTTCTCCCAATGGTCGGTCGAATTTTGATGAGAGTGCTTGGAGCTGATGAGGTGCAAGATGGTTTTTGATGGTCTTCAGGGAGTGTTGATTGCTTTCCCATTGAGATGGTTTTGCAAGGCACAGTTTGGGCCCAAGCCTGTTGGATTTTGCGGACAACTTGGAGGCTATAATGTGTACTGTCCATAGATGTTGTAATGGGTGGCATTGTTAGCCAGGTCTAGCAGGGCCCGTTTTTGCATAACTAGCAGGCTAGTTTTGCCATGACTCATTGTCCTTTGTCTGCTCAAGCAACTCCCAGATGGATTTGATAAGGCTGTGTATCTCTTTGTCTGTCGATGTCTTGTTTGCAGCCATTTTAAGTCCATGTGTTTTGAAACACAGAATTTTAAGTTTGTCCATATTTCAGCCAGTTTTGTCCATATTCCACATATTGTATTAATGTCCATAAACAGGTGGATTTACCTCATCTTACATGCCTGACCTTCCCCCAAAATTAAAATCCCAGCAGAAGAAATATGAGAGCTGCCAGGTGCTGGACTCTGCAAACTGCTTGTAGTCCCAAGCTTGGCCATTGCTGGCACCGCTGCTATTGGGACTACCTGAGCAGCTGATGAAGCGGGTTAGTCAGCAGCTCTCTGAGGCAGGGTTTCCGCCTGCCAATTCTTCACTCAATGAATGTTCCGCAAGAGTGTCAAATGGCAATGGGGTTGCTGCGATCCATGGCGATGCTTTCTGAAAACAAAAACTGACCTGAAATGGTGGAAAAAAGAGCCAACAGAAAGTATCAAGTAGAAAAGAAAACAGCCATCATGGATTTTTTTTTAAATATGAACGAAAGGAAAGAGGAGAGAGATCAATTAAATGATGCCAAACCCAAAAGAGAAAATGCTGGAAAATCCCAGCAGGTCTGGCAACATCTGTGAGGAGAGAAAAGAGCTGATGTTTCGAATCCAGATGACTTTTTGTCAAAGCTAAAAGGGTCACCTGGGCTTGAAACGTCAGCTCTTTTCTCTCCTTACAGATGCTGCCGGATCTGCTGAGATTTTCCAGCATTTTTTCTTTTGGTTTTAGATTCCAGCATCCGCAGTAATTTTCTTTTATTAAACAATGCCAAATATTTGCTACAATTTTGTCATGTCATTATCTTGTATCATTAACAGACATATCCAATGATGTTTACAATGTATACTGACATACAAATATATATCATTTATAACAAGAGTAAACTTGGCAGTAACTTCACTGCAATGTAAATACAAACCTACTTATGACGAATAAATAAACTTTACTTTTACTTTGGCTATAAAACTGTTTTTCGTATGTTTTTACTGACATTATTACTTCAGGAATGCAGTCTCTATCCAAAGCCGGGGTTGGAGTGGAATGGTGTTATCAACTATGCCAGTACTACAATTCTCACCATGCTAAACACTGGGCATGTGTAGTATGGAGAATCGATCAGCAAGACTCTCAGCGCAAAGCCAGGGTGGTGGCCTCAGTGGTTAGAGGGAGGGTTTAAGGGAGTGTGACTGGGCAAAGAAAACCCTGCAAGGCCAAGCACGCAGATCTTCCCCTAAATTTAACTGCGGAATCTCTTTTTTTTTCCTTCAATTTCACACCCAAAAGCCAACCAAACTGGTTGGGCATCAGATAGAGAAACCAGTGATAGGAGGCCACAAGTAGGGCCCCAACAACTGGGAGCAATCAAGACAATAGGGCTTTGGGAGAAGGATGTTGCTGATTATGAGGCAGAGGGAGCTGGAGAATGGAATGGAAAACAATCTGCAGAGGTGCTGTGTGCTAATACATTATCCTATCTTTTCCTTTCATAGATGTTGATCAATGTACGTCTAACATTCTGTTTCTGTTTCTAATTCAAATAGATGTTTTTTAGTAATAGTTGCACCAGAGATACCTATTAATGAGAAAAGAGGGACATCATTTGATATTCTCATCATTATAAAGACAAATATTTGAAACATATGGGATATTTGAGTATCATTCCAACATTTTAAATATTGAATTTTAGTTAGTTAGTTAGTTAGAGGGATAGATAGGAGGTTCTGTGGCAGCAAAAGAGACTCACGGATGGTATGTTGCCTACCGGATGCCAAGGTCCGTGACGTCTCAGACCGTGTTTTCCGGATTCTTAAGGGGGAAGGAAAACAGTCACAAGTCATGGTACACATTGGTACCAACGACATAGGTAAGAGAAGGGACGGGGATTTAAAACAGGAATTTCGGGAGCTGGGCTGGAAGCTGAGAGCCAAGACAAAACATGTGGTCATCTCTGGTACGTTGCCGGCGCCACGTGGTAGCGAGTTGAGGAACAGGGAGAGAGTGCAGTTAAACATGTGGTTGCAGGGATGGTGTAGGAGGGAGGGTTTCAGATACGTGGATAATTGGAACACATTCTGGGGAAGGTGGGACCTGTACAAACAGGACGGGGTGCACCTGAACCAGAGGGGCACCAATATCCTGGGAGGGAAATTTGATACGGCTCTTCAGGGGGGTTTAAACTAATTTGTCAGGGGAGTGGGAAAAGGAGTTGTAGTCCAGAAGTCAGTGTTGAGGGTGGTGAGGTATTGGGGAAGGTATCAGGGTCAAGGGTGGGTACCGGTAGACAGGAAGGTGGGTTGAAGTGTGTCTACTTCAATGCAAGGAGCATCCGGTACAAGGTAGATGAACTTGGGGCGTGGATTGGTACTTGGGACTACGATGTTGTGGCCATTACGGAGACGTGGGTAGAACAAGGACAGGAATGGTTGTTGGACGTTCCGGGGTATAGATGTTTCAGTAAGTGTAGGGAAGCTGGTAAAAGAGGTGGAGGAGTGGCATTGTTAATCAAGGATAGTTTAACGGCTGCGGAAAGGCACTTCGAGGGGGATATGCACACTGAGGTAATATGGGCTGAGGTTAGAAATAGGAAAGGAGCAGTCACGTTGTTAGGAGTTTACTATAGGCCCCCAAATAGTAATAGAGATGTGGAGGAAGAAATTGCTAAGCAGATTATGGATATGTGTGGGGGTCACAGGGTAGTTGTCATGGGGGACTTTAACTTTCCAAATATTGATTGGAACCTTTGTAGGACAAATAGTTCGGATGGGGCAGTTTTTGTGCAGTGTGTGCAGGAGGGTTTCCTGACACAATATGTGGATAGGCTGACAAGAGGTGAGGCCACATTGGATTTGGTACTGGGAAATGAACCGAGCCAAGTGTTAGATTTGATTGTGGGAGAGCACTTTGGAGATAGTGACCACAATTCGGTGTCTTTTGTTATTGCAATGGAGAAGGATAGGGCCGTACGGCAGGGCAAGGTTTACAATTGGGGGAGAGGTAATTATGATGCGATTAGGCAAGAATTAGGGGGCATAAGTTGAGAACAGAAACTGTCAGGGAAAGGCACTAATGAAAAGTGGAACTTTTTCAAGGAACAAATACTGGGTGTCCTTGATAGGTATGTCCCTGTCAGGCAGGGAGGAAATGGCCGAGTGAGGGAACCATGGTTCACGAAAGAGGTGGAATGTCTTGTGAAAAGGAAGAGGGAAGCTTATGTAGGGATGAGGAAACAAGGTTCAGATGGCTCGATTGAGGGTTACAAGTTAGCAAGGAACGAGTTGAAAAAGGGGCTTAGGAGAGCTAGGAGGGGACATGAGAAGTCCTTGGCGGGTCGGATCAAGGAAAACCCCAAGGCTTTTTACTCTTATGTGAGGAATAAAAGAATGACCGGGGTGAGGTTAGGGCCGGTCAAGGACAGTAGTGGGAACTTGTGTATGGAGTCAGTAGAGATAGGCGAGGTGATGAATGAATACTTTTCTTCAGTGTTCACCAAGGAGAGGGGCCCTGTTTTTGAGGAAGAGAAGGTGTTACAGGCTAATAGGCTGGAGGAAATAGATGTTCGGAGGGAGGATGGCCTGGCAGTTTTGAATAAACTGAAGGTCGATAAGTCCCCTGGGCCTGATGAAATATATCCTAGGATTCTTTGGGAGGCAAGGGATGAGATTGCAGAGCCTTTGGCTTTGATCTTTGGGTCCTCGCTGTCCACGGGGATGGTGCCAGAGGACTGGAGAATGGCGAATGTTGTTCCTCTGTTTAAGAAAGGGAATAGAAATGACCCTGGTAATTATTGACCGGTTAGTCTTACTTCGGTGGTTGGTAAATTGATGGAAAAGATCCTTAGGGATGGGATTTACGACCATTTAGAAAGATACGGATTAATCCGGGATAGTCAGCACGGATTCGTGAAGGGCAAGTGGTGCCTCACAAATTTGATTGAATTTTTTGAGGAGGTAACTCAGTGTGTTGATGAAGGTAGTGCAGTTGATGTCATATACATGGATATTAGTAAGGCGTTTGATAAGGTCCCCCATGGTCGGCTTATCATGAAAGTGAGGAGGTGTGGGATAGAGGGAAAGTTGGCCGATTGGATAGGTAACTGGCTGTCTGATCGAAAACAGAGGGTGGTGGTGGATGGAAAATTTTCGGATTGGAGGCAGGTTGCTAGCGGAGTGCCACAGGGATCAGTGCTTGGTCCTCTGCTCTTTGTGATTTTTATTAATGACTTAGAGGAGGGGGCTGAAGGGTGGATCAGTAAATTTGCTGATGACACCAAGATTGGTGGAGTAGTGGATGAGGTGGAGGGCTGTTGTAGGCTGCAAAGAGACATAGATAGGATGCAAAGCTGGGCTGAAAAATGGCAAATGGAGTTGAACCCTGATAAATGTGAGGTGATTCATTTTGGTAGGACTAATTTAAATGTGGATTACAGGGTCAAAGTTAGGGTTCTGAAGACTGTGGAGGAACAGAGAGATCTTGGGGTCCATATCCACAGATCTCTAAAGGTTGCCACTCAAGTGGATAGAGCTGTGAAGAAGGCCTATAGTGTTTTAGCTTTTATTAACAGGGGGTTAGAGTTTAAGAGCCGTGGGGTTATGCTGCAACTGTACAGGACCTTGGTGAGACCACATTTGGAATAATGTGTGCAGTTCTGGTCACCTCACTATAAGAAGGATGTGGAAGCGCTGGAAAGAGTGCAGAGGAGATTTACCAGGATGCTGCCTGGTTTGGAGCGTAGGTTTTATGAGGAAAGGTTGAGGGAGCTAGGGCTGTTCTCTCTGGAGCGGAGGAGGCTGAGGGGAGACTTAATAGAGGTTTATAAAATGGTGAAAGGGATAGATAGAGTGAACGTTCAAAGACTACTTCCTCGGATGGATGGAGCTATTACAAGGCGGCATAACTATAGGGTTCATGGTGGGAGATATAGGAAGGATATCAGAGGTAGGTTCTTTACGCAGAGAGTGGTTGGGGTGTGGAATGGACTGCCTGCAGTGGTAGTGGAGTCAGACACTTTAGGAACATTTAAGCGGTTATTGGATAGGCACATGGAGCACACCAGGATGATAGGGAGTGGGATAGCTTTGTAAGGGACTGAGGAAAATTTGTGGGGAAGACATTTACCAGTGTTCTTTGTCCCTTGTGGGTTTCAGTGTCCTGTTTGCCGGGCGGGCGCTGTGAACAGGATGCTGTTGGTTGAGTGATGTGGGCTGGGCCAATGCCATTGCTCTGGGGGCGGGAGGAAAAAAAGGTGCCAGGAAGTGAAGCAGCTGCAGAGCTGAGGAGGGAGTGTGCAGAAGAGGGACAGCCACGTTTTTTGAAGAGAAGCTTTTCAGAGGCAGTAAAAAGTCAGTTCAAAGTGAATCTTTCTCAGGTAGAACTGCTTGGTTTTTCATGACTGCCGAGGAGGACAGTCTTCAGCGCACTGGACCTGCGTTACTACACAGATAGCTCGCGGCACCTCTGCCTCGTGTGCTTGCTCCATCATCTTCCCTCTCGTAGACCTGCCTGGACTGTGTGTGTGTCGGGGTTAAGTGAGTACTATCAGACAGGAACGGGAACAGGATGTGGTTTTCTTCAGATGTGCACCAACGGATGGGCCCCAACGTTTAAAATTCAAAGTGCTTGGTGATATTCTGAACATTTCTCAGGTTGAAACTGTTAATTGGAAAATCTTCAGTTGGGATTCTTTACTTGTTTATATCTGCTAATTATATTTGTTATTAAATTTTTTTGTTATTCCGTTTACCTTGTTGTTCCAAACCTTTTCTCATTATAAGGTTTATCTCAATAACATTTTTGGAGGCACCGCGCTAAACATACTCAAATCCTTTCCATGCAAGCCTGTACTGGCATTTATGGGTAAACAGGAAATTTAGCCAGCTCACCGTCAACTGCTAGGAATTCAGGATCCTGTAAATCGAACAGTTAAATAGTAGCCCCATATAGTGATCAGCAGGGGGTTACAGCTTGATCTTGGTTTCAGATAAAGCTCGGCACAACATTGTGGGCCGAAGGGCCTGTTCTGTGCTGTACTGTTCTATGTTCTATGAATTTTATGTCTTTAAGAAAGATCTCGGGTGCAAACTTCCACTCTGGAGAGGAAGTCCAATGGCAGGCTGGAAAGTCAGTGAGATATGCCTTAGGCATCTGGATGGCAAAGTGACTAAACTGTAATCTTCCACTTTTCATCTCATTCATTATGCCACCAGAGATGTTGTGTGCCCAAGGACAAAGGTAGCTGTTTCTGGACTCCTAATATCCAATTTGGGTTTCATGGCCAGAATGTTACCTGCTCCAAAACACAATGTGTTGCAATCAGTCAATCAACCCCGAACCACACTGTCACATTCTTTCTGAATTCCTTTAACTAGTAAGATGTTGGATCTTATAGTCAGTCACTGTTTAGTTTCTGAGGAGAACCATAACTCCAGGCAACTAGCCTGTCTCTGTCTCCCACCTTCCCATCAAACATGCTGCAGCTGAAGGAGCTCTGTCCAGGTACAATTGTCTGGCCCTCACACTGTAAACTACTGGAACATTTAAAGATATGGCTTCACAGCTAATTCAATTCTACGTGCCTTCTCCCTTCGTGGAAGCTCTCACTTCTGGGAAGATGGATCACCATGTGACTATCAAGCAACCTACCTTCTGAAGTAACCCTCCATTAGACTTTTGATTCTGCATTCTGGACTCACAGAGAACCATCGTTTGTATTTTTACTGTGGCCTGGCCCTACACCTCTTTCTTTCCCCTATCCTGTTTCATTGTATGAGCAGTAAGAAGTCTCACAACACCAGGTTAAAGTCCAACAGGTTTATTTGGTAGCAAATACCATAAGCTTTCGGAGCAATGCTCCTTCGTCAGATGGAGTGGTCTCTGTTCTCAAACAGGGCACAGACACAGAAATCAAATTACAGAATACTGATTAGAATGCAAATCTCTACAGCCAGCCAGGTCTTAAATGCACAGACAATGTGGGTGGAGGGAGCATTCAACACAGGTTAAAGAGATGTGTATTGTCTCCAGACAGTACAGCTTGTGAAATTGTGCAAGTCCAGGAGTCAAGCTGTGGGGGTTACTGATAATGTGACATAAATCCAACATCCCGGTTTAGACCGTCCTCATGTGTGCGAAACTTGGCTATCAGTTTCTGCTCAGTGACTCTGTGCTGACATTGTCATCAAACCAGCAGACAAAGGAGGGGCCATCGTCATACTGAACAGAACGGATTACTGCAAAGAAGTGTACCGACAACTGAACAACGAGGAACACTACAGACAGTTACCCACAGATTCGACCAAAGAACACACCCATCAACTCAACACTCTGATCAAAACCTTTGATCCGGACCTTCAGAGCACCCTCCGTGCTCTCATCCCACGTACTCCACGCGTTGGAGATCTCTACTGCCTCCCAAAAATACACAAGGCAAACACACCCGGCCGTCCCATCGTTTCAGGAAACGGAACCCTGTGCGAGAACCTCTCCGGCTATGTCGAGGGCATCTTGAAACCCATTGTACAAAGAACCCCCAGCTTTTGTCGCGACACTACGGACTTCCTACAGAAACTCAACACACATGGAGCCGTTGAACCAGGAGCACTCCTCGTCACAATGGATGTCTCGGCACTCTACACCAGCATCCCCCACGATGATGGCATTGCTGCAACGGCCTCAGTACTCAATGCCGTCAACTGCCAGTTTCCAGATGCAATTTTACAACTCATCCGCTTCATCCTGGATCACAATATCTTCACCTTCAACAACCAGTTCTTCATCCAGACACACGGAACAGCCATGGGGACAAAATTCGCACCTCAATATGCCAACATCTTCATGCACAGGTTCGAACAAGACCTCTTCACCGCACAGGACCTTCAACCGATGCTATACACTAGATACATCGATGACATTTTCTTCCTTTGGAGTCATGGTGAGCAATCACTGAAACAACTATATGATGACATCAACAAGTTCCATCCCACCATCAGACTCACCATGGACTACTCTCCGGAATCGGTTGCATTCTTGGACACACGCATCTCCATTAAGGACGGTCACCTCAGCACCTCACTGTACCGCAAGCCCACGGATAACCTCATGATGCTCCACTTCTCCAGCTTCCACCCTAAACACGTAAAAGAAGCCATCCCCTACGGACAAGCCCTCCGAATACACAGGATCTGCTCGGATGAGGAGGATCACAACAGACACCTCCAGACGCTGAAAGATGCCCTCATAAGAACAGGATATGGCGCTCGACTCATCGATCAACAGTTCCGACGTGCCACAGCGAAAAACCGCACCGACCTCCTCAGAAGACAAACACGGGACACGGTGGACAGAGTACCCTTCGTCGTCCAGTACTTCCCCGGAGCGGAGAAGCTACGGCATCTCCTCCGGAGCCTTCAACATGTCATTGATGAAGACGAACATCTCGCCAAGGCCATCCCCACACCCCCACTTCTTGCCTTCAAACAACCACGCAACCTCAAACAGACCATTGTCCGCAGCAAACTACCCAGCCTTCAGGAGAACAGTGACCACGACACCACACAACCCTGCCACAGCAACCTCTGCAAGACGTGCCGGATCATCAACACGGATGCCATCATCTCACGTGAGAACACCATCTACCAGGTACATGGTACCTACTCTTGCAACTCGGCCAACGTTGTCTACCTGATATGCTGCAAGAAAGGATGTCCCGAGGCATGGTACATTGGGGAAACCATGCAGACGCTACGACAACGGATGAATGAACACCGCTCGACAATCACCAGGCAAGACTGTTCTCTTCCTGTGGGGGAGCACTTCAGCAGTCACGGGCATTCAGCCTTGGATGTTCAGGTAAGCGTTCTCCAAGGCGGCCTTCACGACACACGACAGCGCAGAGTCACTGAGCAGAAACTGATAGCCAAGTTTCGCACACATGAGGACGGTCTAAACCGGGATGTTGGATTTATGTCACATTATCAGTAACCCCCACAGCTTGACTCCTGGACTTGCACAATTTCACAAGCTGTACTGTCTGGAGACAATACACATCTCTTTAACCTGTGTTGAATGCTCCCTCCACCCACATTGTCTGTGCATTTAAGACCTGGCTGGCTGTAGAGATTTGCATTCTAATCAGTATTCTGTAATTTGATTTCTGTGTCTGTGCCCTGTTTGAGAACAGAGACCACTCCATCTGACGAAGGAGCATTGCTCCGAAAGCTTATGATATTTGCTACCAAATAAACCTGTTGGACTTTAACCTGGTGTTGTGAGACTTCTTACTGTGCTTACCCCAGTCCAACGCCGGCATCTCCACATCATTGTATGAGTGCAGAAGGGGATGAAGGTTGTAACGCCTCTTTCCGCATGTTGTGTGTGTGTGAAATAAACCAATGCAAAATTTATTTGAACTTATGATCAAGTTGCTGTGCGAATTATTCATAGAGGATTGCAACACTCTAAATTTAAGGAGTGGGAAAAACTTAGGTGGGGGAATCAAAAGTCCAAAACACCTTTCTGTTTACAGACGTGTAAGGAGAGAAGAAATCAGAGTTGTTCAAATTAATCCCACTCCTGTCCGTAACAATCCAATGAAATACGTTTGAATTTTAGTTCCTGTTATAATGTGGAAAAAATGGTTACCGATTTGCACGTAGCAATATCCCATAAACAGCAATTTGATGTTGATGAGATAATCTGTTTCAGTGATATTGGTTAAGACAAATATTAATTTACTTTTGAGGTAAATGTGCATGTATCTTTGTAGGATATCATAGAATCCCTACAATACAGAAGGAGGCCATTTGGCCCATCAAGTCTGTTTGGACCACAAACACACCCAGGCCCTATTCCCAGAATCCCATGCATTTACCCTGCTAATCCCCCTAACACAAGGGTCAATTTCACACAGCCAATCAACCTAACCCGCACATCTTTGGACAGTGGGAGGAAACCGGAGCACCCAGAGGAAACCCATGCAGACAACAGGGAGAATGTGCAAACTCCAAACAGACAGTGCCTGAGGCCAGAATTGGACCTGGGACCTTGGTGCTGTGAGGCAGTAGTGCTAACCACTGTGCCATCGTGCTGCCCTTGAACTATTCAGATTTGATACCAGGACTACTATTGCTGCACTGGCTCAACAAAATTATTTTTTTCAAGTATACCTGGCTAGTTCTCAAGCCCAATTCTACCTGACTGACTTCTAGGCTCAGTCCTGAAAGATAGAGAGAAGTGTTCACAATAACAGAAGCCAGAGGGTGGTTGTAGAGAGTTGTTTTTCAAACTGGAGGTCTGTGACCAGCGGTGTGCCTCAGGGATCAGTGCTGGGCCCACTGCTTTCTGTCATTTATATTAATGATTTGGATGAGAATATAGGGGGCATGGTTAGTAAGTTTGCAGATGACACCATGATTGGTGGACAGTGAAGAAAGTTATCTCCAATTGCAAGGGAACTTGATCAATTGGGCCAGTGGGCTGACGAATGGCAGATGGAGTTTAATTTAGACAAATGCGAGGTGATGCATTTTGCTAGATTGAACCAGGGCAGGACTTACTCAGTTAATGGTAGGACGTTGGGGAGAGTTGCAGAACAAAGAAATCTAGGGGTACGTGTTCATAGCTCCTTGAAAGTGGAGTCACAGGTGGACAGAGTGGTGAAGAAGGCATTCGGCATGCTTGGTTTCATTGGTCAGAACATTGAATACAGGAGTTGGGACGTCTTGTTGAAGTTGTACAAGACATTGGTAAGGCCACACTTGGAATACTGTGTACAATTCTGGTCACCCTATTATAGAAAGGATATTATTAAACTAGGAAGAGTGCAGAAAAGATTTACTAGGATGCTACCGGAACTTGATGGATTGAGTTATAAGGAGAGGCTGAATAGACGGGGACTTTTTTCCCTGGAGCATAGGAGGCTGAGGGGTGATCTTATAGAGGTCTATAAAATAATGAGGGGCATAGACAAGGTAGATAGTCAATATCTTTTCCCAAAGTTAGGGGAGTCTAAAACTAGAGGGCATAGGTTTAAGGGGAGAGGGGAGAGATACAAAAGTGTCCAGAGGGGCAATCTTTTCACACAGAGGGTGGTGAGTGTCTGGAACGAGCTGCCAGAGGTAGTAGTAGAGGCGGGTACAATTTTATCTTTTAAATAGCATTTAGATAGTTACATGGGGACGATGGGTATAGAGGGATATGGGCCAAATGCGGACAATTGGGATTAGCTTAGGGGTTTTAAAAAGAAAAGGCGGCATGGACAAGTTGGGCCGAAGGGCCTGTTTCCATGCTGTAAACCTCTATGACTCTATAACATGACTTCTTGCTCACTTTGAGCAATGCCAGAGCAGAACTGTTAGTCTGTTATAATACATTTAAACTGTTTCTCTGGATACCATGTCCATGACACAGTTCCTTTTTTTAAAAAAATTACAGGTCTTTCAAGGCAGTTAGTTTCTAATAATAAATTGTTTTGCATCACTAATATTGTAATTTTCTCATCCTCTGTAATTACCTCTGCAGCCTGCATTGTTCCATGTAGCAGGAAGGCTGTGCTTCTGGGAATTGAATTCCTTAATTCACCCTCAGCTGGAGAAAAGACAATGCTGTCTATTATGTTGTCACTATATTCTGACTTGAAACCAGATATAAAATGAGAAGCAAGGATAAAGGAGGACTGACTTTCTATATCGTTGAGATTGGCAGTTGCTGGTGTTCTTTGTAATCATAGCCAAGGATTGAGATGCCTCATTTATGTAATGAGACATTTGCACTGGAACTGTTGAACTTATACACTATGTTCTTTGCTGTTTTTAAACCAGTTTTATTTTTCTTGAATTTATACAAAACTTGTCGATTTGTCTTTGTAACATGCAAGAAATCAGCAACAGCAAACTGTTGTTCATATTCAGACTTGCATAATATGAGCCTTGAACAGTACAGCTAAATTTGATATTCACAACTATTCGTTGAAGTGGAAGGATTCTATTTTAAACTTGATACAAATGTGATCGGATCACAAAATCTTTGCAGTGCAGGAGGCCATTCAGCCCATTGGGTCTGCACCGGCTCTTGAATGAGCATTCTACTTAGTCCCACTCCCCTGTCTTATCCCTGTAACCTTGCACATTATTTCTTTTCAGATAACAATCCAATCCCCTTTTCAATACCTTGATCATACCTGTCTCCAACACCCTCTCAGGAAATTTGCCCCAGACCCCATCTGATGAAAAAAGTTTTCCTCACATCATTTCTACTCCTTTTGCCCATTCTTTTGAATCTGTGCCCTTTAGTTCTTGATGTACTCTTCAGAGAGAACAGTTTCTCACTATTTACTCTGTCCAAATGCCTCAGGATCTCGGAACACCTTGGTCCGATCCCCTATCAGTTTGCTTTTTATAATCACATCTCACAATCCCACCAAGAGTTCATTTCTATTGAAGCACCCAAATTTAGATTCCAGATTTCCACTTTACGCTGCATAAGAGATAGTGTTGAGAGAAGGTTTAAAGCTAAAATAGTGAATTCTGCCATTATTTAAGTGTGGCATTTTGGAACCTGTCAATGCCGGTTTCAGTGGAGTTGGGCAGCACACACATTTAGTGCTGCCATTTCCTTTGTTTGATTGCACCAAAGGACCAGGGCTTTCTGTGTTGCCGCCTGCCTCTGAAGCATGGAGCCAATTCACTAATAGCATTCGGGTTTTTTCAAAGCACTCTGGTTTCCTTCTCAAAGGAGAGTTGCAATGAATTATAGGGACTGCTGTTCAATGCCATTACTGTAGTCCTATATTATGAAAATGGAATCCAAGAGCAAAAAAAGAGGGATCACGGGTCATGGATAGGGTACTGCAGGCCTTAATGGAGGACAAGGCAGACAGGAGGAGAGATGCTCTGGTTCCAAGTGGGAGACATGGGGTGGGAATGGAGGTAGGTCTTAAGGACAATCCTCAGAAGGGATTGGAGGCAACTGACACTGTAGCAAGATCAATTTTGAAGCCTGAACCCAATACTTGGATGCAGTACCACAAGAGGTTCAATAACTTTGGTGTTCAGGGTTAGTGAATTAATTTTCACATGATATCTCCCAAACAACCTCTCCTATTGCTCAATGCATCACAGGCTCATCACACCCATCAATAGTCACTCCAACTCACATCGGAATACCAGTGCACCAGTCAGCACAATGTAATGAATAAACTGTGTTCACAAAAGCCTGAATACATGGCATAGATGGACGCCTAGGTCCCTAATCTACTTATTCAAGACCTCAAATACCTGTAATAGCATCCCTTTCGGTCAGCGCTTCAGCAGCCACCAAATAAATCATAATAATGTATTGGCCTCCTTCTGCACTGTAGGGGCATTCTATGATTCTAACCCCCTTCCTGAAACTCCCAAATATCACTGCCACATGCAACAGTAAAATCCAGATCCAGTACTAAGAAAAATCTTTTCCAGAAAAGGTGTTACAGCTATAGACAGATTCTAAAGCAAAACTGCAATATTCCTATCAAATAGGAGCAGAGTACAGAATGTACATAAAGGACAAGGATGGACCATTTGATTTTGTGAATCTGAGAACAGAATGAATTTCAGGGTGCCAAATTATTAGCTTATGTTATTATGGGCACGAGGGTTACAGATGAGATCTCAAAAGTGAAAGAACAGTATTTCATCCCAGTCAGAGGTGTGAAAAAAGTGGTAAAATTCAAAAGGAATGCTTAAGCTTCTGCCTTGGGTTCTGTCGACTCTCCATTTTCTGACTTTTGCCTCTTCTTTTCAACATCATTTCAACTCTGACAATTAACCAGTGTGAAGAAGCCTTAAAATCTCAACTTGTGGAATAAGACCAAGATTCCATTGTGGTTAGTAAACATCATGTTACAACGGAACCTCGGTTTGATACACTTATTAAATAAATAATTTCTTCCCATTGGTGAATAAAAATGCTCCAAGTTCATCATAGAACCTTGTACGAAAAGAATGACTAAAAAAAAAACTTTTTTTTATAATAATAAGTGAGGGGGTGGGGTATCAAGGATGCAGTAAAATGCACTCAGGGAAAATTACTCATAGGCAATTCATAGAAAATTACCTGTACTTAGATACAGGAAATTATTGTTACCAGTATCCACTTGATTAAAATAGTCTACCAATAAATATTCAAGGAATATTTTAACTCTTATCCTTAAAATATGGAAAGGATAGACTGTAATTTGGAAGATCAAATACTAATCCCATTATGCAACTCAACATTCTGCTCCAAAGGCCTTGGCCTATTTGTGTTAGGGATTGACATTTCAAGCCTACAAGTTTGGCAAATTACTCAAAATGGGATTGTTCCATTTTTATTAGATTTTGTCCAGAAAACAGAATCCATCGATACCGATTGAGATCTGCTGGCAAACCATTTTAATGTTATTATTAACAAAATGGATTTGTTTACTCTTATTAAAAAGCACTTTTTGGCAGGGGACTGGTGAAGCCAAGAGTTTTGGCACACCTGTTCTTTAAGCATAAGCAAATAATTTGTATTTATTTAACACCTTGTCAAATTTGATAGTGTTTAACCAACAAAAACAGTTGGTGACCCCTAGTAAGTAAAATATTTTGCATGCCTTGAGTGAACATCCCTGGTATACTCCTCTCCTTCCACATCCTGGCTGTGCAAGCAGTCAGTATATTGTCACTCCAACTCGCATCGGAATACCAGTGCACCAGTCAGCACAATGTAATGAATAAACTGTGTTTACAAAAGCCTGAATACATGGCATAGATGGACGCCTAGGTCCCTAATCTACTTATTCAAGACCTCAAATACCTGTTATAGCATCCCTTTCGGTCAGTGCTTCAGCAGCCACCAAATAAATCATATTAATGTATTTTAAAACTTTCCTGCAGATAGAAGAAATTGAAGTAGATTATGATCTGAGCCCCATTTTGGGGCATTCGGGATCAGACATGCTCCTCTCATGATTGCTCTCATTTAGAATGACAGGGCTCACAGACACTTAAATGGGCCTGAAGAACTAATCTAACGCTCCCCAAAGGAAAGAAGCCATCAGAAAAAAATGACCATCCTCCAGATAGTCTTGTAAACAAGTTTCAGCCGTATTATAGCAACCTGGATATTATAGGAGTCTAGACATTTCTCCTCAATTATGTAACTCCCCTCTGAAAAGTGTACAGAGATGGGTTTTCAAGTTTGGTACAGAAGACTATATGGAACAATATATTTTCTAAATTGTATGGACGTTTATTAAAGAACAGAACATTCAATTTATATCTGAGGGTAAGTCAATTGAAACATTGGTAGTTCTAGGAAAAGGAAGTATAATCTTGTTTCTTATAGAGAATTTAGGTTTAAAAAATGTGACAGAGAGATATTTAAGATATCCATCAATATTTAAACTAGTATTTATATTAAATTCCTGAGTAGAAAGCGACAGAGTCCAGTGAGACATCTCTATCCAAATTAAGGGGAGAACTATCATTGCTATACGACAGTAGCTATATCTTTACCCTGAGAGATGCTGGAGTGAAATTAATGAATCAAAAAATGCTACTCTATGGTTCCAATATTTATACCAAAGAAGAGCTGAACTGGCAGGAATATGTTGATTGTATGCAGTGGACAACATCTTTTGTTTTCATTAACATCCTTCATTTTAGTCAGTATCTTTCAAGCAAACAGTATACTGAGAGGTGCAGATGATCAATACTTTTTTGTTGCACTCAGTTTCCAGGAGTTGATTGACAAGTGCTTTATGGGCATCTTTAAAGTTATCCATTCTTAGATTGTGGCATCTAACAATTTATTTGTACCTTAATGAGGTGATATAAAGACCAGTTCTTGTTTTCCAGGAACTACCTTCTAGAATCATGGAA
The DNA here is from genome assembly GCF_964213995.1 of Mustelus asterias. NCBI lineage: Eukaryota > Metazoa > Chordata > Chondrichthyes > Carcharhiniformes > Triakidae > Mustelus > Mustelus asterias. The sequence goes on from NC_135816.1 coordinate 55,503,326, forward strand.
TTCCTACAGTGCAGAAGAGACCATCGAGCCTGCACTGACTCTCTGACAGAGTACCTTGCACAGACCCTCTTCCCAGCCCTATCCCAGTAATCCCACACAGTTCACACGGCTAATCCATCTAACCTACACATCTCGGGAGCAATTTAGCATGGCCAATCCACCTAATTGCTGGAGGATATACTATATCCTATGCTACTGGATGTCTATATCCTTGAGAACACAATTATGCCCAGGCATGTTGATAAACTTCTGAACCTTTTCCAATTGATGAATTTTTCATCTGTACTTTGTAGGAGAATCACGTAAGAGAATCTTGTAACTTTTTGAATTTATAGCTGGATTCCTTCACAGAGTGAAGTGCAGGAATCAATTCTCAAGATAGCTAGGGATATTAATAAATGCCAACCTTGTCAGAGAAACCTGCATCCTGAGAATGAATAAAAATAACACTTTCCCAGATCTGGCATTTATGACCTTCCAGTCTGGTTCCATCTCATGATTGAGAAAACTGAATTTGGGGCACATTTGAAGTTGAATCTGGGAAATTCCCATTGCAAATGTCCACTTCTAAAATGCTTCTTTGTTGCGCTGCTATAGAATAAAGTGCAATTGAGCAAAACAGGTAATTGCACAGATATCCCCATTTACAGTCATTAAAATGGTAATAACTCAATCACATCATTTTCCCCTGAATCGGTAAACATATCTCAGATACGATTGAGTTTCCTGATAAAATATGTATTGCTTTAGTACAATCTGGGCTCACAGGTGTTGCAATTATTATGTCACGTTGATTGGGACAGAGGGAATGAGGTATGGTTCCTGCATAAATATTAGCATGTTCACCTCACGGAGCAGTTTTAATGATGGCAATTATTTCTCAGCAACATATACACACTGTCAGCTGGAAAATTACCATCAAGAATTTCAAATGAATGTTTTACCACTACTGCAGTACTCGTCTCCCTATAGAAAAGTGTGAAAGTATGCAATCAGGATACATTTTAGCTGAGAAGCTACCTGCTGAAACAGCAGGATCGATTTTGGGCTCCCATTGTGAAACCAGCAGGAGGCGGATGAGTCAATAGTAATGGTGTCTGGTGGAGTCAGTGGGAGGTGCATCCCAGATTCTAGGTCAGCCCTCATGAGCTTGCAGCTGGTGAACAACTGGTGGAAAATGTTCTCCCCGTAGGGAGCTCGTGATTTTGTAGGAGCAGCACTGTGGCACAGTGGTTAGCATTGCTGCCTCACAGCGCGAGGGACCCAGGTTTGATTCCAGCCTTGGGTCTGCAAGAGTTTCCTCCAGGTGTTCCAATAGTTCAAAGAGGTGCAGGTTAGGTAGATTGGCTGTGCTAAATTGTCCCTTAGTGTCCAAAGACATGTAGGTTACGGTACTGCTTCCGGTGCAAAGATCATCACGCTCTGCACAATTCATCCTTCCCATGTGTCGTGCCTGCTGCACAGTCTGTTTTTAACCCTTATACAGTGGACAAAGAATTGCGAGTCGACTTCTTGTTAGTACAGTAATATTTATTCACACACACAATTGATATTAATCACACACACAATCAATACTTAGTTAATTACAGAATCCTAAAGTTCAAGTTCAATACTAGACCTTGACTTAACTTCTGTGCGACTGGCAAGTACCCAGGCAGATATTGGCTTATATCTGCACATTGGTCTCTGTACTCTTCTGCTTAGCCTGGTCCTTTGGTCTGGGCCTGATACTCTAGCTCTGGTCTTCCGTTCATCTTTGGTATGGTGGCTCTCCTCGTGATGGCAGTCGCCGGTGGTGGTCACCGTTGTTGTCGTTCGTGAGAGAGAGAGATTCTTCCGTTGTACTTTTATCCCTCATTGGTTTCGCTCCATATTTGATTATTGCCAATCGATCGATCAGGGCTTGATCGATAGAATCCAATCCGGTACTGCTACACCAATCTCTGGGTGTGTACCCAATGATGTGAAGATGCCGGCGTTGGACTGGGGTAAACACAGTAAGACGTCTCACAACACCAGGTTAAAGTCCAACAGGTTTATTTGGTAGCAAAATCCACTAGCTTTCGGAGCGCTGCTCCTTCGTCAGATAAGTGGGAGTTCTGTTCACAAACAGGGCATATAAAGACACAAACTCAATTTACAAAATAATGGTTGGAATGCGAGTCTTTGCAGGTAATCAAGTCTTAAAGGTCCAGACAATGTGAGTGGAGAGAGTATTAAGCACAGGTTAAAGAGATGTGTATTGTCTCCAGACAGGACAGTTAGTGAGATTTTGCAACCCCAGGCAAGGCGTGGGGGTTACAGATAGTGTGACATGAACCCAAGATCCTGTTGAGGCCGTCCTCATGTGTGCAGGACTTGGCTATCAGTCTCTGCTCAGCGTCTCTGCGTTGTCGTGTGTCGTGAAGGCCGCTTTGGAGAATGCTTACCCGAAGATCAGAGGCCGAATGCCCGTGACTGCTGAAGTGTTCCCCAACAGGAAGAGAACACTTTTGCCTGGTGATTGTCGAGCGGTATTCATTCATCCGTTGTCATAGCGTCTGCATGGTCTCCCCAATGTACCATGCCTCGGGACATCCTTTCCTGTAGCGTATCAGGCAGACAACGTTGGCCGAGTTGCAAGAGTATGTACCGTGTATCTGGTGGATGGTGTTCTCACGTGAGATTATGGCATTCGTGTCGATGAACCGGCACGTCTTGCAGAGGTTGCTGTGGCAGGGTTGTGTGGTGTCGTGGTCACTGTTCTCCTGAAGGCTGGGTAGTTTGCTGCGGACAATGGTCTGTTTGAGGTTGTGCGGTTGTTTGAAGGCAAGAAGTGGGGGTGTGGGGATGGCCTTGGCGAGATGTTTGTCTTCATCAATTACATGTTGAAGGCTCTGGAGAAGATGTCATAGCTTCTCTGCTCTGGGGAAGTACTGGACAACGAAGGGTACTCTGTCCGCCGTGTCCCATGTTTGTCTTCTGAGGAGGTCGGTGCGGTTTTTCGCTGTGGCGCGTCGAAACTGTCGATCGACGAATCGAGCGCCATATCCTGTTCTTATGAGGGCATCTCTCAGTGTCTGGAGGTGTCTGTTGCTATCTTCCTCATCTGAGCAGATCCTGTGTATACGGAGGGCTTGTCCGTAGGGCATGGCTTCTTTAACGTGTTTCGGGTGGAAGCTGGAGAAGTGGAGCATCGTGAGGTTATCCGTGGGCTTGCGGTACAGTGAAGTGCTGAGGTGACCGTCCTTGATGGAGATGCGTGTGTCCAAACATGCAACCGATTCCGGAGAGTAGTCCATGGTGAGTCTGATGGGGTGGGATGGAACTTGTTGATGTCATCATATTAGTTGTTTCAGTGATTGTTCACCATGAGTCCAAAGGAAGAAAATGTCGTCGATGTATCTAGTGTATCGCATCGGTTGAAGGTCCTGTGCGGTGAAAAGGTCTTGAAGATGTTGGCATATTGAGGTGTGAATTTGGTCCCCATGGCTGTTCCGTGTGTCTGGATGAAGAACTGGTTGCTGAAGATGAAGACATTGTGGTCCAGGATGAAGCAGATGAGTTGTAAAATTGCATCTGGAAACTGGCAGTTGTCGGCGCTGAATACTGAGGCTGTTGCAGCAATGCCATCGTCGTGGGGGATGCTGGTGTAGAGTGCTCAGACATCCATTGTGACGAGGAGTGCTCCTGGTTCAACTGCTCCATGTGTGCTACGTTTCTGTAGGAAGTCCGTAGTGTCACGACAAAAGCTGGGGGTTCTTTGTACAACGGATTTCAGGATGCCCTCAACGTAGCCGGAGAGGTTCTCGCACAGGGTCCCATTGCCTGATACGATGGGACGGCCGGGTGTGTTTGCCTTGTGTATCTTCGGGAGGCAGTAGAGATCTCCAACGCGGGAGTACGTTGGATGAGAGCACGGAGGGTGCTCTGAAGGTCCGGATCAAAGGTTTTGATCAGAGTGTTGAGTTGACGGGTGTTGACGGGTGCAGTCACGGGCATTCAGCCTCTGACCTTTGGGTAAGCGTTCTCCAAAGCGGCCTTCACGACACGCGACAACGCAGAGTCGCTGAGCAGAGACTGATAGCCAAGTTCCACACACAGGAGGACGGCCTCAACCGGGATCTTGGGTTCATGTCACACTATCTGTAACCCCCACGACTTACCTGGGCTTGCAAAATCTCACTAACTGTCCTGTCTGGAGACAATACACATCTCTTTAACCTGTGCTTAACGCTCTCTCCACTCACATTGTCTGTACCTTTAAGACTTGATTACCTGTAAAGACTCGCATTCCAACCATTATTTTGTAAATTGAGTTTGTGTCTTTATATGCCCTGTTTGTGAACAGAACTCCCATTTACCTGATCAAGGGGCAGTGCTCCGAAAGTTAGTGGCTTTTACTACCAAATAAACCTGTTGGACTTTAATCTAGTGTTATGAGACTTCTTACTGTGTACCCAATGGCCATGCCTGTAGGTGCCAGGGGCATGTAAGTCACGTACCTCCCTCCCAAAAAAGGGGTTAAGGCTCCCTTGCGTCTGGTAGACAACCCGGTTTGACCAGAAAGTGTCCATTGTCTTTGAGATGGCCTATGTCCTGTGTATTCGGAAGTCATGGTGTGGAGCAGTGCTCCGAAAGCTTATGGTATTTGCTACCAAATAAACCTGTTGGACTTTAACCTGGTGTTGTGAGACTTCTTACTGTATTCGGAAGTCTGCAGCTGCAACCTTTTTTTTATCTCTGTCTAATTTATTTTAAGGCTGCAGCCTGTCCGTTTCTGTACTTGGCCAATTATCCCAGCGTGCTTTGTAAATCGCCGTCTTAGATGGCCTGTTTGGTCACACAAGTTAACAGGGAAAACTTCACTACCATCTTGTACTCAATGCCTCCAAAGCTGCTACAGACCTCAAATCTACTTTTTCTTCCTGTCTGTACTTGCTGCATCCTGTTGCCATCTTTGGGAGCTGGCTCTCACAAGGAGAGAGTTGAAAGTCTTACCCCAGGGTGCAGATCAATCCACACCTACTTCTCTTGAAAAAGATCATTGTGTTCAGCAGGAGAAAAACAGCACAGCTGGAGCACTTGCCAATCCAAGAACACTCGATGTAAGAGATACAGCAATCAACATTGGAAATGGTGAAGCTTGAATTTAGTAATATATCAGGGTTTTTAAGCATCTTCTCTTTTTCTATTTAACTCTTTCAATCTTACACCTACTCACTTCCCGAACACAATAATCCAGTCAATGGTCGGGCATACAATTGCAATTGATACAACATCATTACCCTTGTCCTTTTCCCTTTTTTTTGCCCATCTGAAGACTCAGATGCAGGTTCTAGGCAGAGTAACACGATGAAAACCGCAATGATTATACATTGTCACCCATTTTTACAGCGCCAGGAATGAATGAAGAAATTGGCATATCATATGAGCTTGTTATCAAAAAAATTAATTGAGGCAAATGGTATAGACACATTTGAGGGCAAGTTAGGCAAGTACATAATGGAGAAAGGAATAGAAGGATATGTTGAGAAGGTTTAAAGTTTTAAAGTTTAAAGTTTGTTTATTAGTGTCACAAGCAGGCTTACATTAACACTGCAATGAAGTTACTGTGAAAATCCCCAAGGCATCACAGTCCGGTGCCTGTTTGGGTACATTGAGGAAAGATTTAGCATGGTCAACCAGCACGTCTGTCAGACTGCTGAAATAAGTTAGATAGGTTATGATGAAATAGGTTAGATAAAATAATGTGAGGTTTATGTGGAGCATAATCACTGACAAATATTAATTAGATAGAATGGCCTGTCCCTACCCTATAAATTCAATATAATTCTGTATAGTTTGAAGGAAATAATTTGAGGAACTCACTGAGCACAAGAGAGATGCTGCATCAATGAGATGAAGGCTTGACTTGGATGTCCTGGGGGCTCTCCTGACACAGATAGGTGGGAGGGCCAAATGACAGTTCTGTAGCTGGGGCAGTTGTGCAAGAAGAATGGAAAATGATCCCAAGCTGGGACTGTTCTTGCGATTACATCACCAAAGGTCTCATGGTGATCCCACTTACCTGCAGATACGTTGTTCTTTAGGGGTTAAATTTTCAGGCTGGGGCTGGCATGAAGGCAGGCAGGCACCGAAATCAGTCCATTTTGAGGCAATCACCCTGCACTCTCTCTCGTCTGAAAAGGCAGACTGTTGCTTCTTCAGTCCATGGCCTTCTTCAGTTCTTCATGGCCTTCTTTCAGCCCTCCAGCTTCAAGTAGCCATTCACCACCCTTTATTGGATGATGAGCCCGCTCACTTTCTGACCACTAGTTGGCTAATTCGAGGAAAATCACCGGCAATGACTGTTCTGATACAATGTGGGGTTGTGACCTCTATTTGATGGCCAGGCCCTAATGCTCTCAGGGAGAATCCTGCTACCAGTGAATTTACAGGACTAGAGTGGCTGTGACGAATTTCCAAACTCAAATCTTAAGATGACAACTCCTCTGTACCCTGTGACCCCCTGAAACAATGTCCATCTTAGTGCTAGGAAGTTGAATTGCTACAGTCTTCAGCTGAGTCCTCTCAAACTTGAGCCACATGGACATCTCTTTATCCTTTCAGTAAGTGGCGGTGGTCCACCTCCTCTCAGGTTGCAGGTAGTGGAGGAGCAATGCATAGAAGCACTGGTAGAACAGGTAAAAGAACATCTGAGGCAGACTCTAAGAGCTGACACCAGCATGATAATGTGGGGGACTTCAATCAGCTTTCCAACTACAATGGATTTTGAAATTTTACTTGTGGAGGCTTTTCCTTTAATAGCTGGTGAATCTACAATCTGAAATGATAGGTATGAAAATGTTGCTGTTTGGGCAGTTGCTGTACATTATAGAACTAGCTGGTTAATGCAAGGGGGCAAAGATTCTTCAGCTTCAGTTCTATTCACTGAGTTCCTCTGTACTGTTCTGGCAGCAGGGAATTGTAAGACTTCTTTCCATTTCCTTTCCACTCTCCGTGTCAATGGTGTCTTCTCCCTCACCTTGCTAAAGGAGCTACCTCCCATGCTGACCCCATGTTGTACAGTAAAATTTATGCAGCACGATTGGACACTGTTCGTGCAGAACTGGAGAAAGCCACTAAACCGGTCTCAGCATTTGCGTCGTTAAGTGGAATTTATCGATCCCCTGGAGGTGGGTTCAGAGGTGGGGGTGTTTGGTTGCCATGTGATCAGGCACGAAGGTGTGGGCTGGAGATTCCATTTAGTCCACAGCGGGAAGGTCCAAGGATGTCCTTCCTGGCCTGAGGCCAATTGAGGTTCCTAAGTGACCAATTAAGGGTCAGTTAAGGGTCAGGGGGAGGTCGTGTAAGCAGATACGATAGTGACTTTTTAAGGGGCGTCTTGACAAATACATGAATAGGATGGGAATAGAGGGATATGATCCCCGGAAAGGTAGGGGGCTTTAGTTCAGTTGGGCAGCATGGTCGGTGCAGGCTTGGAGGGCCGAAGGGCCTGTTCCTCTGCTGTAATTTTCTTTGTTCTTTGTTCTAACGGACACTTAAGAAACTTATTCTGCCACCGCTGGTATTAAACTAGTAAGGTAAAACTGATGGCCCATGCCTACAGCCTGATAGGTGGGAGTGTTGCTTTCTCTTCTTTCTTTAAAGGGTTCCCCGATCAGCACAGAAAGTTAAAATCACCCAGGTGACCCCCCATCTCCCCACAGACAAGGAGGACCAGTCACAGAAGCATCCCCCATCCAACCTCTCACTCCAACACAATCACAACAGCAGAAGCAATGGGGCTGTCTCCTTCCCACCACCACAGTGCCAACATCAGGACCTTGCAGACATTGGGGCTCTCCCCTCTCCACGCGACTTGCAGGCATCAGGGCAACTCATCCCCCTCACTCACAGTCTTGGAGACACTCTCCCTCCTCACAGGCATCCACCCTCCCTGATACACATAAGGGGAACCCTCCCATGGGGCTCCTCAGAGGGCCAACCCCTGACACTGCCTTTGCACAGGTTGGCACTGCCAGGTTGAATTTTCAAGGTTGGCAGTGTCAATATGTGCCAACCTGTGCCAACTTGGCAGTGCAAACATGTGCCAAGCAGCTATGCCAGGACATTGCACGAGCACGGGTGTGTCCCTCTCCCCCCTCCCGCCACCGCTCCCCCCCCTCCTCCCCCCAGAGGTTATACTTACTTTGGTACCCCCAGCAGGATCCCCTTGACTGTTTTCCATCCTCTCAGAGCAGTTGCGAACCTTGCCAATGTGATGTCATGTCGACGAGGTTTCAATATTCTGCCAGGGGCGATCATGTGACAGAGAGACCCCTGAATAGTATTAAAATTTAGTTAGATGTATTTAAATGAGATTCTCACCCAGAAAAAAAGTCAAAGGTGAAGGGCGAGGAAACTCTGGAAAGACGATTCTCACCGGTGAGAATCGCGTTTCCCGACTCTCATGATATTTTCACCTGCATCACTGTTCTCGCTGGTGGCTCATGCGGGTACAAAATCGCCCCCATTGTTTCAGGACCACAGTCGGCTGCTTGTATATTCCTGAAGCTGACTGGAGTATAATGGTGCTACTGCTCAAAGTAGGCTCGAGGAGTTGTCATAATCCAGCCTTTAACTCATACAGGATCAAACAGTGGGACAAAACGGTTGACTGACAGAATATAATAGTGTCATGTCATCTGCCTGATGCTGTGGGTCATCACATAGCAATTGAATATTAATTGACTGATATCATTCAGAATTCCTGAAAATGGTAATGTTGTAAGAAGCAGCATATAGCATGATGTGGTTGAAATCAATGTTATTCTGGATTTGAAGAATCCAGCTTCAGAATGAACAACAGAGCTCTATCCTACTGTCTCTCTTTGTCCATGAGATACATTCTGGTCAGCAAGATACCAGTCAAATGCTTAATATGAGCTTGAGCTGCATTGTCTGATGTTACCAATATCACCTGAGGCACCCAGGAGACAGCCAAAGACAAAGAAAGTCAGGGGCTTTGACTGCAACATTCAGTACTGTGCTAATCCATTGCAAATCAGCTCAAAGGATGCAACACAATTCTGTCATACTCTCATTTCACGCTGTTTCTCAAAGTACTTCAAATACATCTCCTGGGCTTCCAGACTCCATTGGGAGGGTAAGGATTGCTCCTAACATGTATCCTTCTATTTCCTTTCTCTGCAACATATTCTTCCTCTTTCCCTCCCCCTGACCTCGAGAATGGGATACCCATCAATACCCCCATGAAGACACAACTGCAAAGTCAAACCCGCTTTCACAGCCTAGAGCCTAGAACAGCAAGTGAGGCCCCTTTCAATAAGGCGTGTAATGTTCCTTACAGCTTTATCCAAGAGCAGCTGAGGATTCTTTTTAAATAGTGTTGAAATGGCTGCCTAACAACTCCTGCGACCATAGTTTGTGGAAACAGGAAAACGCTGCTTGTCAGGGAGTGAGGTTGGCAGATTTTGTAGATATGCTAATGAAGCCATGCCGCTGATTTTATTCATGATGCTTCTGCCTTGTTCATACCGGACCACTAAAATTTTCAACCCCTAGTTTCTGCAACCAACATAAATTATGACGGATGAACGGACATACTGGGTGGTATTTAATTGGGCCTGTAAGAGCATCATGGAATCCCTACAGAGCAGAAGGAGGCCATTTGGCCCATCGAGTCTGCACCGACCACAATCCCACCCAGGCTCTATTCCCGTAACACCACATATTTACCCTGCCAATCGCCCTGATACTAGGGTCAATTTAACTTGGCCAATCAACCGAACCCGCAAATCTTTGGAAACTGGAGCACCCGGAGGAAACACACGCAGACACAGGAGAATGTGCAAACTCCACACAGACAGTGACCCGAGGCTGGAATTTAACCCGGGTCCCTGGCGCTATGAGGCAGCAGTGTTAACCACTGTGCCACCATCCCGCCCCAAGCATGAAACAAGGTGGGTGGGGGACATAATTAGTCAGCAACTGGAATCTTGGTTTGCGGACATTGGATTGAATGTGAGAAATTCAGTCAGTGGTGTTTCAGCAGTGCAGTGGCCATCGTGCCATCCAGAGGCAGGACCTATTTACAATGTATTTGTATACCACTCATTAAATGGGAACTTTACTAAATTAAGTCCTACCTTGAAGGTTAATTCAGTGACACGTGGGAAACTCATGTCTCCTGACAATTTGTCGAATGCACCAGGCTAGGTTTGGATAATTGGATCTGAAGTGAGGTTTGGTCTATTACTGATATATGATAACACTAACATATTGGGCGCGATGTTCCTGGCAATTCACGCCCCTCCACTGCTGCAAGCGAGAACAGAGGATTTGGCGCAACGAGAACAGCCGTAAGATTCCACCCATTGGTCTTGCTCCCTCAGATCCATCCTCCTCCAGCAGCTGCCAGGGCGCCTAGTACCCTCCCTTGACACCTGAGGAGGAGCCACAGACAAATCCACCAGCATCACACCCTCTCTTACTAAAAGGCACCAGTGCAGATACAAAGCACGTTGGTGGGCATTAGTTTATCAGCTCAGATGGTAGCGCCTCATGCAGAGGGCACAGCACGCTCACATGATTAGCTGGCTCAGACAATGAGTGCCCAAGGCACCAGTTCTCAGAGGACAGCTGTAGACCAGGATGAGTCTGAGGCAGACAATGAGCCTCTGGATGAGATCCCTGAGGATCTGAATGCCATGGTCTCAGTCATTGAGGATTCCATGAGGGGCTTGAGTGCTGCGTTGACCCTGAGCACCCTGAGCGCATGTCCACCTCCATTGGCTACTTTCATAGTCATTGAGTCATAGACGTTTACAGCATGGAAACAGGTCTTCGGCCCAACTTGTCCATGCTGCCCCTTTTTTTTAAACCCCTAAGTTAGGCCCAATTGCCCACATTTGACCCATATCCCTCTTTCATGGAGAAGCAGCTCATGATACGGCACTTGGACCTACAATCCCACACACTTTCAGTGAACTCATGACGCTACCAGTGTGAGAGATAGCTGAGGCACCTAGTCCCTCTGCTAAGTACACGTCTATCAATGGTGGGGAGGTGCAGGCATACCTCATGCTGGTGGATAAGCTTCTGTCATCTTTGTGGGCTCCTCTCACGGTGCTCCAGATAAGGACAGCAGCTCCGCCGTGCCTCTGCCAGTGACGTTGCATCATTTGAGGCTGCAACAACTGAAGAATGCCCAACCGTGTGGTAGGGTGCACCCACTCAGGCAGAAACTGCTAGGCTTGGCATCCAGTGGACGACTGCAAAGGTAATCTGGGCTGGCATGACAACAGAGTCAGCAATCTGCCTCCATGCCATTGCCAGTGTGGGGGTTAAGTGGTGTGAGGGGGCTCCAAGATATGGTACTCACAAGTGCAAGTTTAAGGGTCTGGATCGCTGCCTGTACACTCTGGCAGTGGGGTAGTGACCTCTTCTGTGATTCCTTCCACCTTGCCTGGCCTGCACTCCTCCCCATGCCTGCACCTCCCCTCCCACAGATCTCTCCCTGCAACGCTACCTGCAAACCCCTGGACACTTTTCTCTTTTCTTCTTTGGAGGCCACCATCACCTTCCGCGCCCCCCCCCCCCCCCCCTCCACCCCCGCGGTGGAGTACACAGCCCCCTTTGGCTGAACTGCAGATGGCGCTGCCCCACGCACTGAAGGTTGCACTTGGCAGAAATGCCCCAAGAGAGTTGACAAAATAAAAGATTCCTCAAAACAAAGCTAACACGCAAATACTTCAGCTGAAAGCACTGGAAAAGATTTGAAATCTCAGCAATAAAGCAGCAGCAAACTCTCACCTGAACTCCAAAAAACTCACACAGCCAATATTCCCGTTCCCTTCTCGCCTCCCCTTGGATGGGAAATGTGAAAAAGCAGATTGGCCGACTGTCCTCCTTGCATGTGTGATGGGCACTAAATCACATGGGCAATTGTGAAATTCCAATCAATCAGGTTGCCAATGGGCTTAATGACCTGTTAAGTTGTCAGAGGGTGCGCGCAGTGGTCAGAAGCGTGAAGAGGTCAGAACATCCACTCAAATAACCAAAAATTCTGGCCCAAGAGATGCTCTGCCAGAAGTAAAAGGGGATTAATGGGAAATAATTCATGGAAGGCGTCAAGGGGGATGGAGTGTGTGGGCGGATATCTCCCAACCCGCCCAGGACGGGTTTCGAAGCAGTCAGTCACAGAGAATCTGACGGGAGCCAAAATGTCAGATACCCGCCGGTGTAAAATCACGTAGCAAATCTCCCAATGGCAGGTTAATGGCGAGTGTGTCTTCCTGCTGGCTGGTGGTGTGAACCCCATTTGCATTCGTTTGCATCTCATTGATGCTCATTAATGCAGCTGCCTGCCAGCATCCTGTCAAAGCTTTCAGTCTTGCATCGTACCAGCAGGAAGTCACATTGGCATCAAACCTGATTAATAGAGTGGAGGGCACAATGTGGTCCTCAGTTCAACAGAGACTTCGAGGTGAGTGCAGCAAAGCCTTACTACCATAATGCTGCGCTGCTCCTGATACGCTGTACAATACTCTGCCAGTGCAGACCACTTCCCGCCTCCAACTCCACGCTGCTGCTGAATCCATGGACCCTCCGCTGTCACCGTCTAAGATCAGCACTGCACTTAGAGTTGTGGAGTACAGGGGTGTCCTTGCCCCTGGTGCCACACACCAGTGCTTATCAATACAGCACTGTGCGGCCGGACTCATGCAGCCACCACAACAAAGGTCCGAAATTCGACTGGGGTTGGCGTGCCGGGAGACCGGGAGGGTGGGTTATGCAATGACAAAAGCAATTGGAAGCAATGTGGAAAGAGGGCTTAGCAAGGAGGGTAGTGGGGGAAGGATGAGGGCTCATAATAGCTCGCAGAGGGACAAGGAAGAGGATGAAGCTGTTGAACAAGGAAAGGCAGCAGGAAAACTGAGGGGATGGAAGCTGGACTCTGACAAGGGGCTGCATGAAACACAAGCTAACAAGGGGATCTAATGAACAGCACATGTATTACAGGAAGGGAATGGATGTGAACTGCAGATGGGGGGGGGGGGTCTGTTAGTGTGGCACATTAGGGATGGTTCACACAAACACTACAGTGCTTTGTGGAAGTCACTATTGACCTTAGTCCTCTTTAGAAATGGAAACTATGTCAAGGCTCCTGTTTAAATTCAGGGGGCTGGCGAGACAGGAGTCAGTGTGCAGTCATTCCTGCTGTGAAATGGAAAGGAGTCACAGATGATGGGGCATCCAAAAGATATGTGGATCTCACATTCTGAAGGCAAAGGTATGGGAGACTCTGGGGTTCCTTCACTCATTGGTGCCACTACAGTGGACAGGGTCCAGGTCAATTATACAAGATTCAAACCCCAGTGAAGGAGAAAGTGGCCAACAATACCATTTTTAGAATTCTGCATTGAATGAGTAACAGTCTAGCATATGTTGTAATGATACAGCAACTGTTTATAACCTTCCCTGGGGTGATGACTCAGTACTTGTACCGGGATCCCTCTTTTTAACTCCACTGGGCTTATTTTGGGTTTGGTTCTCCGTCACCCAAACCCCAGCAATGCCCGAGTGATTCTCTCTCTCGCCGATGGAACAATGGCCACCTTGCGTCTACTTCACTAGAGTAGCGCTCCCAAGAGAGAGAAAAGGAAACTGCTGCCTATCCACTACCTGGCAGCCTTTCCTGAGTGGGCGGTTTCGAAGCGCTCAGTTCTAGACTCCGGAATTATGGTAAGGAATATTTATATTGTGACTTAGTCAGAGATCATTGGTGAGAAATTGAAAAGATCAAAACGGACTCCAATGGAAGTCAAAGATATATATATATATATTTATTAAAACATCAAGGTCAATCACCAAACACCAGGAAAACAACACACCATGCCTTATGCTCTATAAGACTATAGCTATGGAAGGAATACTAAAACGGACACACCGGAATGCTTACTTTACACAGGTTTACCATGTCTTAAACTATGAAAGGTGCATGCAAACGCCCCCCCTTTCCCCAAAGCCTCATCCACTATGATGATCTCGGGAACTTCGCGAATTACCAGGGGATACTCACAATCCTAGTTTAAATTGCTCAGTGGGCTTCGGGCTGCGTGCTGGAGATGAACGAGAGGCAGGAAACAGGAGGGGAGTGCTGTCATGCTGGTCCAAAGAGAAAAAGAGAGAGATGGCCGGCCTGGCCATCCTTTTATATTGTAAAACTTGAATTTTTTTCCTGCCAACTCCGCCCCCTTCCAACCGGCAGTTCCACAGACAAAGGCTTGCTAGTGTTATATGCAGCTGCGATCTTACAGTCCATAGAGACCAGATGATCCCATCCCAGGTGATAGGTCTCTTGCTGTCCTTTATTGTTCCATCGGAGATCGTTTAATTGTTTTCCCATTATGTAAATGGGCTGTCTCTTCTTAGAGACAGGATGTATGTGCATTTAGAACGGAACAATCTCATTAGTGACAGACAGCATGGTTTTGTAAGAGGGAGGTCGTGCCTTACAAATTTGGTGGAGTTTTTTGAGGAAGTGACAAAAACGGTTGATGAAGGAAGGGCCGTGGATGCCGTCTATATGGATTTCAGTAAGGCATTTGACAAAGTCCCACATGGCAGGTTGGTTAAGAAGGTTAAGGCTCATGGGATACAAGGAGAAGTGGCTAGATGGGTGGAGAACTGGCTTGGCCATAGGAGACAGAGGGTAGTGGTCGAAGGGTCTTTTTCCGGCTGGAGGTCTGTGACCAGTGGTGTTCCGCAGGGCTCTGTACTGGGGCCTCTGCTATTTGTGATATATATAAATGATTTGGAAGAAGGTGTAACTGGTGTAATCAGCAAGTTTGCGGATGACACGAAAATGGCTGGACTTGCGGATAGCGAAGAGCATTGTCGGGCAATACAGCAGGATATAGATAGGCTGGAAAATTGGGCGGAGAGGTGGCAGATGGAGTTTAATCTGGATAAATGCGAAGTGATGCATTTTGGAAGAAATAATGTAGGGAGGAGTTATACAATAAATGGCAGAGTCATCAGGAGTATAGAAACACAGAGGGACCTAGGTGTGCAAGTCCACAAATCCTTGAAGGTGGCAACACAGGTGGAGAAGGTGGTGAAGAAGGCATATGGTATGCTTGCCTTTATAGGACGGGGTATAGAGTATAAAAGCTGGAGTCTGATGATGCAGCTGTATAGGACGCTGGTTAGGCCACATTTGGAGTACTGCGTCCAGTTCTGGTCGCCGCACTACCAGAAGGACGTGGAGGCGTTAGAGAGAGTACAGAGAAGGTTTACCAGGATGTAGCCTGGTATGGAGGGTCTTAGCTATGAGGAGAGATTGGGTAAACTGGGGTTGTTCTCCCTGGAAAGACGGAGAATGAGGGGAGATCTAATAGAGGTGTACAAGATTATGAAGGGGATAGATAGGGTGAACAGTGGGAAGCTTTTTCCCAGGTCGGAGGTGACGATTACGAGGGGTCACGGGCTCAAGGTGAGAGGGATGTTTTTTACACAGAGGGTGGTGGGGGCCTGGAATGCGCTGCCAAGTAGGGTGGTGGAGGCAGGCACGCTGACATCGTTTAAGACTTACCTGGATAGTCACATGAGCAGCCTGGGAATGGAGGGATACAAACGATTGGTCTAGTTGGACCAAGGAGCGGCACAGGCTTGGAGGGCCGAAGGGCCTGTTTCCTGTGCTGTACTGTTCTTTGTTCTTTGTTCTCCTCGCTCTGGGACAAGGCCATTATCACCTGTATTGAGTCCAGACCAGGTGTATTGTCTTGCTGCCGGCCTAGTCTGGTGATGTCGTCAGATACTTTTTGTGCTGCTGATAACCTAATCAGCAGTCTGTCTGGTTTCTGGCTGCTTGCAATTTTTGGACAGGGCCCCTTCACACACACACACACACACACACACAGGCTGGCTGAGCTCCCTGGGAAATTTTTGGTCAAGTCCTGCAGCCAAATGTGGCCATTTCACAGTTCTTTAGGGTTCAAGTCCTTTTCCCAGCTCATAAAAAGGCCTGAGTTGCCCGAAAAACTTACATACTTCACCAATAGGGAGCCATTGAATTTGAAACTCATGGCCATCATGGATTATGGAGCACCCGAGCCAGTGATTTGACCATGTGTACTGCTGCCCTGATGAGCACCATTCATTAAAACACCAAATTGTGCTGGGGTACATTTTATCATTAGGAAATCACATGGAGAAGGGGTATCGTCCTGAATGTCCAAATCAATCTGTTGGACCCTCTCTCCATGGGAATCAATGGCTACAATGCCCTGGGCCCCAATTTCAAGAACTACCCGGGGTTTGAGAATTGGATTATTAACCTTTGTAAAGCATAGGATGGGATCCTCCAATATTCAGACCAAGCCTATCCCCTTAGACTGATGTCAGGACCTAACTTCAGCTAGGACCTAAAGTCAACTTTTAGGAAATTTCCAACCCCAAGTTTGAAACCGGGGAATCTCGGACTTAAAACTTACAGACTGTGATCAAAGATTTGTCGTCTCCAGAAGTTTAAATCTGTGTTTTGGTATCGCTGACAGTAAATGGTCCTTTTATAATTATAAATTAAAATAGACATTTGAGACAGAACTATAAGCATAGGGTTCTGCAACAGTTAAAAGACCATCTAAAATGTGCCTTTTCGAGATCACATCTGGAGTGCCATTTGAAGTGGATTATAACTCTGGCCCCAAATATAGACTATGCTCGATTGGGAGCAGTCCCTCAACAAACACCCTCACCTGAGTTCAAGGCAGCAACTTCACACAGACACTTATTTTGAGTCTGAGAAAGTGAACCATGTCTCATACAAGAAAAGCAAGTATTAAGAGATATTTGGTGGAATTTTCTGATCCCGCCTGCCACGGGAATCGTAGTGGGCGGGGATGGACCATGGAAAGGCTCGTTGACCTCGGGCAGGAATTCCCGGCCTTGGGGTGAGTGCAGCTGGAAAACCCAGCCCATTATCTTTTCCCAGATAACCTGTTGTAGTAATTCAGCCACATACTGGTTTCTGTCACCAACACCATTTATTGTGAACAAAAGGAAAAGGCTGCTCCTGAGGCTTACATTTAGGTGGACTTCACTTCAGGATCTACAACTCTAGTCTGGGGTGGCACGGTAGCATAGTGGTTAGCACTGCTGCTTCACAGCTCCAGGGACCTGGGTTCGATTCCCGGCTTGGGTCACTGTCTGTGTGGAGTTTGCACGTTCTCCTTGTGTCTGCGTGGGTTTCCTCCGGGTGCTCTGGTTTCCTCCCACAGTCCAAAGATGTGCAGGTTAGGTTGATTGGCCATGCTAATATTGCCCTTAGTGTCCTCAGATGCATAGGTTAGAGGGATTAGTGGGTAAATATGTAGGGATATGGGGGTAGGGCCTGGGTGAGATTGTGGTTGGTGCAGACTCGATGGACCTAATGGCCTCTTTCTGTACTGTCGGGATTCTATGATTCTTTGATTCTGGGTAAAGTTACAGGCTTAAGAACCCCTCATGACTGCTTCCTATGGGTGATCCTCTGCTCACTTATTAAGGTAGCTCATATTCCACGAAGCCCATGGATAGATCTCAGGGAGGTGATGGCTGAATGGCATTATCACTGGACTATTAATCCAAAAACTCAACTAATGTTCTGGGGACCAGTGTTCGAATCGAACCATGCCAGATGGTGGAATTTGAATTCAATTAAAAATATCTGGAATTAAGAATCTACTGATGATCATGAAACCATAGTCGTTTGTGAGAAAAACCCATTTGGTTCACTAATGTTCTTGAGGGAAGGAAATCTGCCATCCTTTCTGGTCTGGCTTACATGTGACTCCAGAGCCATGGCAATGTGGTTGACTCTCAACCGTCCTTGGGCAACTAAGGATGGGCAATAAATGCCGGCCAACCAGCGACGCCCATGTCCCACGAATGAATAAAAAACAGATCTGTTGATTACCGACCCCCACCCCACCGATCTTGGTGACCATAATAACACGTGTTAAATAAATTTGGCCAAGTTATAATTCGAAAATCCCATTCTGCCCACAGTCACCATTACTGATACCAGCTTTTTAATCCCAGATTTATTTAATTGCCTTTAGAAAGGCAATTTAGCTACCACGATGGGATTTAAACTCCATCTGCAGATGAGTCCAGGTCTCTGGATTACTAACTGAGTAACATAACCACTATGCTACTGTACCCTCATCTGCTTAGAGTAATAAGATCAGTATAATTAAAAGCAGATAGAATGAGGTAATAATTCCAACTTTGCACTCAGCAACCTGTGATTTTCTGTCCCGTGACTTTAACAGATGATAAATCACAGGCTGCAGAGTGGAGTTTTTACCTTGGCGTCTGTGGATCATTATATGCTGTTGTAGCTGCTGGAGTTAAGTAGCGGTTGTCAACAGGTCACTTACAATCTTTGTTAATTAACCAACCAAAGAGAATCAGTTCTGTCAGCTGCAGTCTTGAAGGCCACAGGGTAAGTTTTATTAATTCAAGCCCTCAGCATGGACAGAAAAATCCTGCAAGGCCTGATGAACTCAGTTCCCAAACTTCCACCATGCATTCCCGGCAGCCAAACCTCTGCACTGGAAATCGGAATTCCTAAAATTGCCCTTCACATGTTCTGTGAAGTTTTGCCAGAAGTAAGGAGGCGCCAAAGGGCAAATAACCCATGTAGAAGTGCTACAAATAGGGGACATCATTGCTATCATTACAATTTTGTTTGCCATGTCTTATCTTTCAGAAGTGGAAATTGGGAAACAATGGATTATTTCATTACCGTTCAATTCCATTACCATCTTGGCAACATTCTGATAACATTACAGTCTTCTGATAGCTTCATCTTAAAAGAATGTTCAGGATATGATTAGATGTGTTATCAAGAACAATTCTGCTAGTTTCAGAATCTATATTTTTACCTGAAATCTAAACTGAAATTTGTGGCTGGCTATTAGGGTTCACTTGAGGCTTGAATACACTCCATAAATATGTATAATTGGGGACATAAATAACTGGAAATGTAGGCAGAGTTTATCTGCACCAAACTTATTACCCCAACCATTATATTCAAAGAGGGTCAAGTTTTATTTCCACACTACAATTGATCAAAATAATCAATGCTATGTTCCTTCAAGATATGCAGTGCTATGTGCAGTTTTCACAGAAGCCATTCTCAGGATTTGGCTGTTCCTGGCAACCTTTCCATTTATTACCCAACCCAAGTTTGTCCTGGGAAGGTGGTGGTAGGGCATCTTGGAGTAATGTGATGGACTATTTCAAAGAGCAGGGTGTGTGATTGAATCACATTGGTGTGTGACTGGAGTCACATAGGGACCAGATTGGGTAACAATGGCAGTTTTCCATCCCGAAAGGGCATTCATGAACCAATTTGATTTTTATGACAATCCATCAGCCTTTGATTTTCAAATATGTTTCAAAAACTGAATTCAAATTGTCAAATGGAATTTGAACTCATATTCTCTGCATTACTTGTTAAATTCTTGAAATCCCAAAAAATACATAATGGAATGGGAGAAGAAACTGTGGATCTTGCCTTTCCCTACCTTTACACTCATATTTAAAGATAACTCAAGTTGCGCCAACAGAATGTTAACACCAGCAAATTTAATTCTCATTTGATAGTGAAACAGATAGAATAGAAATGTTCCTTTGAATAGTTACTATGCTCACTATTCTTTGTTTCATGCTCAGTGTGTCATTTTCTTGGATTTAAATAAAAAGATGGCCCTTTTTGTTATAATTACCAATAAAAATTATTTATGTTTTATTATCTATGGCGCTGACGCTGTGAGGCACTGCTGCCTCACAGCGCCAGGGACCAGGTTACTGGTCCTCGGGTCACTGTCTGTGTGGGGTGTGCACATTCTCACCATGTCTGCATGGGTTTCCTCCAGCAATCCAAAGATGTATGGGTTAGGTTGATTGGCCATGCTAAATTAACTCTAGTGTCAAAGGATTAGCAAGGTAAATATGAGGGGTTATGGGAATTGGGTCTGGGTGGGATTGTGGCCAGTAAAGACTCGATAGGCTGAATGGCCTCCTTCTGCACAGTAGGGATTCTCTATCTGTGAAAAATCTTGGGATTGTTAGAATCCAGTTCAATACTCAAAATGATGTGCCAGTTTGTACCTGAGTGTTTCTGTGCCAAATGTGGCTCTTTAGATCTGATTTAGTCATGTATTTTCAATACTCCCTCCTGTGCCCTGGACTTGTGAGACATTAGTCAAACAGTTTTGTTGCATGGGAGGAACATAAGAGAAATCAGTTGGAAGAATTTGCCACAGAACTTCAACTATTTGTAAGTCAGCACATTCTGCTTATTTTTAACAGCGATATATTTATTCAGAACAAATTTCAAATGTCCCTACAAGTAAGATGACTGATTTTTTTTTGTCCCTGTCTTATATCTGCATCATCATTTCCTCATCTCTTCCCTCACCACCACAAAAACGGTGTCAGCTGAGTGAACGCAAATAGAGGTGTCCATGTTCAAATGTCAAGTCTGATCCCAACTTAGCCTCCTCTATATTTTCAATGTCTTACGACTGGAGCTGTCATGGCAATAGACTCCCTATTTGCGATAACTGTAATTAGAATTACTATCAATGGAAGATAACTACTGGCAAGGATTATGTTACTGATTAATACTGTTACATCTACCCAAATAAGCCAAGTATCCAAGCGGATGGCCGTCAGTTGTTCAGGGTACAATATAAAAAGAATCTAAACGAGACATAAAAATGAAGAATGTGCATTCATAGCATCCTGTCACCAGATGTCACTAGATGTTAAATACCTATACATATTTTTGAAAAGCATTAAAATACCTTGGAGTAATTTTTTTAATACTATGTAACAGAGTTCCTGTAATCTTACACCCAATTCTGTTGTGGTATGGTCTGATCCATGTTTTATCAGCCTCAAGTTTATGTAAGCTCTATAGCTGTATTTTTGTGAGGTCCCATTTCCACCTTGGAACCTCACCAGAGATAAGCATGGGTCAGAAATAACTTAATATCCTCACGACAGCTATTCCGTTCTATTGCCGTGGCACCAGAGAAAAACTCCGACTCACAATTGCTGCCCTTTATATTTTAAATCTGTGTTCCATTATTGAAGGTAGTTTAATTTGAGTCAATCTTGTGAAATCAGACAGCTGCTCCAAAGTGACATTGTGAATGTGAGGAGAAACTAATAGCGCAGTCACAAGGGCTGCAGACACAACACGAGATTTATGGTTCTGTAAAAAGCTACAAACATGCAGAAACTCAAGCATTGATTTCTTTATTATAATTACTGTTCCTTTAAAATTTGCCTTCTCTAACAAATGGAGATAAATGTTCCAGTTTGTATTTAATAGTTTAATGGCCAGCCTTTTTTTGCATCAGGTTAGCCAGCTGAATGAAACAAATGGGAAGAGACAAGAGGCCAGTAGTCGAAGATCAGAGTACTTACCCACTGGTAAGTCACAGCAAAGGCCTTGCAGACATTCCTTGTTTAACCTCCTCATTGCCCCACAAAGGAAAGGTATGTGATTCTTGCCCGATTCCGTTACTGTCCAAAGAAGCAGCGTGATAGCGTCTTGGTATGGAAAGGGCAAGAAAAGTGTAGCTATGAGGAGAGATTGGATCGGTTGGGGTTATTTTCCTTAAAGAAGGCTGAGGGGTGACTTGCTAGAGGCATACAGAATAATGAGGGGACAGGATAAAATTGTTTCCCTTGGTGGAGAATTCTAAAACCAAGATAAGTGGCAGAAGGTGTAGAAGGGGCATGAGGAAGAATTCTTTTACACACAGGGTGCTGGGTGTCTGGAATTCTCTGCCCAAGTTGATGGTGGAGGCAGTGACCCTAAACTCTTTTTAAAAGTTTCTGAATCTGCACCTGAATCTACTATGGGCCAGGTGCAGGAAGGTGGGTTTGGAAAGGGCACTTGGGTATCCTTGGGCTGGCATTGACAAGATGGGCTGAATGGCCTCCTTCTGTGTTGTAACCTTTCTATGGCTCTTTGGAATGCAAAAAATGACTAGCTCCAATTTAACCCTGGCTTCTTGAGTTGAGCTCAATGGAGGAGATCATAATTTCCTTTCCACTTGCAGGATTTTAGATTTAAGGACACAGACTGAAAGCAACACAGTGCAAGCTATTCTCACGAGACATATCTGACTCGTCCATTGTAACTGAGGTGTGTTGTAATTGAGGAAGGGAGCATCAAAAGCTAAAGAAAAAGTCAGCACTGATAATCCAAAATATCATTGAATAAAATACCTCTATTACATAATCTTGCCTTTATTTTTCCATAGATTGATAAATTATACTCTTTCCACCATGAAATGCTGCAGGGAATACAGTCATTGTAGCAGCACAGTTTAAAAAGAAGTGCCATGGACAATTGAAAATTTATTTTAACAGTTAGCAGTTCAAAATAAAAGGGATTTCTCTATAGAAACAAGCTACTTGCATGAACATAACTTCCCTCAGTCGGTAGCAGCAGAGCTGTTTGGTAGTCATGACAATTATACCTGTGCAATAAATGGGCTTAGTCATTAGTCCAAACGTAACCAAGAAAAGGTCATGTCAGTTTGAAAAAAGCTTTTTAAATATCCAAACCAATGCCGTCATCCACAATAACTGCATGATTGATAAAGCATGGATTACCTTTCAAACATTCGGTGCAAATAAATTATTTTGTCTGGTTCAGCCGATTGTACAATAAAGCTGCAACATTATAACGCAAGTTCATTGCCTTTAATTGGAGCAAATCCAAGCTACACTGCCAACTCACAGCAGGCAGAGAAGAGCAACTTGCACAGAGGGCTCTACAACTGGCAGCAGAATGGAACATCGGGGTGCCACTTCGCTAACATTGAGGAAGTGAAAAATTAAGCTTAGAAAAATTCCGCAGGCAAACTCTTTAAACTTTGCTTTGTGTCTGCTGCAGTCGCACAAACCTAGAAACAGTGTTAGAGTAACTCCCTGACATAATCTCACACTGCTTTCATCAGTTCAATTTTGGGGTAATGCTGCATCAATCAAATAGCAATTTCATTTTGCATTATGGCACAATGTGATACAATTATTGCTATTGTCCAATTATATGTGTTTAAACTCAGAAGCACAATGGCAGAATCTGGTTTGGTGGCAATCAGTTGTCTGTTCCTATCCTATGATCTGTAACAGAGTAGGTTCATTTTGATAGAGATTTGTTCTCAATTTGGGTCTTGATTTCTTGAACCCTATTGCTTACTGTTCTGTAGACTTGGTGATTGTTTATGTTTTATTCATAACAACACTGTATTGTAAATTTACAGTTCACAGCATGATTCATTTCACAGATACTTTGTAGTATCTTGGAAGACAGAAGAAAATCCTTTTTGCGACATGATTCAAATGTACACTAGAATCAGCATGAAAATCACTGATGTTGAAAATAAGTACAGGCAACCTTCTCTGCAATAAAGGCTACATCACCATGCTGAGTAGACTGTCGCCACTGTAGTTTTGAAATGAAAATGTACATGAACAGTGGAGTGATGAAAATTAATATCTTTTTATTATTGCTAATAAAACATCTTCAGTGTGCCTTTCACTTGTGTTCCTACCATTATAAGTGCTTCTAGCTAGTTTTCTTCATCACCCAGTCAGGAACTCCAGTAAATTATGCATGAGCAGGTCCACCTCCAGAGCTATGAATAATCAATAAACTGTAGCTACTGAGCTAGAATTAATTCCTCTGCTTATTGAAGACACACTGTGCCCAATTCTAAATTTATGTACCTGTGAAATCTATAATTTTTTGATCATTGATGGTCACATTTTTATTTTGTTTCTCTGTATTCTTCAATTATTGTCCTTAAGGATGGCTGGGGTTTTTTTAAAAATCCAATCATATTTTTCATAAAATGTTGCTTATTCATGATTCTGATGATCATTTCACATGGGCTGTCACTTCTGAATTGGACTGAACTCTCTCAGGTCTCAAAATTCAGACCAATGTTACCTGCCTCAAGGAAATGAACCTTTTTTACCCAGAAGCTTTTTAATTAGCAATATTGCTCCCATGCTTGTAATGCATCCAGTGCAGCATCCCCACCCTATAGCACTTTGAAGTGGATCCACAAGGTTCAGATTAGAGTGAGAACCACTTGCCGAATGGGATCCGAAATCTGACTTCCGATTATTACTTGAAGTTTTCCGAATTGTAAATTCCGGATCTGTCGAGGGATAAATTGGATCCCTTTATGGGTAGGCCTCACATGTAGGGCTGTTCAGGCTTAGGGCAGAGGCATGCCAGTATTAATTGCTCAGTTTTCCTAAAGTTCTAATCACTACTTACTGACCAAAATATTTTTGCCGATCCATAGCACTCACTTTTCCAGACACCACTTGCTCTGACCCCCAGTGTAGCAGATCAATTAATGCACTTGCATTCTCCTGCGCATTGTCGGTCCCTTGAAATTGTCAATTTTGTTAAAACTTTCTGGCTATTTCAATGTTTGGTCATGAACTGAGGTAATGGGAGTCATTTCTGAGGTTATTTGCTCAATGTGTTATGACTAACTTCATGGGTTGTAACTCATGTGAGGTCACAGCATGGCGGTAGCCCTGCAATTATTGTGCCTTTAGTCCCCACAATGTAGAATGTCTGTGGCACCCAGGAGGGTTATTCAACATGTGCTGAAAAACTATGGAATGGGCACATGGAATTAACGAATCTTTGTACACTGATAGTTTCACAGCAGTAGATTTCGGCATGGTCTTCCAAGTAGATGGATACATAACTTAGAGAATTTGCAGGGATAGTATGTATTGCCGCTTGGCCCTGTGTCAATCTTGGCGAATAATGAGTAGTTAATAACTTCTCTTTGCAGATAATTTGAATCTTGGCTAATACTTTGGACTTTAACATTCCAGGCTATGGACCAAGTGCTGATGGATGGGATTAGGTGGACGATCAGGTGTTTCTCGCGTGTCGGTGCAAACTCAATGGGCCAAAGGGCCTCTTCTGCACTGTATGAATCTATGATTCTACTGTAATGTCATCTATGTTTTCCACAAGAGTGACGGTGTGAAAATATGTTCATTTTTCTTCATCTCATTTTGCACATCATTGTCATTTTCTGGACTGTCACTCACCTCATGTTGCAACCAACCAAAGGGGTTGAATATAGATGGGAGCCAAAACATTCCTCCTTACCTGGGGGCATAACAATTTGAGGGTATCCCATCTGGAATTATAACAAATTGGGGGAGATCACCCGGGGAACTCTTAGGACCTGAAAAACATTATTGATCTGCAAGGATCACTTTGTATGTGGGCTGAACTGGGAAAGTCAAAAGCTGCCCAAAGAAATTATGGGGCAGATTTTCCAGTTCTGCCCGCCATGGGAATCGTAGCAGGTGAGGGGCGGACCACGGGAAGGTCCGTTGACCTCGGGTGGGATTTTCCGGTTTCGGGGTGAGCGCGGCTGGAAAATCCCCATCTATATATGCTATTTGAACATTCTGAATTTGGATGATAGACCTGGTGCATCCCATTTAACGTGGAGAATTTTTACGGACATTTTGAAAATATCCCTTTGACATTTCTTCTCCTATAGTAGCTGGGATGAGAGTTGCAGCAGCCACTTTCACATTCTTTTTGAAATCTCTGCCCATTATAATCACAACTTTCACTGGCCTGATTTTTGTGTGTGCTTTTTTCTTTGTTTGACTTGCTTACTATCGATCCTGCCCATACCTTGGTCGCTCACCTTTCCTGACTGAGTCAATCATTTGCTGGTCTGCTCGAGATGCTTCCCTATTCACTATGGGCATTCACCTACTTACCAGCTTTCTATTTAAGAATGATCTCTATGTTGGGTGTTCAAAG
Source organism: Mustelus asterias (assembly GCF_964213995.1). Lineage (NCBI taxonomy): Eukaryota > Metazoa > Chordata > Chondrichthyes > Carcharhiniformes > Triakidae > Mustelus > Mustelus asterias. The sequence continues at coordinate 55,529,217 of NC_135816.1, forward strand.
CTTTTCTGTGCAGGCACCATGCTGAGATTTCAATACCTGCAGGGTGCAACGTTCTGGTCCCGCCTGCCTCAAGACCAGAAATTCCTGCACCATGTCAATGGACCTTTCAATAGTTCGTCAAATTTTCCATCTTGACAGTTCCCACGCTCCTCTGCAGTCTGACCAGAATGGTCAAGGGTCATCTTATGCCGTGTAACATGATCTGAAACTGTTCACCATGTCATTCTGGTACTGAATCTTGCTGGCAGGCTGAGCACTATGTTGTTTAGAAAGGAACCATGGCTGCCACCATGTTTTGTGTGTCATAATGATATAAATTCAAAAGACACTCCGAAGGGATTATGCAAAATCACTGCAGGTTCATTTATTAATCCTGGGAACATGTGAAAATGTGTACATGAATAGAAAGGTTGAGCATATCAGAGATGCGAGCTGTGTGCGTGTTCTGCTCCAGGCCAAAGTGAAACTCAAACTGGACCACATGGCACACCTACCTTAAAGTGATAGCATGGGTTTCATATGGAGGACAATTCAGACTTAGGCAGAGGCAGGCCAGTATTAATTACTCAATCAGCTGGCTCACAGTTTTGATCGCTATTTATTGATCTAAATATCTGTCCTCAATCCATGGTGCTCATTCTGTCCTCCATTGTCTCCCAACTCTGAATGGTGACACGTTTAAAATTGTGCACACACAGAAAGCCTAAAATATACATTCAGAAAACAGCAGGCAACTCCTCCTCAACACTCTAATACATTATAACCAGAAACAAAATAATGTGGATGCTGGAACTCTGAAATAAAAACAGAAAATACATGAAAATGCTCAGCATGTCAGGCAGCATCTGCGAGAAGAGAAGCACAGTTTAGTGGCTGGGTTTTCCAGGCCCTGTGAAGAATGATTTGGATATTGGGGTGGCACGGTGGCACTGTGGTTGGCAATGCTGCCTCACAGCGCCATGAACCCAAGTTCGATTACAGCCTTGGGTCACTGTCTGTGTGGAGTTTGCACATTCTCCCCGTGCCTATGTGGGTTTCTTCCAGTTCCTCTGGTTTCCTCCCACACTCCAAAGATGTGCAGGTTAGGTGGATTGGCCATGCTAAATAGACGGGGTTATAGCGATAGGGCGGGGGAGGGTTTGGCCTGGGTAAGATGCTCTTTCAGAGAGTCAGTGCAGACTCAATGGGCCAAATGGCCTCCTTCTGCACTGTAAAGATCCTATGATTGGGACGGGCTGGGAAACCTGCAGAATAACGCGTTCAAGCATCTTCCCTGCTCTGGGTGACTTTTCCAAGGATAGGTGCCTCAGGAGTCAGCACTCCACTACCCAGAAGTGGCTAGCCAATTGAAACCAAACTGAGGGCCATTTTCCCTAGAGCTGCAAATTCCTGAGTTGCACAGGCTGTGTCTAGAATCTAGCAAAGCAGTGGAGGTGTCTTCTTGCCAGGGAGTTGATGGATTGCTCATATTGGTCTGAGAGCTCCTGCAAGCACTCTTGTAGAGGGGGCCAAATCTCCACCCTGTGGCTCCTCAATGTACACTGTCATCCTGTACATCACTGAAGAGGGAGGCCTTTGTAAGCGCCTCCACTTTGAGGTGCCAATCAGTGTTCCTCTTCTCCAGCAGTGCTTGCCTCTCACGGTGGATCGGCCAGCCAGACATTGCTGCATGCTTTCCTATTGTGTCCCACACTTCCCTTGTCCAACTGCATCCCTTAATTGGTCAGTAAACACAGAGGTGGCCAATTATGAGGCTGCCTTACATCAAGTTTCTCCAACAAGCTCACTGGGGCCATGCGCAGGTTCAGAATCCATATGAAGTCCCAACACCAGGGTGCGAATGGCCACAGAAATAAGTTCAGCCCGATGTTACAGATCAATGGTCTTTTGTCAGTACTGGAAGAGATGGAACAAGTTTGGAGCAAATAAAGAGGCAAGGAAATGGGGAGGAGAGGGGCAAAAAGGAAGGCCTCTGACAGAGTGCATGAGTGATTAAATAACAAAGGTGATGCTGGAGTAGGGCAAAGTTGATAGCAATGGGAACAGTTAAGAAAGAAGAGATGAGTCCAGGAGAGTTGTAAACAGAAGAAGAAACGCCAGAATTAGCTGATCAAAAAATATGGAGAGAGAGAGCATCACTTGACATCAGCACAAAGAGAAAAAACATATAGATCTTACCAGAGTTTGGCAACTTGTCGGTTCCAGAGAAAAATGGACTGAATCCAGCCTATGACTCCGACGTAATTTCTGACTGAATCTCGACCCTCATTGACAATGTTTTTGTGGCATGATGTCATACCGGCGCCAACTGGATATTCAGTGCGGCTCAGTATCCGGTGTGAGTGCTCGCGAATAATATCATGATGAATTCAAAATAGGTTCCCACCCTTCCCCGATGCGTTCCACATCGCTCTGTCGGCGAGGTTCACTCAAAATCGGAAATTGTGACCTCACCGGGGAGAATCATGTTTTTCTGAACTCTCCGCATTTTGTGCTCGCACCACCATTCCCGCGGATGGAGAGAGTGGGCTCAAGATCCTGCTCATGGTTTTGGGTTTTGACTTGGAAAAATTTGATCCAAAAGTCTTAAACACAATACCATAGCAACAGATTCACGTTATCATAGAAACATAAAACTGTTACGGCACCAGACGAAGGCCTTTTGTGTCTGTGTCAGCTCACTGCAAGAGCAAATCAACTCCTCCCTCTCCTTCACCTTCTCCCTGTAATCTGGCAAACATTTCCTCTCTGACTGCTTACCCAATTCTCTTTTAAAAGCCATCGTTGAATCTACAGCCAACCCATATACTGCAAATCTGCTGTTTTTCTGCTATTTGTTCCAATTACATTACCTGCTTCAGAATTCTGTCAGAATCTGAGATTTCTGATTTTTTCAATTCTTTTGGATTTTCTAACATCGAATAAATATAAAGGGATTATGTTTACTCTGTTACTTCTTGTTGGACCCTGATCTTGAAAGGAATATTTACATATAGCTTTAAAGGCAACATTTTTTCTGCACTCCATGGGTGGAATTCTCCCCAAAACATTCTAATTCTCGAATTCATGTAAAAACTGAAGGAAAAAAATGCTGCTTTTTTCAGCCGGCCTTTCAAAATGAATCTCCCACACTTTGTGCATCACAGAGTGTCCCAGTGTGAATCACGCTGAAAAGCTGGAGGCAGGACCTACTCCCGCAGGAGAGGTTGGCGACATAGCGTTGAGTGGGCCACTGCATATGCGTCAATCTGTCAGCGCCGAGACTGATGCATGTGCAGTAGCCCCGCACTGCCGGCCTCCAAATCCCTGGCCGTCTCGATCACTGGCTAGCCCTGCGACCCCACAACCCTGCCCCTCCAATCCTCCCACCTCCTGATCGCCACACTTCCGGAGCCAGCTCCTCTGAGCCAGCCCCAACCCCTTTCCCAGGCTCACCTTGATCTCCCCCCACTCACTGGCAGTCCCAATCACCCGATCCCTCCCCCACCCTGTAGTCCTGAGCCTCCACGCTGGCAGTCCTCACCCCCTCCCCCCTCACCCGTATCCACGACCCTGCCGGCAGGCCGGCAACCCACCACCCCAGTGGCCAGCCCCGATCACTGTCCACTCTCCCTCTGCCTATGATCTGAAATGCAGAGTGGCAGCAGGACCCCTCACTCCCACCGATCTCTCCCCCATAAGCCCTGGCCCCAGTAGGCACCACACCCTCTGGCTCTGCCCACTTGGCACTGCCCGATGCCTGGTGGGCAGTGCCAAGGTGCCCCTGGGCATTGCCACTTTGCCCCTTGGGCAATGCCAGGGGCAGGCTGGCAATGCCCAGGGGGCACCCCCCTTACCCCCGACCTCCTGGGTGGCCTCCATGGCCTGCCTTCACTCCAGCAGGGTCGGGCTGCCAGCTCCCCACCAGTGGGGAACTGTTGTAAACCCCCTTTGGAGTGAAATAATCCTCGTGGAGGGGGAGATACTAGCGGTCCCGGAGACTTCAGTCCCGGGCCTAGTAATTAAATGTAAATCGCGATTTGAATAATTTATTCAGCTCCGCGCCAACTTCTGGCATGGAGCTGACAATGCCGGAAATCCGGTGGCTGGAGATGCAAGGAGGCCGTAGTGCCCAACGGGAAGCCCACTCCACGGCCTTTGCTGTCTCCTGGCCAGCTGCCCTGGGAGAATCACCCCCCACCCCCCCCTCATATGTTTTTATTTCCAGTTTCTAGTCCTCGGCATCTTATATCACGTGATGAATGAACGTGCAGGAGATGCAAACGTTGGGTGGGATTTTTCTCCTCTCTGCGGAATGTTTCACGGGGGCGGGAGGTGGCACACCGCTTATTCATGGTGAGACCTTATGGTCTTGCTGTTGTCAACAGGGTTTTCCATTGAATGCCCCCCTCACTGCTGCGAAAGCCACAGCTGAGGCGTGCCATCGGCGACCATATGATCTCGCCGACGTCAACGACAGCAAGATTTCGGCGCATGCTGTTTGCTGGAAATTTGCAAAGTTCACATAGTAAAGTTCTATTAGGTTACACCCATCAATGAGATTCCAGCACTGTAATTTTCTACCAAGCCTCTTCTGTCACACAGCAGCGGTTTAGACAGGCAGTCCCCCTCCTTATAGGATTAATGCATTTTGAGGTAATGCATTTTGGAAGGTCTAATACAGATAGGAAATATACAGTAAATGGCAGAACCCTTAAGAGTATTGATAGGCAAAGGGATCTGGGTGTACAGATACACAGGTCACTGAAAGTGGCAATGCAGGTGGAGAAGGTAGTCAAGAAGGCATATGGCATGCTTGCCTTCATTGGCTGGGGTATTGAGTTTAAAAATTGGCAAGTCATGTTGCAGCTTTATAGAACCTTAGTTAGACCGCACTTGGAATATAGTGTTCAACTCTGGTCGCCACACTACCAGAAGGATGTGGAGGCTTTGGAGAGGGTACAGAAAAGATTTACCAGGATGTTACTTGGTATGGAAGGCATTAGCTATGAGGAGAAGTTGGAGAAACTTGGTTTGTTCTCACTGGAGCAACGGAGGTTGAGGGGAGACCTGATAGAAGTCTACAAGATTATGAGAGGCATGGACAGAGTGGATAGTCAGAAGCTTTTTCCCAGGGTGGAAGAGTCAATTACTGGGTGCATAGGTTTAATGTACGAGGGGCAAGGTTTAAAGGAGTTGTATGAGGCAGATTTTTTACACAGAGAGTAGTGGGTGCCTGGAACCCATTGCCGGGGGAGGTAATGGAAGCGGATATGGTAGTGACTTTTAGGGGGCATCTTGACAAGTACATGAATAGGATGGGAATAGAGGGATATGGTCCCCGGAAGGGTAGGGGGTTTTAGTTAAGTCGGGCAGCATGGTCGGTGCAGGCTCGGAGGGCCGAAGGGCCTGTTCCTGTGCTGCAATTTTCTTTGTTCTTTATTACCACAGCTGGGAGAAAAGGATATAGAGCTGTAGTGCTGTCTTTATGTAACTAAACAAAAGCGGATCACCACTTTGCCTTAAGAATGGTTGAAGCAGTAATGCTTCAATTGTCATCAATTGGAATGGTTTCCAATTTGTCAATATATCCCTGGAGGTCATTTGGCAGAAGTCAGAGTCGGAAGAGCAAGATTGTTGCACAAGAAAATGTATAAGACATTGGTGCGAACAAGTGGCTGAGGACTTAAAATCTCCAATCCAAGAGGTCAATGATCTGACAAGGATGGCCAAGTAAGTCAAGATACACTTTCCAAAGCAAATCCTCTAGCATGCCCTTCTTTACTTTCTTTCTCTCTGAGTATCTGGGTGACAGTGGTACTCCTGAATTGGGGAACCACTACAAAAAGCCGAGCACCACTTTTCTCGAAGCACTCTGCAACTCACATTCCCTGCACAAGAGCTACTGCTGGTCTTCTGGGACTCTTCCATTTAAAGGAACAGTGGATCTCCATAACTGCAGCAAATGCGTTTTAGAACATAGAACAGTACAGCACAGAACAGGCCCTCTGGCCCACGATGTTGTGCCGAGCTTTATCTGAAACCAAGATCAAGCTATCCCACTCCCTATCATCCTGGTGTGCTCCATGTGCCTATCCAATAACCGCTTAAATGTTCCTAAAGTGTCTGACTCCACTATCACTGCAGGCAGTCCATTCCACACCCCAACCACTCTCTGCGTAAAGAACCTACCTCTGATATCCTTCCTATATCTCCCACCACAAACCCTATAGTTATGCCCCCTTGTAATAGCTCCATCCACCCGAGGAAATAGTCTTTGAACGTTCACTCTATCTATCCCGTTCATCATTTTATAAACCTCTATTAAGTCTCCCCTCAGCCTCCTCCGCTCCAGAGAGAACAGCCCTAGCTCCCTCAACCTTTCCTCATAAGACCTACCCTCCAAACCAGGCAGCATCCTGGTAAATCTCCTCTGCACTCTTTCCAGCGCTTCCACATCCTTCTTATAGTGAGGTGACCAGAACTGCACACATTATTCCAAATGTGATCTCACCAAGGTCCTGTACAGTTGAAGCATAACCCCACGGCTCTTAAACTCCAACCCCCTGTTAATAAAAGCTAACACACTATAGGCCTTCTTCACAGCTCTATCCACTTGAGTGGCAACCTTTAGAAATCTGTGGATATGGACCCCAAGATCTCTCTGTTCCTCCACAGTCTTCAGAACCCTAACTTTGACCCTGTAATCCACATTTAAATTAGTCCTACCAAAATGAATCACCTCACATTTATCAGGGTTCAACTCCATTTGCCATTTTTCAGCCCAGCTTTGCATCCTATCTATGTCTCTTTGCAGCCTACAACAGCCCTCCACCTCATCCACTACTCCACCAATCTTGGTGTCATCAGCAAATTTACTGATCCACCCTTCAGCCCCCTCCTCTAAGTCATTAATAAAAATCACAAAGAGCAGAGGACCAAGCACTGATCCCTGTGGCACTCCGCTAGCAACCTGCCTCCAATCCAAAAATTTTCCATCCACCACCACCCTCTGTCTTCGATCAGACAGCCAGTTACCTATCCAATCGGCCAACTTTCCCTCTATCCCACACCTCCTCACTTTCATGATAAGCCGACCATGGGGGACCTTATCAAACGCCTTACTAATTTCCATGTATATGACATCAACACACTTAGTTACCTCCTCAAAAAATTCAATCAAATTTGTGAGGCACGACTTGCCCTTCACGAATCCGTGCTGACTATCAGGGATTAATCCGCATCTTTCTAAATGGTCGTAAATCCCATCCCCAAGGACCTTTTCCATCAATTTACCAACCACCGAAGTAAGACTAACCGGTCTATAATTACCAGGGTCATTTCTATTCCCTTTCTTAAACAGAGGAACAACATTCGCCACTCTCCAGTCCTCTGGCACCATCCCCGTAGACAGTGAGGACCCAAAGATCAAAGCCAAAGGCTCTGCAATCTCATCCCTTGCCTCCCAAAGAATCCTGGGATACATTTCATCAGGCCCAGGGGACTTATCGACCTTCAGTTTATTCAAAACTGCCAGGACATCCTCCCTCCGAACATCTATTTCCTCCAGCCTATTAGCCTGTAACACCTTCTCTTCCCCAAAAACATGGCCCCTCTCCTTGGTGAACACTGAAGAAAAGTATTCATTCATCACCTCGCCTATCTCTACTGACTCCATACACAAGTTCCCACTACTGTCCTTGACCGCCCCCTAACCTCACCCTGGTCATTCTTTTATTCCTCACATTAGAGTAAAAGGCCTTGGGGTTTTCCTTGATCCGACCCACCAAGGACTTTTCATGTCCCCTCATAGCTCCCCAAAGCCCCTTTTTCAGCTCGTTCCTTGCTAACTTGTAACCCTCAATCGAGCCATCTGAACCTTGTTTCCTCATCCCTACATAAGCTTCCCTCTTCCTTTTCACAAGACATTCCACCTCTTTCGTGAACCATGGTTCCCTCACTCGGCCATTTCCTCCCTGCCTGACAGGGACATACCTATCAAGGACACCCAGTATTTGTTCCTTGAAAAAGTTCCACTTTTCATTAGTGCCTTTCCCTGAAAATTTCTGTTCCCAACTTATGCCCCCTAATTCTTGCCTAATCGCATCACAATTACCTCTCCCCCAATTGTAAATCTTGCCCTGCCGTACGGCCCTATCCCTCTCCATTGCAATAACAAAAGACACCGAATTGTGGTCACTATCTCCAAAGTGCTCTCCCACAACCAAATCTAACACTTGGCCCGGTTCATTTCCCAGTACCAAATCCAATGTGGCCTCACCTCTTGTCGGCTTTTCCACATATTGTGTCAGGAAACCCTCCTGCACACACTGCACAAAAACTGCCCCATCCGAACTATTTGTCCTACAAAGGTTCCAATCAATATTTGGAAAGTTAAAGTCCCCCATGACAACTACCCTGTGACCCCCACACATATCCATAATCTGCTTAGCAATTTCTTCCTCCACATCTCTATTACTATTTGGGGGCCTATAGTAAACTCCTAACAACGTGACCGCTCCTTTCCTATTTCTAACCTCAGCCCATATTACCTCAGTGTGCATATCCCCCTCGAAGTGCCTTTCCGCAGCCGTTAAACTATCCTTGATTAACAATGCCACTCCTCCACCTCTTTTACCAGCTTCCCTACACTTACTGAAACATCTATACCCCAGAATGTCCAACAACCATTCCTGTCCTTGTTCTACCCACATTTCCGTAATGGCCACAACATCATAGTCCCAAGTACCAATCCACGCCCCAAGTTCATCTACCTTGTTCCGGATGCTCCTTGCATTGAAGTAGACACACTTCAACCCACCTACCTGTCTACCGGTACCCACCCTTGACCCTGATACCTTCCCCAATACCTCACCACCCTCAACACTGACTTCTGGACTACAACTCCTTTTCCCACTCCCCTGACAAATTAGTTTAAACCCCCCTGAAGAGCCGTATCAAATTTCCCTCCCAGGATATTGGTGCGCCTCTGGTTCAGGTGCACCCCGTCCTGTTTGTATAGGTCCCACCTTCCCCAGAATGTGTTCCAATTATCCACGTATCTGAAACCCTCCCTCCTACACCATCCCTGCAACCACATGTTTAACTGCACTCTCTCCCTGTTCCTCAACTCGCTATCACGTGGCACCGGTAACGTACCAGAGATGACCACATGTTTTGTCTTGGCTCTCAGCTTCCAGCCCAGCTCCCGAAATTCCTGTTTTAAATCCCCGTCCCTTCTCTTACCTATGTCGTTGGTACCAATGTGTACCACGACTTGTGACTGTTTCCCCTCCCCCTTAAGAATCCGGAAACACGGTCCAAGACGTCACAGACCTTGGCATCCGGTAGACAACATACCATCCGTGAGTCTCTTTTGCTGCCACAGAACCTCCTATCTATCCCTCTAACTAACGAGTCCCCAATAACTATTGCCCTCCTGCTCTCTCCCTTACCCTCCCGAGCCACAGAGACGGACACAGTGCTGGAGATCCTCTCACTGCGGCTCACCACTGGTATGTCGTCCCCCTCAACCGTATCCAAAGCGGAATACTTGTTGCTAAGGGGAACGACCACAGGGGATCCCAGCTTCCTCCCAGCCCCTCTCACCGTCACCCATCTGTTTTCATTCCTCGGAGTAACAATCCCTAAAGCTTCTGTCTATGGCCACCTCTGCGTCCCTAATGATCCTAAGTTCATCCAACTCCAGCTCCAGTTCCCTAACACGGTTTTGGAGGAGCTGCAGATGGGTGCACTTCCCACAGGTGTAATCAGCAGGGACACTGTCATCGTCCCTCATCTCAAACATAGTGTAAGAGGAACATAGCACTGCCTGCACACCCATCCCCTCTAGATACCTTGCCAGTACCAGGTAGAAACAGCAAAAATGAATTAAACTCACCCCTGCTCGCCCTTTCTGCCTAGGCCCTGTGAGCCAAAGCCCTTATAGCTCACACTCTGCTTCCCACACACTCCGCTGCCCGCTCCCGACGCTGCCCGCTGTACACTGCAGCCTACCCTTTATACTTTGCGCGCTTAAAAAACCCTTCCCAGACTCCTTAGCAGCCCACTTCCGGTTTTCACTTTAAACTTAAGACAAATACTACTACAAAAGTAAAGGCCAAAAAAAAAACACACACTAACTGACTTATTAAATAATTCAATCAATCTCTCACCAGCACTCCTGCCTCCAATCACTCCCTCTCAGCTTGCTCCAGTGGAACAATTTTCATGGAGGAAATGTCTATGCCATTCATGTGCTCTGGACATTGTCCTTGGGCAGACAGAGGGAAGAACATGTGGAGAGAGCAAGGTCTGGCTAGAAATGACATTAAAATGTTGGTAAAAGTTGACAAATGACGAAATGTTCACAGCTGATGCAGTAGCGATCTGCCGAAAGGCAGGTTCTCGGATCATTTCCTCAACCTAGCGGTGCTGTGCTTTCCCCTTCACTTGCTCATAGGATTTGCTTGTTTTCAATTTCAATAAGCATATAACTCGGTAAAAGAATACATGAGGTGATTTTCTCCCAACACAGGGGCAAAGCCATGCGGGCAATTATAAAAGAAACTGCAGTGAGTTGACAGGGGTTTGAGAGAATTGCGGAGGGAGGGGGGAGGCGGGGGGGGTCAATGCTTCACTCTGCTGCTGGCTAGTTTTGTTCTAAGAACGTGCCAGAAAAGATTTAATTGTGCTCGTAGCAGAAAATCTCTCTTCAAAATTCTTGGCACAAAAAGCATACAGTTACCAAGTTGCGCGAAGCGAGTTAATAGTTGCCTTTAGGTTCAAACTCTTCAATGAGATTTGAGAAGCCTGTGGCATCGTCAAGTGTGTGGCATCTAGCCTAAACTTAACAAGAGCAAGGATTTTTACTCTGCCTGAACAATAGATAATTTAACACGATTCTATGTGCCTGATGATATTTAATAATATCTATGTAAGAAAGAAACAGACTCATACATATGGATATCTGTCCATATATAGCACATCTGAATTCAATTATTATGCCTGCATTTGTCCAGACATTAAGGCAACTCTTTTGTCTTCCCATTGATGTTCTTTACTCTTTATTGTCTTTCTGCTGTTTTTTATTCTTGGTCCCTTTCAATGTTTCACTTATCCTGCTGTTCTCATTCCTTCCTTTCCTTTGTGCTTTTCTTTGTTATTTTTTAATTACAAATGATTAACTGCCTCATTCCTTCCAATATCTGTCCCTCCCTCTTTGGTTTCCACGATCACGGAGAATCAAGCATGTCAGGCACCAAGATACTGCTTAGCAATGTTTCCTCTATAAGCCATGCAGCAACCTAAAGTCCCCGCGCAAGCTGGCCCCTTTAAGTTACCACATATGCAGGGCCAAACAAGAAAATGTTAAAGGGACCACACACCTAACTCAATTACCCGTGCACTCCAAAGAAATGAGGGGAAATGTTATTTCCTAAAACGGTTGTAAATTCCGAGCTTCCCAGCATCGGATTTAGAGGGTATCCCAAAGATGCTGTTGGGGGGCGGGGTGGGGGGGGGTGGGGGGGGGCTACTGTATTAAAGGATAAAACCGAGATGGAGAAATGCAGAAAGTCTGGGAGAGAATGCCAGAGCTTAAGGCTCAGACCATTGGTGGCATGGTCACCAATGGTGGTGCAACTCAAACTGGGAGTGCACACGAAGAAAGAATGAAAGGACAGCAGATATCTCAGAAGGTTTTAGGGCTGGAGGAGATTACAAAGAGAGAGAGGGGCAAGGCCATGGTGGCATTTGAAAAAGGGGGTGATTCAATTAAGGTCAGCAAGCACAGGAGTTGTGGGTGAACATGATTTGGTGTAAGCTGGTACTGATTTGGATGACATCAAATTAATGGAAGGAGGAACATATGAGGCAGGTTAGAATAGCCCATTCCAGAGGTAACAGAGGCAGGGATAGAGGTTTCAACAGTGGAAGTGTTGAGGCTGGGCAGAGTCAGATATGTTACGTAGGTGGAAATAGGCAACCTTGGTGATAGGTTAATGAAGAAACAAGTGCCCACTTGTATGACAGGATTCTCAAACACCATGCTATCTGCTGTCATAATTATTGCGATGGACACGCGGCAGTTTGGGTTACAATCTGCATTCCTTCGGGTTTAACTGTTTCATCCATTATGAGGAAGATAATACCATGGTCCAAAATTTTCTTTGAAAATATCTCCTTTTTCTATTTTACCATAAAAATCTTATTAGTGATTATGATAGTAGCCACAGACACTGGAAATCCATTACATCAGACTACATTGGGAATTGCTTATCAATATCCCTTTTGTATAGACTGAGAATGTATGAAACCACACGATTGTCGCATAAATGAAAACACACGCTTTGTCACATCTGGTAAACATCACTGAGAAATTCAATACTTAACTAAGTTTATTACAGCGTGAAGTTGAAGAAACTTAACAACAAAACTGAAGCATGTTTGAAGGTGACGGCAAAACAACGCATTTTTGCTTGTTTTAATTAGACGAATCAGAGAGGCAGGTGAATGCTAATTCACTAAACTCAAAGAAAATGTTGTACTCCAACTGTGTTTCAGGGTGGCTATTCAATCAATGCACAGATTCCATTTAACATGTAATCTTTAACAGAAGCTGTGATGGCTTTGTCAGGCGGCTGTTTAGCCCCAAGTCCACAAGACAGTTTATCAGTCTAACTATCTGGCAATATTCGAACAGTGAACACAGGGAAATCTTTAATGGTCTCATCCCTATTAAATAATGAGCTATAAAGGAGATATATAGCTTGCTGTCAATTCCATGAATGTGAACTTTGGCACACTGCCAATTCACATTACTGCCAAGCTGAATTATTGCTGACACCTTATTGTTTTAGCTCCTTCCTGATTCATGCACACAACAATAATGATTTAGGATATCATAATTACATTCGACATTATCGTTAGAATTTGTTATTGGAAACCAATAATAATCTTTACACAAACATATTCAAGTAGAAAGCCTTTATTTTATATATTTTAGGAATAAGCTTGAGTTTCAGGTTACATGTCCACATTGTGAGAGTAGGCTGTTTCCAGTTTAGTTTATATTAAAGCAATTTGTTTCACAGTGTAGACTAACTCCTTTATGTTTCTTTCAGGACAATATTTTCTGGACAATTGAAAGCTGGATTTTTTTTTAAAAACAAAGGCTCATAAGTTCACCCTTAGACTGGGAGCAAGCATGCCATTTCCAAGACATCACCTGACCAGCATGCTACTTGAGGGGGAAGGGCTGTTTGCTGGTTTGCACGGCAATTATTTTAATAAATGGAGAGAAGAAAAGTGATTTAAAGGCAATGGCCAGTGAGTTCCTGGAAATCACATGACAGAGATGACCTTTAAATTTTGAATTTTATTTAAGTTTCAGTTGGGATTGAACTAGGAAAATTAAAATCTGCCCAGCTCACACTACCTTTGCCCGACTGGTTACCATGTGATTGTCAGTATCCAGTTAGGAATCCTTATCTCGGTGGAACTTGTCTGTCTTTGGAAACTCAAGAGGCTGAAATGTGAAGGATTGATCCAGCCCTATTTTCCTCCACACCAAAGCTCCATTTGTGAGAATTTCCAAGTCTCTACTGAGCCTAATGATCTGTCTTCGATGTGAGTATTCCAGATCAACAGCATCAGAACCATTGAACTTTATTCTTTTCATCTACCGTCTAATCTTCAACTGCCCTTCTCTACAAAGACCACTAACTGTTTGTCCTTTGCTTCTTTGTGTGTGGGGAATTTTAAAAGCAACAGATAGTTGTGCTTCCTGAAAACAATTGTCTGTTAACCAGTACTTGCAACTTGTTTAAAAAAAAGTTTATTTTTACAATAAAGAAATCATTTTCCATTTATGGAAAGGAAGTCTCTTTCAATCCCTTATTAAAAAAGCAACCTGACGTGTATTCATAATCCAACATCAAAGACATCATTTAATAACATTTTTGAACTGTCAATCAAATGTGAATTTAGGACCCCTTGCTGAGATCAGTATAAGTTGTGGAAAAAATCAAAGCACTCAAAATAATGCTTCAGAAACATCAACAAACAGCTATTGTAACTGCTAGAACATATTTTTCTCAGCACTCAGCCTTTTTTTGATTTTTTAAAGGACTGGGTATTTAAATAAATTCATAGCTTGAGTTTTTAACCTCTCACTGACATGAGAAGCCTGTTTTCTTTTAATTTTCAAAGGATAGAGAATTTAAATAGCTTCAGATTCATAGATCTACAGACCTTGACTGCCTTCATAAACATTTACATCTACTGTAAGAAAAAAAGCGATTAATGCCATTGCTAATGAGGTCCTTGCTAATGGGGAAAATTGGGTCTCTGAACTCAGCACCAAGTTCAAATGGCCTAGCTGATTTCCAGTTTCCCCATGTGCTAGGCATGCCTTGCCCTCTTTCCCCTACCAGTGAAAATGGGAACGGAGGACTCAGGACTTCTGAAATTTTAGAAACATAGAAACATAGAAAATAGGTACAGGAGTAGGCCATTCGGCCATTTGAGCCTGCACCACTATTCAATATGATCACGGTTGACCATCCATTTTCAGTATCCCACCCCCGCATTCGCTCCATACCCCTCGGTCCCCATAGCCACAAGCATCACGTACAGCTCCCTTTTGAACATCTTTCCATCATTTTGAAAGGTCTGCAGAGTCTTCACATCTCTGAGAAAAATCTGTCCCAATATTTCTGTCCAGAATGTAAATGATTAGGTAATTCCTGTATTAAGCACGCCCATAGACTGCACTGCTGTAAATGTCTGGACTTAATTCATGCACATAATTTTTAAAATAGAACTATCCTCCACTCACTGCATGTTACTGCAATCGTCCTTTTTAAGGGGTTTCTGTGGCTCTATGGCCAGGAAAACTGGTTGGAAAATGCATGATGCATGCGAATGTCTCAGAAAATTGATGTCATTAGTGACTCACGTTGTTGTTCTTTGTGGGATGTTGCTGGTACAAATAGCTGCTGCATTAGCTAACGTACCAATTGTCACTCAATTTCAAAATAATACGAGTTAATTTAACTTTTGAGCATGGTCCTTATTGTGAAGTATCTTTACTGCGTAAGAAATGCTGCGTCACCCAGTTATGGGGCATAGGTTCTATATTTATCCTCAGTTAGGCCATCTAGAAAGGTTTTGCACTGATGCTAAGTGTTGGTCCTAAGAGCTGTGAGGAGGAGCAGGAACTTTGGAGCATTAATCAGTCCATGAGGTTGTTTTGCAGCAATTCAGCAGTCAGTTCATGACTGGCACAGTGCAACAATCATTCCGAAGGGTTGGGAAATGAAAACGGCACAGAAGGCCCCTGCAAATGAGTGAGAATAATTCAGTACAAGGAAGCTGTAAGCACTTAATTAATAATACACAAGCGTCACTGGCCTACATTTCCACCGCACTATTAGCTTTTCCCATGTTCTCACACTGTTTTCTTTTAAATTGTGCATCTTCCTCGTAACAAGACCGTCTGGCGTATGGACTTCTCCATCGCATAATCAAGCTTTCAACTCACTAAATTAGAAGTTGAATGTTAATTATGAATCAATTAGGTGTTAATTGTATTCAGGTGGAGAGTATTAACCTGGGACTCAACTGTTCTCACATATGTAATAGCAGGCTGTTGCAAGTGAATCTTTATGAAATAAAAGCTAGTAAGAGAATAAAGACTTAATTTCAGTGTTCTATCTTCTGCCTGGCTAGCTTTGATATGTAAAACTTCCGTATCTATGTTATTGTGAAGTGCCAGCTTCAGTCAGTTTATTGAAGTCACAGGTATAAATGTTTACACCCTTTCTTATATATTTTCTTCTGTTTTGCGGAGGCCATCATGTTCATTTTGATACATCATTCTGCACGTTCTTCTGCTAAAGGACATACTTCATGTTTGAGGGAGTAAATGTGGGACATAATGATTGAAAACTATAATTAGCACCACAGGGATTCAGTAATGCATCCTATCATTGGAGGAGCCGAAGTGCTTGGAACAGAGAGAAAAAAACAGCTCCAATTCCCATCAGTGAAAGCTGGAAATCTGGTAATTATATATTCAAATTATTCATTTATCCATTTTCCCTATTATGAAAATGTGTAATCCTTCAATTTTATTTTCTATTTGTGAAGAATTAATTTAAATTTTATTGCAGTCTATTTTTCTCATTGTTGCTAAGCAATTTCAGGGCTGTGAACTCTGAAGAAAAATCATATCACAGGATTTTTTTTTAATGTGTAACATTACACTGCATTCTTTGTTAGTTCTTTGGTCTCCTTCCCATTATTGATTTGATTAGGATTCTTCAGTAATTTCTGAAGAAATATAGGATAAATTCACTTTATATTATATTGTTCACTTTATATAATATTATTCTACCGAGACATTTTAAAAATCAATTTGAAGAATTTCAGGACTTTTCTTTTTGACTCAAGGTGTTGGAATGTTAATGCGGGGCAAATTTAACAGCGCAATTGACTTTATCTTTAACCTTTGACTAAAACATCACTGCTTTGCTGTCAATGTCTGCCGGACCTCCCATTTCCCGGTCTTGCCAGTTTCTTCAGT
Organism: Mustelus asterias; assembly: GCF_964213995.1. Taxonomy (NCBI): domain Eukaryota; kingdom Metazoa; phylum Chordata; class Chondrichthyes; order Carcharhiniformes; family Triakidae; genus Mustelus; species Mustelus asterias. Next base: position 55,545,784 of record NC_135816.1, read on the forward strand.
TCTTCAGTCTCCCCACAAATGTCAGGAATGGGATGTCACTGTCCATTTTCGAAGCGCATATATTTCCATTTGAAAATTGGTTCACTCTTGTCCCTGTTGATGTAAAAATATTAAAAAGTGCCTTTAGCTATTAATTTCTACGATATCATGCATTTTAAACCTCTTTAATATTCAAAGGAAGGAACTAGCTAATTTCTACAATCTTTGACTAGTTGCACTGTTTATAGTTGAGCACGTCTGCTAGCTTAGCTTCGATATTGTAACAACATTCTGAAGTAAAAAAAACTCTAATTGGAAATGCATAAGCAAAGAATGTGCACCTGTCTGTAAGGAAGGAGGAAGACTGAAGTGTGAGCTTCAAGTATTGTGCATTAATCATATTGCTGGGTTCATTTGGAAGGTTAGAGTATTTGGTTTCTATGATTGCATGAGAGATAAACTAAGAATCTGATAATGAGTCCAGTGGGTATTTCATAACAAGTCCTGTGGGTACTATAGCTGCATGATAGAAAGTAAAAGGATTGATTTCAGGTCAATGTAACTGAAGAGTTGAAAATAACAAAACATGACCTTTTATTATTTATAGGTTACTGCCTGTGTCAATTTTGGTCAAATGTTAGAAAGCTATGAGGCAACAAAAGTCCATACAGAATACAAAGTCCAACGTGCCCTTCCCTTCACTGTCTGATAGAGCTGGTGTGATGTATGTTATAGAACATAGAACAGTACAGCACAGAACAGGCCCTTCGGCCCACGATGTTGTGCCGAGCTTTATCTGAAACCAAGATCAAGCTATCCCACTCCCTATCATCCTGGTGTGCTCCACGTGCCTATCCAATAACCGCTTAAATGTTGCTAAAGTGTCTGACTCCACTATCACTGCAGGCAGTCCATTCCACACCCCAACCTCTCTCTGCGTAAAGAACCTACCTCTGATATCCTTCCTATATCTCCCACCATGAACCCTATAGTTATGCCCCCTTGTAATAGCTCCATCCACCCGAGGAAATGTTATTTGCTACCTGGCAGAAGATATTATTCTTGTGAAAGCCATTTCTTGTCCATTTTCCTCTCAGGTGCTCCAACAGGGAAGGGTTTTGCATCACCTATCATGGCATTTTAAGGAGCTAATACTGACCACCAACCTAGGAGCTGCTTGGCCTAATCCAAAAATCATGGGGAAGATTCTCCCAAAAACATTCTAAGTGCCGAATTTGTGTTAAAACTGGCGTAACAGCCGCCAATATTTTTAGCAGGATTTTCAAAATGGCACACTGCAGAGTGTCCGAGCAAGATTCACTCTGAAAATCATAGAGGCGGAGCCTATTCCCACTCAAGAGGCCAGCAGCATAGCACTGAACGGGCCACTGAGCATGTGCCGATCTGACAGCGGCGAGATCGACACATGCACAGTAACCCTGCACTGCCGGCTTCCTGATTGCTGGCCTGTCCCGCGATCCCATGTTACTGTCCCTCCAACCTCTCTACCCCGCAATCGCTGGCCTCCCGGACCTCTCCAGGCAAGGCCTGATTTCTGCCCCCTCCCCCCTCCGAGCAGTCCTGACCCCCCCCTGCTCACAACCCCTCTCCGGATGGCCAGCCCCAATCACCCCTTTCCCTCCTGCCCTGAATCCCTTTGCAGAGTGGCAGCAGGACCCCCTAACCCACTGATCAGTCCCCCTATAGGCCTCATCCCCAATAGGTCCCGCCCCTTTGGCACTGCCCGATGCCTGGTGGGCAGTGCCAAGGTGCCCCTTGGACAATGTCACTTTGCCCCTTGGGCAGTGCCAGGGGGCCAGGCTGGCACTGTCCTGGGGGCATCCCCCTTACCCCTGACCTCCTGGAGGTCATTGCCTCTCTTCCGTCCAGCGGGATCGGACACCTGTTCCTTGTTCATGGGGAGCAGGAATAAACCCCACTGGAGTGAACCTCCTGGCCGGGGAGGGTGGGGTGGGGGAGAGGTGGGGTGGCGGGTGGTGGTGGAGACGCTAGTGGGCTTGGAGACTTCAGTCCTGGGTCCACTAATATGATATAAATTAAAGTTTAAATATTGAAATCAGCTCCGTGCCAATTTCCAGTGCAGAGCTGGTGACTCCAAAAAACCTGGAGCCAGAGATGGGCGGAGGTGTGGTGCCCAGCTGGGAACCCGCCAAACGCCTGCTGTTGATGTCTGCAGGCTGGGAGAATCGCCCCCTATAATGTTCTCAGCATTTGCAACAGAAATACGTTCTGATGAGTATGTAGGTGACCAATTCTTTCCTGTCAGAGGAGTTTACAGATGTTAACAAAATGGAGATATTGTCAGCAATGTGGGAGAATGTACCAAGTTACAGGGAGATGTAAATATGCTGGCAGAGTGGCCAGACAAATGGCAAATCAAGTGTAATGAAACAACGGCGGAATCTTACGAGAACTTGGCAGCATATCTGTTCCAGTGCGAAAAACAGACGGATTCCCATCGACGCCACAAGTGGGATTTCTGACTGAATCTTATGCCTCAGTCAAGAAGTCAGCACCTCATTTTTCGGACGGAGTCCTCGCCAGACTGACTGCTGGATGGAGTGCAGCAGAAGTGGGACGCGCTCTACCCCCACTCCCAAAGACGGCCTTTCAGCAAGGTCACCATCCCCGCCGGGGATGCAGTGGCAGCCTCAGTCAGCGCAAGCTCACTCCAAAAGAGGACAGCAGTATCGGAAGATGATGAATGATCTTCATTGCTCAGCATGAGTAAGTAAACCACCTCCAGTCTCTCTCTAGAACCCCTTGCACAACCTTCCACCTCCAATTCCATCCCTCACCCAGCCACCTCGGGGGTTGCCAACACCGGGCATGATGCCCTCCTCCCACAATCACCAAGTTCCCCCCTAGTAGCTGCAATGCATCTCAAACTCCAGTGAGTGACTTGGATGGGAACGTCCAAGTGGTGGTTTTCCCAGGTACCTTCTACTCTTGTACTTATAGATTATAGTTCATTCTGTTGATAACTGCTGTTTATTCTGCGAAATTTGCCAATGGTTGCTTTGAGAGGCAGAGATGAAGTGAGGGAGGGAGGTAGAAACCTTCAAGGGGCATGACTGGTGGATGACAGCAAACTTCCGATCCCAAACTTCCAACCTCCTGGGTGAGTGCAGACAACTGACAAGGGCTCATGTGGTTAGTCTTTCTATGCTGCCAAGGCAATGCTCTCTCTGTACAGTCTGGAGGATACTGGAGGCAAGCAGAAAAGTGTCAGAGGGAGGTTTCTCACTCATGGCTCTCAATGTGAGAGATCTAGGGGTACCAGCAACATTGGGGCACTATTAGGCACTATAGTCGACTTGGGTACAACCAACGCTAGACACTACAGCTGGAATTTTACCGGCACATTCGCCCCGATTCCGGGGGCGGGCAAGGCTCGGAGAACGGCATTCTCCATTGGCCTCAGGTGGGATCGTACTAAACTCGGATGGACGTGCCGGTAAGATTCTGCCGTACGAGTACTGGATCTGACAAGCTTTAATTACTTGCGCGCAAGGAGAAATAGACTTGCAGCTCTCTGCAGAGTGTTTCTGAAGTTACATACAAACAACTTGGTAATTATAGATAATTACAGCAAATGAGAAACGAGCAATTTTTCTAATCCTTCATTTGCATATATATTCACCAATCATACCCCAGCTATTCGCCCTTTCTTATTCGATGAAAGCTGTCTCCTACTAATCCTTTATTTATATAGCATGCCCCCATATCTTGCCTTTGGTATTTTGTTATGGAGAACTCTGATTTCTCTGAGCCTCTGGTGAAGGCCAAAAAATAGAATATTTCCGGGACGTATGCAGGTGAAGATTAGCCGTTCATGCTAAATACGCAAGCACTGACCCCATTGAAGGCTTGTATGCTGATAAGCATTTTCCATTGCTTGACAAAGATTTATGGAACTTTAATTTTAACAATTTAGCTTCCACGTCATCACCCTGGTGATAGAGCAATATCGCCATGTGAAGTCAAATATGAACAGGAGGAACACCCATCTCTGGTCATCAAGCAGGTCCTTCACCTGGACCAAATGAGGTGGGGATGCCATGTCTATCCAGGCACGGGGTTTAGCACTGGCTTGGGAGCTCTGATTTGGAGCTAAACCTGTAATGCTCACTTGGTGTATCACTTCAATTTTTCACAGAATCACAGAGACCTAAGTGATGCAAGCTCCAGATAACCCTGTCTTTCTACTGGCCCTCATCCAAATGAGGAGAAATAAGGGCCCATCACAGATTGGCATAGTGCCAAGAGGAACAATGGCCGAAGCAGCAAGAGGCAGCAGGTGCTCAACAATGTCATGGTGCTGGTGACTATGATCCACTGCAATGCTGAACAAGGGCCCAACCACAGGTGTATAACAAGGGGTTCAGCTATCTACAGATGATCGAAAGGTAATGCCAGAGTTGCGTTAAAATGTCCTGAAATATGGTTAAATATATTCGTCCAGCTTCACCATGATGACCTGTGGCCACAAGGATCTGTAGGGAATGCCATGCTGGAGTTATTGAAGGTCACCACCGAAGTGAACTCCTTTGTCAGTGGATCCTTCCAGGGTTCCACTGAGGACATGTGCGACATCTACCAGTCAGTGATGCACAACTATATTGGGGAGGTGACAACTGCCCTGTTCAGAGAAGCGCACAAATTTGTTCATTTCCGCCTGGATCCCAAAAGCCAACATGTGAAACCATTGGGATTTGCAGTAATTGCAGTTTTCCCACAAGTACAGGGCACAATTAACTGCACACGTGGCCTTGAGAATGGCAGCAGCCAATCACATTCATCAATAGAGAAGGATTCCACTCTTTGAACATGCAGCTCACATGTGATTATAGAAGGCAAATTCTGCTTATTTGTGCTCAGTTCCCAAAGAGCTCTCACAACAATTACATTCTGACCCACCCCCCAGTTACCACAGATCTTAGAAGGAGCTCTGAGATTGCAGTCCTGATTCCTTGAAGACAAAGGTTTCCCCAGAAGGCCTGGATAATGATACCAGTTCTCCATTTGCAGAGTGCTGCAGAGGAGAGCTACAAGATAGGGCATGCCACCACCAGATTGATGGTTAACAGACACTAGGCCTCCTAATGGTGAGGTTCAGATGTTTGGACAGCTCAGGCAGGGCTCTCCAATACCTACCACAACAAGTGTCTGCATTTATGTTTTCTGCTGTGCTCTGCACAACCTAGTGCAACAAAGGGGGTTGCCTTGGCTGAGGAAGATGTGGACAACTGGGATGTCTCTTCAGACAATGAGGATGGTCATGGGGATGGAGCTGACTAGGACGAGCCACATGCAGAGGCCATAGCATGGCTAAGACATGGCAGACAGGCTCATGGCAATCTGATAGCAACCATATTCCAGGCAGAGTAAGCTACTGACAGATTTCTTTAACTTTTTGGTTTTCCATCTTCTGCTGGCTAGAAGGTGCCAGCTCCTTTTAGTTACAGACATTATACTTTGCTTTAATGTACCTTTATTTATAAGAGCTAAATTAAGTTGTATTTGTTGCCATCTACCTGCTGGTGATTTGATCCTCTACGTGTGCTAAGCAATGCTCGTGTGCAGAGCCCTGGCACCCAATGCATGCTTTACAACATGACTAGCACCCTCTTCTCCTATCACTTTGGACATCTGTAAGTAGAATTGTGATTTCATCCATGCCATCACATGGCGACTGAGGGTCAATATTAAATCCATTTTGCTTCTATCAAACTTGGCAGAGCTGCAATCATGTCACTCTCACACCCCTTTCCAAAGTGGGGACAAACCTGACAGAGTGCTCTTTCAGATACAACTAGATAGCTGGACTTACAGGAAGGAGCAGCATGAGACACCAATTCATCCCTCGAGACCACTCCTCCGTACAGATCGATCAAGGAACATGATGCTCCTGCCCCCCTGATGCCACTTTCCCACAGTAAACCCCCTTAACCCTTTGCAGCTTTATCATTCTGAGAAGTTTTGAGGTTGCTTTGCAGTTCACTCGCTTAGGGTACCTCGCCTGCATTATAGATTGCTGTGTTGCAACCATTCCAGACCTTCCAATCACCTTAACATTTGTGTGAGACTGTGATTAATCATTGTGGACACACCAGCCAAGTTAAACACCTTTCCCACCTGGAGCCTGCAGAGCCTTGGTAGTGCTGCTGTGTTTCATATGGATAAACTCTCAGTCCTCAGTATGACAGTGAACACAGGCCCATTCTACTCTCTCTCTCACCTCATGCACTAAAACCCTGATCACTCAATGATATCCAATGCACTTTGGTTGCAAACCCTTTATGTGAGGTCGACTGCCACCCTTGATAATGAGATGAGCAGGCCACATAAATCTCCTTCAGAGATCTGACAAAGGCTTTCTCCAGACATGTTGGGCTGCCTCTGGTTTTCCACTATGAAAACAGTGTAGAGTTTCACTCTCTCAGCCCTGAAACTGCATCTACAACGTACTTTGCCACTTACACAGCAGCTTTAACTCCCCTTGTGTACCTGTGGCACCAGTCCACATTTCACATTGAAGCAATAGCAACAGGATCTGCAATGACCTCACTGAATAAATTTTCAGACGCGAGAACAAGGTGAGATACAAACAATGGCTGGTATGATGTACGGCCAGGCAGCGCACTCACAAATGAAGGCCAGTGCTTAATTTTATTTTGCTCTTGATTGACTTTCTATATATAGAATCATAGAATCCTACAGTGCAGAAGGAGGCCATTCAGCCCATTGAGTCTGCATTGATCACAGTCCCACCCAGGCCCTATTCCCATAACCCCATGCATTTACCCTAGCTAGTCCCCCTGACACTAAGGGGCAATTTAGCATGGCCAATCCACCCAGCCCACGCACCTCTTATCATTGCCTTTCTTTTAATTTGCCAATAACTTTGGTCAGTTTTCAAACCATGCAACATTGAGGCCAGTGCTCATTCTCAGACTCTGATGGGGGGGGGCCTACATTCCAGACACTTCAAATAACCACGACCACTGAAGCAACCAGCAGCAAGATAAATCAAGGAAACTTCGAAACAGTGCAAGTGAGGTATCAGATTAATATTCCATACAGCACACCTTCATGGCAGTTGTTTGGATTCAAAGACACAACCCAAACTGCTATATTTAAAGATACTGCCCAGTTATGAGGGCAGTTGATTTGGAGCATACCAAGTGGATAGAATAGGCAAGTGAAAGAAGGGGATAATTTTAACATGGAATGGGAAATACTGTGCACAAAAACTGTGCTAAATTGTTCTTTATCTAGATAGCCATATGAACGGAGTGGGAATGGAGGGATACAAAAGAATGGTCTAGTTTGGACCAGGGAGCGGCACAGGCTTGGAGGGCCGAAGGGCCTGTTCCTGTGCTGTATTGTTCTTTGTTCTTTAAAAGAAAAACTGGGCAACGCAAGTACGAATGTATCAACATAGTTGAGAATGAAGTTGAAAGGGATGTTGGAACCCTAGTAGACTTAATATTTAACAAGTCTAACCATTACATAGCAGCAATCAATAAAGCAAATAGAGTGTGGAACTAGAGTATAGGGTAATATTCCTCTCCCAGCATTGTCTGGGAGCAATTATTGCAAAGCGCACCATACAGCTCTTGAAAAATATTTGAACAGTAAAGGAAAGCAGGAATAAAAGTAAGCCCGAATTCATTATGCATAATCATCAGATTCCACCCTGTGTACATGATTTTTCTTTACTAGTTTTTTGAAGTTATAGTTGCAGGTTGTGTGGAAAATAATATTTATCACAAATTGGCACACAGTTGCTCCCATCTCCAAGAAATCTGCAACTTGTTTTTTAAATAAGCAATAAACTACATGAGGAAAATGATCCCAATTGAAGAAACAGAACTCAACAGTCATTGCAAGAATATTGTTAAACTGGTTGGGAATGCTACAATTTACCTCGATGGCCAGGAATATGGGCAACGTTGAGAAAATAGATTGGCGAGGGTTCCTATTTCTGATGGTTATCTTGTGAGTCCTGATGGAAAGCATGTACATGTCACAGAATCCCTACAGTGCAAAAGGAGGCCATTCAGTCCACCAAGTCTGCACTGACCACAATCCCACCCAGGTCCTATTCCCGTAACCCCACATATCTACCCTGCTAATCCCCCTGACACTAGCGTCAACTTAGCATGGCCAATCAACCTAACCCACACATCTTTGGACTGTGGGAGGAATCCGGAGCATCCGGAGGAAGCTCACACAGACACGGGAAGAATGTGCAAACTCCACACAGACAGTGACCGGAATTGAACCCGGGTCCCTGGCGCTGTGAAGCAGCAATGCTAACCATTGTGCCACCGTGCCGTCCATGTGGACAGCTGGTGAGGATACAGTCAGTATGATATTATCAATCACTTGCTCACGTTCACTGTCTAAGATAACACTAAAGAATGGGCACATGGGCTGAGATATCACAGAGCAACTGGCACCTGAGAAATTGGACCTGGTATGATTGGACTGGAGTGGAGTGGGGATTTTAAATTCCATTGATGTTAACCAATGGTGTGGATGATAATGAAAATACATTGCGTGATTTGATTAAAAATGTGAACTGTGTTTGCCTGATGTCGCTGTCAAACGCAGAATAAATCATTTTAGACAACTCTGATGCTAGTGTCATTTAATTGTTCATATAAATATTTTATCTTGCAGCACCTTGCATCACCTTGAAGTGTTTTAATCTGTCATCAATCTCCCGCAGCCTGTTCTGTTTCGTTACTAAACCTGTCCACCTAATTCAAGGCAATTAAGTCAATTAGGAGTTCAATAAAACGTGGGTTCCTGCGACAGACAGCTGATTTGACATGTATAGATAAAATGCCATATTTCATGAGATAAGCTTTATGTTAAACTTGAACTTTCCACTCTTCCCAAGTACAGCCCCCCCCCTCCACCGCCCCACCCACCCTCCAACACCCCCATCGCCCCCCTCCAGTAATTAGTGCACACAATCGTTGTACAGGGGAAATTATATCAAATTGAGGGTTTGGTAAACTTTCAACGTCATGTCATGGTTTTTGACATACAAATGTCTCTATGCTGTCATTAGATTAAACCATTATTTATGCTGAAAATGAAATCTTTCAAATGTAAACTCATACATTCTGAGTAATTCTCTCTTCCTCATTACACATTTGTAAATCATAGAATCCTCAAATCATAGAATCCCGACAGTGCAGAAAGAGGCCATTCGGCACATCGAGACTGCACCGACTACAATCCTACCCAGGCCCTATTCCCATAGCCCCACACAGTTACCCTGCTAATCCCCCTGACACTAGGGTCAATTTCGCATGGCCAATCAACCTAACTCACACATCTTTGGACTGTGGAAGGAAACCGGGGCACCCGGAGGAAACACACACAGAAACGGGGAAAATGTGCAGACTCCACACAGACAATGACCCGAGGCCAGAAAAGAACCCGGGTCCCTGGCGCTATGAGGCAGAAGTGCTAACCACGGTGCCACCGTACCGCCCATATCCTATGACCTATGATCCTACGAAGAAGAAAAGGAAATGTTGAGTCCTGACAAACACAGCTAACCAGATGAAGCTTTAATTCGAGGCATGAGATATGAGTTGCAGCAGGAATTAATTTGCTGGTCCCCTATAACTTTGGAAGAGAAACTGTGGAAACTGCAGAAAAGGATCGTAAACATCCAAGTTGGACAAGTGGGAGAACCCCACAAGGAAATCTTAGGCCCTTAGTCTAAAGGGCCTAGAGTAAGAAAAGAACAACTTTTGGGCTATTTGTAACTAGTCTGCTTCTGCAACAGATGCTTGGCATCACCTTTGTCAGTTTTGTGTTGACCTCCTTCAGTATTTCTCACACTCCAAACCGACACCTTTCATTTCCTCACAGCCTGCCCTGCTTTAATTAAGTGTCTCTTTCTCAGCCCCCAGGGTTCCTTGCTGTATCTATCATTCTGCTCTTGATTCTGTATTCCTAGGAATGGAAGGGCAAAACAATCGTGAATTCCAGCTTTAGATTTGATATCAAAGGTTGTGCATGGAATCTGTTTTTCCAGGTACCAAGGAATCAAATGCAGAAAAAGTTTGTGAGTCAAAATGATGGTAATTTTCATCCAAATTCAGAAAAAGTATAAATGGTTCGCCGTTATGGCTTAGTTTCGCCTCTCCTAAAAGGCTTAAGTTATTTCCTAAAAAGGTGGTTTAATACCTCCACTTTCAAAGCCACCAGGTATTGGAATATTCAGAACTAATGCGAGCTTGTATGCCTCCTAGTTAAACAGCTCAGTCTGAGATTAATACCAACCCATCATGACTTGTTTACTGTAATGACAATGTTGAAATTTCTAGGTGAGTACACAGTTCCTATTAACTGGGATTTGGCATGAAGCACAATCTTGGATAATGTAGGATTAACAGTTTAAAATGTGCCCCAATTACCTACAACGGTGTTAAAGATGGTATTTGCACTAATCCTGCTGAACTCTGGGAAATCAGAAAACTTCAATGTTAAGAAGCATGGGTAATTGAAGATAACACTGCAAGGGGGGAAAAAACACTTTTCACAGTTAACATCTGGTTCCAATCAGTAGTCAGCATGCTCACACTTGTCAAAGTTAACTAAGGAATCATATTTTTTGTCGGCAAGGTAAAGTGTCTGGATGTGAGATCTAATCCTCTGTCCTGTCATCTGGGTGTTAAAAGTTGAGAAAGTGAAGACTGGATGTGGTTTCTCAAATAATTAAATATATCCTCATTTTAAGTGCTTGATATGCAGCTACCTGAGGTTCTTTTTATTGATAAAGAGGATTTTGGCAATCAATGAGATTGACTAAATATATGGAGAGAGATTCGACTGAGATCTATAAATAGAAAGAAATAAGACAGATAGAAGGCTTTTAAGAGACAGGGGATGGGGGGGGGGGGGGGCGGGGGGCGGTGGGGGTACAAAGTTTCAGAGTGACTTGGATAAATCTGAAGAAGAATCTAGAAGTTAGAATTAAGAGTAACATGAAGGTGGGCTTCCTAGCTGAGAAGTGATGGTTTGAACTGGATTTTCCTTCTCTTTACTGACCTACCGCTAACTACATATTCAAAAAAGTTGTATCAAGGTGCTCTTCATGAGAGCCTGCTTTGATGCATGTAAATGAATAGGGTAGCATTTGCCATTAATCCCAACTTCTGCTTCAAGTTGGATCGCTAAGAAGAGCAACACAGCTCAATCTCAACAATTTCACATTGAGGCATTGCTTTCTCCATGGAAATGCCTCGGCCAATCAAAGTTGACTTGCCGGCCAATCAAAGTTGACTTGCCAACCAATCAGCACCCTTTTCTCCTGTACTATAAAGATTGGTGTGATCTTTTGAAATTTGACAGTCTTGTGTTTGACCTGCTGAGCTCAGGGCGAAAACCTTCAGCAACATGTCTCTCTTTTCTGCAATATTCAAGTTCTATATTATATTTGTATACCTCCTTCTGCATAGCAAAACATCGCAAAGCGTTTCACAAGAACGTTATTAAAACAAAATTTAGAATGAACCATGTGGAGAGATATTAAGGCTGATATTGGAGGTAGTTGGAGGAGTATCTGAAAGGAGGAAAGAGTGGTACAGAGGGGGAGCAGGGTAAGAAATAAATTCTGGACCTTAGGGGCACAGCATGGCCAATGATGGTGGAGTGATTAAAATCAGGGATGCTCAAGAGGTCGGAATTGGAGGAGCACAGAGATCTCGGAGAGTTGTAGGACTGGGCGGGGTGAGGGGTGGTTACAGTGATAGGAAGGGCCAAAGCCACGGAAACATTTAAAAACCAGGGTGAGAATTTTGGAATTAACGTATTGCTTAACAGAGAGTGGGTGTGCATCAGCGAACTCAGGAGGAAGGCCGCGTTCGAAAGCCATTTTGCCTTCACAGCAATTTTCGGATGGGCCTGTGATTGCATGTTAACCTTTTTAGGTCAGCGGAATGTTTAGATATGCAAATCAGGGTCGTACATCAATGATAAGACATTATGTGTATCAATCAGGCAGCGAGGGGGCAGGGGAGGGAACAGTGGGGAGGTGGAACAGTGGTGGGGGGAGCAGTGTTGGGGGGGAATGGTGGAGGGTGGGGAACGGTGGAGGGTGGGGAACAGTGGAGGGGGAAATGGTGGGGGGAAACGGTGGGGGGGGGGAGAACAGTGAGGAGGGGGAAATGGGGTTAGTGTGTTAGCCAGTGATCTGCACATGATTAACTGGAGGCTGCTCAAGAAATGAACCGGAAGTTTGCAGGGAGGAGGAGCAGAAATCCAAAATGGCTCACTGCCAAGCTAAGCGCAAACCCTGGTGGCATGCTAGCTCGCTCACTGTGGGAGCTGAACAAATTCCCACCTTTGCAAAACCAGCAAGCTGTAGTGAAACGCTCCCTCAGCAGCTGCAGCTCACCAGTGGTATTCAAATTACACCCAAGCCCAAAAATGATTCATGTTCCCTCCCCGCCAACCCCCCACCTTCCCCAGCCCAATGCCGCCCCCCCCCCTCCCCAACCCCACTGCCTCCCCGATGCATGAGCTTTCCCTCATTGCATGGCATATTTTTCCCCTTCGTTGACACCTGTACTCAGCCAGCAATATTAGCACAATACTAGCCTTAAAGGTCACTGCCTTATATGAAGATCTTTGTATCTTCAAACAGCTCCATTGCAGCTTACTTGCATAATTACTATGGGGAGGTGGCGCTATCACATTGGCCGAGAAAATCGGGGCTGATATGTAGGGTAATCTCGCTGCCACAATGAAAAGGTAAAAATACAACCCCATGCCTGCAACTGAAAAAACTCAATACTTACTAGGTTAACACAAATAACATTTAAGGTTTGCATTAGACCTCTCTGTGAATTAGATTGTATTTAAGTAAGGAACCTCCATATCAACACTGGGTTCGGCAATGTGATTTCACATATAAAATGATTATGAAAGAAGCAGTCAAAGGGATTAGCAGCAAAGTCTCCCAGGGATCTGCTGTGATGAGCAGGATATGTTTATCTCAAAAGCACAGCTGTGGACAGTGCACTGCTCCGTACATTCTATCAGAATTGATTGGTGATTATGTATTCCCTTTTAAAATGCTGCCACGCTGTTAGTAGTCCCCTGCGACAGGGCAGATAGAACAGTATAGGGTCAATCTGTTCACACCTCACTGGAGAGGCCTCATCTAACAATTTTATATTTACAAAAGAGTCCGTTGAAAGCAGGGATAAGAGCAAATCCCTGTTACATTCAACATTTTAGACGAGCTGATCTTTAATTTATAATCCCTGATATAGATCGAATTACTCTCGACTTTATCATTTGCCTTTCAAATGGTATTAATCTGTTGGGGTCTCACGCGTTGTATTTAGGCTGGAACCTACCGGAGGCATCTTAACATATGCTATGAATTTCAACTTCAATCCCAATGTTGTGACATCCAAATTGGATTTGGTTTAGACTTTAAAAGCACCTGCTCTGATATGTATTTAGAATGGTCAGAGTGAGATCTGAATCCTGGGCCATGCAAATTCAGGAAAACAGCCATGGTGTGTGGAACTTGGTGTCAAGGGGGGCCAAAATTTGATTTTCACCAAAAATAGACACAGGAATCATGGTGCAGGATTAATCTAGCTCCTTGCTTCCGATGCAAGCTGCGTGCCGGTTTAGTGCTGCCTGCTAATTTGTAGATTACAGCATGCAGCCAGCATTAAATGTGAATGCCCTCAGCAGGGGTTTGTGTAAGGCTAGCACCATTTACAGATTGCCTGCACTACTTAAAACCAGACTGCACCTGCGGAAGTGTATTCTAGCCAAAGTAAATGCCAGAGTAAATGCTGGGAGTGCTTGTGAAGGAGAGTCTGAACAGGAAGAAGAATGAATAATGCGCAACGGGAGAGAGACAGTGTTCCAAAGCTTCTTGGATGCTGCATCAAATGTTTTCCAGGAGGAGGAGGAGAGAGGCTCTCTAGCCAAAGATATCCAGAAAACCCTCAAAGCAAAACTGTGTGAAAGCAGTGGGAGTACATAGTGGTGGCAGACAACCCTGAGGACCTGCAGGATGCAGAGCCACAAGAAATGTAATGACTTCACACAAGTGGCCAAGGTAAGTGCATTCATCTTCAAATGCTATAGCCCACCAGCTACACACTAGTCTGTCACAATGTTCAATTCATTGCACCCCATCACACACCCACCAACAATTTCTATCAATACTGATTCATGTCTGACACTCATAGCTTCACGTGACCCTCAGTCCCACATCCCACAGCTTGCATACGGTGCTAGCCATTCAACCTGACAGCCAATTCATCGAAACACATCATCCGACACTCACTGACACACTGACCTCTCTGTTGTAAAGTAAGTTGGTGCATACCCAGAGGGGGACATGCAAGGATGCATGTCCTTATTCCAATGGAAGGCAAAGTACTTATCATCATTAGAATGGCCATCATTGAGGCTGGGAGTCGGACTGAACCATGGTAGGTGATGGTATCCTCTTTGGTAATCCTCCTCTCACATCCCACTTCCCCAGTATCCGCAATGTCTTCAGATTTACAAACTTCAGATAGCATAAGCATTCTTTTGCTTTCCCTCCATCCCTTCATCACAACCCTTCCCATATGCCCATCTTTATTCAGATCCCCAAAAACTGACCTGGCCAGGTGCTGCTGAAAGAGGTGAAAAAACAGGAAGATAGCAATGAAGAAGAAACACCATTGCTCATTCTCATTCTTGCCTCCACCAGCTCAGATACTGACTCTGTGTTTAGTTTAGAGGTAGAGTCTGCATGTGGTGAGACACTGCACATGTGTGATCTGCCCCCAGGTCAGGGATAAAGTTAGATCATGTGCAGGCTCCCCAGAGGTCAGTGTGGCACCTGAGTTCCGATGCTGAGGACTCAGTCGAACGCTACAAAAAAATGGTGGTATGAAAATGCACAATGAGATGCTCAGTGCATTGGCAGCCCTGCCAGAAATCCTGCATAGAATGCCAAGCAACCTGGAGGAACCAATATCAACTGCACAGAGCATGCAGTCTATGTCTAGATGCTGCAATGGAAACTCAGACTGCTCTCATGCAAGTTAGCTTATTGTCAAACAAGCCCACACTGCTTGCATCCTCAATGTACAAAGGATTTGGAGAGTGTCAAACAGGCTGTCCTCACAGACTGTTGGGTTGTGCCACCCAAGCACAGGCATATCTTGCAGTCCTGCCGTATCCAATTGTGAATGGTGGTGGACAATTAAACAGGCAGAGGATTTCCACCAATATCACCATCTTCAGGACAGCTGGTTAGCACTGCTGCCTCACAGTACCAGGGACCTAGGTTCAATTCCCGGTTGGGTCACTGTCTGCATGGAGTCTACACATTCTCCCCGTGTCCACGTGAGGTTCCTCCGGATGCTCCAGTTTCCTCCCACAGTCCAAAAGATGTGCTGGTTAGGTGCATTGGCCACGCTAAATTCTCCCTCAGTGCACCTGAACAGGCGTCGGCGTGTGGCAACTAGGGGATTTTCACACTAACTTAACTGCAGTGTTAATGTAAGCCCACTTGTGACTAATAAAAAATAAACTTTAACTTTAAAATGAAGTGTCCACCCAGTAAAGCTGAAACACAAGACTACTTGCATTCCAAACAGCAGAAGCAGCATGTAATAGACAGAGCTAAGCTTCCTACAACCAACAGAACAAATCAAAGCTTGCAGTCCTGCTGTATCCATTTGTGAATGGTGGTGGGCAATTAAACAGGAGGAAGATTTCCAACTGTGTCACCGTCTGCAATGTTGGGGGAACCCAGCACATCATTGCAAATGACAAGTCTGAAGCATTTACAAACATCTTCAGACAGCAGTGCTGAGTGGATGACCACCTCATTACCGGCAGGTAATTCTTCTTGGTCAGCTGTTCCAAATGCATTCCTAATGCTGAAGTAAACATAATATTGCAGTAATAATGATAGATGTTAGGATTAGCTCCTTTACTGTAATATTTTCATGAAAGAGAGTTTAAAGTGTTTCTGGTAAGTTTTAGAAACATTGCTCATGCTTTCTCTTTGATCTTACTTTTTCCAACTTTTCTCCATTTTATTTTGTATCATTTCTTTTTTCTGGTTTAGCGTTAATTTGATAGTATCTTCACTCATTTTAGTTTTAAAATCATGACTTACCTTTTGCTTTGCTCCATCATAGATATGACCTCCATTTCAAAGAGCCACAGCAATAACATTTGCCACCTAGAAACAAGCTCAAATGTGTCTGTTTATGTTGATGCGGTTGACTTTCAGGATATTCAAATTGTCTTGCTGTTATAGTGAAACAGACAAGATTCTTCTGTTCACTTTCATTTCTGAAGCATCAAACCTTTATTTTGAGCAAACTATTTCTATCAATTTAGCCACAATTTCTTCCTGGCTGAATCAAAACCTATATTCTAAGTATTAATATTTGATATCAGAAGTAAATAAGTAAAACGTGCATTTGAGAAAACTTAAGTTTTCTTTTCAGTTTTCATAACAGCCTGCAAACTGACAGCTGGAGTCCTTACTTCAGCTCTCTATAAAGAGTGGGAGAGATCTAAAGAACATCTTGGCAATACATCAATTTTGACTGCTTCTATTTTCTCCAATCAAAACTGTCAATAAAATATTTAGGATGAAGCATATGTCCACACTTGCACTGTGTCCATCCTGTGTCCATCACCTTATTACTCTCTTCTGCACCCAAGTGGTAGAAAACGTGACCACTTGTGTAGGCAACAGCAAAAGGCATAATTTCACCTGACGGACCGGAAGACGATCAGACGATTGGACGACCATCTCTACAAAATTATCTGCATCTTCAACTGCAATTCACCTAAGATGATCTTGTTCTCTGAGCTGCACAATGAAGCAGAAGTGTTAGATGAAGATGGTGGTTTTGACAAGGGATAATGTACCAAGTTCACAGTGACAGAAAATGACATTTGGAGGCTTTGCTTAGGGTAGTTTCTGTGCTGTGGCAGGACAAGAACCTGATTAGAGGGATTCATATCGGAGGTTGCAGGACTGATATATGGGAAAGAGGGATGATGAAGGAAATGTGGTTCGAGATGGGGTGGTAGTTTACAAGGACTGAAAGTTTGAGGGTGGATTCTTTTGGGGAGAGTGGGGTTGATGACAGCAGTTTTGAAAGGGGGAGGGATGGTATCTGGGTTGGACCATTTGCAATTTGAGTTAATGTGGAACGCAAGAATTGAAATTGTGTGGTCAACTGTTTAGTGGAAAAGCCGATGATTTTTATTTTTGTTCAATAGGGAACTTGCGGTGGTAGTTCCCATGCATCTGCTGCCTTGTCCTTCTGGGGTTAAAGGCCAAAGGTTTGGACGGTGCTGTCAAAAGAGCCTGGCAAGTTGCTGCAGTGAATCTTGTACACACTGCTGCCTCCAATGGTGAATTAAGGTGATGGATGAGGTGCCAATCAAGAGGATGCTCTATCCTAGATGGCGTTAGGTTATTGAGTTTTGCCATTCAGATGTGTGGAAACCGTGTGATCATATACCTGACTTGTGCTTTGTAGATGGTAGACAGGCTTTGGGAAACCAGGAGACACATTATATACAGTGGAGCCCCGTTTTAACGCGATGGTTGGGGTCTATAAAATGTGGTCGTGAATGTTATCGGGGTCGCACTAAATCGGGGTCACGCTAATTCGCTAAACCGGAAATAGTAAAAAAGGGGTCCGTCGCACGATCGCATAATATCCGATTTCGCGCTAAATCGGGGCACGTAAAATCGGGGCTCCACTGTACCATAAAATTCCCAGCCTCTGACTGCTCTTGTAACCATAGTCCAGTTAAATTTCTGGTCAATGGAAAGCTCCAGTATGTTGATAGTGAGTGTTTCAACAATGAATCTCAAGGGCAATGGTTAGATTCTCACTTCTTGGAGATGGTTATTGCCTGGCACTTATATGGTGTGAATGTTACACTGCCAATTGTCAGCCCAAGCCTGAATGTTTTTTTCATTCATGGGACATGGGTGTCGCTGGCTGGCCGGCATTTATTGCCCATTCCTAGTTGCCTGAGGGCAGTTGAGAGACAACCACATTGCTTTGGTCCAGACCAGGTGAGGATGGCAGATTTTCTTCCCTAAAGGACATTCATAAACCAGTTGGGTTTTTCCGACAATCAACAATGGTTTCATTGACATCAGTAGATTCTTAATTTCAGATTTTTTAAATTGAAATCAAATTCCACCATCTGTGCTGGCAGGATTCGAACTCAGGTTCCCAGAACATCAGCTGAGTTTCTGGATTAATAGTCTAGCAATAATATCACTAGGTCATCACTCCCCTATTGTTCAAATCTTGCTGCATATAGACATAGACTTCTTCTGTCCCTAGAGCTCTGAATGGCACTGATCATTACATTATCTTCAGAGAGCATTCCCACTTCTAATTTTACAGTGGAGGGAAGGTCATTGATGATATAGCTCAAGAGATCGGGCCTAGGGCCCTGAACTGAGGAATTTCTGCAGTGATGTTCTGGAACTGAGATGATTGATCAACAACAATCCCACTCAGCTGAGAGAGCTATGAAGTTAATTAACTAACTGGTTGAATCTGCTTGCTGTAACTCCAGTTCAGTCCACTAAAGTTTCAGGGGTCTATAGTGAAGCTTTGGAACTAAATGCATGCCTAGGAATTTGATGAGTGGGAGAGTTAAGTGAGGAGATGTTCCTTTCTTGTGTTTTATCTAACATGTCTACCCTACAAGGAATTGGTTCTTTCTCTATTATAGGGAAAGAAGCTATCTGTTTGGAGTGTTAAGAATGGTAAGTGGTTAACATCTATTTCACTCCTAACGTTTAAATGACTGTACAATCTGCTAGTTTAATAAAATATATTAAAAAGGGAAATAAATAATTGAATAATATAATAAGTAATTAATTAAAGCACATTAAGGATGGCAGGAGAGGTGATGTATCAATATTACAGCATGTGGGTTCTCCAGGATGCCAGTGTGATCCAGGGCAATCATGTCTGCAATACATTCTTACGGCTTGCGGATCTTCGGCTCTGAGTCGTTGGGCAGAGGCTGATCTGCAGACATTGTGACACATCAGGAAGAGAGAAAGTTACCTGGATACTTTGTACCTTTGTCACATCCCTTAGGTTAGGATCTTCTGATTTGTTCTGTGGTCAGGAACAGAAGGGTGTGACTGCGAGTGAGACAGCTAAGATGACGCAGACAGCAGAAATGCAGGAGCCTCAGCCTTTGCAATTGTCCAATGGATTTGAGGTTGCCTCAACTTGTTTTGATGAGAGAGAGGGCTGCAGGTGAATGAGTAAACTGGCTATGGCACTGTGGTGAAGGAAGCCATTTAAGTAGGGGGAGCAAAAAGGAATGTAGTGATAGTAGGGGAATGCATAGTGAGGGTCATTGACACTCTACAGAAAAGAGTGCGAGTTCAGATGGCTGTGTTGCCTGACCAATGCCAGTGTTTGGGATATCTGCTTAGGAGTGGAGAGGATCTTACAGTGAGAGGGGGTCCAAGTAGGTACCAATGATATAGGTAGAATTAGGATAGAAGTTCTGCAATTAAGGTTTGAGAAGCTAGGCACTAAATTAAAACTCAGAACCTCAAAGGCAATAATCTTGGGATTATTACCTGACCCATGTGCAAAGTGGAAAAAGGCACATGAAATTAAAGAGGTGATTGTACGGCTCAAAGACTGTTGTGGGAGAAGTGGGTTCTGGTTTATGGAGCACTGGCACCAGTAATGGGGAAAATGGGGGCTGTACCGTTGGACGGTCTGCACCTGAACCATGCTGTGGCTGGTGTTCCAGCAAGGGAAATAGAGACTGTTTTAAACTAAATAGTGGTGGCAAGGGATCAAATTTAGGAAGATGTGGTAAATCAAAGCATTGAGACAAGGCGAGAAAGGTATTAATGTGGGAAATGATAAACAGACCATGATAGGAAAGAACCGAGGGCACAGGGAATGAAAAATCTTAAAATGAGAGTTTACAAAAATAATAAAAGGGCAAAACTAAAGGCTTTGTATCTGAGTGCACATTGCATTCAAAATAAAACAGATGAACTAATAGTGCAAATAAAAATAAATCAGTGTGATCTAAAGCCATTACAAAGATATGGCTGCTGGGTGACAGATTGGGACATGAATATTGAAGGACACATGACATTTAGGAAGGACAAGAAGTGAGGAAAATGTGGAGGGGTGGCTCTGTTAGTTAATGGTAGTATTAGCACACTAGAGAGGGATGACCTAAGGAAATCAGCTCATAGAAACAGTTTGGGTAGAGATAAGAAAATGGTAAATGCCAGACGACACTTGTGGCAGTGGTGTACAGCCCCCAACACCACCCCCCCCCCCCCACTACCCCACCCCCACCAGCAATAACCATATGGTAGGATGGGGTATAAAGGGAGAAATTATGTGAGTTTTCCAGAATGGTACAGCAATGATTATGTAACATTTTAATCTACATGGACTTGAAAAATCAGTTGGGGAAAGGTAGCCCTAGATGATGAATGTTTTCAGGATAGTTTCTTAGAATACCACATTCTGGTGCCAACCAGAGAACAGGCAATATGACACCTGCTACTGTGCAACAAGATAGGCTGAATTAATGATCTCCTAGTGAAGGTGCCCCAGGTAGCAGCAATCATAATATGATTGAGTTTTACATTCAGTTTGAGGGAGAGAAGAGTGGATATAAAACTAATATTTTTAACTTAAACATGGGACAATTATGAGAGCATAAAAGCAATGCTAGCTGAAGTGAACTAGCAAATTAGGTTAAGGGATAGATCAATAGAAATGCAATAATGGACATTTAAGAGGATATTTCAGAATGCACAGAATAGATATGTATTGTAAACCATTGTGTCTCTGTTTGA
Organism: Mustelus asterias; assembly: GCF_964213995.1. Lineage (NCBI taxonomy): Eukaryota > Metazoa > Chordata > Chondrichthyes > Carcharhiniformes > Triakidae > Mustelus > Mustelus asterias. The sequence goes on from NC_135816.1 coordinate 55,566,707, forward strand.
TTAGTCACATAATGTATAGTGACATGATCAGAGATATTCACAGGTTTTTTCCTCTCTTCAATCCCATCCTCATGGCCAGATTTGTCTTTTGCTGTTATATATTAACGTGGTCAGCTCACCTGTACAGCAAGACAAAAGGATCAAAAGGTTGATATACAGTGGATTACTTAACCCAGTTAGTCGAGCTTTAATTCCAAACCTTGCAACACTACTGAAACCATTTCATACCTTATTGTGTGCTAGCCAACAATGGAATTGGACAAAAAAGTGTGAAAGGGCATACACAGGAGTTAAAGATGTGTTAAAGAGATCTCAAGTATTGGCCCATTTTAACCCAAACTTGAAGATTCAACTAGCATGCGATACATCGCAAGATGGGGTGGGTGCCGTTGTCTCAAATATCATGCCAATAGGGGAAGAACAACCAATAGCACTTGCACCTCGAGCTTTATTAAATGCTGAACCAAATTATGCTCAACTTGAGGAAGAAGCCCTGAGCATTATTTTTGGAATCAAATGATTTCACCAGTACCTGTATGGGAAATACTTCAGTTTGTTGACTGACAACAAGCCATTGACAACAAGTAGGATTAGGAAAGCCTGAACAGCTAGTCAGTGATAACAGAACACAATTTACATCTAAGGAATTGTGGATTACCTTAAGAGCAATGGTATACAGCAGATAAAAACCAAATCATATCATCCATCCACTAATAGACTGGTGGCGAAGCTTGTATAGTCACTGAAGCATGCCATGAAAGCATCAAAAGATGAAGGTTTGTTATCCAGGAGAGTAAACAACTTTCTCATGTGCTATTGGAACACTGCTCACGCGACAACACAAAATTTGCCGGAAATGTCGTTCTTGAAATAGAAACTAAGAACCAAATTCAATTTACACACCATCTGACACTACTACAATAGTAGAGCAACAACAAGCGTGAGCTACTTGCTGTGAAGAAACATCGAAACAAAGGAGATTTAATCAAGAAGAAGGAGTTTTAATGTGAAACTACTCCACAAGTGAGAAGTGGGTACCTGCAACCATTCTAACTATATTGTACAACTTGATGATGAGAGAGTTTGGAGGAGAACACAGATCAAATCCTTGCTTGAATTAGCAGAATCTGTATCAGAAAGGCTTACGTCAGACACGAAAGGTTCTGAAATTCCTGAATCAAGAATTACTTCAGAACCAAATTTAGATTTTGCTCAGGTCGAGCAACCCACATCTATGGAAGCTGACAAAGAAGCACCTTCACAAGATGAAGTACCTGATATATTAGTGAAGAACAGACTATCGAGGATAATGAAGATAAGACTCCAGAATGTTGTATCTTGCCAAAAGGAAGTCAGCATCCACCAGAAAGACTCTCATTAACTGTACATATGTATATAAAACTTGGTGATGCAACCTATGTTCATAGTGGGTAAGTATTAATGTTCAATGTTTAAAGTTTATTGTCATACAATTGAAGTAAAGGGGGAGGGACCTTATCTATTGTAAACAATGCATCTCTGTTGGATTAGTCACGTGACATGCAGTGACATCATCAGAAACATTTACAGGTTTTTCCCGCTCTTCCATCCTGCACTGTAAGCAAGCAGTACCCATCTAATAAAGCTCAACGAACTGGTTAAGTGACTCACAGTGTGGCAGCCTATTCATCCTTTTATGTTGCTGTATAAAGTGAGCTAACCACATTACCATATCATAAGATACATTCTAATGAGATAGACAAATTCCAAAGGAGAACCCCAATCCGTGGTTAACTGAAAAAGTTAAAGATAGCATCAAACTTACAGAAAAAGATTATAATCGCACGGAGGATTGGACAGAATAGAGAAAACAGCAAAGAATGACCAAAAGATTGATAAGGAAGGAAACTTAGTATTCAAGAGTGATGCGCTATCAATAAGGCGAAAGACTACCGGTGTGCCAATACAAGTGTAGGCTTTTATTCACAACAGAATCAGGAGCAGATCCCAACAAATAACCAACCTGGACTGAACAAGGGGGAGGAGACAGCCACCTTTATACTAGGTGCCGAGGGGAGGAACCAAACTGGAAGGGGATGTGTCCAGGTATGACAAGCACACACAACGGTGGTCCATATAGGACAAAGGCACAACTGAGGTCCACCACAAAGAGAAAGCTAGTTAGAAATATAAAGACAGATAGTAAGAGTTCACAATGTGTGCATTAATCCTATAGAAAGTGTGCCTGGTGAATTAGAAATGGAGAATAAAGTGATAGCAGATGAGATAAACAGGTATTTCACACCGATCTATAGAGGATGTAGGTTAACACCCCAGAAATAGCTGTAATTCAGTACATAGAAGGGAGGGAGGAACTTGGGAAAATTACAATCACCAGGGAAATAGTACTGAGCAAATTGTTGGAGCAGCAGGCTGGTAAGACTTCATCCTTGGGTCTTAAAAGAAGTGTCCAGTAGGATAGTTAATGCAGTGATTTTGATTTTTCAGAATTATCCAGATTCAGGGAAGGTTCCGTTTGACTGGAAAATGTAACTCGTATTCAAAATGGGAAGCAGATAGAAAGCAGGAAACCATAGGCCAGTTAGTTTAACATCTGTCATAGGGAAAATTTCTAAGTGCCATCACAGCGAGAATAATAGGGTGATCTGCAGTGCTGTCTTAGGCACACTCCACACTGCAATCCAATGACACTTAATGTACTGAAAGAGCCGTCACGTGAATAACGCCGTTATGGAATCTCCAGGGCGTGACTCGCCTGAAGTGGCTGCAGCTGTGTGCCATTAACAAGGTGGAGCTGCTTTTAAACGCTCCCACTGTACTCACAGCCAGTCATGCCAGAAAGATGGCAGCATGCAGACCAGCCCCATAGTTCACCAAGGGAGAGCGTAGACGGCTGTTGGACACCGTGGAGAAGAGACGGGCCATCCTGTATCCCCAGGAGGCAGGTGACCCAGAAGCAGGGACTCCAATGCAGCATGGGAAGCATGGCCGCAGCAATCAGTGCCCGTAGCCTGACACACAGGTCCAGCGGCCAAAGCCAGAGGAAAACGATCGACCTCATCCTGGGATGGCAGGGCTGTCATATGAGGAGAGACTAGGTGGGTTAGGATTATATTCACTGGGGTTTAGAAGAGTGAGAGGGGATCTCATAGAAACTTATAAAATTCTAGCAGGGTTAGACAGGGTAGATCCAGCAAGAATGTTCCCAATGGTGGGGGAGTCCAGGACTAGGGGGTCATAGTTTGAGGATAAAGGGAAAACCTTTTAGAACTGAGGTGAGGAGAAATTTCTTCACCCAGAGGGTGGTGAATGTGTGGAATTCACTACCACCGAATATAGTTGAGGCCAAAACGTTGTCTGATTTCAAGAAAAAATTAGATATAGCTGTTGGGCGAAAGGGATCAAGGGATATGGGAGGAAGCGGGTATCAGGATATGGAATTTGATGATCAGCCATGATCAAAATTAATGATGGAGTAAGCTCGAAGGGCCGAACAGCCTACTGCTGCTTCTTGTTTCTATATTTCATTCAGGCTCGAGGGGTGACTGTCCATCTGTCTCATCCTGGCATCAGTCCTGTCCATCACATCTGAAATGTCCATTTCGACCAAGTCCCTGACACCCCGCGACATTCCAGCACCCGACCTTCCAGTATCCTCCTCAAATCCTAGTCTGGCACCCCTAGTCGCAACACCTGCCTCGCAAGGCACAGTGCCAAGCTATGTCACCCATTCCACCGCACCTCCCCACCCCCATGCCCTCCAGCCATCAAGCATTCAATCATCCCCTTATGTCTCCACAGGAGAAGTTGGTACATAACCGCAGACAGCGGGAGAAGACAGGCGGTGGCATCCCTGAGTTGCATCTCCCGACTCCCTTTAAAGAACAAGTGATGGATCTCAAAGGGGAGATACCTGAGACGGCTGTGAGGACCTGTCATGTTGGCATGCACCATAGAAATGAGGGTCCATGAAACCTTCATCCATATTTACCATTCTCAAGTAAGTGCCAAGGTGCACAGATACTCAATCCTCTCTAGCACTTACCCATTTGTCTTCTCTTGCAGAAGCAACACCAGATGAGGTCGGGCCCACATTTCCGCCCCCGCGGCCTGCCACAACCCGGAGGACAACCACCAACCAGATGTCAGATGCATTACCCAGACCATCCATCAGCACAGACACACACCGGTCTTCATGGTCATTTTCTAGTGAGAATCACACAGCTGCTGATGCACCTCAGGTGGAGAGGGGAATGTCTAAGGGATAGGGTAGGCAGAGGCTGTCGGATCCCAAGAAACAGTTGGCCCCCAGCCAGATACCAGGCCATTGGGAAAGGTAATCACAGAGCTGCTGGGGATGCAGAAGCAGAGCTGGGAACTGCAGGAGGGGGTGTCAGAGACATTCCAGCAACTGCAAGGCTGTTTGGAGGAGTCCCACAGCCTTCAGGTGAAGGAGATAGTGCCAGCATTGTGTGGTAGCCAGGCCGAACTTCAAGGGTGGTGACCACGGTGGAAAGCTTGGGGCAGGAAATGGTAGTCATGATGTGGAGATGCCGGCGTTGGACTGGGGTAAACACAGTAAGAAGTTTAAACTTCTTACAGGAAATGGTAGCCATGGGTGGCAGGATCTAAGGCATGGCTGAGTCGCAGAGCAGAGAACACAATGAGACAGCCAATGAACCGGAACAGCCGACAGAGAGATCCGCAGTGCATCCAAAGAGGAAAGAGTTGAATTGGACTCCTCCGGAAGGCCGCTGCCCTCGACTTGACTTGTATGCCTAAGCCATCAGGAGGTGCGTCAACACCAAATTCATCAGCCGCACTCACAAGACAGCCGCGAAAATCACCCAAGCACAACGCAACGCCATCCGCGCTCTCAAGACCAACCGCAACATTGTCATCAAGCCAGCAGACAAAGGAGGGGCCATCGTCATACGGAACAGAACGGATTACTGCAAAGAAGTGTACCGACAACTAAACAACGAGGAACACTACAGACAGTTACCTGCAGATCCGACCAAAGAACACACCCGTCAACTCAACACTCTGATCAAGACCTTTGATCCGGACCTTCAGAACACCCTCCGTGCTCTCATCCCACGCACTCCCCGCGTTGGAGATCTCTACTGCCTCCCAAAGATACACAAGGCAAACACACCCGGCCGTCCCATCGTATCGGGCAATGGGACCCTGTGCGAGAACCTCTCCGGCTATGTCGAGGGCATCCTGAAACCCATTGTACAAAGAACCCCCAGCTTTTGTCGTGACACTACGGACTTCCTACAGAAACCCGGCACACATGGAGCAGTTGAACCAGGAGCACTCCTCGTCACAATGGATGTCTCGGCACTCTACACCAGCATCCCCCATGACGATCGCATTGCTGCAACGGCCTCAGAGCTCAGCACCGACAACTGCCAGTTTCCAGATGCAATTTTACAACTCATCCGCTTCATCCTGGACCACAATATCTTCACCTTCAACAACCAGTTCTTCATCCAGACACATGGAACAGCCATGGGGACCAAATTCGCACCTCAATATGCCAACATCTTCATGCACAGGTTCGAACAAGACTTCTTCACCGCACGGGACCTTCAACCGATGCTATACACTAGATACATCGATGACATTTTCTTCCTTTTGGACTCATGGTGAGCAATCACTGAAACAACTATATGATGACATCAACAAGTTCCATCCCACCATCAGACTCACCATGGACTACTCTCCGGAATCGGTTGCATTCTTCGACACACGCATCTCCATTAAGGATGGTCACCTCAGCACCTCACTGTACCGCAAGCCCACGGATAACCTCACGATGCTCCACTTCTCCAGCTTCCACCCTAAACGCGTTAAAGAAGCCATCCCCTACGGACAAGCCCTCCGGGTACACAGGATCTGCACAGATGAGGAGGATTGCAACAGACACCTCCAGACGCTGAAAGATGCCCTCATAAGAACAGGATATAGCGCTTGACTCATTGATCAACAGTTCCAACGCGCCACAGCGAAAAACCGCACTGACCTCCTCAGAAGACAAACACGGGACACAGTGGACAGAGTACCCTTCGTCGTCCAGTACTTCCCCGGAGCGGAGAAGCTACGGCATCTCCTCCGGAGCCTTCAACATGTCATTGATGAAGACGAACATCTCGCCAAGGCCATCCCCACACCCCCACTTCTTGCCTTCAAACAACCGCACAACCTCAAACAGACCATTGTCCGCAGCAAACTACCCAGCCTTCAGGAGAACAGTAACCACGACACCACACAACCCTGCCACAGCAACCTCTGCAAGACGTGCCGGATCATCGACACGGATGCCATCATCTCACGTGAGAACACCATCCACCAGGTATACGGTACATACTCTTGCAACTCGGCCAACGTTGTCTACCTGATACGCTGCAGGAAAGGATGTCCCGAGGCATGGTACATTGGGGAAACTATGCAGACGCTGTGACAACGGATGAATGAACAGCGCTCGACAATCACCAGGCAAGAGTGTTCTCTTCCTGAACTTCAGGGGAGCACTTCAGCGGTCACGGGCATTCGGCCTCCGATATTCGGGTAAGCGTTCTCCAAGGCGGCCTTCACGACACACGACGGTGCAGAGTCGCTGAGCAGAAACTGATAGCCAAGTTCCGCACACACGAGGACGGCCTAAACCGGGATTTTGGGTTCATGTCACACTATTTGTAACCCCCACAGCCTGCCTGGACCTGCAGAGTTTCACTGGCTGTCTTGTCTGGAGACAATACACATCTTTTAGCCTGTCTTGATGCTCTCTCCACTCACGTTGTTTGTATCTTGAAGACTTGATTAGCTGTAAGTATTCGCATTCCAACCATTATTCATGTAAATTGAGTCTGTGTCTTAACAGGCCTTTTTTTTGAACAGAATTCCCACTCACCTGAAGAAGGGGCTTGGAGCTCCGAAAGCTTGTGTGGCTTTTGCTACCAAATAAACCTGTTGGACTTTAACCTGGTGTTGTTAAACTTCTTACTGTGTTTACTCCAGTCCAACGCCGGCATCTCCACATCATGAGTCGCTGAGGACCATAGGAGCATGGCTGAGTCTCAGAGGATAATGGTTGAAGGCTCACACAACATGGTACAGACACAGCTTGGCAGAGCCAGGTGAGGCCAAAGCCTCAGGAACTCATTCCAGCTGTCCTACCATCCGATGGAGTGTCCCAGGGGCCCATCACCACCCTGAGGAGGAGGAAGCACTGGAACCCATGCCGGGACCTTCCACCCACGAGACCCAGGCTGTCCCCAGCCCTTCCGAATCCCTCCTTCCTGACATTGATTCATCTCTTGGGCAGCAGGCTGAACTGGTGGTGCAGCTGCATCCATGGTCTCCCACTACTGTGAAAGAGGGTTTGCCACCTACTTCAGATAAAGACAAGTTGGACAATTGATTCCTCAGAGACTTTGATTGCCTGCACCAATGTAACTCATGAATTAAACCATGGCACAAATTTCCTTTTCCCAGGAAACAGGATCCCACACTGTCCATTTGAGAGTGAAGTGTACAATCAGGCAAATATTCAGAACACTAAACGTTTCCCAGATAGTGACGGAGGTTTACTCTAGAATATATTTGAGAAAGCTTAAAGAATGGAAATTATGTGTAGCATGTAAAGCCCTCAGAAGAGGTACTTGTAACAATTTGTGGGAGTTGAGAAGCAACAAATGATTGTGAAGGTGGAGAATAATGTTCAGGGAATTGGAGAAGCTCATTAACCACAGGAGGAGGCAACACAGATGTTTTTGACTCTTAGCAAATCTTTCTCCACATCTGCTTTTCTGTACCAATGAGGAATTCTTTCTGAAAACAGTACGAACTGTCCTCTTTGTGTGGAAGCCATTCATTTTCAAAGTAAACACTGACTGTAAAGTTTCAGGTGATGCTGACTCCCTTTTGGAAGTAGTAAAATTGCCACATGTGTTTACAACAATGGGCTTCTGTGCCTAAACCTCGAATTACAACAACTGGTGCAGAGTGCGCCTCTCCTCTGCCTCGCCAGTCTGATTTGTTCCTGCATGCAGTTGCTGCCAGCTGCAGATTCAGCTAGCTAGGAGCTACATGGCCTGTCATATTGATCCTGCCAGTGTTCTGGGAAGGGCCCTGTCCTGTTACTGCTGCAAGAGCTCCCTTATCTTCAGCGATTTGCATTGTCCTTGTCCAAAGGCATCTGCAGGCAAGGTGAAACCTCCAATGACTTTCAGACAGCCATCTGTTCCTGCTCTTTGAGCTGCATTTCCCACAAGGCTCTGCCTGTATGAAAGCAACTGCTCTGTTCAACTCCAGAGTATTGCAGTGTCATAAGGTCCCTGGAATCCTTACTCTCTGTTCTCAACAGTGTCTGTATAGGGGAAGCCATGGCCTAGTGGTATTATCGGTGGATTATTAATCCAGAATTAATCCAGAAATTCTGGGGACCTGGGTTCGAATCCCACCATGGCAGATGGTGGAAATTGAATTCAATACTATCTGCAATTAAGAATCTACTGATGACCATGAAACCATTGTCAATTGTCAAGAAAAACTGATCTGGTTCACTCATGTTCTTTAGGGAAGGGAATCTGCCATCCTCACCTGAATGGCCTACATGTGACTCTAGAACCACAGCAATGTGGCTGACTCTCAACTGCCATCTGAAATGGCCTAGCAAGCCACTCAGTTGTATCAATTGCTCAAGAAAGCAGCTCGTCATCACCTTCCCTTGGGCAATAAATGCTGGTCAGCCCGTGTGGTAAACCACTGTTAAGCTTATTGCCTGTGTGTGTGTGTGTGTGTGTGTGTGTGTGACATGCCTGGACATGCCCCTGCCGGCCCTGCCTGAGGCTCCTCCCCCCCCTGGTCCAGGTATAAAGGCGACTGCTACCAACTCCCCGCCTCAGTCGCCGGACCAGTTCATCAGCATGGGTGTGCTCCAAGTCTTTTGCGAATAAAAGCCTATTTGTTCTTGCATACAAACTAGTCTTTGCTTGATTGATAGTGCATCAATTTTATTCTCAAAAAGTTTTGGGATGGAGCAGATACTAAAACCCGATAGATTAGAATTGGATCCTCAAGCCGTAGGAGCCTCTAACAGCTTCGATCACTGACTGCGATGTTTCGAAACTTTCCTCACCGCCTCCGCCTCCGTCGTCCGGACCAAAACCGACAAGCTACACGTGCTCCACGCCCGGGTAAGCGATCAAGTATTCTCGATGATTAGAGATGCTGAAACTTACGAGGATGCGATCGAACTTTTAAAAGGCCAGTACAACAAACAGACTAATGTAATCTATGCCAGAGATCTTCTGGCTACTCGCAGACAACAGCCAGGAAAATTGGACGACCAATTCCTGCATGCGTTGTGAGCACTTGGCAGGGCCTGCAATTGCAAGGCCGTAACTGCCGCCCAAAACACTGAGGACTTAATCAGAGATGCCTATATCACGGGTATCAGGTCAAACTATATCCGACAACGACTGCTGGAACAGGGTGGGCTGGATCTACAAAAGACTGTGGCGCCTGCCGACTCGTTAGAGGTGGCCTTCCGTAATCTCGAGGCCTACACCCCCGACCACGGGGGCGCATCGTGGACACCGCAGCCACCGCCACCTCTTTACTCGGGAGGGCCGCAGGCCTTCGCCACGCCACGTCCCACCAATGACCCAACCGCTGCGGCAGTCTCTGGAGGCCCGAAGTGCTACTTCTGCGGCCTGGGGAAGAACCCCCGACAACGCTGCCCGGCGAAGGATGCGATCTGCTCCGGGTGTGGAAAGAAGGGCCATTACGCGAAGGTATGCAGGGCAAAATCGACCTCCAAGCCCAGTAGCGCCACGTGCGACCCGCGGGGGCCGCCATCTTGGGCACCAGTAGCCACGTGTGAGTCGTGCGGGCCGCCATCTTGGACGCCTTCAGCCGCATGTGAGCCGTGCGGGCCGCCATCTTGGAGGCCGTCAACCGCGTCGCAAAATCCAACGGTGGCTTCGGTTACGTGTGGCGATCCTGACTGTACGGGGCACAGTGTACAAAAACTTCAGGCTCCTTGTGCTGCCACAACTCTGCACTGCCGTACTCCTGGAGCTAGATTTCCTGTGTCCCCTTAAGAGTGTCACCATGGAGTATAACGGGCCTTTTCCCCCGCTCTCTGTTTGCAATCACCAGTTCTTAGATCGCCCACCACCTGCAGCCTCTTGACCCTTAAAGTCACCCCTCCCTCACTGTTTGAAAATTCCACCCCCGACTGCAAGCCCATCGCCACCAAGAGCAGGCGGTACAGTGCTGGAGACAGGGCTTTTATCAGGTCTGAAGTACAACGGCTCCTAGGGGACGGGATCATCGAAGCCAGTACCAGCCCCTGGAGAGCCCAAGTAGTAGTTGTTAAGACTGGGGAGAAACATCGGATGGTCATTGACTACAGGCAGACCATTAACCGCTACACACAGCTGGACGCGTACCCCCTCCCCCGCATATCTGACATGGTTAATCAGATTGCGCAATATCGGGTGTTCTCCACCATCGACTTAAAATCTGCATACCACCAGCTCCCTATCCGCCCGGAGGACCGCCAATATACTGCCTTCGAGGCGGATGGCCGCCTCTATCACTTCCTTAGGGGCCCCTTTGGGGTCACCAACGGGGTCTCAGTTTTCCAGCGTGAGATGGACCGAATGGTAGACCAGAACGGGCTGCGGGCCTCCTTCCCGTATCTGGATAACGTCACCATCTGCGGCCATGATCAGCAGGACCACGGCGCCAACCTCCACAAATTCCTCCACACCTAAATCTGACCTATAATAAGGAGAAGTGCGTATTCCGCACACGCCGCCTCGCCATCCTTGGTTGTGAGATCGGGGTCATCGGTCCCGATCTCGACCGCATGCGTCCCCTCCTGGAACTTCCCCTCCCCACCAGCCTCAAAGCACTGAGGAGATGCCTGGGCTTCTTCTCGTATTACGCCCAGTGGGTCCCCAATTATGCGGATAAAGCCCATCCGCTCATCAAATCCACCTCTTTTCCCCTGACGGCAGAGGCCCACCTGGCCTTCGACCGCATCAAAGCAGACATCGGGAAGGCCACGATGCACGCTGTAGATGAATCCATCCCGTTTAAGGTGGAGAGCGATGCGTCTGATTTCGCCCTAGCCGCCACCCTTAACCAGGCGGGCAGACCCGTGGCCTTCTTCTCACAAACCCTCCAAGGCCCTGAAATTCGACACTCCTCTGTCGAGAAGGAGGCCCAAGCCATAGTGGAGGCTGTACGGCACTGGCGCCACTACTTAGCTGGTAAATGATTCACCCTACTCACGGACCAACGGTCAGTTGCATTCATGTTTAACAACACGCAGCAGGGCAAGATCAAAAATGATAAAATATTGAGGTGGAGAATCGAGCTCTCCACCTACAATTACGACATCTTATACCGGCCCGGGAAGCTCAATGAGCCCCCAGACGCCCTGTCCCGGGGAATATGTCCAGCGCACAAATAGACCAATTGCAGACTCTCCACAACGACCTCTGCCACCCGGGGGTCACCAGGTTTTTTCACTTCATTAAAGCCCGTAACATGCCCTACTCCATTGAGGAAGTCAGGTCTATAACCAGACACTGCCAGGTCTGCGCAGAGTGCAAGCCGCGCTTCTATCGGCCAGACAGAGCACACCTCATAAAGGCCACCCGCCCTTTCGAATGCCTAAGCGTCGACTTCAAAGGTCCCCTCCCCTCTTCTGACCACAACATATACTTCCTCAACGTCATTGACGAATATTCACATTTCCCCTTCGCTATTCCCTGCGCGGACATGACCTCGGCCACAGTCGTCAGGGCCCTGCACAGCCTCTTCACCCTGTTCGGTTTCCCTAGTTATATCCATAGCGACCGGAGATCCTCCTTTATGAGTGATGAGCTGCGACAGTACCTGCTCTCCAAAGGCATAGCCTCGAGTAGGACCACCAGCTACAACCCCAGGGGTAACGGACAGGTAGAGAGGGAGAACGCGACAGTCTGGAAGGCCGTTTTACTAGCTCTGAGGTCTAAAGGTCTTCCAGTCACCCGCTGGCAAGAGGTCCTCCCTGATGCACTACACGATTAGATCACTCCTTTGCACAGCTACCAATGCTACCCATCACGAAAGGATGTTTGTTTTCCCAGGAAGTCCTCCTCGGGGATCTCACTACTGTCGTGGCTGACGTTCCCAGGCCCTGTCCTGCTCCGGAAGCACGTGAGGACCCATACATCGGACCCCCGGGTCGAAAGGGTCCAGCTCCTCTACGCCAATCCCCAATACGCCTATGTGGCGTACCCCAATGGGCAGGAGGACACGGTCTCCATTCGAGACCTTGCACCCGCAGGTGCCCCAGGGATCACGACAACCCACAACCCCACACCCCCAACCTCCGTATACAGCATGCCTGAGCCCCAGGAGCCGCCACCACGCACCCGACAATCGGAAGGGACTACAGACGACTCGAGCGACTACGGCCTGGCGCCTGGACCAACACCGCGGCCACCGGAACCGACACCACAACCGGCACTACGGCGGTTGCAGCGGCAGATCAAGCCCCCAGAGAGACTGAATTTGTAAATTTGTAATTCTGTAAATATCGTTCCACCCACCTCACCCCCGCCGGACTCTTTTTTAAAAGCAGGGGGTGAACGTGGTAAACCACTGTTAAGCTTATTGCCTGTGTGTGTGTGTGACATGCCTGGGCATGCCCCTGCCGGCCCTGCCTGAGACTCCTACCCCCTGGTCCAGGTATAAAGGTGACTGCCCCCAACCCCCCTGCCTCAGTCGCCGGACCAGTTCATCAGCTTGGGTGTGCTCCAAGTCTTTTGCGAATAAAAGCCTATTTGTTCTTGCATACAAACTAGTCTTTGCTTGATTGATTTTGCATCAGCCCATAACATCCATGTCCCATGAACAAATAAAAAAAAGTTACACTTTCACAGGAAATGGCAAACAAAGGATGTTTTCTGCTGGAATGTATTTCATTCCTCTAATCTTATCCACTTGAGGGACAGTTTCACAACCAACCTGTTCTTCAAGATGTCATTGAAGGTTGGGTGGAGTCACCCAACTGCATTCAGAACAGTAGAGAAATACACAGGGCACTAGCAGATACAGGAATATATTGTCACAGCAAGTGCAATATCTTTGATATTATTTTCAATAAGGACCCAAGACATCATCTAAAATATCATTTGTTGCTCTCAACATGATGGCTTCCGCATAAACAACATGACTGAGGGAAAGAAAAGGGTATTCTTTAAAAAAGGAAGCAAAAGACTATCCTCTGGAAAAGAACTGCTACCAAATAAACCTGTTGGACTTTAACCTGGTGTTGTTAAACTTCTTACTGTGTTTACCCCAGTCCAACGCCGGCATCTCCACATCAAGAACTGCTTAGTCAGAGCCTGGCAACTAGGGGAGTTATCCTGGTGTGCTGGTCAACAGTTGTCTCTGAACCAACATTCTTGAAACAGATTATTTAGTTTTTTCTTTTCTTACTGTTTTTTGGATCTTACTATTTACACCTTCCTCAGCTGCATTTCTCTAGATTCTTTTCTGCTGCTGCAATGCTAGTTCCTAATCATAGAAAATAAACTGCTTGTTATGGCAGTGTTGCATTTGTCGCAGTTTGAGTCAATTGGGGTAAATATACTGAAGGTGCTTTTATATTGCTGCTTAGGTATTTTGGACTGTGGGAAAGCAATACTCATGTATCAATTTACAGTGTTATAACTCATTAACTTTTATTCCTGCTGAGGGAAACCTGGAGAACCCGCAAAGAATTTCAGGGTCCATATCTACACTTCTGGCACTGGGCTTTCATGCAGGGATGCTAAGTTTTTGAGATCTAGATTAAACAAAGGCCACTTTAAGATCCTCAGGACACAAATAAATTCCCTTCAGTTGATGTTAATGACCACCTCCTGTTCATTCGTGCTTATTTTCATTTCACTTTATTCCACGACTTCAAGTCTAACATCTTCTTCTTGATATTCTTCCTGCATTTTTTAGTCCATATCCCAAATTAATCTCCTATGAAATTGTCTCCAATACCTATTTCACTCTCAGCGCAGTGGTTGTCCTCCCTTTCACTAGCGAAAGAACACTTTGCACTGCACTGCACTCACTCTAAAATGATCTGCTAATCTTATTGAATGCATTCTGCCGTCTCTCTCTATTCCTCAAAGTAATTGTACATTTCATAGCTAGATTGGTGGATAGTGCATTGTTTATTAAGTGGCTGCTTTGAACAGTGGTCATGTAAGTACTTTTGTTACGTGTTGCTTTTAGAAAACTCTAATGCATTGGAACTTCCAGAGAGCCCACAGAATGAAACTGCACCCTCCTGCTGGTGTATAATGAAGGTTTTCATCTTCATCTTCAGGAAGAGCAGGGTGATAGTGAGAACTTTACAATTCTCCCAATTTATATTTCTGTTGACATCAATAAAAATTGGAGGAGAGGTAAAACAACGGTGGCACAGTGATTAGCACTGCTGCCTCACAGCACCTGGGACCCGCGTTCAATTCCAGCCTTGGGTGACTATCTGTGTGGGGTTTGCACATTCTCCCCGTGTCTGCATGGGTTTCCTCCGGATGCTCCAGTTTCCTCCCACAGTCCAAAGATGTGCAGGTTAGATGGATTGGCCATGCTAAATTGTCCCTTAGTATCTCAAGATGTGCAGGTTAGGGGGATTACAGGGGTAAATATCTGGAGTTACTGGGATAGGGCGGGGGGGGGGGGGGGGGGGTGGCCCTGGATAAGATGAGGCAGTGCAGACTCAATGGGCCAAAATGGCCTCCTTTCTGCACTGTAGGGATTCTATGATTCTTCTATTATTCATTTTACACTATCGCACAGTCAAGTGCTGGTATTTTACGATCTCACTCAGGCGAGACTTGTAAAATCCCGCCTGAGGCCAATGAAGAATTCCGTTCTGTGACCCTCTTGCCCGCTCCAGAATCGGGGCGGGCGAGGCGGAAAAATTCTGGCCACGATGTCCCACATGGTGCGAAAGAGCCTGTTCTGGACAACAGATTTCTGTAATTACTATGCTAAATTAAATAATAAATTGGAGATTTATTTGTCCTTTCCACACAAAGGGACAACGTCGTCAACTAAACTTGTTAGTAATTTGAGAATTAATTGAGTTCAGCAAGATCAACAACCTTCCATCTCCAATTGTTCCTTCTGTCAAAGAAGCGGGCAGAGCTGTCAGCTACAAAGCTGTCTGATTCCTGATCCTGTTCGGTGATTTATCAGCTTATGTTCTATGTTGCGGGGTGTAGGAGGGTGTGTGGGGTGGGGGGGGGGGGGTCTCTTTCAGGAAAGAGATGAAAAATTTTGAAGCCTACAGCTTTCTTATCCTTATCAGCAGAGAAAAAGCGGCCTAGTATTTCATGCCTGTCAGAGGAGGTATTGTTCATTTACATTGATCTCCCTGACACCTCTGCCTTGCGTGGCTCCTGCTGATTTGTTCACTGATGAATTTATCACAAGCACCTTGTTAAAAGAGAAAACTTCAGAATTCACAGCGAACCCTAGGTGAACTAAGTCTGATAACATGACAGTTCCTCTGGGCATAGCGATGCTGACGAGTTGACATAATTTTATTCAGGATGTTTTAACCCCATTTCTTTTTCTCTAATTATATCTCTGGAATGTCGCTCGTGTGTGTGTGGCAGGACACTTTTGTCTGCTGAATCAAAGAGCTCATAGACAGATAAAATCCCTGCTGTCAATAATTTTGGTATGAGTATAAAATAGAATTTCCTGTCTTTGATCAAATCTATCTACAGAGGGAATTTTACCATTATAGTGTTTTGATTCAACCTCTCCAGATATTAATAAGGACCAGCAGGTTCCATTTTTAGCTTTGGCCTTCAACAACATAAAGCCCATGCTCTATAATTGCCTCCTCTTCTGTCTCTCCACCTCCTTCTCCTCCTTTTATGAGTCCATTTCAAAGCCACCTCTGAACAAACCTTTGGTTAATGTTCTCAATGCCTCTTCCTTTGGCTCAGCAACATTTATTATGGATTACACCTCCGCAGAATTTTCCTCAGGACAGCATATCTATGTTTAAAAGCTCGACATAAATGTTCTTGCTGTTTTACCAGGCTGTCACTGTGCCAAGGTAAACTGCTTCCCTCAAGCAAAGATTGACGTTGGGACACAGCGCCAGTGCTGGTGTGCACAGGCCGAAACTCCCATATCTATGCTGTAATGGAGGGAACTTAGTTCCTGTCTATAAGAAAATACCATTTTTTATGACTAACATTCTAGTTTAGTTGATGAACATGTTCCATGTCCCTACAGGTCACAAGGCAATAAACCTAGTCAAACATCAAAAAATATTGGATTATCTTTGGAAGTGGATAATTCAATTGATGCTTGGAAACACTGAGATATTGGGTGGCTTCTGCTGTTCCACAATGGGAGTTGAATATCGTGAGTGCCAGGGAATGTTGCTCATCTCCCTCTTTTATGCAAAGGTTTGAATGGTTGTTACTTTAGCCAGTGATTTCCCACTGGGCAGCTACCTCATCTGGACAAGGTGCAAACTGACTGAGAAACTAAAGCCCTGAGGCTGAACTTTTGGAAAGCACCAGGGGCAGAAACAGACAAGGCCCAAAAATGCAGTATCAGCTGACTTGTTGGTTTTGAGACAACATTTCCAGTACCGACAATATTCAGTCCCATTCCTGGTCTTTGCTTCCGTGGGGAAAGTTCAGCCTCTGATTTCAAGTTATGGTGCAGTCATGCAGGGGGGTCCCAGTGGAGGTAGCAAAAACCATCCTGCCCTCTCCAGCATGAGACCCAAGTGATATATGTCCAGTCAGGTTGCCAAACAGAAACAACGGAATGCCATAGCTGGGTGACAGATAGGAGCAGAATGTTGTGTGGGACAACAACAGGGAATGAAGGAATGGTTCATGGTGCTCAAATGGATTATTCGCAGGTTTGGGCAATGGAAAAACCTGAGCGTAGCACTGGTATAATATTTCCTTCTGGCTCCTAGAGAAGTAATCATGTTAGCCCCATGGGAAAATCTCAAATGGGAAAAAAGAAGCAAGTAGACCAAGGCACCACCATCGCAATGACTTCCAGATCTCTGGTTAAAATGGCAATTAAACACTGATAATATCATTGGAGTCCAAACTGCACATTCAAAGATGAACCCTGCCAGTTTCCAGTGGATGTCATCTGCACGTGTTCAGAAGAGGTTAAAATCAGAGCTTGCAGAAAGGCTGTGTTTGCTGGCAACGCGGTGCCAGTGCAGTTGTACCTCTTCACTCCAAGAGGTCATTGCGAAATCAGAACTCTACCCATTTCCTCAACCTCAGTGTTATACTCCATTTCTCCATTTAGCTTCTCATTTTTTAGGATTTTTGAATTGGGAAGGGCTATTTTATTCTGAACAAAATACTCCATATTTTCCTTGGTAATTATCTATGGCTTGCTCCCATTTCGAATCAGTGAGCATGAACATAGAATCTGGAGGCTTCAAACGCCCTTTAAAATGCAGCAGAGCAGATTTTCATATTCCTGCTTTTGAAGCTACTGAGCACAGCCAGAAATGGGTTGGGAAATTGTTCGACTCCCCGCTGGGTATGCGATCCGCCTCACCCAATCTTTCTCAATGCTCTGTACCTGGATGGTTCAATTCGCCCAAGCCAGGAACACCAAACAACTTGCACCACTTCTGAGAAAGTTCATCAAGAATGCTAAATACATAGATCACAGGTAAAAAATTATGCCCCTGTTGCAGTGTGGTGGAGCTGTAAATCGCAGCTGTTCGAAAACCCATTGGTTTCGGAGGGATGGGAATATCCCACCAGCATAAAATTCCACCTCATGTTTTACCTAACCTCAAATTCTGAGTGGCAATTGTTGTGCTGCCGCACAGTGTGTTTTAACCCTTAAACAGTGAATAAAAACTGTGAGTCGACTTCTTGTAAATACAGTAATATTTATTCATGCACACAATTAATGTTAATCAACCACACAATCAATAAGTTATTTACAGAATACTAAAGTTCAAGTTCAACACTAGACCTTGGCTTAACTTTTGCGTGACTGGCAAGTACCTAGACAGATATTGGCCTTTATCTGCGTGCTGGTCTCTGTAGTCCTTGGTGTAGCCTGGTCCTTCGGTCTGGTCTGATACTCTGGCTCTGGTCTTCCTTCCATCATTTGGTGTGGTGGCTCTCCTCATGGTGGCAGTTGCTGGTGATGGTCATCGTTGTTCTGTTCCTGTCCCTTCCTTGTCCTCATGGTCATGTCATTCGCGAGAGAGAGAGTTCCTTCCGTTGTGCAGCACCTTTTATCCCCCACTGGTTTTGCGCCCTTTTGGGCGGTCTCTTGATTGTTACCAATCAATCGATCAGGGCTTGATCACCCTGATCGATAGAGTCCAATCAGGTGCTGCCACACCGATCTCTGGTGTGTACCCAACGGCTATGCCTGTAGATGCTGGAGGCATATAGGTCACATACCTTCCTCCCATCTAAGGGGTTAAAGCGTCCCTCTGTCTGGTAAACAAGTCTGTTTAACCAGAAAGTGTCCATTGTCTTGGAGATGGTCAATGTCCTGTGTATTCTGTAGTCTGGAGCTGCAGCCTGTTTCTCGGTCATTTAAGGCAACAGCCTGTCTGTTTCTGTACTTAGCCAATTATCCCAGCGTGCTTTGTAAGTTGCTATCTTAGGTGACGTGTTTGGCCACACAATTTAAAATTTGAGCATCTGTTTCCACCGTCGGTAAGATTCAGCTTTAGGTTTTCCATGCAAGCATGGACAAGTGCACATGCACAGATTGGTGTCGGCTGCCTTGGCAGGAGAAACAATGCCAAGAACTAGAGTGGGACCTCAACAAATAAGTCCCACAGGTCATTTTTAACAACGCACCCGCTTTGTTTCCACCTTTGTTTTGGCTGCTATGTTAATTAGAATGAGCAATTGTGTGTTGTGCAAATTTTGACTTTAAGGATCAATTTCTGCGGTACTGGTTCCTAAAAGCAATAATGTGGACACACACAGATTTGGCATGATTACAGACTGAACACCACAGGCACAGCTCTATTCTGCAGGCTTTACCATGCATTGTCGTCTCATTATGAGTGATTGAATTTAAGTGTTTTGAATTGAAACTTCCAAACCCCTTACTATGTAAAGAGGATAAACAATTACTCATTCAAGAACATTATGAATCAAGACCCTTAGGAGCTAATAACCAAAGATCAACTGCATTTTGTCCCAATTTACTTCACATACGCCTCCATTCCTGAAGGCAGTGACTCATGCAGGACTACAGTTCAATATCTGCCATAAAGGACTGCACAACAGCTGCAGAAAATGTAACTATCATTTGGATGATTTTGTTTCAGAATTTCCACTTCCGAAACTTTTTCAATTTCACAGTTCCATTCAGGAGTATACTTCTGGTATCCAATGTTCAATTAGTTTTGAAATTGCTGCACTGATTTTTTAATTTGCATGTACTGGATCTCTGATGGTGTCAGCTATGTACAGCTTTATATTTCATCATCACGATATATTGTATGCTAAATACAAAAGGCTGACTGAATGATGTATACTTCACTGATTGTGAATCTCCCTTTGCGCCTTGTGGAGAAGCACAAATCTCTTTGTTACAAAGGATAATCAAGAAAATTGACTACATATTTATAATTATTTTTCTTCTTTTCAAACCCACGTTGGAATTATTTCTATTCTTTGAATGTATCATCATCATCAAACCTTTCTTTTCTTTCAATCTGTTCACAGTACAAAGCAGCACTTTATGCAGCATTGTGATGTTAAAATCCTCTGAGATTTATCTACAGGACAGGACAGGACGAGAGTAGGTCAAATGAAAGATGGAGCCGGGTAAATCAGCTCGAAACGTGGACTGTTTATTTATTTACAGGCATTGAAATCAGCGCGTAGCCTGCCAGGTGCCCTGCACCACACATGGTTCCACACAATGCTCTGTAACCTTTTCTCTGCAATAGGGAAGTCCTGCAAAAACGATACAAGGCTCTAGTTAGACCACTTAAGGTTGTTTTTTTAAAGTTTATTTATTAGTCACAAATAAGGCTTACATTAACACTGCAATGAAGTTACTGTGAAATTCCCCTAGTCGCCACTCTCTGGCGCCTGTTCAGGTCAGTGCAACTAATCAGCGTATCTTTCAGACTGTGGGAGGAAACCGGAGCACCCGGAGGAAACGAAGCAGACACAGGAGAACATGCAAACTCCACATAGACACTGATCCCAGCCGGGAATTGAACCCAGGTCCCTGGCACTGTGAGGCAGCAGTACTAATCACTGTGCCACCATGCAAAATAAGGCAAAATATTGCGATGCTGGAATCTGAAACAAAAACAGAAAAATGCTGGAAAATCTCAGCAGGTCTGACAGTATCAGTGGAGAAAGAACAGAGCCATGGTGACACAGTGGTGCAGATTGCCATGTGTGTATAAGGCGGCACAGTGGCACAGTGGTTAGCACTGCTGCCTCACAGCCCCAGGGACCTGGGCTCAATTCCAGGCTTGAGTCACTGTCTGTGTGGAGTTTGCACGTTCTCCCCGTGTCTGCGTGGGTTTCCTCTGGGCGTTCCAGTTTCCTCCCACAGTCCAAAGATGCGCAGGTTAGGTGCATTGGCCATGCTAAATTGCCCCTTAGTATCCCAGGATGCGTAGGTTAGGGGGACCAGCGGGGTAAATATGTGGGGTTGCGGGGATTGTGCTTGGGCTGGATTGTTCAGTGCAGACTCGATGGGTTGTATGGACTCCTTCTGCACTGTAGGGATTCTATGATTCTAAGTTTGGATGACTCAAGACTGTAGAGGCTGGGTCATTGAGTATGTTCAAGGCTGAGACAGATGTTTAATCAGTAAGGGAATCAAAGGTTATGGGATAAGGTGGGAAAGAGGAGTTGAGGATTATATCAGATCAACCATGATCTCATTAAATAGCAGTGCAGACTTGATGGGCTTCCTGGAACTAAACAGTCTGAAATGTTGGACTGCTGCAGGATGAACAACTCACGGCAGTTCTCAGGGAATCTGGCACAGACAGGCATAGATCTCCTCTTGTAGTGGTATACCAGCTGTGCATTGATGGTCACTGTGATGGTGATCAGATTGCTACATGTGTATAGTCGATGGCATGTTGTACCTGGTGGAACCCAGCCTGGAAGGCAATTGCAAGTGCCCGCTTACTCTACTATTGTCATCACAGGGGAAAGTTTGCATAACCCTGGCAAACAATCTGCCTCATAGGAGACAAGGGGCTAAAAGTTTGCATACCGAGGCTGAAATTGAGAAACTTCCCAACTGGCCAGAGCCACCTTAGTACAAACTGCTCTTGAATGCCACAGTTTTTGTTTTGGGAGCATAGGTGCAGAATAAAGTCAAGCCTTCCAAAGACAGAAGCAGATTCTAGCTGGCAATGGAGGGTGGGGGGGGGGGGGGGGGGTGGAGTTTGGTGGTGGTGCGGGGGGGGGAGAGAGATAAGGGGGGTGGAGCGCCAAGTGGACAGGTTAGAAGACCCATCTTGGTTCTCTGGGAATCCATCCCCGGTATTTTAGAAGTGATTAGGCCCTCTAATCCTCACTCTTCATACCCCCAGTCCCTTGCATTTACCCACATGTTCCCTCATACCTGCCATGCCAACTCAATGCCACCCTATGCCACCACAACCCCTTTGGTCCCTCATACCCTCCATGACACCTCCAGAGCACTCACCATGTATTTACCATGAGTAGACCTCAGGAGTCATGTGCAGATGAAAAAGAATAAAATTGAAAGACCCTAATACAGCTTTTAGTCTTACACTATCAATAGAAAATATCCCTGTCATAAAATGCATTCAAAGCTTTAAAATCTCCTCAGGTGTTCATCTCTTTTAAAAACAAACAACTGTCTATTTAGACTACACATCAAAGACAACTAATAGCCTCTTTAAGCTGTCAATCAAAGTGTGAACTCAAAACACACCTCCTGAGGTAATTATAGCTTTTGATACTGATAGTAATGATAGCACTTGGGGAAATGTCGACAGAAAGCAGTGTTGAAACTTCACAATCAAATCCTGCTGTGTTTTTTTTTCAAACCTATGGTTGTCAACGAAAGTGTGGGGGCAGTGATGGGGGCAGAGGGCTAGAGTGCTGTGTCCGGGTACTGCCCCAGCATGATTCTCTCCCCTCTGGGGGCTGTACTTGCTTGTACGCCTCCAGCCCTGCTGAGTTAGGGTTTCCCACCTGTGTGAATCATGCCCCCACACTCCCTTTTCTCTTATCAGCAAAAGATCCACTGGAAATAAGGATGGGACTTGTGTATTCGGAACCCACCCACCATTTTTAAAGTATTTCTGACTCGACAAAAATCTGGCTCAAGAGATACCTCCTTCAAATTTGGTTCATGACATCTGTGAGGAACCCTAAACTACAATGAGAGTCACATGACTACCAGGGTTGTCAATAGAGCAAGCCGTCAGAACATTGGAGATACACTCCAGGTCTGAATAGTGATTCAACCTGTGACAGGAAAACCTGTCGTCACCACAGAAATGGATGAAGCCAAGTTGCCGGTAGCTAAGGAGATACCGAGTGTAGCAGTTTCTGCAGAAAGTACCCCAAAAGAAGCATCCAAATCGGTCGAATTATGTCGCTCTGCCAGAAAATGGAAAGCACCAGAGAGACTAGGGACATGATCCTACTGCCCGCTCATGCCACGATCCCATTGCAACAAGAATGGAGAATTTGGCGGCCAGCCAAATCTCTGTCCACTGTGGCAGGATAGGAAAATCCCACTGGCAGGAACTGTGGTAAGGTTCCAGTTCAAATCTATGATGGACTGTTTGAATGGGTTAAATGTTAAATTTACTGGGGACTATATATAATATAACTGTTATCATTGTATAAAAGAACTTCGAGGGGGAGGGTTGTGGTATCTGACCCCTTTAAGGGGCAATCGACTGAGGGGGTCACATGCCCTGGGACAATCAATCAGGGGACCAGCATGGGGTTCATCTTAGCAAGCGCAGGCTTTTGCCTCAGATCGATCCTGGACACTGACTGGGAGCCACCAAGCTGCAAGACTTTGTAAGGTAGCATGTTGTAAATAAACATTAGTTGACATACATAACTGGGGAGTCAAAGTTATTACAAAATGCAAGCTATTGGGGTTTTCTTCTATGTGTGCAATGCTGCACAACTTGAAGATGTGCAACCTGAAAGTCAAAAGTTATTGGTTCAATCAAGTTGTAATCCGAGAACTCAACATGTTGGTTTGAACTCTGACCTTCAGCTGCGCAATTGTGTCTTCACATTAGTATCAAGGGCTTTGTTACTGCTCAACATGCTCAAAGCTATCTGAGCACAAAAACTTCTACAGTCTGAGATTTTGGTCAAACAACATGTTTGCAATGAAAATGTATCCACATTGTGCTCATCTGCTGCATGTTCAAAGCAATTCCTGCTATGGGCAAAGCACTGTTGGAATAGAACATTGGCTAATACAATTATGCACATTTCTATTTGTAGAAAAGAACAAACAGGGTGTGATTAGAGCATTGCAACTCTGATTACATTCCAAAAGTTCTTCACAGGCCGTAAAGCCATTTCAGACATCCTGTGGCCATGATAGGCTTCATATAAATGTGAGTTGTTTTAATGTCTTTTAAACGATCTGTTACGTGTAAATCATCTCAACAAAACGTTGCCCATTTATCCTTCTGCCTACATTTTGCATATAGTGTTGTCAGTTTCTTTTCATCGTTAATTTTAATTTATTGCTTATTCCTACAGGGGCTTAAGAGGTTTATATATGCTTTCATTATTCTCTGACTCTCACTGGATCCTTCACAGGACTCAGTGGTATTATAAGTCCAGCAGAAAATCGTCCATCGAAGAAAGAATGGGGCCACATTATTTAATGAGCTAATTTGATGCCATAAGGAAGAAGTGCCTTCAAGGAAGTGATGTTTCTGTTCCTGTATAATGTCTGATTGAACAATAGATCAGGGGTACTGGCTGAAAATAAAGACAAGCGAAAGCCAAAAGGTAAAATTTGAAAGTTTATTTCATAAGCAATATAATGCTCAAGTTTACAGTACAGTGTAATACATTCTTTGCTGTTTCAGTGGGTGATCTCTGGAGGTTCTTTTACCTCGGCACAAGTTGGGTATGGGTTAAATGACCTGCTACCAAACCTATTACCTACCTACGCTCACTGACAGCCTATTGTGACAATCTATTGTGCTTGCCTGGCTTTACCTTTCATGTTGCCTCTTCCACTTTTTCAATAGTAAATTATTCCCACGTGGACACACTGTCAAATAATTATCTTCTGCCTGACCTGGTCCAGATACAAGTACTATATCCCTAAATGCCAATAGTTTATTAACTTCGGTTTGAGTATATTTTCACAGTAGAATATAAGCTACTTCACAACAGCTTCCTGTGAGCTGCTAGTGTCTATTTCACAGTATTAAACAGTCTGCATATATCTGTTAGTCTACACAAAACTGCAATTACAGAAATTAGGCAGTTAGCAGATTATTTATACAATTGCAGCTATCTGTCTTTAGGTTCTTTCCTTATTGAATGGAAAGTTAAGGTAATAATGCACAAAGAGCCTATTAGCTTTGTTTTGCTGAAGTAAAATTTTAAGATGATTTAAATAATATATAAAGATTTATTTTTCTCATCTGGAGGAATGTGGGCATCGGTGGCAAGACCAGCATTTGTTCCCCATCCCTAATTGTCATTCAGCTGAGTGGCTGGCTCAGCCATCTCCGAGGGTAGTTAAGAGTCAACCACTTACTTGTGGATCTGGAATCACATGTCAACCAAACCAGGTAAGAGTAGCAGACTTCCCTCCCTAAAGGACAAACAGGTAGGTTTTCACAACAATTGATGGTAGTTGTCATGGTCACTATTACTGATAATAGCTTTATATTCCTGATTTATTAATTGAATTTATATTCCACCAACTGCCATGGTGGGATTTGAACCAATGTCCCCAGAACATTAGTCTGGACCCCTGGATTACTAGTCCAATGACATTTCCGCCAAGCTATCATCTCCCCATAAATATGCAAAATAATAACCATTATATCACATAGCAAGAAAGTTTAGAGAGGGTAAAGAGCAAAAGATTATTTGTATGCACATTTCACTAACTCACCAAGCAATAAGTTAGTAGCAAAAGAATAAATAGGAAGACAAGTGTGAGACAAGTGGGGAGGTCAAAGGAGACAGGGGGTTAATAATAATAAATGATCGGATTCTGACAACTACAGAGAAATACAAGGACCTTGGACTGCATGAAAAAGGTAGCAGGACAGATAAGATAAGAAGATTAAGAAGCAATAGAGAATACTTTCTTTTATTAACTGAGGCACAGAATGTAGAAGCAGGGATGGTTTGTATAAAACACTTGTTAGACCATAGCTATAGTATTGCATACAATTCTGACCATCACATTACAGGAAGGATATGATCAAACTAGACAGTGTACAGTGGATGTTCCCAGGATTGGAGAACTTTAGTTGTGAGGAAGTAGGTAGATAAGGGCTGTTTTCTTTGGAACAGGTAAGGCTGAGGGAAGATATAATTGAGATGCATAAAATTATGAGAAATCTAGGAATGGAAGGAGTGTAGGGACCTATTTCCTTTAACAGAGAGGTCAATAACTTGAGACATAGATTTTAAAGTAATTGATAGAGGGTGATGGGAGTTTGGAACTCACTGCCTTCAAGAGTGGTGGCGGCAGAAACTCTCATTTCATTTAAAAAGTAGTTGAATATACATTTGGAGAGATGTAACCTTCAGATCTATGTACCAGAGCAGAAGGTCACACCAGACTGGCTCACATTTTATGCCAACACATGTTTAAAAAAATCCAATGATGACCATAAAACCATTGCTGATTTTTGTAAAAACTCATCTGATTCACTACTGTCCTTTAGGGGAGGAAATGTGCTGCCTTTAGTTGCTAGCTTACTTGCTAGCCGACATGTGACACCAGATCCACAGCAATATGGTAGACCTTTAAATGCCCCCTCAAGGGCAATTAGGGACGGGCAATAAATGCTGACCCAGCCAGTGACGCCCCCTCCCCATCCCATGAGAGAATTAAAAAAGACACAATGGCCCAAATGTGTCCTCCTATGCCATAGATTTCTATAATTCTACAATCCTGTTAAGAGCTATTAGAATAGAGATTGTTACCAAAAGTGGATATTACATAATCATAAAATTTAGGGTGAAATTAGATAAATACTTGAGGAAATCATTATAGTGCAAAGGGAAAGAGCTTGAAATTTTGAATTAGACTACTCCAATGCAAGACTACTCCTGACATGGGTATGGTGAGTGAAAAAGTGGTGAAGCACATGCATCATAATTATAAAATGACAAAGGCTTATGACTACCTAAAGGTCAGCAATACCCAGAGCAAGAATATTAATCATACAAAGTATCTGCAGCACTTTGATTAACTTGTACAATGGTGCAAGAATCTTTCGCAAACCCCTTTGAAAATTTGCAGAAGTTATTACCTGGCCTCCCTACAGATGTAATTCCAGCTGTGATTTCAAAGAGTTCCTGAAACATATTCAAATTAGCACGTTAATATTAATTCCACTGCATGAATTTGCACATTGCATCACACAGTGGGGTTGGATTTTTCGAGCTACAGCATTAAGAATTGCTT
The DNA here is from genome assembly GCF_964213995.1 of Mustelus asterias. Taxonomy (NCBI): domain Eukaryota; kingdom Metazoa; phylum Chordata; class Chondrichthyes; order Carcharhiniformes; family Triakidae; genus Mustelus; species Mustelus asterias. The sequence continues at coordinate 55,593,446 of NC_135816.1, forward strand.
CTGCTATTAGCATGCAGCTGCAAAAATGCTATTCAGCTCCCATTTAAATCATAACTTGTATTTTGCTATGTCTACACACCTTGGTGTTAGCTCTTGGGAGATATAAATGTTTACAGCTTTCTCCAAATGTGCCAAGAATTTGAATTCTCCATAAAGTTAGAGCACCAGTCACTTCAGTTCTGATATTATTACAGAATAGATGTGAACATTTTTATGAGATAAGGCATGTCGTACAGAGGTTGTTAGTCAACTTCCTGTGACCAGAAAAATTGTAGATAATAACAAGAATCCACTCTGCTCAAGAGCTCCTATCTCTATGTGTGTCTTCAGGGAACAATCCAGAATTCAAAAAAGGCTCTGTGGAAGTGTAAATATCTATAGGTTTATGATTTGCAACACAGTGGACACCAACAACAGCTCTTGAAGATGGAACAACCCTCTTATGGGACTGATGTGTGAAGCATTTTAAAAATTTCTATTTCAATTCAATCTCATAACAGGCAGCAGTATTGAACTACGGAGAGAATCATGTTATGATGAATGATCCGCACAATGAGCTTTGACAAAGCAGGAGGTTTGTAATAGAATGTAACCCATGTATTCTGGCCTTACAATTACACTGCACTCAGAGTATCCAAACACCTAACATGATCAAAATTCTTTCCTTTGCTACTTTAACAAAAATATTAACCCAGTGTTCACAAGAAGAATGTTTCTTTCTGACGGAAAGTCAACCCCCTCCAAAATCAGCATGCCCACAAGTTCCTAACTGGATGAATGCCATGTCTCAACCATGGATGAAGACAGGAAGAAGTTTAACAACCCATGCAAACACAGCCAAAGTAAGGCAAGCTGGAGACAAAGCCCAGACATGGATTGTGAGGCCAAAACAGTGTGATCAGTGTGAAAGTTGAAAATAATGTGCGAATGGCTATGTCTGAGTAAAACTCAACCTGGCTGTAATTGTAAATGCATGAGTTTGAACATATCATTGGCTGTTTATTGAAGCAGATGATTCTTCTGAGATGCAGATGGAGGTATTATCTATGAAGGAATAATGACTTTTAATCAATCAAGTCTTACATTTGAAATTAAATGAGTTGTCATAGCCTATATTACATATAAAGAAGGGCTTAAATGGCAAACATCATCTGAAGATTTCAAATTAATGTTCTGATGCGCACATTTACTTTCAGAACAGTGCAACTTGTTAAAAATGTACACTGTTAGGCCAAAGTGATAGATAGAGGACATGGACGATTCTGAAATACATACCACTGAAATAGGCAATTCAGCCCAAAAGGTTCATGATAGTTTTTAAGCTCCACACGAGCTTCTTTCCACCCACCTAAACCCATTAATATAACTCCAGTTCCCTTCTCCCTCATGGATGGGAGCATGCTGTTACAGGAGGCCTTCTATTTGAATATACTAGCTACTGAATTTCTTGAGGAAGAGTTCCTTCCTGATGAAGCAATGATTTGCTTGCACTTCTTTCAACTTAATATGTTGTACTCACTGTTCACAATGTGGTCTCCTCTACACTGAGAGACCAGACACAGATTGGGTGACCATTTAGCAAAATACCTCAGCTCAGTTAGCAAGAATAACCCCGAGCTTCTGGTTGCTTGCCCAGTTCTCGTGTTGACATACTGCTCTGCGCCTGTTGTAATGTCATGATGTGGAGATGCCGGCATTGGACTTGTAATGTCCCAGTGAAGTTCAACACAAGCTCAAGGAACAGCACCTCATCTTTCAATTAAGCACTGTATAGCCTTCTGGACTCAGCGCAAGTTCAGCAATTTCAGACCATGGAATCCTACTTCCATTTTGATTCTGAGCCAGTCTTAATCTTATTTTCATGTTTTGCTGTCAGACAGAGTTGTTTATTATTCTGCCATTCACACTCACCCTAGACCAATGCTCTGTTGCTGTACTATAATCATTACCATTCCCTTTGTTCCATAACATCTTTGTCATTTTTCTCCCCCAATCTCTACTTTATCGAGGATTTTCTCTTTTGTTCTTCCTCCTACTCTCCTGCCTTCAATGGAATAAAACCCATCACTTTTCTACCTTCCTTCAGTTCGAGAGGAATGTCACATTCTGCTCAAAATGTTTCTTTCTCCACAAATGCTGCCAGATCTCCTGAGTATTTCCAGTGCTTTCTGTTTTGATTTTACTGAGACGCAACTATCTCCTAACAAATCCTTAATTAATCTATGCTTTTTTAAATGAGGATTAACACTATCCCTCAGAATTTATTTCCAGTAATCTCTTCACCATTAGGCTGTCTGGCTTGTTGTGAATCCGTCTGTCACTTTCTCCCTTTTCACAACATGGTGCAACAATTAATAGTTCGCCAGTACTCCAGCATCACTTCTGTAGCCAGAAAGAATGAGGAAATTATAGTCAGAGCCTCCAGTTCTTCTTCCTTTGCTTTCTGGGACAAATTTCATCTGGACCGAATTTCAAAGTAAACATTTTGTTTCTCAAGGTTCTTTTACGATCCATTCTTTAAACTGCTCCTACTTAATTATAATTCCTGCATCTTTCCTCTCTTTCATAACAAACAAAGAACAAAGAACAATACAGCACAGGAACAGGCCCTTCGGCCCTCCAAGCCCGCGCCGCTCCCTGGTCCAAACTAGACCATTCTTTTGTATCCCTCCATTCCCACTCCGTTCATGTGGCTATCTAGATAACTAGATTCATGAGGACTGATGCAAACTATTCATTAAGATCTATGCCCAAAATTTCTGCTTCCAAACACTTTTTGGTCTCTAATATGCCCTACTCTTTCCTCAGTTATCCTCTTACTGTATATGTATTTATCAAATATTTTTGAATTTTCCTTGATTTTAGTTGCCAATTCTTTGTGTCCTTTCTTTGCCTTCCTAATTCCCTTTTTATTTCCACCGTATTTACCTCTCTAGGCTTTCTGCAATATTGAGTCCTCGGTATATGCCTCAAGCTCCCCTTTGTTTCCTTATCCTATCCTGGAAAGCTAATTTGACACTCATGGGAGGGGGAGGTGCTGGCGGGTGGGTGGGTGGAGGTGGTTCTACATTTTGGAGTCCAAATTTTTTCTTTGTGGAAATGTACTTATTCTGAATCCTCTTTTTCTCTTCCTTGAGTGCCTCCCACTGCTCTCCCACCTTCAAGAAGCTGTTTTCATTATACTGTTGCCAAACCACACCTCAGCTTAGTAAAATTGGCCCTTCCCCAGATGAGAACTTTTATTCTTGGTCTATCTTTCTTGTTCTCTATAACTACACTAAATCTACGTGAATTATAATCACTTTTGTCAAAATGCTCACCCATATTGTTGTCCTATCCACCAGTGCAGATTCATTCCTTAAAACTAAGTTAAGAACTGCCCTTTCTTTTGTTGGACTTGCTACAGACTGGTGGTATTGTATTGTCAGCAAATGTGGCTATAATGCACACCATCTCTTCATCCAAGTCAAGCAAAAAGCTCTCAGCTCTGACAAAGGATCATCCAGACTTGAAACGTTGGCTCTATTCTCTCCCCACAGATGCTGCCAAACCTGCCGAGATTTTCCAGCATTTTTTGTTTCAGATTCCAGCATCCGCAGTATTTTGCTTTCATCTTGACTGTTAATTGCCCAGCAACAGAGCTGAACCACTTAATTTTAAACTGTGATTGCAGAATAAAATCCATAGATAGCACAGATTATAAAAATTAATAGAATTCTCAAAATCTTACAACACAACAGCCTCCAATGCTGCTGCCAACTAGGAGGGTAGAGGGGGCACCAACATATAGCAAATGGCAAGCTTATGTTTAAGGCATGGTGAGCACAGAATGGAATTTTCACGGGTGCTTTTCATTCAGTTTGTCACTGCAATGTAGTATTTTTGTGTAACTGTGGCAACCATGTTATGTTTTTCTCCTTTCTTGCATCCTCGTGAAAAATATAAATCAAGACTTTGCCTCACTGACCTCTGGGTCCTTCATGTTCCCCATAGATGGAGATCTCATTAGTGCCTTATGATAGATGGCAGGGGCAGCAAACTTTATTACAGCTGTTGTGAGGCGCCTTTGGGGTCATGGCATTGCCTTGTCAGAAATGTGTGTGAAGTAGGCCCTTGTATTCAGATGAAAGGCAAGCCTTGGCAGCCTAGGAGGAGCGTTGAATCAAAGCCTCCCGGCATCCCTGCCTTTCTGAAGGTTCCTCATGTCTGGCTCCTCACCTTCACCCTGGACTCCTCATCAGATCCATCTGCAGCGTCTTCCTCTGGTCCAGGCAGCAGAACCTCATTTTCAGTAGCTCTATTGTCCTCTCAACCTTCACCCTTGTGAATACATGACACTGATTATAAGAGTCTTTGTCCTCTGTCGGGGGTGTCAGAGTGGCATCGAGTCACCTTTTCAATGGACCCCCTTTGTCACCCAGCAGCCAACTATTTAGCCGAGTTGGAGTCTTGGCACCTGGGAGTGCCACATTTAAAGTTTAAAGTTTATTCATTTGTGTCACAGTAGGCTTACATTAACACTGCAATGAAGTAGTTGTGAAAATTCCCCAGTCGCCACACTCCAGCGCCTGTTCGGGTACACTGAGGGAGCATTTAGCATGGCCAATGCACCTAACCAGCAAGTCTTTTGGACTGTGGGAGGAAACCGGAGCAGCTGGAAGAAACCCACACAGACAGATTTTTAATCAGTAAGGGAATCAAAGGTTATGAGGATAAGGTGAGAAAGTAGAGTTGAGGATTATCATACCAGATCATCCATGATCTCATTGAATGGCGGAGCAGACTTGATGGGCCAAATGGCCTACCTCTGCTCTTATTCCCTTTGGTCTTTCTGTTCCATTAAGCAGGGATTGGAGTGGGAGTGAGACTGTAGCGGTGTGTGGCAGCAACCCAGAGCTGGAAAACAACGATATTCTTTCAGTCCCACTAGAATAAATAAATTGTCATCTTCTGGGCTCCTCTTCTTCTGGATCATCGGTCAATAGTGCACAGAGTATGAATAATGTTCATCGGTGTCTTAAAATTGCAGCCAATGTCCTATGTACATTAGGATCCTCATTTATGTATTAAAATGGCCTCCAGCAAGACTCCACATATGGCCTGGCCATCCAGTGATAAAGCCTTGGGAAGATAGAGTCAGTCGAACTGTTGGCAGCAAAGAAGAAATAAGTCACACCGCACCATTACAAGGCGTTACTGCCACCTATTCCTGTCCGGTAGGAGACCTCTAAATCTGCTATTGTGTGTCAAACAGCAGTATTCTATCACCCAGGCCCAAAAAACACATAAGCATCATCACTGAAGCATACAAATAACGTGCTCTTCATTATTCTCAGTGCAAAGTTCAGTCACTTGTATGGATAAGGCAATTTCCCACCTGAATTCTGATTGGAACAAGCACTAACCATTGTGGAAGATGTTCAGTAGGCTCAGTGGGTGAAGCCAGCCATAACAACAAGCAAGAATTTGTGAAGATTGTTTGGACTCTTTCATAGAAAGAGGGCAAAGCACCTTGCAGGAAGGATTACAGCAGCTCACAAAAGTGCCTCATTCAGCGCTCCAAAAAGAACCGTGCACTTCAGGAGGAGATACCATCCTGCATTGTGATGCGAATTAATGAACATGGCTTGCTACATAGATTTCATGATTTTTGCAGTCCAATTCAAAAACTAAGGATAGTACCAGTGTTAATGCAATAAACTAATGACACCTCAGATATATGGATGATATCTCAATAAGCTCCCGGTGCTCAATCTATTGCATCAGTGCGGCTCATGGCGAGAGACAGAGAATATTCAGCCATTCCAAGGGGGCATTTTACAGCCATTAACCCTGGAATATCCAAAAATATAGGGGACAATTTTTCAGCTCGCTTTCACCGTCAGAGAGAATGACGATGTGGGCAGAAAATCAGGAGAGATTTTGGAAACGCGACTCTCTCCAGAGAGATTGCGTTTCCCGATTTTCCACATCCCTCGCCGGTAACATCACGATGTCCACAAAGAGTGCAAAGAGCGAGAACCACATTGTAATAGATTTGAATAAATTTTAATATAACTACACAGTCCCCCCCTGCCATATGATCCCTCTTCACGGAATATTCAAACCTCGCCATGATGTGACATTAACAAGGTTTACAACAGCGTTGTAAAAACAATCGTCAGTCAAGGGGATTCCCCTGGAGGTGCAAAGCTATGTATAACCTCCGGGGGAGAGGGCCTGACACTTTGAAAAAATATTGTAAGAGTCCATCTGTAGAGCTAAGTTAGAATGGAGACTTAGTATTATGGCATACAGAAATTAAATTTGTCTCACCCAGTGTAAATGCACATAAATACAACTTCTCACATAATGTTGTCCCTCACGCGCACTTGACAAGTGACAGAGAGACACTTACGGCAAAAGGATCTCCACACCGTAAACCTAATGTCGGCATTAATTAAGATATGAGGTGACCACAAGCACCAAGCAATGCAATTGTATGCTCATGCCAATGATTTATTGATAGTGGACAGGATGGGGAAGCAAACGCATTGTGGAAAATCCACTAGCAACCCTGACAACTGTTCCGAGGGCTTTGCATAGAGGCCAAGAAACGGTGGTGGCATTGAAGGAATGCTACATTGTCAATGTTCAGTTTGTCATGTGTGAAAGCAACACCTTTGTCAGTATCAGATAAGGACAATTATAGTACACACACTGCGACTGGAAACACAACCCATTCACTTCCCTTGGCAACAGAACAAATCTTACATGGGTCGCCATCAGACAATATTTATATCCGACAAAAAGCAATGCCACAACCAATGTTTAATGAGTGGGGAACAAAATAACACCAGAACATTTGTGCTGATAAATTCTGTTCTCAGAGGGCAGGAAACCAAGTTTAAAATTACAAATGGCATTTAAAGCTGCAATTTGTTTCCTCCACATTCTGTCCATTTGACACCAACCACCCCGGGTGCCAGCAGCAAAAAAGTATTGTCCTTTGTCCTGGATTACCAGATCTGCAATCGTAAAGATTCATGCTGCTTTCAAATTATTATTGATCATTAAGAGTATAATTGAGATACAGAAAAGCAGGTTGTTACTTAATACAGCCCGACCCACATGCTATGCTGGAAGACAGCACAATGCACCATACAGGGTGAAAGCAATCTCGGCAATGCACATAATCAATTCTTTTCGACAAGCTTCTCCCCATAGACAAATAAATAAACCAATTCTGTAAATTCCTTCTGCACTATAGAAGCAATGCAAGGGCTGAAGGTGGTTGTTACTCATTCTCCCTTTACCTAAATGCAGGAAACAGATTCAAATTAAAGCAGCAAAATTTTGGACTATTCTCTCGCTGCAATTGAAAGAAAGAAACAGAGTTGACACTTGGGTTTCTCCTGCTAGAGGTCAGATCCATCTGAGCTTTAATCTCTGTTGGTGCCTGCCACTTAATCATTATCCATCCATTTGCCAATTGTCCTGATTTAGGGTTTATCCACCAAACAAACAGTGCTAAAAGCGATCCCTACTAATCCATGAGGCTCAGAAAATTCAAACCAGTCACACTCTGATAGTTAACTTTCTTTTAAACACATCTTCACACACACACACACACACACTCACATGCACACATGCACGCATACACACACACATGCATGCATACACACACACACGCGCATGCAAGCATACACACATACACGCACACACATGTGTTTGTCCCTTTCGTAGGGGAAGTGGTGGAAGGATTCCCGTGTTATCATTCTGTTGAACCATGTTATGAATATTTCTGTGTCCATTTCTGGTGTTGGACTTCAACCCGGAGCTTCTGGTCCAAAGGTAGGGACAGTACCACTGTGTCACACAATAACCTATATAGTCAATTGAAAAGTGATTATTACCCAAAAGGAATTTGAAAATTAAAAAATAGAAACTTTATCATTCACTGCCAGTGTTAGGTAAATACAAATAGAGCTAAGGTGCTTGCCTGGACTTGGGGTCCAGAAGTGCAGCAGTCTAGAAGACTAGCAGAATAGAAATGGGCGAACCAGTGGATGTGGTATATTTGGATTTTCAGAAAGCTTTTAAAGTTCCACCTTAGAGGTTAGTATAAAATTAAAGCACATTGGATTGGGGATAATATATTGACATGGATTAAGAATTGGTTAGCAGGCAGAAAACATAGAGGAGGAATAAATGTGTGTTTTTTAAGTGACAGGCTGTGAATAGTGGGGTACCTCAGGGATTGGGCCCCAGCTATTCACAATGTACATCAATGATTTGAATGAGGGAGTCAAACTTTGCTGCTGACACAAAACTTGGTGGGAGTGTGAGTGGTGAAGAAGATGTTAAGAGGTTTCAAGGTGATTTACACGAGTTAATTTATACATGGCAAATACATGGCAGGTGCAGTATAACATGGATAAATGTGATGTTATCCACTTTGAATAGAGAAACAGAATGGCAGAACATTTCTTAAATGGTGATAGATTGGAAAATGTTGATGTACAAAGTGACTTGGATGTCCTTGTACACCAATCACTGAAAGCAAACAAGCAGGTACAGCAAGCAATTAAGAAGGCAAATGGTATGTTGGCCTTCATTGCAAGAGGACTTGAGTACAGGAGCAAGGATGTCTGACTGCAACTGTATAGGGCTTTGGTGACACCACACTTGGAGTATGTGTGCAGTTTTGGGGCTCTTCTCTAAGTAAGGATCTACTTGCCATAGAGGGAGTGCAGTGAACGTTCACCAGACTGATTCCTGGGATGGCGGGGTTGTTGTATGAGGAGAGATTGGGTTGATTGGGCCTGTATTCACTGGAGTTTAGAAGAATGAGAAATCTAATCGAAATGTATAAAATTCTGACAAGGCGAGACAGACCGAATGCAGGGATGTTGTTCCCTCTGGCTCAGGGATCTAGAACAAGGGGTCACAACCTCAGGAAACTAATAGGCCATTTATGGCTGAGATGAGGAGAAACATCTTCTCTCAGAGGGCAGTGAACCTATCGAATTCCCTAACACAGAAAGTTGAAGACAACAAGTCACTGAATATATTTAAGTAGGAAATAGATTTCTAGATGTCAAAGGCATCAAGGGATGTGGGGAGAGCATGGGGGTATGGCGTTATGATAGAGGATCAGTCATGATCTTATTGAATGGCGGAGTGGGTTCGAAGGGCTGAATGGCCTACTCCTGCCCCTATTTTCCACGTTTCTATGCCCCAGTGGAATAGGTTCAACAATCTTGAAATAAAAGCAAAATGCTGCACATACTGACAACCTGAAGTTAAAATGGAAAATGCTGCAGTCACTGGCCTGAAGCATTAACCGTGTTTCCCACTCCAAGATATTACCCGAACCACTGAGCACCTCGAGCGTTTTCTGTTTATATATCGGACAATTTTGATAGCGATTGTCGAACAAGCCCCCAAATAGTAATAGAGATGTGGAGCAAGAAATTGCTAAGCAGATTATGGATAGGTGTGGAGGTCACAGGGTAGTTGTCATGGGGGACTTTAACCTTCCAAATATTGATTGGAACCTTTATAGGTCGAATAGTTTGGATGGGGCAGTTTTTGTGCAGTGTGTGCAGGAGGGGTTCCTGACACAATATGTGGATAAGCCGACAAGAGGTGGGGCCACATTGAATTTGGTCATGGGAAATGAGCCGGGCCAAGTGTTGGATTTGGTTGTGGGAGAGCACTTTGGAGATAGTGAGCACAATTCGGTGTCTTTTGTTATTGCAATGGAGAGGGAGAGGGCCATACGGCAGGGCATAGTTTACAATTGGGGGAGAGGTAATTATGATGCAATCAGGCGGGAATTAGGAAGCATAGGAGGGGAACAAAAATTGTCAGGCAAAGGCACTAATGATAAGTGGAACTTTTTCAAGGAACAAATACTGCGTGTCCTTGATAGGTATGTCCCTGCCAGGCAGAGAGGAAATGGCCGAGTGAGGGAACCATGGTTCACAAAAGAGGTGGAATGTCTCGTCAAGAGGAAGAAGGAAGCGTATGTTAGGTTGAGAAAACAAGGTTCAGTTGGCTTGATGGAGGGTTACAAGTTAGCAAGGAATGAGCTGAAAAAGGGGCTTAGGAGAGCTAGGAGGGGGCATGAGAAGTCCTTGGCGGGTCGGATCAAGGAAAACCCCAAGGCTTTTTACTCTTATGTGAGGAATAAAAGAATGACCAGGGTGAGGCTGGGGCCGGTCAAGGACGGCAGTGGGAATTTGTGCATGGAGTCAGAAGAGATAGGAGAGTTGATGAATGAATACTTTTCTTCGGTGTTCACCAAGGAGAGGGGCCATGTTTTTGAGGAAGAGATGGTGTCACAGGCTGATAGGCTGGAGGAAGTAGATGTTCGGAGGGAAGATGTACGAGCAATTTTGAATAAACTGAAAGTTGATAAGTCCCCTGGGCCTGATGAAATATATCCTAGGATTCTTTGGGAGGCAAGGGATGAGATAGCAGAGCCTTTGGCATTGATCTTTGCGTCCTCACTGTCCACGGGGGTGGTGCCAGAGGACTGGAGAGTGGCGAATGTGGTTCCTCTGTTTAAGAAAGGGAATAGAAATGACCCTGGTAATTATAGGCCGGTTCGTCTTACTTCGGTGGTCGGTAAGTTGATGGAAAAGGTCCTTAGGGATAGGATTCACGACCATTTAGAAAGATGCAGCGTAATCCGGGTTAGTCAGCACGGATTTGTGAAGGGCAAGTCTTGCCTCACAAATTTGATAGAATATTTTGAGGAGGTAACTAAGTGTGTAGATGAAGGTAGTGCAGTTGATGTCATAAACATGGATTTTAGTAAGGCGTTTGATAAAGTCCCCCACGGTCGGCTTATGAAGAAAGTAAGGATGTGTGGGATAGAGGGAAGTTTGGCCGATTGGATAGGTAACTGGCTATCTAAAAGGTAGTCAAACGGATGTGATTGTACACATTGGGGGAAATGATGTAGGTAGGAAGAGCAGGGGGGTCATACGAGAGAAATTCAGGGAGTTGGGTGCTAGGCTAAAAAGTAAGGCCTCCAGGGTAGCAATCTCTGGACTGCTCCCGGTGCCTAGTGCAAGTGAGGCTCGGAACAGGGAGATTCTACAGTTGAACGCGTGGCTAAAGGACTGGTGCAAGAGGGAGGGTTTTAAATTCATAGATAACTGGGAAATCTTCAAGTCAGGATGGCAACTGTACAGAAAGGATGGGTTACACCTTAACTGGAAGGGAGCAAATATCCTGGCTGGGAGTTTTGCTAGAGTGTTTTGGCAGGATTTAAACTAGTGTGGCAGGGGGGTGGGGAACAAAACAGGAGGTCAGTAAATACTGAGGCTGGGGTCGAGCTGGGGGCCAGGGCAAGGCTAGCTAAGAAGAGGAGCACTCTGGAGGAGGAGGACCTGACTGGGCCTGGAGGTCTGGAGTGCATCTGCTTCAATGCGAGGAGTGTAACGGGTAAAACAGACGAACTTAGGGCCTTAATGCTTGTGCGGAATTTGGATGTGGTTGCGGTGACGGAAACTTGGTTAAAAGAAGGACAGGACCGGCAGCTGAATATTCCGGGGTATAAGTGTTTTAGGCGAGACAGAGGAGGGGCTAAAAAAGGTGGGGGAGTAGCGATATTAGTTAAGGAGCATATTACCGCGGTGCAGAGGGTAGACAACTTAGAGGGGTCATGTACTGAGTCGCTGTAGGTGGAACTCAGAAACAGGAAGGGTGCAGTCACTATGCTGGGGGTGTACTACAGACCGCCCAACAGCCCACGGGAAGTGGAGGAAAGGATATGTCAGGAGATTCTGGATAGGTGCAGAAAACATAGGGTTGTTGTAGTGGGGGACTTTAATTTCCCTGGCACAGACTGGAAAGTGCTTAGAGCTGGGGGACCGGACGGGGAGGAATTTGTAAAATGCGTACTGGAAGGTTCTTTGGAACAGTATGTAGATAGCCCGACTAGAGAGGGGGCTATACTGGACCTAGTTCTGGGAAATGAGCCCGGTCAGGTCGTCAAAGTTTCGGTAGGGGAACATGTGGCAAATAGTGACCACAACTCTGTTAACTTTAGGATAGTAATGGACAAGGATGAGTGCTGTCCTACGGGCAGGGTGCTAAATTGGGGGAAGGCTGACTATAGCCGGGTTAGGCAGGAATTGGTGGATGTTGATTGGGAGAGGATGTTCGAGGGTAAGTCCGCATCTGGCATGTGGGAGTCTTTTAAGGAACTATTGATAAGGCTGCAGGATAGGCATGTGCCTGTAAAAAGGAAAGATAGGAAAGGTAGGATTCGAGAGCCGTGGATAACCAGGGAAATTGAGGATCTGATTAAAATGAAAAGGGAGGCGTACGTTAAGTCCAGGCAACTAAAAACAGATGGAGCTCTGGAGGAATACAGAGAGAGTAGGAAAGATCTCAAACGGGGAGTTAGAAGGGCAAAAAGAGGTCACGAGATGTTCTTGGCAGGCAGGATTAAGGAGAATCCTAAGGCATTCTATTCATACGTTAGGAACAAAAGAGTTGTCAGGGAGAAAATCGGACCTCTCAGGGACAAAGGAGGGGAATTATGCTTAGAACCCAAGGGAATAGGGGAGATCCTAAATGAATACTTTGCATCGGTATTCACGAAGGAGAGGGGCGTGTTAACCGGGAGTGTCTCGGAGGGAGGTGTTGACCCGTTAGAGAAAATCTCCATTACAAGAGAGGAAGTGTTAGGTTTTTTAGGGAACATTAAAACTGACAAAGCCCCAGGGCCTGATGGCATCTATCCTCGACTGCTCAGGGAGACGAGAGGTGAAATTGCTGGGCCTCTGACGGAAATCTTTGTCGCTTCTTTGGACACGGGTGAGGTCCCTGAGGATTGGAGGATAGCGAATGTGGTCCCGATGTTTAAGAAGGGTAGCAGGGATAACCCAGGAAATTATAGGCCGGTGAGCTTGACGTCCGTGGTAGGGAAGTTGTTGGAGAGGATTCTTAGAGACAGGATGTATGTGCATTTAGAACGGAACAATCTCATTAGTGACAAGACAGCATGGTTTTGTAAGAGGGAGGTCGTGCCTTACAAATTTGGTGGAGTTTTTTGAGGAAGTGCCAAAAACGGTTGATGAAGGAAGGGCCGTGGATGTTGTCTAGATGGATTTCAGTAAGGCATTTGACAAAGTCCCACATGGCAGGTTGGTTAAGAAGGTTAAGGCTCATGGGATACAAGGAGAAGTGGCTCGATGGGTGGAGAACTGGCTTGGCCATAGGAGACAGAGGGTAGTGGTCGAAGGGTCTTTTTCTGGCTGGAGGTCTGTGACCAGTGGTGTTCCGCAGGGCTCTGTACTGGGACCTCTGCTATTTGTGATATATATAAATGATTTGGAAGAAGGTGTAACTGGTGTAATCAGCAAGTTTGCGGATGACACGAAGATGGCTGGACTTGCGAATAGCGAAGAGCATTGTCGGGCAATACAGCAGGATATAGATAGGCTGGAAAATTGGGCGGAGAGGTGGCAGATGGAGTTTAATCCGGATAAATGCGAAGTGATGCCTTTTGGAAGAAATAATGTAGGGAGGAGTTATACAATAAATGGCAGAGTCATCAGGAGTATAGAAACACAGAGGGACCTAGGTGTGCAAGTCCACAAATCCTTGAAGGTGGCAACACAGGTGGAGAAGGTGGTGAAGAAGGCATATGGTATGCTTGCCTTTATAGGACGGGGTATAGAGTATAAAAGCTGGAGTCTGATGATGCAGCTGTATAGAACGCTGGTTAGGCCACATTTGGAGTACTGCGTCCAGTTCTGGTCGCCGCACTACCAGAAGGACGTGGAGGCATTGGAGAGAGTGCAGAGAAGGTTTACCAGGATGTTGCCTGGTATGGAGGGTCTTAGCTATGAGGAGAGATTGGGTAGACTGGGGTTGTTCTCCTTGGAAAGACGGAGAATGAGGGGAGATCTAATAGAGGTATACAAGATTATGAAGGGTATAGATAGGGTGAACAGTGGGAAGCTTTTTCCCAGGTCGGAGGTGACGATCACGAGGGGTCACGGGCTCAAGCTGAGAGGGGTGAAGTATAACTCAGACATCAGAGGGACGTTTTTTACACAGAGGGTGGTGGAGGCCTGGAATGCGCTGCCAAGTAGGGTGGTGGAGGCAGGCACGCCGACATCGTTTAAGACTTACCTGGATAGTCACATGAGCAGCCTGGGAATGGAGGGACACAAACGATTGGTCTAGTTGGACCAAGGAGCGGCACAGGCTTGGAGGGCCAAAGGGCCTGTTTCCTGTGCTGTACTGTTCTAACAGAAGACAGAGGGTGGTGGTGGATGGAAAATTTTCGGACTGGAAACCGGTTACCAGCGGAGTGCCACAGGGATCAGTGCTTGGTCCTATGCTATTTGTCATTTTTATAAATGACTTGGAGGAGGGGGCTGAAGGGTGGATCAGTAAATTTGCTGATGACACCAAGATTGGTGGAGTAGTGGATGAGGTGGAGGGCTGTTGTAGGCTGCAAAGAGATATAGATAGGATGCAGAGCTGGGCTGAAAAATGGCAAATGGAGTTTAACCCTGACAAATGCGAGGTGATTCATTTTGGTAGGACAAATTTAAATGTGGATTACAGGGTCAAAGGTAGGGTTCTGAAGAATGTGGAGGAACAGAGAGATCTTGGGGTTCATATCCATAGATCTCTGAAGGTTGCCACTCAAGTGGATAGAGCCGTGAAGAAGGCCTATAGTGTGTTGGCGTTCATTAACAGGGGGTTTGAGTTTAAGAGCCGTGGGGTTATGCTGCAACTGTACAGGACCTTGGTGAGACCACATTTGGAATATTGTGTGCAGTTCTGGTCACTTCACTACAAGAAGGATGTGGAGACACTGGAAAGAGTGCAAAGGAGATTTACCAGGATGCTGCCTGGTTTGGAGGGTAGGTCTTATGAGGAAAGGTTGAGGGAACTTGGGCTTTTCTCTTTGGAGCGGAGGAGGTTGAGAGGAGACTTGATAGAGGTTTATAAGATGATGAGGGGGATAGATAGAGTGAACGTTCAAAGACTATTTCCTCGGGTGAATGGAGCGGTAACTAGGGGGCATAACTATAGGGTTCATGGTGGGAGATACAGGAAGGATGTCCGAGGTAGGTTTTTTACTCAGAGAGTGGTTGGGGTGTGGAATGGACTGCCTGCAGGGATAGTGGAGTCAGAAACTTTAGGAACATTTAAGAAGCTATTGGATAGGCACATGGAGCACACCAGGATAATAGGGAGGAAATAGCTTGATCTGGGTTTCAGTCAAAGCTCGGCACAACATCGTGGGCCGAAGGGCCTGTTCTGTGCTGTACTGTTCTATGTTCTATGTTCTATAAGCTGTCAAAACACAAAGACAACCCCGCGTAACCCAGGACCCTCAGGGATAAAGTAATAGATCAGGTCACATTTCTCAAAACAACAAGATTCGTTTGCATCCCCCTTTGTAGTTTTTTTAAAATTCATTTGTGGGACATGAGCGTCGCTGGCTGGCCAGCATTTATTGCCCATTGCTGGTTGCCCTGGCTCAGAGGGCAGTTGAGAGTCAACCACATTGCTGTGGCTCCGGAGTCATATGTAGGCCAGACCAGGTTAGGATGGCAGATTTCCTTCCCTAAAGGACATTAGTGACCCAGAAGGGTTTTCCGACAATCAACAATGGTTTCATGGCCATCAGTAGATTCTTAATTCCAGATATTTTTTATTGAATTCAAATTCCACCATCTGCCGTGGCAAGATTCGAACCCAGGTCCCCAGAACATGAGTTTCTGGATTAATAGTCTAGCAAGAACACAACTAGGTCATCGTCTCCCCAATAACTCAAGTTAACTTGCTTGAGCACCATCTCCTGCAACTGAGATAACTTTATTATAATGTCAATCCTACAATCAAGAGTCTTAAGGTTCCACTGGGGGAGGTGGACCACAGCAACTGTTTGGGTTATTGTACAACAAGAGAGAATTAATCCTGTGAAACCTCCAAAACAGAATGTATCCAGCAGCAAGTGCACTGAAGCTGGCCCATATGATGCTGTGGGGCCCATCTGCTATCAGGAAGGAGCTCCTCTCAAAGCTCTGCACTGGGGAATTCGTCCTTTTTAGGCATTAATACCTTTCTCTTTAACACAAACTCTAGGATCTGTTTACAAAATTCAGTTTGCACTTTATTTACCTTTCAGAGGTATTATATTCCAGAGTGAATGCATACATGTGTAGTAATATGGAGCTATAACTCTGGTCACAGATTTTTATCTCGACTATGCTATACCTTTAATTAGTGAGAGAGAGCGAGAGATAGGGTTATAACAGGGATTATAATGAGCTTGAGGTGATCTTATAAAGCATTCCTATTGCATCCAAAACATTGCAAAAGTCAATTAGGCTTTAATTATACAATTCATTGAATACCAAAGCTAAGTATGGCAATTAGCTTCAACGAGTCCTTGTTGATGTTCTTTATTATGAAAGGGGGATTAAAATCATATTTCTCAGAATATAAGCTTGAAAATTATTGAAGCAAAAATACTGATAGAAGACAATTGAAAAATCTTCATTACTGAGTCGGGAGTTCTAAAATTAGCAAATTTTTAAAAATAAGGTTTAATTTATTCGCATCTATGTGTACCAAGAGAAACTGGATTTAAATCCCTTGTGTGTCATTAAAGTTACTTTTAAGGAAAATAAATAAGATGAAGTGTACAAAATGGTACAACTTATATCATTTCTATACATTAATTATCTTATTTTTGGAAATGAATGCTTAAAATTATTACAGCAGTAAAAATATACAAGTGTGTAAAAATAGGTCAAGTGCAATCTAACAAAGATGAACATGAAGTCATGCATTGGGAAGAAAATGTAATATTCTTTTTAATTGTAAAATTCTCAAAGAAGTAGAAGAACAGAGATGTTGGGTGCAAATGGAGAGATTATTAAAAGGTAACGTTACAGATGAATGTATCTATCAAATTAAAAGATGGAGTTTTGAACTTTGTATGAAGGAGGTGACGATTAATCTGTATGGGATATTGATTAGCCTACACACTGAAGCACTGTGTGTAGTACAGTGTCAGTGGAATACAGATATTAGTCTCTGATGCTGACACAACAGAAGCAGAAGCTCAGTTGGTAGCACTCCTGTCACTGAGTCAGAAGGCTCTGGGCTCTAGTCCCACTCCAGGAGTTGAGCACAGAAATCAAGGCTGACATTCCAGTACTGTACTGCCAGAGGTGCTATCCTTCGGATGAAATGTTGAACTGAAGCCCGGCCTCATTTATGGATCAGGCAGTATTTTGAAGAATATCATGGTGACTATTTACCCCTCAATTACCATTACAAAAAATAAATTACCTGGTTCTTATTACATTGCTGGCAAAATTGGCTGCTTCATTTCCTACATTACAACAGTCCCTACACATCAAAAGTACTGCACTGGCTGTAAGTGCTCTGAGACATCCACTGGTTATTCAAGGTGCGAAATAAATGTAATTCTTTATTTAGTTTAGGTCACCTCATCATGGAACGGATCCTAGAGCCATGTAAACAATGCAGTGTACATTCACTAGAGTGAAACCAGAGATGAGTAGTTTTAGTTATTCTGACAGAATTGAGAACACAGACCTGCATTCACTAGGACTGGAATGTTACAAGTAGCATTAGGAAATGTGGAAGAATTTGAGATGGTAACTAGTGAAAGGTCATCTTAAATGACCAGTGAAAGGTTGTCTGGTCTGGAGCATTTCAGCTATGAAGAGAAGCTGGTTAGGCTAATGTTGTTTTCCTTAGAACAGGGAAGGTTGAGGTGGGGGGATTGAAGTATATAAAATTATGAGGGATATAGATAGGGTAGATAAGAACAAGCTTTTCCACCTTAGTAGAGGCGTCAATAATCAGGGGGCATAGACTAAAGGTAAGGGGCCGTAGACTTAGAGGGGATTTGAGAAAAAGCCTTTTCATCCAATTGATGGTGGAAATCTGGAACTCAATGCCTGAAAAGTTGGTAGAGGTGGATGGGGTGACACGGTAGCACAGTGGTTAGCACTGCTGCCTCACAGTTCTAAGGACCTGGGTTCAATTCTCGGCTTGGGTCACTGTCTGTGGGGAGTTTACACATTCTCCTCATGTCTGAGTGGGTTTCTTCCGGGTGCTTTGGTTTCCTCCCACAGTCCAAAGATGTGTGGCTTAGGTTGATTGCCATGCTAAATTGCTCCTTAGTGTCCCAGGATGTGTAGGTTAGAGGGATTAGTGGGGTAAATGAGAGGGGTTGTGAGGATAGGGCCTGGGGTAAGGAATGTTGTCATTCGCAGACTCGATGTGCCAAAAGGCCTCCTTCTGCACTGTAGGATTTTTATGATTCTATGATTCTAACTATCACAATATTTAAGAGGCATTTAGATGAGTATTTAAAATGCCATAGCATACAAGGCTACAGACCAAGTGCTGGAAAATGGGAGTAGAATAGATAGGTGTTTGATGACTGGCGCAGACACGATGGGCCGAATGATCTCTTTCTGTGCTCTGAAACTGGCTATAACTAGAAGTAATAGTGAGAAGGTCGGAAGATATTTTTCATGCTAAGAGTGATGTTAATATATAGCCCCTAAATGCCCCACCAACCTGATCCTCAAACACTTTTCAAGCTCCATCTCAAAGGATGATAGGATATTGTATTTAGTACTCACATTGCATTTTATGAAATACGTCAAAGTCACTATCACTTTTCCTGTCATCACTAAAATTGTAGAATATTATTCCTTCCCACATATTATAATTGTATGAAGGCAAATTTCAAATTCTGAAATTTAAAATGTGAGAGTAAGGGTGACATCTTATTCCTTGACATTAAATAAATATGCATTTATGTCAGTTTTGGAAATCAACCCAAGTTATGGTGGGTTACAATAGATGTCAACCAAAGTTTGCCAATCTTGCAAAACATAAAAATTGTAAATGATCATTTCTCACTAATTATCTTATCTTTGGGAGATGTTTTGATCATTATTCTCCAATAGCTGCAACTTGACTACAATCCTCTACTTTATCCAAAAGGTAATGACTAAATTGCATTGAGTCTGAATTATGAGTAATTGCATCTATGCACTTGGTGATTAGGTGTTCGAAAGGAAACATAACTGATTTTATTGCATTCTAAGTTTGGATGGAGAGCAAATTTTGATGATATAGTCAACGTTTCCAGGGGCAATGAATACTTAGGTAAAACAAATGCTATTAAATTAATTTTGAGCATTTAACATACTGAATTAAAGTTAGCTGTGTCAGTATTCATACTTGGATATCCAAGCCATGCCAGACAATTTTCTACTCATGGAATCCTACAGTGCAGAAGGAGGCCATTCGGCCCATCAAGTCTGCACCGATAACAATCCCACCCAGGCCCTATCCTATCCCCGTAACACCGCGTATTTACCCAGCTCATCCCTCTAACACTAAGGGTCAAGTTAGCATGGCCAATCCACCTAACCCGCACATCTTTGGACTGTGGGAGGAAACCGGAGCAGCCAGAGGAAACCCACGCAGACATGAGGAGAATGTGCAAACTCCACGCAGACAGTGACCCAAGGCCGGAATTGAACCTGGGTCCCTGGCGCTGCGAGGCAGCAGTTCTAACCACTGTGCCATTGAGTCACCAGGTGCATCAAATGCATAAAATAGATTGCCAGAAAATGACTCTTAAATGACTCTTAATTTGCTGATAGAAAACTACTTGCTACAGAAAATGCACATCATAAATCTCGGAAATGTAACAAGCCATCACTTGCTCCCAGGTTCAATACACTGCAAAAGCAATCAGATCCATTGAATGTTTGAGCAAGCCCCACACGTGCGAGAATCTCTAATGCATAGAAGACATATGGCTGGGTCCCATCCCTCTTTTAAAAAGAATAATTACAACAGTTGGCAGTGCTTTAGATAGCCCTTCCTGTGAGTTCAGAAACACAGGCGCTACATTGGCTGAGCTCCACCACAACATCTGCATTTATCCAAGAGGCCTATACAGCCGCACAAACTCCTGGTGGAACTTCATCCCTGGCAATAACATTGGCTAGGGCTCTGCAAAAAGCTCAAATTTAGAACAAACTATTTTGTCCCTGAACAAAGTCTCTTGAATTGTCGACCAAGGCTCAAGAAAATAATAATTTTCCCACCATCCTCTTAACCACAGCTTCTCTAAGAGTTCCTGTAGCATTAGCTATTACCAGAGTCAATTACAAGATATTTTGCAGTTGCCTCCGGTTTCTATCTGCATCTAATTTGTATTTTTATGTTTTGTATTTAAGAGGTGAAGAGCAGCAATAATGGTACTCTCTAGTACGTCTACTCAATCGTTCTGGCTGGCAGCAGTGCTACATGCTTAATTGGTAGGATTTCTTGTTAAAATGAGAGCTAGGCTGATAAAATGCAGAAAAATATTGAATGCATGCATTGTTACTAGAGTGTGAGGCTTGCTAAATTTAAAAAAAAATTGACACTTCATATTTAATTCTGCTTCTCTAGTCATATAATTGTCCTATCCAATTTCTTTCCCTTCCTTTCAGTCCCTGTTACACTGAAAATCCATTCCCCACTCCACAAAGTCACCTCCAGCTGTTGCGATGGATGAAAATGAAGAGCCAATATAGGTGCTCTGTTGGCAGGATTTGATCTTCTCACAGAGCAGATGGGCCTTTTACCAAGGGTAGCAGCAGCTTAGTGATTGAGGGAATTTTTTTTTCCCACCACAATTCTCAATTTCTTCAGCTAGTTGAATATCCAGGGTTTTCCTCGATAAGAAATCTAATTTTTGCAAACACGCTGTGGGAAGACCTGCTCCCAGAGCTTTAATGAGGTATAAGCAGGGTCTCAAGTGAAACTGAAACCGCAGCTTTCCCAGCTTAGTGCTAATTGCCAAGAAGGCAGATGTCACTGCGTTATTATCAGTTTCAATAAAGAAAAAAATAAATTGTTTAATGTTTTCAAAATAAGGAGTGAGATTGTTCATTCCTGGCTGCATTAACAATGTAGATTTTTTCTAAATTTCGGCAAACTTTTTGCTGTGCATTTTCATTACAAGGCAGAATTGTGGGCTTCTGTGAGTACCATACATGTAGTATACCAGGAGCTGCAAATTCCCTCTATTTCCACACTCTTGCCAATGAACCATTCAAAATAATAAGTGTTTTGAGTTTGTAGATTTTGTTAGAAATATTGCGAAATGAAAAATGATAATGTTGAATTGTGTTTGGAGATTTTTTTTCCCAAATGGTGCTGATCTGAAGTACAAATTTTGCTAAAAGACTGTGCAAAACATGGTGCAATCCACCCTCCTATTCTAAAGCTATTATTTTTTGTAAGGAACTGGTTGAATAAGTGAATCAAGAGATATGGGGCCGTATTCTCTGACCTCACCCGCATGCAGGATGCTGTCGTCCCGCTGCAGTGAACGGTGAACTGGCTGAGTGCCAAATTCTCCGTTCTCGCTGGCAGCAGTGAACGGCTGGAGAATTCCAGAACTGGGGTAGAATTTTATGCTCCCGCTGAACCCAGAAGGAAAGAAACAGTAAAATGGGGAAATAAGAATACTGGCCTGAACTGTTTCTTTTTCCTTCTGGGAAGTCAATGGAGCTTTGAATGGCTCACCACCATTGTGGAAAGCCCATAGAATTCCACCTGTGGAGTCAGAGAAGAAAGTGGAATTGAGGCAGGAAATCAGCCGCGATGCTATTTGTTAATTGTTTATCAGTTGGGTGTTAATTGTAATCAAGTAGTGGGTATTAACTGGGGACTCAACTCCACACATAGAGTGTAAGAACAGTTTTTGGTTGCTAGGTTCATGAAATGCAATGTCTGTCAATTAAAGCCAGTCGGTGTTTCAAGAATTACACTGGCTGGACATCAGAGTTCTAAGATTACTGAATGACAAAACAGACTTGAAGGGCTGAATGGCCTACTCCTGCTCCTGTTACTTATGTGATGGGGTAGAATTAAAAGGATTTTTAAAAAGAACTTAAGTAACACTAAAACACTAAAAACAAGCGTTAGGACTGTGAGTATTAAATCCTGCATGATACCACAACATGTTGATTGAAAATCTATACACAGTTGGAATTAAAGGGCACCTCTCTGAATAGAGGTTTTGCAGTAAATACTCTTGATTACGGGGGGTGGTCTCTCAATAGGTCAGCCACTCTAAACCTTTAAGTAAACATGTATCAATCTGAACAACGCAAAAACTGAATTAGGAAAGCTAGTAGACTTGGCAAGATAGAGCGTTTAATATGTTGACCTACAATATTGATCCCAATAGCAGCTGATTTGATTAGTGAGTTGGAGCTTCTCATTGGGAAACATATTTAAGCTGCTGTTCTCATCTAGTCTGAAAAATTAAATGGTCCCTTGAAACATAATGTGTTTTTGTTCATAGACTCAGTGCAGGCAGTAGCATAAACTATTTCCAGATTGTGAAATTACAAAATAGGGAGCAATCTCTTTCGCTTGTGACTTGAGATGATTTGTTCAAAATTAGGAGCATCCTGGATAAACCTGAATGATTTGCTGGCATGCTTAACTTTGGAGGAAAGATTGACCAGACAGCAAAAATTCATTAGACTGTTAATGCAGAATTCCTTCTACCAAGGAAATTAATTGAATTTATCAGTGAGTCTAAACAGGATTCATCCAGTTTTAGAAGCTGAACAGTAACTAACTGCTAACCTCTGGTGTCTTTGTTGGCAGTGAGTACCAATGACCTCCCTGAGGATTGTCTAGAGGAGATACAGAATCAGTCAAGATTGTGTGAGATGAATTAAGATGCATGTTTAAAGTTGCAGCAACTTGGGCTGGAATTCCCACTCCAATTCATGGTCAATTATTGAGGAAAATGATTTCCGATATTAAAAAAAGAAACTTCAGTAATGTTATAAAATATCCTATCTCATTAATTATCAATTTCCCTCCCATTATGGTTGCAAATGAAGTGGTGAAAATGATAAGCAATGATGGTACTTTTTTTTAATATTCCCCAATTCCCTGGAGGCATAAGCAGTTAATGAAAGAATTGATCTAACTTGTCGTATGTTGGAGTGGGAGGCAAGAGGAGCATCTTTTATAGCACACAAAGTGAGGGAGGTGGGTGTATGGCTCCACTCAGTGATGCTATTACTGTGTAAGTCATTTGCCAAGAAGAATGTACAGAATGACAATTCCTTGCACAGGTGAAAAATTTTACAATTCTGTTACATCTTTTATTTTATGCTCTGAATACCAGAGAATCGCAGTATTATATTTTAACTTATTAATGATTGTTATTAACAATTTAGTGCCAATAATAAAGGTATTTGTATTCTAAAAGTGCACGTCGTACTTTCTAGACAAGACCCTTTAATTTATTTTCCAGGACTTGCTCAGAATCAGCTTCCTTTCTTCCTGTACTTTGTTACCTTGGAGCAGTTTCAACGTACCCCCCACCCTCCACACCCACACACACTCACCCCAGTCCCCCTCCTCAATTAATGCCATTATCTGATGAAGCAAGTGTAACAAAAGAAAAATGGTTGAAGTAAATACAATAGCAGCCTACAGGACTTGTGTTTTGGGGCATCGGGTTCCTAGGTGGTATCTGAAAAGCAACGCAAACAAAATTAAACATGCATCTTGTGACCACATTAAATATATGCCATTGGGTGCTGGAAAAGAACATCAAGATTAAGTACATTATCCAAAATGTTGTAAAGAACGCAGGGTTGTTTTGAGAGAGTTTTTCATTCAGAAAATCAAATTCGCTTAACAGAAGCCAATGAATCCATTTTGCCCGAGGACAGTGAACCAGCAACTATTTTGATTCGACTCCGGATGCTGTAGCAATATTAAGTAGCTTCCAGTAGTTCCTGTCGGTGGAGAGCTTCTGATTGCACTGTTCCCCATTCCACACAGGTTCGTTCAAGGCAGATTGTCACCGACTGTCACAGTGTACTCAATCTGTGAAAAGATTAGCATCATTGAATGTAACACATTGCACAATTCTAGCCGAGAATGGAGCAGAGAGTATGGTGCAACATCAATCAGTTGGTTAGAACAAAAGCAGCAGCTCGCCTGGATTAAAATCAGAGTGATGAAATGGAACAACACTAAAAAAAACTAGACTAATGCTTATAGTGAAAGGAATTTTTTTGTTGTAATCTTTCAATTTTATCCTTAAATTTTGCTACAATTCCTGGTAGAAGGAACAAGACAAATTAATTATTGGTGATTAGATGCTGCAGTTTCCCTGCAGTTCTTTACATCATAATTTCATTATAATTTACCACTAGCTATTAGCTAAATTGAACTGTATAAACAGGGCATAAATTTCAAACAAGGGCACTGAGCGCCAGGAGAAGATCCCAGATAACATCAAATTTCTGTCACCCCATCATCACTATTTATTGATTGACTGACATATTAATTCTGCTGCTGAAATTAATGACCAATTAACTTGCTGCTTAGAACATAGAAAGTGGAAGCTGATAAACTGATAAATCTCTATAGGCCCGTAACCTGCCCTATTCTGTTGAGGACGTCCGGTCTATAACCAGACACTGCCCGGTCTGTGCAGAGTGTAAGCCGCACTTCTATCGGTCGGATAGGGCACACCTCATAAAAGCCACCCGCCCCTTTGAACGCCTCAGCGTCGATTTCAAAGGGCCCCTTCCTTCTTCTGACCGCAACATCTATTTCCTCAACGTTATAGATGAGTACTTCCGATTCCCCTTTGCCATTCCCTGCTCGGACATGACCTCAACCACGGTCGTCAAGGCCCTGCACGGCCTCTTCACCCTGTTCGGTTACCCTAACTACATCCACAGCGACCGGGGGTCCTCATTCATGAGTGATGAGCTGCGTCAGTACCTGCTCTCCAAGGGCATAGCCTCGAGTAGGACTACCAACTATAACCCCAGGGGTAACGGGCAGGTAGAGAGGGAGAACGCGACAGTCTGGAAGGGCTGTTTTACTAGCGCTACGGTCTAAAGGCCTTCCAGTCTCCCGCTGGCAAGAAGTCCTCCCCGATGCACTGCATTCAATTCGATCCCTCCTGTGTACAGCCACCAACACCACCCACCATGAGCGGATGTTTGCTTTCCCGAGGAAGTCCTCCTCGGGAATCGCACTACCGTCGTGGCTGGCGTACCCAGGCCCCGTTCTGCTCCAGAGGCATGTACAGCCCCATAAGTCGGACCCCCTGGTCGAAAAGGTCCAGCTCCTCCACGCCAACCCCCAATATGCCTATGTGGCATACCACGATGGGCGGGAGGACACGGTCTTTATCCGGGACCTGGCGCCTGCAGGTGCCCCGGAGCCCACGATGACCCCCCACCCCACATCCCTCGACCCCTCTGTTCAGGTAGCACCAGGTCCGCTTACATCTTTGCCCCTTGTATGCAGCTCGCCTGAGCCCCCGGAATCACCACGCAGGACCCGACCAGAAGGGACGACGGCGGATTCGAGCGGTTCCACCCTGCCATCGGAAGCAACGCCTCAACTGGTACTGCGGCGGTCACAACGACTGGTCAAGCCGCCCGACAGGCTGAACCTGTGAAGGGACGATGCCTTACCTCAGTTTCGTGACTCTTGTGTATATATATATATATCTCTTCATGCCTCTGTACATATTGTTCCACCCACCCCGCCGGACTCTTTTTTTAAAGGAGGGGTGAATGTGGTGAACCACTGTAACTACATGCGTATGCCTGGACACACCCATGCTGCACCTGGCCCGAGACTCCTTCCTTTCCACCTGAGACTCCTCCCTTTCCACCAGAGTGAGGTATAAAGGTGATGGTTCCTCCTCCTCGCCTCAGTCTAGGCCAGGTCAGCTACAAGGGTGTGCTCCTGTTCTTTGTGAATAAAAGCCTGTTAATTTCACTCACTCACTGGAGTCCTCGTATCGTGATTGATAGTGCATCACTTCCCCATGTCAATTAGTAAACTTCTGTATGGGTCTGCACTGAATGTCCATCTATTTATAGCATCAGAAATTCCTCACCTATTAGAAAAGTTGCTGATGACACTAAGTTAGGTGGCCAGGCTCTAACTCCAATCCTGGCTGGTGATGAAAATCAGGCAAGCAGGGGCCAAGGTAGGCAGCAAATGGCTGTGCCATCCCACCCCAACCCAACCTCATCAGGATGATGACTAACCACATTTAATACCCAGACTACATTCGCATGCTCTTGATCAGTTCCTCACAACTATAACCCATGCCAACAACAACCCCCCCCCCAAACCCACCACAAAGCCAGTGAAAAGAGCCAGCTGGTTGATGGACAGGAGCGAACTGTCAAGCACAACGAGGCTGCAGGCAGAGACTGAAGGAACCTTCTCATGAGAGCTAAAATTCTGATCCATCTTTTGATGCCAAAACCCATGTTCCGCATCAGTTCATGGCTACACGGAATGATATGCTCTTCCTTCTGTGGGAACTCCACCGTCACTAAACAATCAAGAACACCTCCCTTTCATAAAATCACTTCACTTAGATATAAAAGCCGAAAGCTTTACTGTCACACTAAACTATTAAACTGCACAACCAGAGCGTTCAGATTTAAATCAATTGGCAAAAGAACCAGAGGTGACATGCAGAAAAAGAGTTTTCCACAACTAGTGATCAGGGTTTGGAATGCCTTGCCTGGATGGGTGGCTTAGAATAAATTCAACAGTAGCCTTCAAAAAGAAAATGAAAAGTACTTGAAGGAGAAATAATTGCAGATGTGGGAAAAATCGGGAGAGTGGATTGGAATGCTTTCAACAGGAATGAGCAGAGACTCAATGGATCCTCCTCTATGCTGCACTATGATTCTGCTGCACAATATGCTTAACCACCAGACAGCATCCCTCCTTTGTGACCCTGAGTGCCATAGAATCTTTCGCTAAATTGAGAGGGTGTCCTGCTGCACTCGCTGCATTGGAGTCTCTTGCTATCTCTGACAACTAATTGTGAGACAATGTGCTCAAGAGTCAGAAGATCCTGGCATATCAGAGATACTTTTAGCTCCAGCTTAATTGCTGGTTAGTCAGCTTGCCACAGACTCAGGAAACCCAGCAGTTAAAAGGAGGTGTGAACTTCCAGTTAGAATAGGTAAGTCCCTTTACAACATTGTTTCTGGGTCAGGAGTGCTTTTGCCTACTCATCAAACAAACCTGATAACCTCCGGAGTGATCAGAAGTATCTGATCTGTCTGAGTGGAGTTTGTACGTTTTCTCCGTATCTGCATGAGTTTCCTCCGGGTGCTCCTGTTTCCTCCCACAGTCCAAAGATGTGCGAGTTAGGTTGATTGGCCATGTTAAATTGACCCTGTTGTCAGGGGGATTAGCAGGGTAAATAAGTGAGGTTACGGGAATAGGGCCTGAGTGGGACTGTGGTCGGTATAGACTCGATGGGCCGAATGGCTTCCTTCTGCACAGTAGGGATTCTTTGGGGGCGATTCTCCCATCCCAATGCGCTAATGTTTTAGCGCGGCAGGCCGGGAGAATTGCATCTGGGCCTATTCGCGGGATTCGCCCATGCGTTTCTGATGCGTGCGCATCTCCAAGGGCCGGATATCTGGCGCAGTCGGGACGACGCCAGAAATCGGCAGGAACAGCAGATAAGTGATTTTTTATCTGTTTTTAATGTAATTTAAATGTGACTATTGGGCCCAGGACTGAAGTCTCCGGGTCCGTTAGAATCTCCCACCCCGCCAGTACATTTTCACTCTGGCGGGGTTTAGAGTAGCTCCCCACTGTCAGGGAACAAGCGGGAGACCCCACTGGAGTGAAGGGGATACAATCAGGGCCCCCCTGGGGGTCAGGTGGAGGGAAGGTGATGCCCCTGGGCATGGGCACCTGGCAATGCCCAAGAGACAAAGTGCCGATGCCCAGGGGGCACTTTGGCACTGCCCACTGGGCATGGGGCAGTGCCGAGGGGGTGGGGCCTAGTGGGCGGGGTCTATGGGGCAGGGCAATCGGTAGGGGTGAGGTGTCCCGCTGCTACTCTGCATTGGGGTCGATCGGGGCTGGAGGGAGGCCAGCAATCAGGGTGGGCTGGAGGTGGTGGTCTGCCACGGAGTCTGTCTCACATGGGGGATGGGTCTGCCGGGCGGGACGGGGGTCTGCCGGGCAGTGGGGGGAGGTTCTGCCAGGGGGTGAGGGTGTCAGCCAGGTGGGGGAGATTTGCTTCCCGTAGGTGAGGTGATCTGCCGGGGTGTGGCGGGGGGGGGGGGGGGGGCGATGGGGTGGGGGGGGGATCATCACCGCTGAGCGGGAGGGGGGGGTGGGGGGTGGCTGGAGATTGAGGTGCTCCGAGATGGGAGGGGAGTCGGGGCTGGACCAGGAATGTTTGTGGAGGCCGCGATCGGGTCGTGGGGTGGTGGAGGGGCAGCAGTGCGGGGGTCCTGGGCTGGCCATCGATCGAGTTGGCCAGCAAACTGCAGGCTGACATTTCGGGGCCACTGCGCATGTGTTTTTAATGTAATTTAAATGTGACTATCGGGCCCAGGACTGAAGTCTCCGGGCCCACTAGCATCCCCCACCCCGCCAGTACATTTTCACTCCAGCGGGGTTTAGAGTAGCTCCCCACTTTCGGGGAACAATCGGGAGACCCCACTGGAGTGAAGGGGATACAATCGGGGCCCCCCCCCAGGGGGTCAGGTGGAGGGAAGGTGATGCCCCTGGGCATAGACACCTGGCAATGCCCAAGAGACAAAGTGCCCAGGGGCCACTTTGGCACTGCCCACGGGCATGGGGCAGTGCTGAGGGGGTGGGGTCTAGCCCGGAACTGTCAGACTCCGGCGCGAATAGGCCCCGCCCCCCTGAGCTTTTAATGAGATTCACGATTGTGACCTCTGCATTGCACAGAGTGAGGGAGATTCTTGTGTGAAGTTGCACTGAAAAAACAATTGTAATTTTTCTATGAATTCAGCACTTAGAACCTTTTTTGGGGAGAATCGCTCCCAATTATGATTCAATGATTCTATAAGTATAAAACATAAGAAATTGGGGCAGGAGTAGGCCATTCAGCCCTTCAAGCCCACTCTGCTGTTCATGAGATCAAGGCTGGTCATCTACTTCTAAAACATTTTTCTGCACTATCCTCATATCCCTTTATCTTCTTAAAATGTAGAAAAATGTCAATCTCAATATTCAGCGACTGAGCTTCCACAGCCCTCTGGGCAGAGAATTCCAAATCTAGACTCCAAGCCAGAGGAAACATCCTTTCTGCAGCGGTCCTGAAGAGCCTTGTAAGAATTTTTATTGTTTGAATGTGATTACCTCCCATTCTTCTAAACTCGAGAGATTAAAGGCCCAGTTGATTTAGTCTTTCCTCATAGGGCAAGCCCAGCATCCCAGCAATTATTTTGGTGAACCTTTGTTGCACTACCTCTATGGCAGGTGTATCTTTCCTCAGGTGAAGAGACCAAAACTTCACACAATACTCCAGCTATGGTCTCACCAATACTCTATATAATTGCATAAAAAATCTTTACTCCTGCACTCTATTGCTCTTGTAATAAAGACCAACATGCCATTTGTCTTTTTACATGCTTGTTGAAACTGCATGTTAGCTTTCAGTGAGCAATGACACCCCAGGCCCTTTGAAGTACAACACTTTTCAGCCTCTCACCATTTAAGAAACATTCTGCATTTCTGTTTTTCCTGCCAAAGTGGATAACTTCACATTTCTCCACATTGTATTCCATCTGCCAACATTTTGCCTTCCCAAATCCCCTCCTCACAGCTCATACTTTTTGTGTCATCTGTAAACTTGGAAATATTACCTTTAACCCCCACATCCAAATCATTGAAATAGATTAAGTGGAACCCACCCCCCCCCACGTTCCTGCAATCTAATCCAAGACTTGCCTGTGTTCTCCACAGACGACGATCTCCTCCCTGCACCATTCAATTTGTTATTCAGGAAGGGGCTGAAAAGATCAGGAGAGGATCGAATGAGAAGGTGAGAAGATGGTGGAAAGTAAACAGAGGACTTGAGTCTGCTGACTAACACTCAGTTCGGGTTCCTCCAGGACCACTCAGCTTCTGACCTCATTGTAGCCTTGATCAAAACATGGATTAAAGAGCTGAACTCCAGAGGTGAGGTGAGAAGTGGGGATGTTCTCTGGTGATCCCACAATATTCAGCACCATTTGCGACTCCTCAGATACTGATGTGGTCCAAGTCCATATGCTGCAAGGCCAGGACAGTATCCAAGCTTGGGCTGACAAGTGGCAAGTAACATTCGTGCCAAACAAGTACCAGGAAATGACCATCTCCAACAAGAGAGAATCTAACTATCTCCCCATGATATTGAATGGCATTACCGTCACTGAGTCCCTGTTATCAACAGCCCGGGGATTACTGCTGGCGAAAACTGAACTGGACCAGCCATGTAAACACTGTGGATACAAGAGCAGGTCAGAACCAGGCAATTCTGTGGAAAGTAACTCAGCTCATTACTCTCCAAAGCCTGTCCACCATCTACAAAGCACAAGTCAGGAATGTGATGGAATACTTTTCATTTGCCTGGCTGAGTGCAGCTCCAACAACACTCAAGAAGCACGACACCATTTAGGACAAAGTAGCCTGTTTGATTGCTACCCCTTCCACAAACATTCAATCCCTCCACCACTGCCGAACAGTGGCAGCAATATGTAACATCTACAAGATGCACTGCATGAATTCATCAAGGTGCCTTAGGCAGCACCTTCCAAACTCATGACCACTACCATTATCTTACAAGACAAATCAACCTTTGTGGTTGGCATCCCATCCACCACTTTTAATATTCACTTCCTCCATCACTGATGCACAGTGGCAACAGAACGCACCATCTACAAGATGCACCACAGCATCTCATCAAGGTTTCTCCGACAACTTCCAAACCATGACCTCTACTACCTAGAAGGACAAGGGCAGCAGATACATGGGAAAACCACCATCCTGACTTGTAAATTGATTACTGTTCCTTCACCATCACTGGGTCAAAATCCTGGAACTCCGTCCCTAAAAGCATGGTGTGGTGTATCTACACAACATGGACTGCAGTGCTTCAAGAAGGCAGCGCACCACCACCTTCTCAAGGGCAATTAAGAATGGGCAATAAATGGTGGTCTTCACAACGACATTCATATCCCATGAATGAAAACATTTTTAAAAAGGAGCTCTGGTGTGTTACTGCAATGCAACCTACCCTGCTAGGCAGAAGACTGAGAGCTCCGCAGATATGCTAAGGAGAGAGAGATGGGTTCCTGCATCATGCCAATGATTGAGAGTTGGACTTCCCTTGTGCCCTTAAGTGGGGAGCCCATCGTTCAGGTCATGGTCCTGGTCGGATAGGACTATCACTCTTTCTCCTGAATCTAACTTAAAGGGTGGTTAAATGGCCATTCACCATGATGCCTGTGTTCCAGAATGAAGAGCCAGATTATCTGATGTCCAAGAAGAAAGACTGTGGCTGCGATCTTACCATTTTGTCACACTGGCCAATGGGCAGGGCAAGCCGATAAGATTGCAAGAGAGCCGAGAAATCAGGTTCAGCCACGTGCCCGAAAAGATTGCGAGGAAGATTGCAATATTTACATTCAATTTGAATGAGAATTTAAATATTACAAGTGAGCCCGGGATGTTTGGTTGGTATCGAGAATGTTAAATAAAGGAGATTGTTAAATGAATTAAGAGTCGACTCCTGTCTTTGTTTATCACATTAAACTGGAATGCTTGAAGGTTGTTTAAATTAATAGGCGAATAATATCATATTCATACCCTTGTACCATGCGGTAGAGATCACTGATGAAGGAATTATAAGGTCCCCCAGACTTTGGACTCTCCTGTTAAGTTTGGCGTGTTCCAGAATTTTATTAGACATCATCAAGTTTACGGAAGACTCATCTATGGTTTGCCTTGCAATGATGTGATCGGCAATTGGCAAAATAGTGTGATAACTTGCTTTGCCTCTGATTTTTTATTCAATCCTGCAGCAGTGCTATACCTCAAAAATCTTTAACTCCAAATCTGAGGCTGATCAGGATCACTGGAGGTGGGAGCGAAGAATTATTATGCATCAGTGAAGCACAAGCCTGCGAGGCAAGAATCTGGCAGCTGCCACCATTCCAGAGAACTCAGGACCAAATTGTCTGGAAGATTCACACTGACTTAACAGCGAGTGGAAAAATGACAATCAAAATTATTTTGTTCTATTTCACACAAGTGGCACAGTGGTTAGCACTGCTGCCTCACAGCGCCAGGGACCCGGCTTCAATTCCAGCCACGGGTCATGTCTGTGTGGGGTTTGCACATTATCCCCGTGTCTGCACGGGTTTCCTACAGGAGCTCTGGTTTCCTGCCACAGTCCAAACATGTGCGAGTTAGGTTGATTGGCCATGCTATATTGACCCTAGTATCAGGGGGATTAGCAGGGTAAATATGTGGGGTTACGGGAATAGGGCCTGAGTGGGATTGTGGTTGGTGCAGACTCAATGGGCCGAATGGCCCCCTTCTGCACTGTAGGAATTCTATGATTCTATGAAATGCTGCTAGCAGCAAATGCTTTATGTTGGTTATGCTGAAAACAACCAAGCAAATCATTGGGAAGGGAATTACAATTAACTTGAATAACAAAGTCATATTGCAAATTCAGAATCATTATGTAATGCACACTCAGCACGTTAAGAGTCAACTCAGGCCAGGCCTTAATTACACCAGCAGGATAGATATAATTCAATATAATTCTTTGATATCTGTGAGAATGCTTCAAACAAAAGAGCATGGATCCTATACTCCTATGTATGTGCTGAAAGGTCTAGTTTCTAATATTACATAAGAACATAAGAAATAGGAGCAGGAGTAGGCCATCTAGCCCCTCGAGCCTGCCCCGCCATTCAATAAGATCATGGCTGATCTGAAGTGGATCAGTTCCACTTACCCGCCTGATCCCTATAACCCCTAATTCCCTTACCGATCAGGAATCCATCTATCCGTGATTTAGACATATTCAACGAGGTAGCCTCCACCACTTCAGTGGGCAGAGAATTCCAGAGATTCACCACCCTCTGAGAGAAGAAGTTCCTCCTCAACTCTGTCCTAAACCGACCCCCCTTTATTTTGAGGCTGTGCCCTCTAGTTCTAGTTTCCTTTCGAAGTGGAAAGAATCTCTCCATCTCTACCCTATCCAGCCCCTTCATTATCTTATAGGTCTCTATAAGATCCCCCCTCAGCCTTCTAAATTCCAACGAACACAAACCCAATCTGCTCAGTCTCTCCTCATAATCAACACCACTCATCTCTGGTATCAACCTGGTGAACCTTCTCTGCACTCCCTCCAAGGCCAATATATCCTTCCGCAAATAAGGGGACCAATACTGCACACAGTATTCCAGCTGCGGCCTCACCAATGCCCTGTACAGATGCAGCAAGACATCTCTGCTTTTATATTCTATCCCCCTTGCGATATAGGCCAACATCCCATTTGCCTTCTTGATCACCTGTTGCACCTGCAGACTGGGTTTTTGCGTCTCATGCACAAGGACCCCCAGGTCCCTCTGCACAGCAGCATGTTGTAATTTATTTCCATTTAGATAATAATCCAATTTGCTATTATTTCTTCCAAAGTGAATAACCTCGCATTTGTTAACGTTATACTCCATCTGCCAGATCCTCGCCCACTCACTCAGTCTGTCCAAATCTCTCTGCAGACCTTCTACGCCCTCCACACGATTCACTTTTCCACTTATCTTTGTGTCGTCTGCAAACTTTGTTACCCTACACTCAGTCCCTTCCTCCAGATCCTCCAGATATTCTTTGATAGAAAGTGTAGGAGGTCTAAAGTATCTCCCCTGCACCGAATGCACACATCACAATACAGAGAAAACAAGTTTGTTGCTGCAACCAACACTTTCCAAAACAACGCTCCACATCAGAAAACAGCACAACAGATGGCTGAACATCCTGGATACCAATAGCTGCAACCAAGAGGATGAATAACCAACATTCGGAAGACGTGCCTACAATGAAACGAAATTGAAAATCTGTGATGTGGGAAAGAGGACCTTAGGAGAAAATAAATACCTGACTTCAAGATCCTTAATGTTATCACGGTTAAAGTGATGTATAACGTACATTTTGCACTCATTGTAATTTGAGGTATTGATTGCAAATAAATAAAATGAACTACAGTAAAATATCCAAGTGTTTATGTGCAATATCTTCAAAGTACTGTCATTCTATCCACGAGAAATATTTTCAAATATAAAAATGTGATTAAACAAATACATTCATCAGCCCATGTATGAATTGCCCACCAAAATGCTGTCAATTGCCTTAATTTATTTATCTACAACGTTAGCTATCAAAATCCGAAAAAGGCTCCAGAATTCAAAAGATCATCTGCTGTGTGATACTCAAGGGCCACCTCAGTCACAAAGTAATCTGAAAATTAGACTCAGAAGCTATAAGAACTTGCATTTATATAGTGCCTTTCACGACCTCAGGACATACAAAAGTGCTTCATGAATAGTTTGCAATTTTTGAAGTGCAGTCAGTGTTCTAATTTAGGGTTATACAGCAACAATCCGCACACACAGTAAGATCAAACCAACAGCAGTGAAACACAGAAGCAGAAAAGATTCTTTTTATTGACGTTAGTGAGGAATAAATGTGGGCCACCGCATCAGAACTCCCAAGGGAACTGCAAGCAGAGCCACGGATCTTATACATCCAGATGGGACCTTGTTTTAACCAGTCATCCAAAACCAAATTGCAATGAGATGGAATTCTATGTTTCACAAACAAAAAGCTGAACATTTTCCTGTGACTTTGAGGGCAAGTTGAAGGACAGGCCTTCCATTATATTTACAACAGTGGTTTAAATGCACAGAGTGAAGTGAGGAATTGAACAGCAACTCATGGAGCTGTAGAGCAGATTAGCAACAGTCCCAATTGGCCTTCATAGGGGACTCCCACAGAAAGGTCTCCAAAATACTCACATGCTCCGAATGACAATGTCCCAGAATAGCTGTTGATTTCAAGACAGTGCAGTGAGCAGAATCACCAGAGAGAATTCAGCCCAATATTTTGCAGTGTTTTTATTTTTATGTTAAAATAGCTCAGACAGGAATTTTATGACAATGTTTCAGAAGACAAAAACATAATAAATAGTTGCAGGAATAGACCATTTGTGCCATCGAGTCTGTTCCACCATTCAATAAGATCATGGCTGATCTGAATTTTGTCCTTATCTCCACATTCCTGCCTGATGCCCATGTAACCCTTGGCTTCCTTGCAGTTTAACAATCTGCCTAACTCAGTCTTGAATATATTCAAAGATCCAACCACCAACGTTCTCCATGATAATGGACAGGTTTTTCCACGTGCCCCACAGCGTGTTACGTGCTGGTGGAGACAGCCCACCATTGGCCAGTGGCAGGATCTTCTGGTGGGAAATCCATGGTGGTTGTTCACCGTCACCAGGATCAGAAGATCCCGCCAGCGGGAACAGCCAGAAAATTCCAGCCAATGAATTCCAAAGATTATTGACCCTCAGAGAAGAAATTGCTCCTCACCTCTGTATTATGGGAGACTGCGTATTCTGAAACAGTGCTCCGAAGTTCCAGATTTCCCCCATGAGGGGAAACATCCTCTTGGCATGTACCCTAAACCCTCCCCCCTCCCCCACCCCCACACAGAACCTTACATCTCTCATCCTTTTAAAGTCCAATGTGTATAGGCCCAACCTGCTCAATCTTTCCCCAGTACTCAATGTGTGGAGCCACCCTATACAGTTGTAGCAAGACTTCCCTACTTTTATACTTCACCCCCCCTTTTCAATAAAGTTCAAAATTGTGTTTGTCTTCCCCATTACTTGCTGTACCTGCACACTAACTTTTTGTGATTCATGTACAAGGATACCCAGATCTTCCTGCATTGTTACATTCTGTAGTCTATCTTCCTTTAAATAATATTCTGTCTTTCTATTCTTCCAACCAAAGTGGCCAACTTCACAAATTCCCAAATTATACTCCATTTGCCAATTTTTTGCCCACTTAACCTATCCATGTCCCACTGCAGACTCTGTGTTCTCATCACAAATTGCTTTCCAGCCTATATTTGTATTGTCTGCAAATGCAGCACTTTGTCCCTTTATCTAAGTCATTCATTTTTATTAGTGCTGGGCAACCCAGGGGGCCACAAGGACCACATGCAACCTGTCTGGGTTCAGAGACATTTTGTTGACCATTGCCCATGTGCAGGGTTGCCACATTGCGCTGATTTCCATCCACGTAGTTTTTTTCTTACTGGTATGACTGAGGTGATAGGCACCTAAAACAAGGGCATGTGAAGTGAGGTGCACACTGATTGCCACAACATTGACTATGAGAGCCGTGCACTCCCTCTGCATCCAAATTGTAAATATTTATTTTGGATTTACCATTTGAAATTGATGATAGTTCTATTAATATATAAGTGATTCAATATTTTCTATAACTCGTTATGAAATACTCGGCGTGTACTTAATCTTAGTCATGGGGTTATCATGAGTGAACAAGCCTCAATCTGACAGCCCACTGAGATGAAGGAGACTCATGTGGCCCACTCACTAGCTATGTTGCCCATCACTGGAATATATTTTAAATATTTGACGCCTCAGCAGTGCTCCCAGTGGCAATCCACTCATTTCAGTTTGCCATCCTGAAAATGATTCATTCATTCTGACTCCTTGGGCACGATTTTACCATTGCGTCATGCCCGTTTTCGGGCGCAAAATCTTGCTAAAGTCGGGCATGAGACGATCATTCTCTGATGGGCGGGGGGAGGAGGGAGGCCCGATCATTCTCTGGTGGGGAGGGAGGAGGAGGAGGGAGGCAGGCCAGATGGATCACTGGTGGGGGGACGCGGGGAGGGGGGGGCAGGGGCAGGGGAAGGTTCGCTGCCACTCTGTGGGTGATCGTTGGGGGGAAGGGAGTCCGTTGCCACTCTGCCAGCGATCGATGGGGGGGAAAGGGGGCAGGGGGTCGCAATCGGTCTGGGTAGTGGGGGGGGTGGGTGGATAATGGGGACAGTTATGTTGTGGGGGTGGGGCAATATCTGTGGGGGCCTTCGCTCCCGGGCTGCTTTATCCGCTTTTTGCAACCTGGGAGCGATGTGACAGGGGCACGTTTTTCAAATTTTTTTTCACTGCGCATGCGCAGTTCAAAGCTCCGATCGGAGCTGCAGCGTTTCGGGCGAGATAAGCCCCGCCCACAGTGCAATTCAGACTCGCGACTCTTTCTTCAGGCTATGTGTGTATGGGAGCACCTGAGAACAGGTTTCCAAATTCGATCTGAATTGTGTCCAGATTCAGCATTTAGAATCAAAATGGCAAAATCGGGCCCTCTGTTTCCTGTTAATTAGCCATTCTTCCTATCCATGCTAATATATTACCCCCATTTGGCATCTCATGGAATGCCTTTTGGAAATCCAAACACTGATTTTCCTTTACCCACCCTGTCAGATACAGGCTGGGTAAAGAACTCTAATCAAATTGCCAAACACCATTTTCTTTTCATAAAATCATGTTGGCTCTGTTTGTTTGTGTTATGATTTTGTAAATATTTTACCGCTACTTCCTTAAATAATGGATTCCAGTATTTCCCTGGTGATAGATGTTAAGCTAACTAGCCTATAGTATCCTGCTTTCTGTCTCCTTTCTTTCCTGAATAAAAGTGTTACATTTGCAGTTTTCCAATCCACTGGGACATTTCCAGTATCTTGGGCATTTTGGAAATTTACAACCAATGCATCCACTATTTCTGCAGCCACTTCTTTTAAGACCTAGGATGCAAGCCATCAGGTCTAAGGGACTTGTCAGCCTTTAATCCTAATTGTTTACGTGGTATTTTGTCTCACATAACAATAATTGTTTTAAGTTCCTCCCTCCCTTTTGCTCATTGCTTCTCTTGTAAAGCTTATTCAAAGTTTTTATGATTTACTTGTTTCCCATTATTATTAATTCCCTAGGCTTATCTGCTAATAGCCCAGTGTAAACTTCAACTGTTCTTTTCCTTTTCAGATACTTGTAGAACCTTTTAGGGCAGAATTTTCCCATCCCACCCGCCACAGAAATCATAGTGGGCGGGGGAGCGGACCATGCAAAGATCTGTTGACCTCGGGCAAGATTTTCTGGTTTGGGGGCGAGTGGAGCCGGAAAATCCACCCCTATATCTATATTTCTTACTAGTTTACTCTCATATTCCAGTTTCTCCCTTTCAATTTATTGTTGTCATCCTTTGCTGATTTCTAAAATGGTCCCAGTCTTTTGGCCTACCCCACTAATCTTCACAGTTAGTGTGATTTTGTTTCATTTTGGTACCATCCTTAATTTCCTCAGTTAGCCACAGATGGCACATCTTTTTCTTAGAGCCGTTCTTACTCAGTAGAATTC
This sequence comes from Mustelus asterias, assembly GCF_964213995.1. NCBI lineage: Eukaryota > Metazoa > Chordata > Chondrichthyes > Carcharhiniformes > Triakidae > Mustelus > Mustelus asterias. Next base: position 55,631,850 of record NC_135816.1, read on the forward strand.
GTTTTTGTTGAAAGTTACGAAATATTTCCTTAAAGGTCTGCCACCTACTTATCTACTATCTTGGGTGGGATTTTTCTCCCTCTCCTCAGCGTATTTCGCGGCAGCGTGAGGCAGAACACCACTTGCTGGCAGCAGGATCTTATAGTCCTGCCTCTGTCAACGGAATTTCCTACTGAACACACCCCTCTCCACGGCAAAACCAATGGTGGGTGTGCACCGTCGGCCGGACCGTAAGAGCCCGCCAGCATGAACGGCAGCAAGATTTTGACGCTTATCTTTTAACGTATTTTCCCACCCAATTTAGCCAGCTATTTCTTCATTGCTTTGTAATTGCCGTTATTTAAGTTTAAAACACAAGTTTCAGATTCTAAAGAGGTTCAGATAAAAAAATAAACCACTGTTGAGAAAGTAATTCCAGAACTAATTGTGTCTGTTAACGAATGAGCTGTTCAAGTGCACTTACAATGCTTTCATTTGCCCGACAAAGTGGAAAATTGCCTAGGTACATACTGTCCTCAGAAAATAGGACAATTCCAATCTGGCCAATGGCCACTCCATGAACCTACTCCCATTTTCAGCAAAGGAATGGAAGCTATCACTGATAGTGCTTTTCACTTGCTTAACAATAATCTGCTAATTGATGTTCAATTCGGGTGCTGGCTCCAGACCTCATTATAACTTTGTTCTAAACACGGATCAAAGAGTTGAATGACAGAGTCACTGGCCTTGATATCAAGGATGACTGAGTGTGGAATCATGAAGTGCTGGCAACACTAAAATCAACTGAAATCAGGGAGAACTCTCCATTGGTTTGAATCAAACATAGCATAAAGGTAGTTGTTGTTGTCAGAAGTCAATCACCTCAACTCCAAGGTATCGCTGCAAGAGTCCATCAGGGTAATGTCAAAGGTCCAGCCATCTTTGGTTGTTTCATCAATAAGCTCTCCATGATAAGATCAGAAGTGGAGATGTTTGCTGATGATTGCACAATGTTCAGTTCCACTCACAAACTCATAGAGAATGAAATATTACATGCCACATGCAAAAAGACCTGGACAACATCCAGACTTGAGTTGTTAAGTGGTAAATAACACACAAGTGCCAGCCAATTGCATTCCAATCATGTTCTCTCAAAATACAATGAAATTATCTTCACTGAATTCCCTCACCATCCCCAACATTTTGGCAGTCACCATTAACCAGAAACTTAGATGGACTAGTCACATAGATAGTGTGGCTGTAAGATCAGGTCAAAGGCTGGTAATTCTGAAGCAAATAACTCACCTGCTAACTCCCTGGAAGTCTTTCCATCATCTACAAGGAACAAGTCAGGGGTATGATGGAGCACACCCCACTTTTCCGGACGAATGTAGCTGCAAGAACACTCTAGAAGTTTAATAACTTCTGAATACTTGATTAGCATCCCATCCATCACCTAAACTACCCAGTCCCTCAATCACAAGAGCAGTAAAACTGTAGTGAGTACCATCAAAACAACACATTCCTTCAGGTTACTATGTCAATGTCTCCCATCGTCACCTTTACCACATAGAAAGACAAGGACACAAGCCACATTCTATAAAGGAAAGCCACCAGCTGCAAGTTCCCCCCCAACTCATACACCATCCTGACTTGGAGATATATCGCTGTTTCTTTACTGTTGCTGGATCATAATCCGGAATTCCCTCCCTAACAACACTGTGGGGCTACCTACATGTAAGGGTCTCACCAACTTTTACAGATGCATCATAGAAAGCATTCTTTCTGATTGTTTCACAGCTTGGTATGGCTTCTGCTATGCTCAAGACCGCAAGAAACTACAAAAGGTGATGAATGTAGCCCAATCCATCACGCAAACCAGCCTCCCATCCATTGACTCTGTCTACACTTCCTGCTGCCTCAGAAAAGCAGCCTGCATAATTAAGGACCCCACACATCCCGGACATTCTCTCTTCCACCTTCTTATGTCAGGAAAAAGATACAAAAGTCTGAGGTCACGTACCAACCGACTCAAGAACAGCTTCTTCCCTGCTGCCGTCAGACTTTTGAATGGGCCTACCTTGCATTAAGTTGATCTTTCTCTACACCCGAGCTATAACTTTAACACTACATTCTGCACTCTCTCATTTCCTTCTCTATGAACAGTGCACTTTGTATAGCGCTCAAGAAACAATACTTTTCACTGTATACTAATACATGTGACTATAATAAATCAAATAATAAATAATCATAAATAATTATAAACTGCAACAACTCAAGAGGTCCAGCTGCTCCAGGACAGTTCAGGATGGGTAATAAATGCTGCCCTTGTTGGTATTGCCTAGTCCATTGAAATAATAAACAAAAAAACATTAAAGACCTTGTCCAGAATAGTAGAACCAGGAGGAGAGTGTATACTTGAAGGGGAATGTGTTTAAAATCAACCAGAGGCAACATATTTCAGTGAATTGCAATGGATCTGTAGAACAAACTCCCGAGGGAGACAATAAAAGCAGATAGCATGAATTGATTGAAAAGTAAGTTAGATAGATTTCTTTCAGAAAATAATGTTCTGTATTATAGTGAAAGTGCTTTGATACATGATGTCTGGTGAGTGTAGTATGCCTGGGAAGGAGATATATGAATCCCAGAGCTTTCGATCATCTACAAGGCACAAGTCAGGGGTATGATGGAGCACTCCCCACTTCTCCGGATGAATGCAGGGTTTCCGCAACTCATTTCTGGGTCTATTGTAGACTAATGGAGAAAACTTGATTGATATGATTAGTCAATAACTCCTTAATTATTGTATCATCTGACAAGCAGAATTGTAGAAGGCAAACTAGATGAAATTTGGACTTCTTTTATCCCGTGTTTTATTTCACCCAGCAATTTCAAGTTGGTACTGTATGTTGAAAGTTAGCTGACTTGACTTATTTTTGGTTATATTCAACTTCAGACCATTAAAATGAAAACAAAAATACAGTACACTGTAACCCCTCCAGTCGTCCAGAATGCTTGGCACCAAGCATTGGGTGCACGTGGTTAGCACTGCTGCCACACAGCATCAGGGACCCAGATTCAATTCTGTCCTTGGGTGACTGTTTGGAGTTTGCACGTTCCCCCAGTGTCTGCATGGGTTTCTTCCAAGTGCTCCGGTTTCCTCCCACAGTCCAAAGATGTACAGGTTAGGTTGATTGGCCATGCTAAATAGCCTCTTACTGTCAGGGGAATTAGCAGGGCAAATATATGGGGCTTATGGGGAAAGGGGAAAGGGCCTGATAGGATTGTGGTCGGTGCAACTTGATGGGTCAAATGGCTTCCTTCTACACTGTAGTGATTCTATGATTCTAAGTCATTTCCCGATTATGGAATTTTGGACTTTGGAACTGACCAGGGTTATACAGTGATGTTAGAATGCCTAACCACAAGTGTGTGAACTGGAAAACATTAGAGCCTGGGTGGGATTGTTGTCGGTGTATGCTCGATGGGTCAAATGACCTCCTTCTGCACTGTGGGGTTACTATGATCACCTTTTGGAGAAGACTGATGTGGTGCTTGTGGCACTGAGGTGAGCTTGCCAGAATAACTACCAGTAGAAAGTACATAGTAAACCTAAAACAAGTGTTGAGCTGAAGTCAGTTATGAAATGTAAAGCCAGATTACACTGTTCCTGAAGTGTATGATGCCACGGGAAGGCCCTCGATCATGTTAAAACCTGGTGCTACACCAGCCTCGTGTACAGCTACATGTAGGTCTGATGTGTTGAAGCTAGATCACTACACCAATTTGTGTGCCACTTTGGAAAGTTGCAGCTTGATGAGGAAGGCTCATACTACTGAGCAACAGAGAGAAAAAAAAACAACCATCAGGTTAATGATTCTTTCAATGAACAGATCGAAAAACCGCTGGAGGGTATTAAAGGAAGCAGAAAATCATTTTTCTTGTCCAGCTGAGTGAGCCAAGTGATAAGCCTCTTCTGATACAAGCGGTATTTGAAGCTCCTTTGCGTGTGAGGCGGTTGATGCTAACCCTGATGCATGTTTTTTCTTATGATCACTTAATGAGATTCTCTCACATGCAGCTCTGCAGAGGCGACACCGCATCCCTATCAGAACACTTCCCATAATAAATCAAGCTTGCTCCATATATTACAACACTCTAAGCAAAATACATTAGCTGTCCTGAATCAAATGTATTTTTTTCTTCCAATCCCCAGGCAATTTCCTGTGAAGTGTTCAGCTAGGACTAAAGGCAGCACATCTATTCCATAATACCGTACTGGACATGCAAAGCCCATTAACTCCAAAAAATGATTAATATACTCAAAAAGAGGTTTTTTTGAGGGGCTTCAAAATTAGAACTGGTTTTTCATATAATATTCACCATCCATTTTGTTTTTCATTTGCCAAATATTTTTCGTAAATCAGCTATTATATTGGATGCATTTCATTTTTGAACATATTAGGATGCGACAAATATTTGATTTTCTTTTTAATTTGGTCGTAGGTCACAAAATCTGGAAGTAAACAGAACTTCAGGAAAAATGTTTAATTTCTGCTGAGTGCAAACAGAAGAGCAACACTGTTGACCATCCATTCCTGTTCTGCTGTCATTTTTCTCAAGGCACCGATGGGCTGCCTGCCTCAGTCAGAGTGATTCTTCAATCTACAATTATCGGGGGTCCTTATTTTAACTGTCTACTGGGTTAACCTTGTGCGATGGGAACTTTCCTCAATGAAACCGAGCAATATAACAGAAGAAAAACAAGTGCTAAAATTATTTTCATGGGTTCAGGAGCGTAGCAATATTAATGAGGATGGCCTGGCCTTCTCACCAGTACATTAAGCCAGGTAGTAACAAGTCACCCAGCCAGTCAGCTACCCAAGCGTTAAAATCTAGCTTGGGTGCGATCTTACTGGCCATTCCTGCCCCACTGCCGCTGCAGCGAGGATGGAGAATTTGGTGCCCAGCCAAATCTCTGTTCACTGCAGCAAGACCAGAAAATCCGGCCAGTGTGAAAGGCTGGAAAATTCCACCCCTTACCTCTCTCTGCTTTTGCTAATTCGATTTACAAATGAAGAATTGCAACCTGGGTGTTATGGTTTGAGCTGTTAGCTCACAAATGTAAAATACCTTAACGTGGAATTCCTCCATCTACTATTTTAATGGTGATGTTAACTTAATAAATGCCTCCATTTTTTCTTTATATGTAATAAAAAGGCATTTCGCATCCCGTGTTTCATCGCACTTATCTACATACTAGCCCACGTTCTTTTCTAAAAAATCACAATCTCATTTCATTTTGCAACCACAAGGGAGCTAATTTTCTTTTCTCTCTGGCATGGATTTGGAGCTGTAGCTTTTCAGTGTAAATACACCAGTCGCTATATGTCTTTGGTGCCTCATCTACTTGGAGTAACTGCTGCCTGTACAAGAGCATGACAAGTACTCCCAGAACTAAGTTTGTTTTACTCAGATCATAATTCGCACTTTTTAAAAATAGTAACATCTGAACAGTATCGATCTCTCTCACATTATGCCAGCTTAATATGCAAATGACGGACAGAATTTTGTCCGCCCATTGGGGTCGGGCTGAGATGGAAGAGGGGTCGGAGGAACAGAACGGAAGGTGATGGAAAGGAAACCTGACATCTTCATGGTGAAACTAGATATTCCGAAGAGCAACTAAAATGGCAAGGGAATCTTATCCTGACACACATTGCAAAGATAATTAAACTGATGAAACAAGTAATTAATTTCAATTGTACCAGGGTTCTCTGACTTTTTTCTAGAAATGCATCAGTGTTAGCACTGCTGCCTCACACCGCCAGGGACCTGGGTTCAATTTTGGCCTTGTTTGTGTGGAGTTCGCACATTCTCTCCGTGTTTACATGGGTTTCCTCCGGGTGCTCCAGTTTCCTCCCACACTCCAAAGATGTGCAGATTAGATTGAGTAGCCATCCTAAATTGTCCCAAGATATATACATAGGTTAGGGTGATTAGCAGGATAAATACATGGGGTTATGTGGTAAGCCTGGGGAAGAGAAGATGCAGACTTGATAAGCTGAATGGCCTCCTTCTGCACTGTTGGACTTCTATGATTCTATTCTTCTATGATCACAGTGCTTCAGAACTTCACTAGGTATAAGGAGGCGATGGGAACTTTCCATCGTGGCAACCATCATGCGTCCTAGCACAGCTTGGCAGAAGGGTAATATAATCCAAACGTTGGCATGAGCACTCAGGATAAGGGGGAGCTGGCACTTGTTTGGGTAAAGCAGTGGGGTAAGGAGCCCTGGGGACTGAGTGAATCTACATCCCATGGGCCTCATTCAACCAGGTTTCAGTTGCTCCAGTGAGGAGAAGCAACAAAATGAGAGAGAGCTACAGCCAGGGAGAGTGGAGCATCAACAACCAGAGAGTCAGCAGGAATGCCAGCTTTAGGGTGGGAAGGGAGAGGGGAGGGAGGAGGGGGTGGTATGGAGGAAAGGGTGTAGAGGAGCACACAACCAACCTCATATAGTGTGAAAACAGGATACTCATCACAGAGGGCCTACTGATCCTCTCATTATATACTCTTTCAATGAAGCGGGTACAAAGAACAAAGAACAGTACAGCACAGGAAACAGGCCCTTCGGCCCTCCAAGCCTGTGCCGCTCCTTGGTCCAACTAGACCAAGTGAATCAGTGAATCAGTGAAATAAAATAATAGACGTCAAGGGGCAGGAGAGTGACAGCCCATGGTGAGGCACTGTAAATAAAACAGAAACATAAAAGGAAACTTAACTAACTAAACCACAATATTGGCCGAGATTCTCCCCAAAAAATTCTAAGTGTTGAATTTGCGTAAAAACTGGAGTAAATTCTGCTGTTTTCTTTAGCGGGATTTTCAAAATGAATCTCCCATACTCAGTGCTTCATGGAGATTCATGCTGAAAATCCAGGGACGGGTGCCCCACAGCCATTTCACACTTTAGCCCACAGCCATTTCACACTTTAGCCCTTGTTCATGAGGAGGAATTGCCAGATTTGTGGCAATTCTGCAGTCCCTCCAGCAACAGCGCTGCAGTGGACAGAAGAAGAAGTGCAGGAGGATGCCTGAGATGTAGGGCAAAGTCTGACCAGAAAATTGCAGAGAGTTGGTTCCGGCAAGGAAAACAGCCTTCTCTCTAGATCTTACCATATTCTGCCCCCAAAAAAACAGCTGGGCATGTTTCACTCCATCATGTTGTTGGGGGAGGGGGTGGGGGGGAAACGGGGCCTCAGCACGCTGGCAAAGCCCGGCAGCACCAAGATTGGGGCGCCATTTTTAAATGGTGCTTCGATCAGAACAATGACATCCCGGACGGCACACCATGCTGGTCTCAGGGGCTCCCATCCCTAATTGGAGCCAGCAACTGTCCCCTACTCTCCCCCGTTCCTGCCCGTGGCAACCTGGTCAGAGCTGGCACTCCACACCCCTCCTTCACCCTGAACCTCGGACAACTTCCTCACCACAGCCCACCCACACAATCAGTGTTGGCACCCCCCCCCCAACCCCCCACCCTGCAAATGGCCACCAAAGGCATCCCCAGCTCCCACGTCAGCTCCTGCCCACCACCACAATCAAATGGAGCCTCCCACCTTCCCCATGAGGCTCCTACTGGGGCCTGCCCCTGTCACTGTCCCCTAGCATAGGTTGGCACTGTCATGTCACAAAGGAACATAGGAACAGGAGTAGGCCATTTGGCCCATCAAGTCTGTTTCATCAGTTATCTAGATCATGGCTGATCTTCTACCTCATCGCAATCTTCTCACATTATCATTGTATCGCTTAAATATCATTGGTATCTAGAAATCTACCAATGTCTGTTTTGAACATACTCAATGACTGAGCCTCCACAGTCCTTACTCCAAAACTGTATCCCTTGGTCTCCCCCCTCCCCAGCAACCAGGAGAAACATCCTTCCTGATCTACCCTGCTGAGCCTTGTAAGAATTTAACAATCAATATTGTTCATATAAACATCATTGTGAATAATTGCATTTATAAAAATTATGCTTGATATGTATATATTCTCTCCTAGACAAATAGCTATACTACTCATAAATTGTTTGATGTTAGTTTATTGAAATAGAGTTAAATATAAAACTTGTTAATGACAGGTTACCAGCACATCAATGCTGACGGCATTGTTCTTTCAGGTCAAGTTGGATGTTAATCAACCAGACAGGTAATTACTGATGGTATTTAAGCAACCTTTATCCTAGTGAAAGGTATAAATGTATATCTCTGAAAAAAGGGAGTGACATCACCTCAAATCAGTCAGTTAGTATGCAAAGAGAATTATTTCCAGTCAAGTTATCAGTGCCTCACCGATCATGACCTTGGGGTCGATTCTCCCTGCCCGCTGTGCTGCTGGGCTACCGGGCATCGGGCAGTGCCAAGGAGGTGCGGTCTAATGGGAACAGGGCCTAATGGGGGTGGAATCTATGGGGGTGAGATCAGCGGGAATGGGGAGTTCCACAGCAACTCTGCAGAGGGATCAGTGACAGAGGGAGGGAGGCCAGCGATCGGGGCTGTGCATTGGGGTGGGGTGGGGTCGGCCTGCCGGGGGGACGGGGTTTGGGACTGGCGGAATGGTCAGGGCTGCCAGCGGGGCGGGATTGGAAAATTGGGACTGCCGGATTGGCTTGGGGATGGGGGTGGGCAGAAATCGAGGCATGCCGGAGGCAGGGGTGGGGATTGAGGCTGGCCCGGACAGTCCAGGAGGCCAGTGATCGGGACGTGGAAAGGTCGGAGGGGTAGCAATGTGGGGGCCACGGGACTGGCCAGCGATCGAGTTGGCCAGCGATCGGGAGGCCGGTAGTGCGGGTCAGATCGACCTGCTCAGCGCTATGCTGCCAGCCTCTCCAGCAGGCCCCATCTTCTGATTTTTATTGAGATTCTGCTAGTGCACTCTGCAGTGCACAGAGTGTGGGAGATTCATTTTGAAAATCCCACTGAAAAAACAGTGGGATTTACTCCAGTTTTTACGTGAATTCGACACTTCGAATTTTTTTGGAAGAATCCCACCCCTTGTTGATATATAACAATACGTTTAGCAAGAGTGATACTGACCCTTTCACTTAAAATGTCTTTTAGGGTGTAGGATTGTATTTTGGTTTGTTTTATGTAAATCTATTGATAATATTGTATTTAGGGGCATTACATTGCATTCCGGAGTTTTAAATTGAAGTTCAGAAATGTTAATTGAGAGTCATAGATTAGACACTTGGAAAAAAGATCACTCAACAATAATTGCAGTAAGTAGTTTTGGCTTTTTAATAAAGTGCTCTTCTTTTCAAAGTCTGTTTTAGTGAGAACCCGAAGGGATTACTGTTAGGTTAGCATGTTGCATCTGTCTGTATGTTACAGGGTTTGTAATAGTATCAAATAATTTTTACTTAGGCCATTGACATGAAGAATCACCAACATAGACAATCCGCAATACAATCATGACAGCATTGCTTTTTTGGTAGATCCCAGTCAGTTCGAACATAGCTAAAGTCAAGTACTTAATATCTGCATAAAATAGCAGTGTGTTCAAATTGGGAAGGTTATGCTAGTTTATTGTAACTAAAAAGTAAACCTAATTGAATTCAATAAATTATTTGTTTATTGGTAATTCAAAGAAAACCAAAGGCTCCATTCTAAAATTAGTTAACTATCTCTGAAAGGTGGCAAATTATCCTCAACAAGTGAAATTTTACCTCAACATAATAGAAGCCGAAAATGTATCTTCATGTTGCTCTTTGTGCAAGTCCTGTGGTCCAGATGTACGAAACTTGAAGCCAGCAGACCTGAATGTCCCAGGCAATATTTTCAGGTGTTTACTGAGATGTTGGAATATAAAGATTCTTTTCCTCAAATTGCATTATACCCAAGAGTAAAACCTATCCTGGCTTTTAATTTGAAATGGGAAATTACCATTGGAACACATCTTCCAGTGGTCTGTCGTTCAATCATTATGGCATTACATTTTTGGGATGAATAGCATTCCCTGAGCAGTGGTTTATATATTGCTAACAAAGCATGTACCATTTGGAGAAGTTAACCAGAAGGAATTTGGAAAACTATGATGGTCTTGTAACCAGTTATGTTTGTTGGGATTGATTTAGCTCAATTGGCTGGACAGCTGGTTTGTGACACAGAGCAATGCTAAAAGTATGGGTTCAATTGCCATACCGGTTGAGGTTACTCATGAATGCCCAGCCTTCTCAACATTGCCCCTTGTTTGAGATGTGGTGATCCTCAGCTTGAATCACCATCAGTCAGCTCTCCCCCTCAAAGGCAAGAGCAGCCTATGGTCACTGTGGCAACTTTACCTTTACCTGTTTGTAAGGGGAGGCAATGGAGTAATGGTATTGTCACTGGGCTAATAATCCAGAGACCCAGGTTAATGCTCTGTGGACCAGGGTTCAAATTATGAAATTTGAATTCAGTAGAAATCTGGAACGAAAAGTCTAATGATAACCATTGTTGATTGTCGTAAAAATCCACCTTTAGCCGAGGAAATCTGCGTAAGTGTGACCTCCAGATCCACAGCAATAGGGTTGATTCTTAAATGATTTGATTTGATTTGATTTGATTTATTATTGTCACTTTGACTTATTATGCCCTCTGAAATGGCCCAACAGGCCATTCAGTCCAAAGGCCAGTAGGGATGGGCAATAAATTCTGGGCCGACAAGTAATACCCACATGAATGAATTATAAAAATGTACATTACAACTTCAGTGATGTGATGCTTGACCTATATGGACCATTCATTTGAAATAAATCTGATTTTAATCTGTGTGAAATAGACATTGTGACATTTCTACCTTCCCATTAACTGAAGGTGGAAAGAGAATCCTACATGATTCCTAGTAAGCAAATGTCTATGATCAAGAAAACCTGCGAGGGTTATTATTAAAGTTCTGCAGAGTGAAAAACATAATGGGGCATGGAGGTTAACCCTTTTTTCCACCTCATACCTCTGCTGGCAGCAAAGTAAAATGTCGAGGGGGTTGATTGCGGTGGGCTGGGAGGGAGTTGCTGCACTGTTTGAGGAGGTTGCAGCAATGGAGAGTGGCAAAGATATGAGGGGATTCAAAGGCAAAGGACTGAGTTTTACCCTCCCGCCCACCACAGGAATTGTAGCGGGCGGGACACGGTCCATAGACCTCAGGCGGGATTTTCCAGTCTTGGGACGAACACGGCTGGAAGATCCCGCCCAAAGGTGAGAATTTTAACTTTGAAGAATTATTTTACTGGGAGCCAGTGAAGACCAGTGAGCTCATGGGTGATGAGTGAGCTGGGCCTAATGCTGAGTAAGATGTGACCAGCAGAATTTTGGTAAGTTGAAGTTTATGGTGAAAGAAGGGAGGTCGACCTGGAACATTTAGTGGAATCTTCATGTCTGATGACGATACCAGTGGAAGATGAGTGAAGACAGTTAATGTTATAGAGATGGTAACAGGCAGTCTTTGTGATAGAGATGACATGTGGTCAGAAGCGCGGCTTGAAGTTGAATTGGATGCTGAAGCTGTGTACAGTCCAGTTCAACCTGACACCCACATGTACGCTGTATTCAGAGATACTGCTACAACCCTGATTCTGTGACTAGTAAACCCTCTGAAGCGTTAGAGTATAGAATTATACAATTGGTCGTTGCAGTTTTCCCTAGTACTTCTTGGACTTTAGCTATTTGTTTGTCTTTTATTAACTAGCTTATTGGCATATTTGGCACAATTGAAATAAGATATGCTATACATTGGTGTTAAAGTTCAAAGTAGGAACCTGAATCAATTTTAAAGCTTGTTTGCATGAAATTTCATTATACCCAAGAATAAAACCCAATCTGGTTCCAGTGTAAGAAATCAATAATATAATCAATACAGCATGGTTGACTCAGATTCACCTAAAGGATTCAACGATCCTCGAACTCCATTCTCTCAATATTTTCTGGCAGTCAGTGCTTGGTCGACTGGCATGAGCTCGGTGGGCCTTTTACAATGAGTAAAGAAAGTTAGATTTCTGCTGGTTGAGTGCCATGTCCTTGGTAGGGGCTAGAATGTGTGGAGAATGGGTTGTAAGAGTGGACAGCTAAGTTGAAGTGCATAGGAATGAAGCAGTATTGTTCCAATCTAATGAACTACATTTTGAACGTTGTGACATTTACTATGTTAATTAAGCATGAATAAATATGTGTAACCTGCCTTTCCAAGCAAGGGTGGGTTAGATAATTGAAGAATGAGAACAAAGGTCAGGTTCATTGGTTTCCCAGCCTGTCCTCAAACTGGCAACATAAAAGGTCTGATTCACAATAGTGTAACAGTGATGTGCAACTTCTGCAGTGCATTATGCACCAAATAAGCTGTTTCCTTGGTTTCAGTTCTTTTGTGTTGCTTTCTAAATTGGCAGCAACAAGTTGTTTGCAGCCTCATTAATATTATGGCAACATGAAGAGAGCAGCAAGGTACATGAGCACATATTTTACTCATTATGTCTAAGATGTAACTTATTGCCTCTGATATGTTATTGATGTGCAAAGTGGTCCTCGATCAAAGAGAGGGCTGTATAATTGTGCTTTAAATCAAATTAGTTACAATAGGAATGGGGTACTTGAAAATTGCAATACTTTGCTCCTATGCTGTTTTGCCACCTTGCCTGGGAACCAATGTGGTGCTTCAATGACATTAAACACTCAGCATGATATAAAGGCAAAGCCATTGGCCTGCAATGCCAGTTCCGAGAAGATGTACAACCTCATTCACTTTATTAGCACCCTAGGTAAAAGTAATGCAACATTTCTTCTGATTCCCATAAATAACAAGGCAGAATTCCAGACCATCCTTGTGCTTCACACCTCATTACATAGAGAACATAGGAACATAGCCTTTTGAGCCCCTCGAGGCTGTTCCACCATTCAAAGAGATCTATTTGTAACTGAACATTATCCACATCTTAGCTCCATATCCTTTCATAACCTTTTCTGGCAAAAACATCTATCAAGTACAGATGTATAATTAATGGCCTGGATTTTGCAGCCAGCAGAGAAGCATGGGCATTCACCACTGACCCCAAAGAAAGCATTGCTGAGAGATCAGGCAGTCTCTGTGGCAAGAAATCTACCTCTCTCTCTGCGCAGTAGATTGTAATGTTCTTCAATAGGGATGTCCAGCACAAAATTGTACTGATGTCATCAAGCCATTCAAACATCCAATTGCATTAAAGAATTCCCACAGACAGCCAACTAGTAAATGAAAAGCTCTGAATCAAATCACTTTTTACAAATTTTATGTGGAACAAAATAAAGTATGGTACGTATACATGTGATGAAATTAAAAGCTAAAATATTGTGGAAAATCATTTTTAACATCTTTGTAAAAAAATTGTTTTAAAAGTCAGAACAGAAAATTCTGGAAATTTTTAGCAGATCAGGCAACATCTGTGGAGAGAGAAACAGAGTTAACATTTCAGATCGATGATCCTTGATCAGAAAATCATCATCAGGCCATTGACATTGAGCATTAACTCTATTTCTCTCTCCACAGCTGCTGCCTGATCTGTTGAGCATTTCAATATTTTCTGTTTTTAGTTTAAGAGTTCCAGTATCCACAAGATTCTGCTTTATGATCAGTGTTTAAAAAACTTATTGGCTTATCATAATGGACTTATCTGATAACACCCCAGAATTATAAAATTATTTTTCAAGGCTCAATTTGTTATTTGGTTATATTTATGACTCATATTTCCGATAAAGACCCAGTTACGTCTCATGGAACAAGGTATAACTTTTTAATAAGTGGCCGGGATTCTCCGACTTCGCCCGAGGCTGGGATTCTCCGCTCCTACCACAGTGAATGGAGATTTGGCTGAACGCCAAATTCTTTGCCCTTGCTGGCAGCGACACTAGAGAATTTCACCAGCCGTGCAAGAGTAGAAAAGGGGCAGACTTAATCACATCAACTAATTTCACTGATTGCCTGCTTTGTAGTGAGTGAGGGTGAGGGGATGCACAGTGTAGCCTATGGTGGAACAATGAGTGACAGATCACAACTTCAAGATTTCCATTTGACTGATACTAAATCCAGATGCTACGGTCAAACTCAGAGATATTGGGGTAAATTCTCCATTTCTGCCCACTACGAAAATCGTAGCGGGCGGGACAGAAAATCTGGCGAATCATTTTCAGATCCATTAACCTCAGGTGGGAATTTCCAGTCTCAGGGAAAGCACAGCCGGAAAATCCTGCCCATAATGACAACCGACACTGGAAGTTTGCTGTCCAAAACCCTGAAACATCTGAGACATTACATAAACTATCATTCACTGCTGTGTTGTGGGAGAGAATTCCACACTTTGCACATAGAAATGTTTCCCAACTTCTCTCCTGGATGTCCTGTCTAATTTTTGAGTATGTCAACTTGTGCTCAATACCCCTCCCAGCAGAAGAAATTTCCCCATCCTCCTTACCCTATCATATCTCTCCACCCACCATCACCCTTACCTTCAACTGACCAAGGAATGCTAATCCAGTTTATGGAATCTCTCCTTATAATCTAACACTTATGCCGTGGTAATGTTCTGGTGAATCTACGCCACATTCCTTCTGAGGCCAATATCCTTTCTCATGTGCAGTGTCCAGGGGTGCTTTTGGCAAACCTTTATATTCCAGCCCTCTAAGATATAATGGCTAACACTCCATTAGCCGTTTTGATTGTTTTCGGCATCCAGCTGTTACATTTGAATCAGACAGCTGACATTCCGACATGAACCATTCCGCTTCTTTCGACCTCCACTTTTGTCATGAGATCGAAATGCATAACTCTCCCACTGAAAATAGTGGATACTAACTGAATCAATAATTTTAAATCAGAGATTGATAGATTCTTGCAAGGAAGAAGTATAATAAAAGCTATTGATGATTTTAAAGTACTCAGTATTTTTATAATTTAGGTTATACTTTAAAAGTATTATTTTGGTCCAAAATGGATGATCTCACACTTATCTGCATTAAAATCGATCACTATTTTGTGCATTCGCTTAATCTATTAATACCTTTCTGTAACTTTATGCTTCCTCCTGCAAGACACAACACTAAACTTGTAACGTCGGCAATCTTGCTTCGGCAATTACACCACAACAGAGCTGAAAGATTTGAAAATCTTAGGTATACACTTCAAGCAAACTCAATGTGGGATATCCAAGTGGACTGTAGGCTAAAGATACTTGAATAGATTCATCCTCAGATCCTTCATCTATTTCAGACTCCCTCTGTCTGTGATCAATTGTTGATTTACACTGGTTACATCTGCCGCTTGGTTGAATATGCTGTGCCTGTGTGGCACCCTGGCCTCACACATGAGCAAACCGCTCAGATTGAAAACATACAGAAATGCATGCTGCGAATGATATTAGACCCTGAGTCTTACGATAGCACCCTTCATGGTTCAAAGATCGAAACTTTGCAAATAAGAAAATCCTTGATGCAATCTACCCAATTTCAGAACTGGTTATCTCCACCAACCCAAAGCAATCAAGGTAGCTCAGAATTTTTATTAAAGGCAAGCCCATACGATGCAGAACAGCAGGATACCAATGTCGTCTTCCTCCTTACTTGGTGCAGGTCCTCAAGTAGCACTTCAACATGAAATTTATATGCACCTCAGTGCCCGTAATGAAGGAATGGTGTATTGTGCATTTATCATTTTAATATAAACTTTAATTCATTTTTACCCTTCTTTTAACATCCCTTTTAACACTTCCAAATTTCTTGCTGAATTTTAATGTTTTTGAAGTTTTAAAATTAAAGTTTATTTATTAGTGTCACAAGTAGGCTTACATTAACATTGCAGTGAAATTACTGTGAAAATCCCCCAGTCGCCACAATCCGGCACCTGTTCGGGTACACTGAGGGAGAATCTAGCATAGCCAATGCACCTAACCAGCATGCCTATCGGACTGTGGGAGGAAACCTGAGCACCCGGAGGAAACTCATGCAGAAACGGGGAGAACGTGCAGACTCTACATAGACAGTGACCCAAGCCAGGAATCGAACCCAGGTCCCTGGCACTATGACGCAGCAGTTCTAGGCACTGTGAGGCAGCAGTGCTAACCACTGTGCCACCGTGCTGCCTTTATTTTCTAATTTTTATATCTATATTTCTGAATTTGTGTTCTATTTTTATGATTATATGATTGTTACACATTGTCACGTTTTTCATCAGATTTCTTAGCCTTTATATAAATTTTTCGATGTAAGTTACACTACACTTCAGCTTTTAGATTGCAAATGTATTTCTTGCATTTCTCCAGTATGGAAGAGGGCATTGATGAACGTGGACCTCCATGTTAATCTTGTGACATGGATCACCTTCACTGGTGGTATATTCATCCAGTTTGTGAGGCACTACAGAAAGATCATTCCTCATCTACTGCGATCTCTTTTACCATCAATCTTTCCCATCAGCATCAGATTTTCTAAATCATGATTCCAACTGTTCCTTCCTGATCTTAGTCAGCAAAGTTCTTTTAGTCTCTGACCTTCCAAGCAACTCTTCATTATCATCAGGTTTTCGAGATAAGTAGATAGATCTTTACTGTGTTATCTAAGTCATTAATAATAAATAGTTGTTTGGTAGTGATCCTTGTGGATCATTGTTACCTTTATAATTAGTTTTATAAAGTTATAAAGGTAACATTGTTAGCATCTCGAGGTCCTATCCATGGTTTCTGAGGCACTTGACTTCTCTTGTTCCACGGATTATCCGTTTCTACACACACACCATTCCTAACAAAATATTGACTAATGTTTCTGCATCTGATGCATAAATTTAACATTTCTCTTTTGAGGTGCTACGTATTACCCACTATGGCATTGAACACTTTTGATTTTTAGCACTTAGCCAGCCTGCTGTTTGAAACAGTTAACTGACAAACCATGAATTAATTCAGTTTGAAGTCCATTTCACTGTTCAGTGGGGGAGAAAAAAGCAAGAGGGTATGTGGAATCTTGAAGTACAGTTGCCAAGGCTCATACATTTCCTACTGATTGAAAATATTACATGGCAGTACTGCAAAAACCCATCAAGGCAGAAAAAGAAAAGTCTCGGTTTTGGGCTCAATCAAGATTCCAATTCAATTTGCACCCAAAATCATACTTGTTTCCAGGAGTCAACTTTCCCTTGATTTGCTGTTTAAATCAATTTGCATATGGGCAGATATAAAAGGCCCAATTCTCCCATCACGACGCGCCTGTTTTTGGTGCGTCGGGTTGGGAGATGCATGTGTGGGCCATTTCGCAGGATTTGTGCATGCGTTCTCAGTGCATGCGCGTCGCCTACCACCAGAGAGCAGGCCCAGTCGAGACCAGCGGGAAGACCAGGTAAGTGATTTTAATCTGTTTTTAGTATAATTATCAGGCCCGGGACTGAATTCTCCAGGCCCGATAGCATCCTCCCACCCCACCAAGAATATTTCACTCTGGCTGGGTTTAGAGTAGCTCCTCACGTTCGGAGAACTAGCGGGAGACCCCGCTGGAGTGAAGAGGGGCAACTGGGGCCCCCCAGAGGGTTGGATGGTGGCGATGTGCTCCCTGGGCATGGGCACCATGGCAGTGCCAGCCCGTGCCCCTGGGACTGCCCAAGGGGCAAAGTGCCCATGCCCAGCAGGGAACCTTAGAATCATAGAATCATAGAAACCCTACAGTGCAGAAGGAGGCCATTCGGCCCATCGAGTCTGCACCGACCACAATCCCACCCAGGCCCTACCCGCTAATCCCTTTTTTTTTTACCCGCTAATTTACCCGCTAATCCCTCTAACCTACGCATCCCAGGACTCTAAGGGACAATTTTTAACCTGGCCAATCAACCTAACCTGCACATCTTTGGACTGTGGGAGGAAACCGGAGCACCTGGAGGAAACCCACGCAGACACGAGGAGAATGTGCAAACTCCACACAGACAGTGACCTGAGCCGGGAATCGAACCCGGGACCCTGGAGCTGTGAAGCAGCAGTGCTAACCACTGTGCTACCGTGCCGCCCATTTTTGGCACTGCCCATCGGGCATGGGGCAGTGCCAAGGGTGTGGGGCCTATTGTGGGCATGGCAATCAGTGCGGGTGGGGGGTCCCACTGCCACTCTGCAAGGGGATCTATCAGGGCTGGAGGGAGGCCTGTGATCGGGGCGGGCTGGGGGGGGGGCGGTGGTCAGCCAGGGGGGGTCTGCCTCTGGGGAGGTATGCTTCCCCTGGCAAGGTCTGCCTCCCATGGGGGGGGTTCTGGGGGGGAGGGGGGATATTGCCACTGGGAGGGGATGCTGGAGATCAGGGCGTTCTGGGATGAGATATAGTCGGGGCTAGCCTGGGAATGGCCATGGGGGCTGTGAGAGAGGCTGGAGGGGCAGCATTGCGGATGTCCTGGGCTGGCCAGTGATTGAGCTGGCCAGCAAACAGGAGGCTGACAGTGTGGGGCATGCGCAGAGTTCTGGAACTGTCGGACTCTGGCGTGAATAGGCCCTGCCCACCCAAACTTTTAATGAGATTCCCAATTATGACCTCTACATTGCACAGAGTGTGGGAGATTCAAGTCTGAACTCCCGCTGAAAAAAACAATCATGAATTAAACCATTTTTCCCGCCAATTCAGCACTTAGAATTTTTTTGGGAGAATCGGGCCCAAAATATTCAGGGAACCACACATGCAGGCAACATACCAGAATGTGATCCTAAAGTTCGATGTTAAAACCAGGAATGCACAAGAGGGTGGAATTGGAGCAGCACAAGTTGCTTGGAGGATTGCGAGGCTGCAAAAGGTTATAGAGATAAGGAGGAGTGAGGCAGCAGAATGATTTGAAAACAAGAATGGGAATTTTAAGTCAAGGCTTTGCTTAGCTAGGGGCCAAAAGTAGGTCAGGACAGGCGTGATGGATTAATTGGACTTAGTGAGGATTAGAATATAGGCAGCAAAGTTTTGGTGCTCAAGTTAAAGCACAGTAGAAGATGGGAAGCTAGCGAGGAGAGGTTTGAATAGTTAAATCTGAAGATAACAAAGGCAAGGAGGATCATTTCAGCAGAAGATAGCAAAGTGTGAGGTCATGCACTGACAAGGTGGAAATAGGAAGCCTTAGTGGTGGTGCCAATCTGTGGTGCCACACCTCAGTGGAGCTCATTAAACATTAAGATAAAAGCAAAATACTGCAGATGCTGGAATCTGAAACACATACAGAAAATTTTAGAAAATCTCAACAGGTCTGACAGCATCCGTGGAGAGAGAATAGAGCCACGGTTTCATGCCCCTTAATCAATTTGGTGGGGGTGGAAGGGATTGGGTTGCGGTGAGGTGGGGGTGGCAGGGCTGACGGTGGTGGCAAGGTTGGTGAAGGTTGGTGGGGGTTGCAGGACTGGTGGGGATGGCAAGGTTGGCAGAGGCTGGTAGGGAGTACACGGCTGGTTGGGGTGACAAGGTTGGCGGAGGCTGGTGGGGGTTGCAGGGCTGGCGGGGGTCGGGGGAGGTGTGTCTAGATTTGTGGGAAGCGACGCCTTCCACTTTTCTGGTTTTTGAACTGGTAGAGAAGATAAGGGAATTTCGGGTTGCATTAAATGTAATTTGTACTTGAAACTCCACAAACTTTGGTGCTGATTTGGCCAAATTCAGCAAATTGCTTTGAAAAGCAACAGCACAACTGAGTGGAAATTACAGGCCACTTGGAAAGCAATACATTCTGGCTTTCCTCATCCGATATACTCCCTACATCCCTGCTGTTTGCCAGATTGACTGGGCAGCCTCATTATGTACAGCAAGGACCATAGAGACAAATGAGCACATTTCTCCAGAGACACGGCTTACATTTAGCAAACCAATTTAATTTTAAAAATGAAGTGTCTTCAGCCTATAGGTCAAAGGAAGTGATAATTGTGGTAATTACTGGTCTGGTGAAGGACATGTCGACAGATGTCAATTCTACATAGCTGCCGTGACCTTTTGCGAGCCATTGTTTATGAACTAAATGCTACTCAAAAACAGAATTTAAAATTCTATAATTATATCTTAATTGAATCCCCTTTACAGATTCAATAGCGCTTTTTCAGGCATCAATTTATAAGTAAGCTGCAACCAGAAATACCTACGTTTATTGAATTTCTACTAGAATCAAACAATGAGCTAAGAAGTAAAAAAAAGTAGAAGCTGTTTGCAGCAGCTGAGTGAAAGGATTAATTTAACAATCTGGTGATAAGCGCATAAAATAGAAACAGAGGCCACAAAATCCAACATGACAGGTATAGTTGTGATTCCAAAATGGGATCTGCAATGTGCAAACACACTTCTGGAGTAGGTTGCTCCAGATGTTGTGTTGGGTGGGGTATTAGCATGGGAGGAGGGTGTGCGTACCAAAGTTAGCAGACTAGGCAGATGATTGCTTCAGTGAATAAGACAGAGTTAACTCCATTTTGAAGCTACAATGCTTCAGCTAACTCCTTCTCTTTAACTGCGCATAGCTGAACTCACATTCAGATGCATTTTAGTAGAAATCCTCCACCAATCCAATTTAAAGGAATTATCAACTACTTTCAGTTGCCACTGACCGTTGCTAAGTTTGTAGCCATGTTTGGCAGCACCTTGTAGTTGCTGAAGTCTACATGGAGTGATGTGGGAGGTGCCGATGGACTTGTTACTGACTTCAATGATTCTGCTTGGACCAGACATGAGAGTAGTAGCTTGTATCCCCTTTAACCCAGATCACGACAGGGAGAGTGAGGAGAGGTGGCACAGAGTCGGACAACCTACCGGAAGACGGAAGAGGAAGGGCAGAAGGATTCACAGTTGGGTGCCGTGGGCGGCACGGTGGGCACAGTGGTTCACACTGCTGCCTCACGGCGCCAGGGACCCAGGTTCGATTCCCGGGTTGGGTCACTGTCTGTGTGGAGTCTGCACATTCTCCCCGTGTCTGCATGGGTTTCCTCCGGGTGCTCCAGTTTCCTCCCACAGTCCAAAAGATATGGTGGCTAGGTGCATTGGACATGCTAAATTCTCCCTCAGTGTACCTGAACAGGCGCCGAAACGTGGCGACTAGGGGATTTTCACAATAACTTCATTGCAATGTTAATGTAAGCCTACTTGTGACACTAATAAATAAACTAAACTAAACATATCCACCAAGAGTGTTTGTAAAAAAATTCTCCTCCATCAAATTTAGTGAGAAACAACAGTGTGTTGAATGCTGCCACTTCACTAAGAAGGCGGTCACTGAAATCTGCCATGTGATGCAGTTCCATAGCAGAAAAGAAAGACTTGCATTTACATAGCACCTTTCATGACCACCAGTTGTCCCAAAGCTCCTTACAACCTATTAAGTACTTTTGAAGTATAATCATAGTTGGAATATAAGAATCACTCCAACCAATTCATACACAACCAGCTGTATTGCGTTTCAACCAGAAATGGTTCCACTCTCCCAATGTCCAGCTGTTGTGGGAGTGTAATGAGTCTACTGTGCAGATCAATGGTCCTTATCCTGGCAGCAATTTTGATGCTTTCATTGTAGGGCATTCTGCTGTGCAATCTGCATTTCAGCCATCATATCAGAGGGTAGCAAGGACTGGCCAGATGGCTAATGACTGGTGAGGAACCTATGCTCATGCGCAGAGCATGAAGTAAACAAAAGCCACTCTGTCACCAAAAGTATGTTGGAGCACAGAATTGGCAAAGCTGGAAATGTTCCCTTCCTGAAGCACTGGAGGAGCCCTGGACTACATTGCACTGTGCATGTCAATATTTGTCCTTTACCACCAAGAATGCAACAAAAAGCTAGGGTGAACCAGAAGAAGAGGAAAAGAAGCAACAGGAGGCCTGGACTAATGCTCTATGGACATCAGTTCAAATCTCACCATGATAGCTGGGGAGTTTAAATTCAATTAACAACTTAATAAATCTTCAATAACAGTCTCAGTAATGATGCTTACGAATCCATCTACGCACCTGGTTCACTAATGTTCTTTAGGGAAGGAAATTTGCTTTCCTGACTCAGTCTGGCCCACATGTGAGCCCAGAACCACAGCATTGTGCTTGATTCTTAACTGCCCTCTGCAATAGCCTAGCGAGCCACTGAGCTGCAAGAAGCCATGACAGAAAAGTCAAATAAAAATAAAACAGGATAGGCCATTCAACACCAGAAACAGCAAAAGCAAACTGTGCCTAGTCGACATTGCAAAGGCCTCCTCAAGAACATTGTGTACCAAGGTATGACATGGTCATGCCCACCAAACCATCATTACAGCTAATGTAACCATGCTTGGGCACATCCTGAGGACAGACTCAGCAGTGGTGGTTGCACAGCGGTAAACAGTCAGAAGGGAGTGGCACTGGAAATCCCCAGAGTTGACCCCCATGGAATCAGGTTAAACATGGACAAAGAAACCTTGAGCTAATTGCCACCTATCTGTTTCTCTCAGCTAATGAATAAGTACTCCTCCATGTTAAAAATCACCTGGAGGAAACACTGAGGGCCCTATTTTATCATTTTGATTCTAAGTGCTGGGTGGACTTGAACCTGGGAGTGTTTCAGATCTGACTTTTAGACCCGTTCTCAGGCGCCCCCATGTGCAATCTGCCTGAAAAAATATCAGCGATTCCGAATCGCGCTGCACAAGCCTGTGGGTGGGGCTTAACGCGCCTGAATTCCTGCAGCTCCGATCGGAGCCTCCAACTGCGCATGCGCAGAAAAAAACGATAGAGAAACACTCCCCTGCCACATCGCTCCCGGGCTGAATAATGCCTCCCTCTGGCCCCCACAAGTATTGCCCCACCCCTACAACATTACTGAACCCCTT
Source organism: Mustelus asterias (assembly GCF_964213995.1). NCBI lineage: Eukaryota > Metazoa > Chordata > Chondrichthyes > Carcharhiniformes > Triakidae > Mustelus > Mustelus asterias. Next base: position 55,654,663 of record NC_135816.1, read on the forward strand.
ATCCCCCTACCCTCTCCGCCACCCAGACATGGGCTCCTCCCCCCTTACCCCCACCAATCACACGCAGAGTGGCAGCGGACCACGCCTGCCCCCCCCACCGATCACATGCAGGGTGGCAGCGGACACCCACTTCCCCCCCCACCAATCACACGCAGAGTGAAGGTGGACCCCACTGCCCCCCTGCCCCCCAATCTGAGTCAGAGGACCATCTCGATCCGCCTCCCTCCCTCCACCACCGATTTGAGTCAGAGAGCCATCTCTCTTCCTCCCTCCCCCCACCACCACCGATCTGAGTCAGAGAACCATCTCTCCTCCTCCCTCTCCCCACCACCACCGATCTGAGTCAGAGAGCCGCTAGAAGGTCGGAACGTACCTCCTCAGAAGCTGGAGTACCCGAATCAGACCTTTGCGGACCATGTCTGTTTCACGCCGAATCTGGACAGGCGAACGCGGTGGTAAAGGGGGAAGTGCCGGTAAGTTTGGGCGTCCAGCCCATTAAGTCAATTTAAATGCATTTAAATTGACATCGCGCCCATTTCAGGTTTGGTCCCGGCGGCAGCCATTTTCGGCCCTTGGTAAAGGGGGAACCGGCGCAGAGGCAGGCGTGGAACGCACTACTTGCCTCACGCCCCACTTTACCAAGCTTTCGCGCCGGAAAATGGGCGCAACTTGATGGTAAAATCGGGCCCTGAGAGTAACAAGGCCACACAATGTACTCTGATAGGGGATTCAATGTCCATCACCAAGAGTGGAATGATAACTTGTCCTGAAGAACACATATTTCAGATCGGCACACAGCAGGTGGTGAGGGAACCAAACAGACAGAAAAGCCTACTTGACCTCATCCTCGCCAATCTTATTGTTGCAGATGCATCCATCCTTGAGTGCACAGCCTTTGTGGGGACAAAGTCCCATCTGGACAATAAGGACACACTCCATCCCGTTGTGTGGCACTACCACTGAGCTAAGCAGGACAGATTCAAAACAGATCCAGAGGTCCAAACCAGTTACCAGGAGGTGCTGTGGGCCATCAGTGGAAGCAGAATTGTATTCAATCGCAATCAGTAACCTCACTGCCTAGCAAACTGAGCCAGCAAATCAACCCTGGTTCAATGAGTAGTGTAGGTGAACAGATTAGGTAGCATCAGATGTAGAAACAAATAAACTAAAATCTCAGGTGATTGAATTCTGCCACATGAATTTACCTTGTTAATTCAGATTTGCTGTTCATTTCCAACATGTTTTCTATATATTTTTTCAATTCCCAGAATTTCCTGCTTCTTCTTTCACCTAAATTGAAGCTCAAAATAAAATGTTTAAGTTATTAACTAATCCAGCACATCTTACGTTCAAGAAATGTAAAAAAATGGGAGTTTGCAAACACGAAGGGCCAGATTCTCTGACCGCGCCCGCGGCTGAGATTCTCCCGCTGCTGTGAATGGAGATTTGGCTAAGTTTTCCAGTCTGGCAGTGGCAGTGGGACGTGAATGGCCGGAGAATTCCAGCCAAAGACATCATCAAAATAATATCACTTTTCAATCATAGCGCAAAATGGGCTCGTTATTTTTAATTGTGTTAAAGAAGAGGCCAAGTGGGTGACGGCCAGGAAGGGTAATACTCGGGTGACTGAGAGCACCCCGGTGGATGTGCCCCTACACAACAAGTACTCCTGCCTGAGTACTGCTGGGGGGGACAGCCCGCCTGGGGGAAGCAGCAGTGGCCGTGTCTCCGGAGTGGAGTCCGGCCCTGTAACTCAGAGGGTGAAGGAAAAGAGAAGAAAGGCAGTGTTAATCGGGGACTCGACAGTGAGGGGGTCGGACAGGCGTTTTTGCGGAGGCAGGCGGGAGTCTCGGATGGTGGTCTGCCTCCCTGGGGCCGGGATCCAGGATGTCGCTGGTCGACTCCCGGAAATCCTGAGGTGGGAGGGAGAGGAGCCAGAGGTAGCGGTACATATTGGTATCGCTGATGTGGGAAGGAAGGGGGAAGGGGTCATGAAAAGAGAGTATAGGGAATTAGGGAGACAGCTGAGAAGGAGGAAAGCAAAGGTAGTAATCTCAGGATTGCTGCCTGTGCCACGGGAGGGTGAGGGCAGGAATGGAGTAAGGTGGAGGATGAATGTGTGGCTGAGGGACTGGTGCAGGGGGCAAGGATTCAGGTTCCTGGACCATTGGGACCTCTTTAGGGGCAGGTGTGACCTGTACACACAAAACGGATGGCACTTGAATCCCAGGGGGACCAATATCCTGGCGGGAAGGTTGGCTAAGGCTACTGGGGAGAGTTTAAACTAGATAGGTTGGGGGAGGGGATCGAGACGAGGTGACTGGGAGCGAGGAAGTTAGCTCACAAACAGAGAAGGGTTATAGACGGTGCAAGAGGGAGGATGGACGGGGGATAGAGAAGGAGAGAGCTCAGACCAAAGGATTGAGATGTGTTTACTTTAATGCCAGGAGTATAGTGAATAAAGGGGATGAGCTCAGAGCGTGGATCGATGCCTGGAAGTGTGATGTGGTGGCAATTACAGAGACTTGGATGTCTCAGGGACAGGACTCGATACTCCAGGTGCCGGGATTCAGATGTTTCAGGAAGGACAGGGAGGGAGGCAAGAGAGGGGGTGGAGTGGCACTGCTGATCAGGAATAGTTTCACAGCTGTAGAGAAGGTGTATGCTGTGGAGGGATTGTCCACAGAGTCTCTGTGGGTGGAAGTTCGGAGTGGGAAGGGGTCGATCACTTTGCTGGGAGTTTTCTGTAGGCTGCCCAATAGTGACAGGGAGGTGGAGGAGCAGATAGGGAAACAGATCCTTGAGAGTTGCAATAATAGCAGAGTTGTTGTGATGGGAGACTTTAATTTCCCAAACATAGATTGGAATATCCCTAGGGTAAAGGGATTGGATGGGGAGGAGTTCGTCAGGTGTGTTCAGGAGGGTTTCCTGACACAGCATGTGGACAAGCCTACAGGAGGAGAGGCTGTACGTGATCTGATACTGACCAATGAACCTGGACAGGTGTCAGATCTCTCAGTGGGAGAGCATCTTGGGGATAGCGATCATAACTCTATCTCCTTTATGCTTGCATTGGAAAAAGAGAGGATCAGGCAAGCGAGGAAAGTGTTTATATGGAGTAAGGGGAAATATGAAGACATAAGGCAGCAAATTAGAGGAGTAAATTGGAAGGAGGAATTCTCGGGGAAATCTACTGAAGAGAGGTGGCAGTTTTTCAAGGAATGTCTGTTTAGGGTTCTACAGGACAATGTTCCGAGCAGACAGGGAGGAGTTGGTAGTTTAAAGGAACCGTGGTGCACGAAAGCTGTGCGGGACCCAGTCGAGAAGAAAAGGAAAGCGTACAAAAGGTTCAGAGAGCTTGGCGAAGATAAGGATCTAGATGAGTAGGCTTGTAGGAAGGGACTAAAGAAGGAAATTAGGAGAGCCAGAAGGGGTCATGAGAAGGCCTTGGCAAGTAGAATTAAGGAAAACCCTAAGGCGTTCTATAAATATGTGCAGAGTAAAAGGATGAGACGTGAAGGAATAGGGCCTATAAAAGGTGAAGGCAGGAAAATCAGTGTGGAACCAGTAGAAATGGCAGAGGTGCTCAATGAGTATTTTGCCTCGGTTTTCACAGAGGAGAAGGTCATGGGTGGATGTACTGTGGGCTTGCGGTGGACTGAAAAGATTGAGTATGTGGACTTTAACAAAGAGGTTGTGCAGGAATCCTTGAATGGCATCAAGATAGATAAGTCGCCGGGTCCGGATGGGATGTACCCCAGATTACTGTGGGGGACGAGGGAAGAGATTGCAGAGCCTCTGGCAATGATCTTTGCATCGTCGATGGAGATGGGAGAGGTGCCGGAGGATTGGAGGATTGCGGATGTGGTTCCTATTTTCAAGAAGGGGAATAGGGATAGCCCAGGAAATTATCGACCGGTGAGTCTAACCTCAGTGGTTGGTAAGCTGATGGAGAAGATCCTGAGGGACAAGATTTATGAGCATTTAGAGAGGTTTAGTATGTTCAAGAATACTCAGCATGGCTTTGTCAAAGGCAGATCGTGCCTTACGAGCCTGGTGGACTTCTTCGAAAATGTGACTAAACACCTTGACGAAGGGAAAGCGGTAGATGTGATTTATATGGATTTTAGCAAGGCGTTCGATAAGGTCCCCCATGCAAAGCTTCTCAAAAAAGTGAGAGGGCATGGGATCCAAGGGGCTGCTGCCCTGTGGATCCAGAACTGGCTTGCCCAAAGGAGGCAGAGAGTGTGTATAGATGGGTCTTTTTCTAAATGGAGGTCGGTCACCAGCGGTGTGCCCCAGGGATCTGTTCTGGGACCCTTGTTGTTTGTCATTTTCATAAATGACCTGGATGAGGAAGTGGAGAGATGGGTTGGTAAGTTTGCCGACGACATGAAGGTTGGTGGGTTTGTGGATAGTCTGGAGGGATGTCAGAAGTTACAGAGGGACATAGATAGGATGCAAGACTGGGCGGAGAAGTGGCAGATGGACTTCAACCCAGATAAATGCGTAGTGGTCCATTTTGGCAGGTCGAATGGGATGAAGGAGTACAATATAAAGGGAAAGACTCTTCGTACTGTAGAGGATCAGAAGGACCTTGGGGTCCGGGTCCATAGGACTCTAAAATTGGCCCCGCAGATGGAGGAGGTGGTTAAGAAGGCGTATGGTGTGCTGGCCTTTATCAATCGAGGGATTGAGTTTAGGAGTCCAGGGATAATGATGCAGCTATATAAGACCCGCGTCAGACCCCACTTGGAGTACTGTGCTCAGTTCAGGTCGCCTCATTACAGGAAGGATGTGGAAAAGATTGAAAGGGTGCAGAGGATATTTACAAGGATGTTGCCTGGATTGAGTGGCATGCCTTATGAGGATAGGCTGAGGGAGCTCGGTCTTTTCTCCTTGGAGAGACGTAGGATGAGAGGAGACCCAATAGAGGTATATAAGATGTTGAGAGGCATAGATCGGGTGGACTCTCAGAGGCTTTTTCCCAGGGTGGAAATGGCTGCTACGAGAGGACACAGGTTTAAGGTGCTGGGGTGTAGGTACAGGGGAAATGTTAGGGGGAAGTTTTTTCACACAGAGGATGGTGGGCGAGTGGAATCAGCTGCCATCAGTGGTGGTGGAGGCAAACTCAATAGTGTCTTTTAAGAGACTCCTGGATGAGTACATGGAGCTTAATAGGATGGAGGGTTATAGGTAGGCCTAAAAGGTAGGGATATGTTCGGCACAACTTGTGGGGCTGAAGGGCCTGTTTTGTGCTGTAGTTTTCTATGTTTCTATGTTTCTAAGACCTAGAATTTAATTACATTTTATTACATTACAAAGAGCAAGTTCCTGTGACTGATTAATCACATCCTCATTTCAGAATGACCAAGTCATGGAGAAAAGAATTAAGGGAAATACTTTAGTGTCGGGGCGGGATTGTTGGTGGATCTGAGAGAGTGGGATGGGTGGTGGGTCCGGGCAGCGGAGGTGCACTGCTGGCCTGTCTGTGAGAGTGGGAGGTTGGGGATTGTGGTTGCGGGTAGGGGATGGTGGGTGCAGGTGGGGGGTGGGAATGGTGGGTGCGGGTGGGGCTTGGGATGGGGGTGCAGGTGGGGGGTGGGGATGGTGGGTGCAGGTGGGGGCTGAGGATTGTGGGTGCGGGTGGGGGGTGGGGATGGGGGTGCAGGCAGTGGGGGCGGGGAGGGTGGGTGCGGGCAGTGGGGGTGGGGGGTGTGGGGGCGGTGGATGCAGGCAGTGGGGGTGGGGGGGTGCAGGCAGTGGGGGTGGGGGGTGTGGGGGGGTTGGTGTGGGCAGTGGGGGGTGGGGATTGTGGGTGTAAGTGGGGGGTGGGAGATGGGTGTGGGCAGTGAGAGTGGAGGGTGTGGGGGGTGGGTATGGGCAGTGGGAGTTGGGGATGGGGAGTGCAGGCAGAGGGGGTGGGGATTGTGGGTGTGAGTGGGGGGTGGGAGATGGGTGTGGGCAGTGAGAGTGGGGGGTGTGGGGGGTGGGTACGGGCAGTGGGAGTTGGGGATGGGGAGTGCGGGCAGAGGGGGTGGGTGCGGGCATTGGGGGTGGGGGTATGGGGGGGTTAGTGCGGGCAGTGGGGGTGGCAGTGTGGGGGGGTGGGTGCAGGCAGTGGGATTGGGGGGGTGCGGGCAATGGGGGTGGGGGAATGGGAGGGATGGGTGCGGGCAGTGGGGGTGGGGGGATGCGGGCAGTGGGAGTGGGGATGGGGGGTGCGGGCAGTGGGGGTGGAGGGGTGGGTGTGGGCAGTGGGGGTGGGGGGCAATGGGGCAGTGAGTGCGGGTGGTGGGGGTGTGGGGGGGGTGGGTGTGGGCAGTGGGAATGGGGGGCTTGGGAGGAGTGGGAGCAGGTATTGGGGGTGGGGGATGCGGGCAGTGGGGATGGGGGCGTGGAGGGGTTGGTGCGGGCAGTGGGGGGTGGGGATTGTGAGTGTGAGTGGGGGGTGGGAATTGTAGTGGGGGGTGGGGAGGGTGGGGGTGCAGGCAATGGAGGTGTGCTGCTGGCCAGTCTGTGAGAGTTGAAAGTCAGAATGGGGGTATGGGGATGATAGTGAACCAATCCAATCATGCAGCCATGATCAGTTCAAATGAGAGAACGCATGCTGTACACACTTGAAATTCAAATATCCTAAGTAGGGCGGCACGATGGCACAGTGGTTAGCACTGCTGCCTCACAGCGCCAGGGACCCAGGTTAAATTCCGGCCTCAGGTCACTGTCTGTGTGGAATCTGCACATTCTCCCCGTGTCTGCGTGGGTTTCCTCCGGTTTCCTCCCACAGTCCAAAGATGTGCAGGTTAGCTTGACTGGCCGTGCTAAATTGCCCCTTCGTCTCAGGGATTAATATGTGGGGTTATGGGGATAGGGGTTGGGTAGGATTGTTTTCAGTGCAGGCTTGATGGGCTAAATGACCTCGTTCTGCACTGTAGGGATTCTATGATTCTACGAAATATGTGAAAAATAGTATCAAAGCCAAGTTCAACCTGGGACATAGGACAATAGCTTCAATTACAGGAGGAACGTGTAAATTCCGGAACTATTGGTCACCCTGGCTCAGTTACAAATAAATATTAGTTCACATGGAGAAAACAATTGTGAATTTAACATTTGTTACTTCATGCTAAAAGTACACCGCCACTCATTCCTGTGGCGGTTTGATTCAGTAGAGGACATTTTATTTTGTGCTTAATCTTAAAGTACCTCACTATAGATAAACATCAGCTTGAACAAAAGGTAGTGGCTCTTATGTACTTCCAATGTATTTGCTGACAGCACGACCAAGAATCAAAGCTCTATTAATCCACTCAGCCATGGTTTACTGCCAGCTCAGCTGTGAAAGGTTACTGCAGCCACAATAGAGGAGATGGAGAACTGGACTCAGCATCATTCAGGGAACTGGTAACCTGCCTCACACTGTAATCTGACTGCTGATAGAAATATACATGACACTAAAGTCCCAATCTGCTAATGTTGAAGAAAGGCATTTAACATTCTTCATACAGTTTACAAAGTCGTTATGTCATTAGAAATGTTTCAAGTAGTTTCCCATAATGAGGTTGAGGGTTTAATTTGCTTAGTGCTCTAGGTGTTAAACTCAAGGTAATTTTTTTTCTCACCTTGCAGTTAGTGCAATCATGGGTTTGCTCAGACTGTTCCAGTTGACGCTGCTGAGCAACCAGTCGGGGGGAAAAAAAAAGTAACCATGGTCTGAAGCACCCATTAACCCCTTAACTGTCACAAATGCTCAATCCAGAGATGGAGACTGCAAATTTCGATTTCGATGTAGGGAATAAGGCATGGAAAAGATTCTTTTACTGAGGTGCCCCATCATATTTCTGTCAATATAGGAGGAAATGGAGAAGCAAGTTGAATGGCAATGTGCTGACAAGCAGAAGATGCAGGAACATGGAATACAATCACAAGGAAGATCAATCTGATCTCCATAACCAACAACGTTTGGGAGAAGAAGGGAGACTTATTTGAAAAACATGCTAAGGCAAGCAATGAGAGTCTCTCAATTATGTCACTTGTATATATTGGTACAGCCTGTGATATAGGAATACAAGGCGCTAATTATTTTGGTGGAAATGCCTATTTAAAGGAGTAATCATTAGTCGTATATGACAGATTAGTTTCATACAAGGTAGCTGTTAATCCGAATTTAGAAATCACTGTCCAGAAGCAAAGCAAAGTAAGTAGTGCAATGAGGTTATTTCTAAACAATTACAACTGGCTAGAAAAAGTAGATGTCTTACTACCAGTTCTGCAAGGTTGTTCACTAGCTATCCTTATTCACAGAAAGCACTGATTACATAAAAAAAACATTGCTTTTCCATCTTATCAACAACATTTCACATTTCATTCAGCTCGGCCAAGTGATTTATGCATAGTTGTGCAACCTTTATATCTATCAGCAAGATTACATCTTCAACCAATTCATATTGTTCTTTTCATTTCAGAAGCCTTCAATTGCTGCTATCAATTCCAGGATGAGTATTCTACACATAAAAAACCTCAGTCCACTGCAAGTGAGCAGGATCCTGGCATGGTGAGTGGGTGGGAAATGAGATATGTTCTCCTGCAGCAAATCGGGGGAGGGGCGTGGGGGGGGGGCAAGGCGAGATGATTCGCAGATTTGAGAGTCTGCAAGTTTCCTTAGAAAAAACGTAGCTGCAGGAGGATAGAGTGCAACTTGTTTCTTGAATGGGAATGTTTAATATTCTTCTGGAGAAGATTTTTCAGATAAGACGCTCTCCTCAGCAGTGCGTGGAACACACAAGAGTTTCTTGAGTTCTTTTCTGAAGAAGAAAGGGAGTATTCCTCCTACTTAACCCAGTCTAAGTAGAGCAATTTAAAAATGTTCCAATTTTACAGTCAACGCAAGTTACAGAATGGGAGGATAGATTAAACAGGTCCTTTAGAGTCCGATAAAAGTTAAAAGTATACGGGCCTTGTGGGTTGATGACTTAAGTGGCTCAAAGGTGACGCGGTGGCTCCTCAGGATTCAGTGTCATTAGCAGATAATGTATCTTGTCTTCTGGAGACAGCAACTGATGGGTTGTTTTTCTTTAAAATCCCTGTGGCACGTGGATAGTCAGAACAGCAAACAATGCAAAGCTTGCAATATGGGTGGTAAGTGAGAGGGAATCCTTTAGCTCTTCTGTGCTGTTGGTTTCCAGACTGACTTGCTTCTCCCTGGATCTTGACGTAAATAAGGTTTGTTACCTGAAGTCAGTTTTGATCATGTAATGTGAGTATAACAGAAATTAGTAGGAAAAAAGCAGGATGCCTCATTTTTCTACCATGGATAGAAAGGTCTCAAAAGCTGTGCCCCACAGATCACAGCGATAGGTGGCATCAGGAAAGGATATGGTTTCAATACCAATATGAAAGGGCCTCACTAGAAGGGAAAATGTAACAGATGTATTACCTTTGATAATAGCCTTGCCTACCCCATACTAGAAAGTTATCCCAGCTTCGTCAGTAAATTGATGTCACCATTAATCAAAGTCTTGTGATAATATAAGATTTGGTCCTTTGTGATGTTTTCGTAAGTTTCTGACTGAAGACAAGTGCTGGCAATGCTAAAATACAAGGAACTAACCCATGCAATAGAGTCTGCAGATTCATTATGCATTGGAAAAGCACTTAGCTCATTCTAATGGCTCTCAGGCACAATGTATTGTTGTAATTAATAAGGGTTTTTGTATGTCTCTGCAAAAGAAGTGCAATATTCAAAAACAAACAAAAGGACACTGCTCTTCTTCAAGCCTCCCAGTGTAGGAAAGGGACTTGGTCTGCACTAACTTGTCATAGAATTTGGATGTAATGAAGCAAGGAAGATGCCCCTCCAGATGGTGCGTATTTCCAAGCTCTTTCCTTCCTTGCCAATATACACAAATCCCATACCCATGGCACACCAAAGAAAATGGAAATGCTGCAGTAAAACAATTCATTCTGGGAAAAGATTAACAATGGTTTTAATCATTATCCTTTGGTCTTCACAGGTACAACACAACAAACCCACACTCTCCTCAGAACCTGTGGACAGCAACTCCTGGATAGCCATCACAATCCTTTGTCTTACTAAGAAGTAACCCAGTGAGATCCATAAAAGGGATTTGAAGATGGAATCACCGAATACTGGAAGATGGAGACCCTCTCCTCACTGGGGGAAGTGCCCTCCACCAGAAGCTGCTTTTCCCCAGGAGAATGTTTTGAGTGTATGATGAACTTTTACATATCTTGTGTAATGTGCTTCCCAACTTGCACTATATGTCAACATGTATTCAGTACCACTGTGAGGTGCTGTTGCAAAGAGCTGAAAATCTTTAGAATGCCTTGGAGCAGATAGCACCTCTGGGGTTATCTCCTGCACAGTCCCTCATAGCAGAGGCCCTGTTGCTGGTCTTGAATTCTTTCATGAATACCGCAATACAGGCCTCCTACTGTACTATGATCTCCTCAATGAGCAGTTTTCCAAAAGGTTGTTCCTTAAAACAAGAGAAACATGGTGACCACCTTGCTGAATGCAATGGAGTCTGTCAATCCTCATGTTTGCAAACATTGCTGGAGTCAAGAGAAGGGGAAGTTGGGGACAGATAGTGGACATTTGTGTGGTCTGTCTAGATCATCGTACTTCTCCAGGAACCATCCAACTTGGTTGTCCGCACATGAGGTAGGCTGGGGACCTGCAGCAGGTGAATAGCTGCAGCTTCAAGCCAGGCCACCTGGTTTTTGAGCTACTATTTGGATCAAGAGCCACCTCAGATCCTGGAATCCGATTAACAGCAGCTATCCTTGTGTATGACACCAGTTATATGAAACATCAGACTAGGATGTCATGCACAAAAGGCAACACTGTTAAGACAGACCATAGTGAGGAAAAGTTCACTCAACCTTCATAGTTTGGATACGTGGAATTGCATAGAATTTTACAGAATCAGGCATTTAATTCAACTGGTCAATGCCAATCTTTCATTGGACATGTGCCTCCCCCCATCTTACTTCCACTCACCCTATCAGCCTATTCGGTTCTCTTCTATATACATACCTAGCATTCCCCTTAAACTCATCTATATTAATAAGCTGGCAATCTATGTAATTGGCCCGACTACTCCACATGGTAGCAAAGTCTATTTTGCAATTAACATGCTGACAGTTGTATATGATGTATGTAAAGACCAGGCACAGGGTTTTCCGGCCACACTCACCCCAAAAGCCAGAAAATCCCACCCGAGGTCAATGGGCCTTTTTGTGGTCTGCCCTCGTCCACTCTGATTCCCGTGGCAGGCGGAACGGGAAAATTTGCCCCAGGTGATATTCGAGGGGAATATTGCTTTTGTAGCAAGTGGAATGGCGATGGCAGGGAATCTCTGTCGATGTTTTAGAATGGTTCCTGCAGACCGAGTTGTTACGTGATGATGCAGCTATTTAAAGTGTCATGTGTCGGGAGCGCGGGAGTTTTCCCCAGAGCACGGACAGACACACAGCATGTAAGAGCTATTCAGAGTTAAAAAGAAACCTTTGCTGTTATAAGTCCTTGGTCACTAGTCATTGGAACCCAGCATTTCTACAATTTCTTGCAGTGATGGATCTAAATGCAGGGCTAGATTTATGTTGTTATGTTGGACTGCTGTTTTTAGAGAAAATTGTGAATTATATTTCTACAAGTTGTTCAGGCAGTCAGAGCTTACCACGCAGTTTTTCAGGAACCTTAAAATAGCATAAAAACACAAGAAACAGGATTAGGCCAATCAGCACATCCCTGCAATGATCCCATCATTGGAACCTCTCTTTTAGGTCACAATGGTGTTCTATTTTAGGAGAATGAATTTCATCATATTGTCATTTTGTTACATTGGAAGATACCAGATAAATTCAAGGCAACAATCATCTCCAGCAGAGAGAATCTAACTATCTCCCTTTGATGTTCAATGGCATTACAATCACTGAATCCCACCATTGACCAGAAAGTTAGTACATTTTGTAGCACATAAGTCAGCCCACTGTATAAAACATGGCATCAAAATGCATGTTTAGGCAAATACATGGCAAAAGGATGGATCCCCCCATTACTTAGCCAATAAATGCTTGTTTAGAGCTATATTCACATTTGGAGTAAGCCTCAATATTCCTGCTCAGAAGTATTTGTTTAAGATTATATTCACTTTAAAAGTCAGCACATGGGATCAAGCAGGCAATGCATGCTGTGTTGCCAAAAAGATGTGTGGGAGTTTAAAGCACGCCCACACAGAACAGACCACATAAACTGAAAGGGGTCCTCATGTAAAAAGAATATGAAGCCAGTTTCAAGGTAAAAGTCATAACATTTGCTAACTTGTCAAATAGCTGTGCTGCAGTGAGAAAGTTCGGTGTTAGTGAAATACTGGTTTGAGAATGGAAGAAGGAAGAATCTGCCATGTAGAAGATGCCTAAGATAACACCATAAGAACAGGGACCAGACCTCTCTTGTGAGGCAAGTTTCAGAATGGGTCCTCAAACATCCATCAAAATGGTCACATCTTCAACAAGGATGCAATGCGTGTGCATGCACTTAAGACAGCCAAGTCCAGCAAAGATTTCAGAGAACAGTTGGTGCACCCACTTTGTGAACAAAAGAGTTCTGTATTGAAGCAGAAGACTAAGGTCGCTCAGAGACCACCAAAAGACCTTATGCCAAAATGATCAGTTTCCAGAATTCACCATCAGAGAGCAGCAAAAAGACAAGTCCCATTATGTAACAGCAGCAACATGGATAAAATGGCCAATCCCCCAATGGCTGGGGAGGAAGATGGCTTGTTGTGGAGAGATTATTTTGAAACCAAGTGGACGCCATAGTCAAGGTGACTCAAGGTGAGTTTGATGAACTTCAGATGCCAAAGGCAATTAATTTGATTGTTTTTAAAATGTTGGGGGTGATTCTCTGACCCCTTCAGACAGCCAGTGGGAAGCCCGATGCCCCTGTGAATGGGGCATCAGCCAAATTGGAGTTTCCCGAGTTTGGGCGAGAGGGCTCTCAGGATTCACCCGACCCACTCCGCCAGTCCCTATTGGGTTCCCACCCAGAGTGGATGGCAACCTGATCATTATGCAAACTCACTAATTTGAATATCATTAACAGATTTGACAGGCCATTCACCAGCCTCCCATCATTAACCTGGACCACCAGCAGGAATGGCACCAGGTGGGCTTCACATATGCTACCCACAAGCATATGGCAAGCTTCCAGGGGAGCACCAACAACCCCTCAGAAAAAAGAGGGGGATCTTCCACCCCAAACCATGCAAACACGAGGGTGACCTGACTCAACCCCCTCTCAGCCCCCTCAAACTCCCCACACAGCCCCCTTTGCCCCTCAGACTTCCCACACAGCTCCCCTTCCCCCTCAGACTTCCCACACAGCTCCCCTTCCCCCTCAGACTTCCCACACAGCCCCCCTTACCCCTCAGACTTCCCACCTAACCCCCCCTTCTCCCTCAGATTCCCCGCACAGCCCCCTTACCCCTCAGACTTCCCACCCAACCCCCCTTCCCCCTCAGATTCCCTGCACAGCCCCCCTTACCCCTCAGACTTTGCACACAGCCCCCCTTACCCCTCATACTTCTCACTCAGCCCTGTTTCCCCCCCAGACTTCCCACACAGCCCCCTTCCCCCCCCCAGACTTCTCATGCAGCCCCCCTTCCTCCTCAGATTCCCCGCACAGCCCCCCTTCCCCCTCAGATTTCCCACCCAACCCCCCCTTCCCCCTTAGACTTTGCATACAGCCCCCCTTGCCCCTCAGACTTCTCACCCAGCCCCCTTGCCCCCCCAGACCTCCCACACAACCCCCTTCCCCCCCCCCAGACTTCTCAAGTAGCCTCCCTTCCACCTCAGACTTCCCACACAGCCCCCTCACCCCTCAGACAGCCCCCTCACCCCCCAGACAGCCCCCTTTCCCCCTCAGACTCCCCACACAGACCCCTTTCCCCACCCCCCAGACTTATCATGCAGCCCCTCTTCCCCCTCAGACTTCTCACACAGCTTCCCTTCCCCTCAGGCACCCCTTTATCTTCTTCTTTTGCAAACTGCTTCACAGAGGGGGTGAAACCACAGACTGTCAATCAGGCTTAGATTCTGTCAACATTGCGGTCAGGATCGATGGGGTACTTGAGGGGCATTCCCTTCAAGTGCCCCATCAGCAAAAGTTGATAAGGAAGGACTGTAGAAAAAGAGATAATCAGCCATGAATATCTAAGGAAATAAAGGAGGGTATCAAATTGAAAGAAAATGCATACAAAGTGGCAAAGATTAGTGGGAACCTAGAGGATTGAGAAATCTTTAAAGGTCAGCAGAAAGCCACGGAAAAAGCTATAAAGAAAAGTAAGATGGATTATGAGAGTAAACTAGCTCAGAATATAAAAACAGATAGCAAAAGTTTCTATAAATATCTAGAATCATAGAAACCCTACAGTACAGAAAGAGGCCATTCGGCCTATCGAGTCTGCACCGACCACAATCCCACCCAGGCCTTACCCCCATATCCCTACATATTTACCCACTAATCCCTCTAACCTACGCATCTCAGGACACTAAGGGCAATTTTCAGCACAGCCAATCAACCTAACCCGCACATCTTTGGACTGTGGGAGGAAACCGGAGCACCCGGAGGAAACCCATGCAGACACGAGGAGAATGTGCAAACTCCACACAGACAGTGACCTAAGCCGGGAATCGAACCCAGGTCCCTGGAGCTGTGAAGCAGCAGTGCTAACCACTGTGCTACCGTGCCGTCCAATCTAAAATGAAAAAGAGTGGCTAAAGTAAACATTGGTCCTTTAGAGGATGAGAAGGGGATGTAATAACTGGAAATGAGAAAATGGCTGGGGCATTGAACAGGTATTTTGTGTCGGTCTTCACAGTGGAAGACACAAATAACATGCCAAAAAATGATGACAGGAACGCTATGGTAGGTGAGAACCTAGAAACTATCATTATCACGAAAGAGGTAGTGTTGGGCAAGTCAATGGGGCGAAAGGTAGACAAGTCTCCTGGTCCTGATGGAATGCATCCCAGGGTACCAAAAGAGATGGCGGGAGAAATAGCAATTGCACTAGTGGTAATTTACTAAAATTCGCTGGACTCTGGAGTGGTTCCCACAGATTGGAAAACAGCAAACATGACGCCACTGTTTAAAAAAGGAGATAGACAAAAGGTAGGTAACTTTAGGCCGGTTAGCTTAACTTCTGTAGTAGAGAAAATGCTTGAATCTATCATCAAGGAAGAAATAGCGAGACATCTGGATATAAATTGTCCCATTGGTAAGACGCAGAATGGGTTCATGAACGGAAGGTCATGTTTGACTAATTTGGTGGAATTCTTTGAGAACATTACATGTGCAGTGGACAATGGGGAACCTGTGGATGTGGTGTATCTGGATTTCCAGAAGGCATTTGACAAGGTGCCGCACCAAAGACTGCTACATAAGATAAAGGTGCACGGTGTTACAGGTAATGTATTAGCATGGATAGAGGATTGGTTAACGAACAGGAAGCAGAGAGTGGGAGTAAATGGGTGTTTTTCTGGTTGGCAATCAGTGACTAGTGGTGTGCCTCAGAGATCAGTGTTGCGACCGCAATTGTTTACAATTTACATAGATGATTTGGAGTTGGGGACCAAGTGTAGTGTGTCAAAATTCGCAGATGACACTAAGATAGGTGGCAGAGCAAAGTGTGCAGAGGACACTGAAAGTCTGCAAAGGGATATAGATAGTCTAAGTGAGTGGGCGAGGGTCTGGCAGATGGAGTACAATGCTGGCAAATGTGAGGTCATCCATTTTGGTAGGAATAACAGCAAAATGGACTATTATTTAAATGGTAAAAAATTGCAGCATGCTGCTGTGCAGAGGGACCTGGGTGTCCTTGTGCAGGAATCTCAAGGAGTTGGTTTTCAGGTGCAGCAGGTAATTAAGAAGGCAAATGGAATTTTGTCCTTTATTGCTAGAGGGATGGAGTTTAAAAACAGTGAGGTTACGTTACAGCTGTAAAAGGTGCTGGTGAGGCCACACCTGGAGTACTGTGTACAGTTTTGGTCTCCTTACTTGAGAAAGGATATACTGGCACTGGAGGGGGTGCAGAGGAAATTCACTAGGTTGATTCCGGAGTTGAGAGGGTTGGCTAATGAGGAGAGACTGAGTAGACTGGGGCTATACTCATTGGAATTCAGAAGAATGAGGGAAGATCTTACAGAAACATAAAAGATTATGAAAGGAATAGATAAGATGGAAGCAGGGAAGTTGTTTCCACTGGCAGGTGAAACTAGAACTAGGGGGCATAGCCTCAAAATAAGGGGAAGTAGATTTAGGACTGAGTTGAGGAGGAACTTCTTCACACAAAGGGTTGTGAATTTGTGGAATTCCCTAACCAGTGAAACCTCATTGAATGTTTTTAAGGCAAGGATAGATAAATTTTTGAACAGTAAAGGAATTAAGGGTTATGGTGAGCAGGCGGGTAAGTGGAGCTGAGTCCACAAAAAGATCAGCCATGATCTTATTGAATGGCAGAGCAGGCTCGAGCGGCCAGATGGCCTCCTCCTGCTCCTAGTTCTTATGTTCTTATTCAACCCTGAAGGGGTATACACAGGTGACTGGAAGTTTATAGAAATCCATTAAGTTGTCAGTGCCATCTTATGTGAGGCATTGCATGTTGAATTTCTTACAGAGCAAAAGCTTCAAGTGCAATGGAGAGAGTTTCAATGATTTCAGCTTGCTAGGAAGCCTCAGCAACTTCAAATCAAAGCCCTGTGCATACATTGGGGCTGAGTGCATAGCTGTGCAGAATGGAAGTACCCCCACCCTTACCTGCCCCCCCCCCTCCCCCCGCCCTCCCCCGCTTTTCCCGGTGAAATTGACATCTTCTCTTTGTCAGAGGACTTCAAAGAATTCTGCTCACACCTGCAGCTTCTAACAGGGAGAAGGGAAAATCTCTGCTGCAGAAAGGAAAGCTACAATGATTTAAAATCCTGCCAGGTGGCCAGTGGGCATGGAAGTTAAAACTGCCTAACCACGCAGAATTTTCACAGCTGACAGGCAGGAATGCAGGGCCGCCTGAAATCGCCATGCCAGGAAAGATCTTCAGGTCTGCCAGGGCTAGAAGCGGCAGTCCAACCACGATGCCCCCATCCTGGTGGAGAGTGGCAAGGTCAACTCCCAACCTCCAGGACCCTTGAGGGACCTGATCTATGTAGACTTGCAGCAGTACAGAGGCAAATGGCCACTTGACCTACCTCCTTAACCCCACCCCCACTTGGGGCCCAAGGTGTCGGGCCAGGGTTCAGTGGTGATTGACAAAAGTGACAAAAGTGACTTGGCAAGTGGTTGATAGAAGAACCAAAGGGGACACAAGGAATTTTATTTAAGCAGCAAGTGGTTATGATCTGGAATTCACTACCGACAAAAGGATCAGCACCCAAGAGAACGGATTTTCAGGGATATAAATGAAAGGGCCAGAGTAGAATTCGCTAAGTTGCTGTTGCAGAGAACCAGTGCACGGACAAGCTGAATGACAGCTTCTGTGGTGCAACCGTTCTATGATTCTATGATTCTTGAAAGGTAGAAGCTCATAGTTCAAATACAATCCTAATAAATCGTATTTTTGCACATACTCCAGGGCTTCTGTGTCCTTTTTAATAATAGAATAGAGAATAAAACTAGTCACAATCATCTGAGTGTGGTCTAACCATGGTTCAAAAAAAGGTTCAACTTAAGTTCCCTGCTTTTCACTTCTAGAAATGAACCCCACAGCTTCATTTCCTTTCTTTTTGGTCTTATTAACCTGTGTTGCAACTCTTATTTATTTATTATTTATTAGTGTCACAAGTAGGCTTACATTAACACTGCAATGAAGTTACTGTGAAAATCCCCAAGTTGCCACACTCAGGTGCCTATTCTCCAGCACAGCATTCCTCACACCAGCTTTCTTTGCACATACACTCTTCCCATTCTGGCTATGCACTTGCTCCCAAACCCATCTATATGTCCACCACTGACATCCTTTTGTCGGTAGTGAATTCCAGATCATAACCACTTGCTGCTTAAATAAAATTCCTTGTGTCCCCTTTGGTTCTTCTATCAACCACTTGCCAAGTCACTTTTGTCACTTTTGTCAATCACCACTGAACCCTGGCCCGACACCTTGGGCCCCAAGTGGGGGTGGGGTTAAGGAGGTAGGTCAAGTGGCCATTTGCTGCAAGGCTACAGAGATCAGGTCCCTCAAGGGTCCTGGAGGTTGGGAGTTGAATGCTGAGGGAAAATTTAGTATGGCCAATGCACCTAACCAGTATGTCTTTCCGACTGTGGGAGGAAACCGAAGTACCCAGAGGAAACCCATGCAGACATGGGGAAGACGTGCAGATTCCACACAGACAGAGACCCTTGCTGGGAATCAAACTCAATCCCTGGTATTGTGAGGCAGCAGTATTAACCACTGTGCCACCATGCTGCCCTTTTCATGATTTGTGTAACAGTATCAAATCTATTTTCTCCTCTACCCCATTTAAACACTTACTTTCTGAAGAGCATGCAGTCTTCTTATTTTTCCCAGTGGAATATACCACTTCGCACTATTGAAATTCTCTTGCCAATTACAGAGCCATTCTACAAGATTGTTGGTGGCTTTTTTTGTATTTTGTCATATCCACATCAATGAGTTCTGCCAAGGTACAAAGTACAAGCTACACATCATCATTATGTATCTGAACACATTTCACTCGCTTTTGACATTAAGTTAACGTGAATGATGTTGCCTACCTGATATTTAATTCTGTCACCAGGCAGCTGGAAGACCTCCATCCCCACTGGCTGGGAAAGCCATAATCCTATTGATGTATAGTAACTCCTCCTTTCACTTGTTGGTTGTAGGATGAGGTCCCCTTCCAGTTCTGTGTCTCCCTCATGTTCTGTGCTCTCTTCTGTAATGGGGGAAAGAAGACACCTATGTGTAAGGGTCAGGATGTGAGTTGAATGAAAGGCTGGAAGAATATTTGTTGAAGACAACTATGAGGGAGAGATATGCCATTGTGTAAGCATGATGATGAATGTCAGTGGTGGACATATGGATGGGTTTGGGAGCAAGTGCATAGCCAGAATGGGAAGAGTGTATGTGCAAAGAAAGCTGGTGTGAGGAATGCTGTGCTGGACTAAGCTTGATAAAGCAGGGTGAGGGGGTTGGGCTGAAATGCACATCAAGATGCAGTTGAATGTACCACTGTATGTGCCACTTTCCTGCCCTGCTTACATCATTGAACTGCTTAATTCCTACATTGTATCCAGGAGTACATAGTACCACACTCCTACGGCTGACCTCTTATGCATCTCCAACCACAGCTTTTTAGTATCCCCAATGGCTTCTTCCTTCCAAGGCAATAGTATATCCCTTCAATTCCTCGCAGCCCCAAGTAGATCATCCAGGAAGGAATCACTAAATTGCTGCACAGCCTTTGATTTTCTATGTTCCATTCTGCCACTTCCCCTTCTTTAGCTTCCAACTGTAAACTCCACAAAATGGCATGGTTAAATTGTTCCATTACATAATGAAATTGAAATCGCATTTGCAGGTAGTCACTGCGTCCGCTCAGGCTAATTGTTTAGAAATCTCACCAATCATATTGAGGTAGCCGGTTTCAAATCTCTGATAGACAGACTGCACTTACTTCTGAACTTCATGGCCGCTACTGGAAACCAACCCCCACCAACACCACCCAGCACCCCCCAGCCCCCCACCCCGAACCTCCTCCATCCTTTCTTCCAATCCTTTCCAAACTTAAAACCAGCCCGTTAGTTCAACAACATTACCCTTTCTGTTATTTCTTCAAAGAATTCAATGAAGTTGCATGACCTTCTGTTTGAGTCCCCTGTTGACTACTCTGCATTATATTTTCAATTTCTATGTGTTTTTCTGCTGTGGCTTTCAGAAAGATTCCATTATCTTTCCTATCACTGATGTTAATCTAATTGGTCTATAATCCCCTGGACTTGTTCCAGCTCTCGTTTTTAAAAAGGAATCACATTAGCTGTCAGCCAGTTGAATGCCACTATTCCCTGTTTGAATTATCTTTTTTATATACATGGAGAGCGTCTCTCTTTCTGAATTCCTTTCCAAATGCACAAATGACATCCATCTGGTCCAGGGGGTTTCTATCTTCTCTAAGTTTGATTAGTTTAACAATTATCTCCACCCTTTCCATCTTAAAGGTCTTTATGGCCTGAAAGTTACAATCAATGGCCAAGTGGCAGAATTCACCACTTGTGGTCAATGACTGGAGCGCGATTTTAAACTTCTTGCTGCAGCATGGCCGATCACACAAGGAACAACAAGACACTGCAATGAAGCACATTCCGGGTGAAGCCACACACAACCCTGATGAAATCATGAGCAGTTAAGCTCAGTCTTCAGCTGAAGGGCAGTTGTGTGTTTATGATGATTTTAAAAGCACTTAAAATCTTTGATTCCATTTAATGAAATATTGGAAACTTTCTAAAAAAAAATTTCTATTGGAAAATTACATTGGAGAGATTTTTAAAAGATGAGCTAAGTAAACAGGACAGTTCTCTTGAAAAACATTTATTTACTTACTGATAACAGAAAAGTAGATCTGCAAAAGGAAGATGAGGGGAATAGGTATCATAACTTTAGTGAACAAGACGTCAGCACACTTCTCAATGAAGTGAAGGTGAAGCATAACCAGCTTATCTGTAATGATAAGTTCAGTGCACCTAGAAAAGTTGGCACCTTTACATAGAAGTAGGTTGCAGTGGCTGTCACTGCCAGCAATTTGTTCACGATGTGGAGATGCCGCAATTGTTCCAATTTGTTCCACAGACTGTGGCACAATATCACAAGAGATTGAATGGTTTTTGTGTGATCTGACAGTGTTTGTAGAGTTTCTGGAAATGTTTAAATTTAATTTAAATTTAAATTTAATCACTCATGACTTGAAAGGTCGGGAAGCAAAAATCTTACTTGTGCATGGATAGGGTCTTCAGGGTTGGATGACATCAAGTGGTCGTAAAGTTTGGTGGTTTTGGGGACTGGGCTCAGTAACCACTTGTAAAGGTTTCTTATCTGTACCGCTTAGAGTAAATTGTTTTGAGTGAATGAAACCTGTCTCCAAACAACTGAGCAACCCTTTCCCAATCGAACAAAGAAACACAAAACGATATTTATTTTGCATGTCTGATAGTGTGAAATACCTCAATGCCTGGGAGAATTCATTGATAAAGTGTGGTGTTGCCTTTCTGAAGGATCTTCAAAATACAAAGAGCAGGTGTTGAGTTATATTGAGAGTTAAATTTATAAATTATGGTTTATGTTCTATTTGCGCCTGTTGTTTTTTGTTGTTGTTGATTTACACTGATTGATTTACACATTAGCCTTTCATCGGCACAGTGGCACAGTGGGTGGCACGGTGGCACAGTGGTTAGCACTGCTGCCTCACAGCGCCAAGGAATCGGGTTCAATTCCTGGCTTGGGTCACTGTCTGCGTGGAGTTTGTACATTCTCCCTGTGTCTGCATGGGTTTCCTCTGGGTGCTCCAATTTCCTCCCACTGTCCAAAGATGTGCAGGTTAGGTGGATTGGCCATGCTAAATTCTCCTTCAGTGTACTTGAACAGGCGCCGGAGTGTGGAGACTAAGGGATTTTCACAGTAACTTCATTGCAGTGTGAATGAAAGCCTACTTGTGATTAATAAATAAACTTTACTGTTATTCAAAATCATTAATATGAACGATTTTAACACTACAACAGCTTACAAAGTAGAAAGATGGCTATTTAACACTAAACACTCGAGCAAGAGCAGGGATGTGTTGTTGCAATTCTACAGGGTCTTGGTGAGGCCACACCTAGAGTATTGTGTGCAGTTTTGGTCTCCTTTTCTGAGGAAGGCTGTTCTTGCTCTTGAGGGAGTGCAGCGAAGGTTTACCAGGCTGATTCCAGGGATGGCGTGACTGATGTATGAGGAGAGATTGACTAGGGTAGGATTGTTTTCGCTGGAGTTCAGATGATTGAGGGAGGATCTCATAGAGACTTACAAAATTCTAACAGAACTAGACAGGGTAGATGCAGGGAGGATATTCCCGATGGTGGGGAAGTCCAGAACCAGGGGTCACAGTCTGAGGATTCAGGGTAGACCATTTAGGACGCAGGTGAGGAGACATTTCTTCACCCAAAGAGTGGTGAGCCTGTGGAATTCATTACCACAGGAAGTAGTTGATGCCAAAACATTGAATGTATTCAAGAGGCGACTGGATATAGCACTTGGGGTGAAGGGGATCAAAGGTTATGGGGAAAAAGCAGGATTAGGTTATTGAGTTGGATGATCAACCATGATCATAATAAATGGCGGAGCAGACTTGAAGGGCCAAATGGCCTCCTCCTGGCTCCTATCTTCTATGTTTCTATGTAAACGAACTCTTGCACTGATCTCTCAAAGTTTACACTTAATAACTATTGTAAAACTATTGCAATGAGTATTCACTGTTAAAGTAAACTATCACTTGTTTTACATTCCTTCTACATTATTTTTTTGTCTGATTTTCTTTGGGAAGAGTGAGGAATTTTGCCACTCAGAATATCCAAATACACTAGCGACCATCTGCTCTCTAGATGCTCCACATAGGGACATCCAGAGAGCCTCCAGTTTGTCCATTCCTGGTGTAGCTGAGTTTCCACCAGGGTAAGCTTTTATTGAATGGTAGCTATCCATGTCTTTCAGGTTGTGTATTCATGGAATGATACCTGTCCGATTCCACAGGACAAAGGCATCATGAGACCTTCCCCAATGATCTGCATTCACATTTAGGATCCACAGTTAATGGCTCATGCCATTCACTTTCTGCTAATGAATATAACAGGGTCATAACCTTTAATGGGAAATTGATTCCATCCATAGACTTAGTGGGAAAGCCAGTTAACCTTTAAAATTTTCATCTCTCTTGCACTGGTTCTGGGAACATGTCAAAGTCAATGACGGTGGAAACTCAGCAAAAAATAGCCCCAGTTTCTGGTGAATGGGTGCCCTCGTAGTGCTCTAGATGATGCTGCACATCCCACCAATATCAGAATGAATAAAAATTCAGTGCCATGGTACCTTCATTTCTATTGACTAGGCAATCTGGGATTAAGAATGTGGCTTGACATCCTGCTGTAGCATATGACAGAGGTAACCAATTGCCTCCTTATTGAAGTATAATCATCTCACACACAACTGCTCCGACATCCTCTCAAGTGACAGCCTCTTGTCATATGCTCTCTAGGGTGGATAACAAAGCTTCCTTATCCACCTATGGGAATGGTGATCTGATTCTTCATTGTTGTTCCCTACAATGGGCTGTCGAACAACATAAACTAGACAAAACTGACACACAGAGTGGAAAAATCATGTTTCGGCTTCACAGGCTTAAGCCTAAAGGCATTGCTGTACCTGTTAGAAAGAAAGGCTGAATTTTTTCACGGATGCAGTGACTCCACCCCTCAGCTGAAGCCTGACTCCACAGGGCCAAGAAATCCTGTTTTGCTTTTACAGTCATTGGGCTGCCAATTGGCTGTCACCTGGGAGCTCGAGCACTGAGGTACATAGGTAGTTTCACCAAGGCCAGTCAGGCAGGCACCAACCAGGAGATTAGAAGACTGCGGTCAGGTGACCAAGGGGTGGGGAGCAAGTTGGAGTGAGATCACCACGAGTGGGGGGAGGGTTGGAGTGGGAGGTGCAGGCCTTCATTGGGCATAGGATGCCCAAACACCCTATTATCCCACAGTAAATTCCTGGTTGTCTCTCGACCTGTTGTGGACAACCCCCCCTCCACAACATTGGTAAAATCCCAGCAGCAGCAGAAGGAGGTTCTTACATGTCAATTAATTGGCCCAAAAGCAAGTGACTGTCTGACATCTACGCTGCCACTGGTAAAACTCCAGCAGATGTTGGTAGCTGATGGGCACAACTCCCCTGGGATGCCAGTCAAATTTATGCCCTATCCCCGCCTGCCACCCCAAAACCGAGGGGTATTGGAGGGACCACAAAATCCAGAATCAGCTGTATTAATCAAACTCCATTCAGTTTCCACTCTTAAATTGATCAAGGACTATTTTTAAAGCAATTTTTTAAAAATCCATTCTAAAATGCGATTGTATTGGTTTGTGGTAAATTTTATGTTCGTTGATTTGAAAATGAGTTTAAGCAGAAACTTGAGAAAAAAGCACTTCTAGAACTTATACTGTTTTGGACACAATTTGGACCCTGATCAGCAATGGTGTCAAAAGCAGAGATTCTACCTAGGATTTATTTCTAGGAATATAGAATTTAAAACTGGTGATGTTATGTTAAATATACATAGGTCCCTGGTCAGACTGCACTTAGAATAATGTGCACAGTTCAGATCTCTATGAAGAGGACATAGAAGCACTGGTGGGAGTGCAAAAAGATCTATAAGGATGGGACCAGAAATGAGAGATTTACACACATAGGGAAAGATTGAACAGGTTTAGGCTTTTTCGTAAGAAAAGAGGTTTGAAGATGGCCTGATGGAGATTCTTAAAATTATACATGATTTGGATCAAGTAAATGCAGAGAGAATGGCCGGAACTTTACCATCTTGCCCACCACAGAATCGGCGCGGGTGAGGGTCCGACAGCGGAAATCTCCATTGACCTCGGGAGGGAATTTTATCCGAGCAAACTCGTAAAATCCGGCCCAATATTTCTACTTATGGAAGATTCCAAAACCAGTGGCCATAAATACAAGACAGTTACAAATAAATTCATTGGGGAAATAAGAAGAATTTTCTTTACTCAAGAGAGTGTTAGAATGTGCAACTTGATATTATAGGATTGTTGAAGCTTAGATGCTTCCAAAAGGAAACTAGACAAGTATATGAGAGAAAAACAACAACTATTTATATAATGCCTTTACTGTAATAACATTTCTCAAAGCACTTCACAGGAGCATTGTGAAACAAAGTACAACACTGAGGTACATAAGGAGATAGTAGGTTAGATGACCAAAAGCTTGGTCAAAGAGATAGTTTTTAAGGAGAGTCTTAAAAAGATGGAAGGGTAAATTTTCCAGTCTGGCCCACCATGGGAATGCCATGGCGGGAAGGAAAATTTTACAGGCTATTTAAAGATCCGTTGACCTTGGGTGGGAATTTCCAGTCTTGGGGTGGGCGCACCTGAATATCACACCTGGAAAGTGAGGTAGAGAAGTGGAGAGGAGTCGGGAGGAAATTTCTGAGTGGATATGCTGAAAGGTTGAGAGGAGGTACATAGAATGAGAGGAGACTTGTGTAAAAGCGTTGGGCTGAATGGCCTGCTTATGTGTTGGATATTCCATGTAAAGGAAAGGCCACTTGTCGGACATGATTATTAATGATCAATAAAAACGCTCAACTCGATAAGAATGCGAGGTGTAACTTTTAAAATGTCATGTGTGAGAAATTTTGATTGCTAAATCTTAATTAGTTTGACAATGAACGGATGCATTTCTTACATTTTCCAGCTGGTCACTCAAGGTTGTCTAGGTGATAATGAGGTCATGTGCCCACAGATGATAGGACATTAATCATAATGTCTGTTTGTCTAATTCTTTGTCTAAATCATTCTGATGACAATATCTTAATTGAAACATTTCCCAGCATATATTGATTAACCCTGTTAACGTATTCACAATGCTTGCAGCCTGTGCTGGATAACCAGTTTTCTCAGACACCCTTTCATATATTCAACCTGAAGAATTTAATGTTTGTTGCCATGTCCACCATCTTAAAAATTATGACTTTTCATTTCTATTGTTTGCAGAAGAAAACGGAAAGAAAACATTAGCAGGAAGAGGACTCCTGACCTGCACCAATAACACTGTATGAAGTGGAAATTGTATATATCTGTGATAACCCCCAGAACTTGCATGGGGAATCACTGATTGACCTCCCTGCAGGACTCGTAAAATTCGCACTCCCTGGTGATTGGTAATTACTTTACCAGGTGGAGCTCGCATACTGAGCCCTGTATAAACCAGGCTCCTGAGTGGGTCCATTGATGTGTTGTCCCTGTTGGGACTTGTTTGTGTTCACCACAGGCTTGTGGTTTTGCTTTACCTTATTTTGTACAGTAAAGCACTGTTCCTTTACAGCCGACTCCTGGGGTTATTATAATATCCTGGGGAAGGAGTGTTGGAGAGTTGCCACCAAGCACAGGATTTGTAACTTTCCACTTCCACTCCTTTCATCCTCACATTTATTTACTGGGCATAAAGCATATACTGAAACATGCTACCAGTCTTTCATTCTACTAAATGTTATATATATAAATATTACTGACACTGTCTGCCCAGCATTCTGTCAATTGACTCTTCTCTCCTTCCAAAAAGGAGGTGTAAAGAAGAAATCCTATTGGAACACAATCTGTGCTATTGCTGTGCTGCGGTTGATGATTAGCAGCGAAACATTGAGCAGACAACCATCATCTTCAGCACTCACCACAGTCTCCCTACCTTTAGCACTGATTCGATCCCCTTTTACAATCATGATGTCCTATTTGTTCCAAAGGCTGAACCACAGCTGATTTCACCTTCTCTCCATCACAAAGCCAGCTTGCTTTCATTTCGCTGATATCCTCTGCCCCTACCCACCTTTTGATGAAACTACTATCCATTCCTTTGCCACTTCCAGACTCACTTTCCAGTGCTCACCTCATCAATCTTCCATACTCCACTCTCCGTAATCTTCAGCTCATCCAAAGGCCATACCGCCAACCCACAGCAAGTGTTGCTCACCTATTCCACTGTGTTCCCTGTTCATACTGTCTCCAATCTAAAATTCTCTTCCTTGAGTAGAAATCCTTTCATAGCCTCAAACCTCTCTCTGTTGATTCCTCCATCCCAAAGTTCACTTCCCCGCATTCACCCCACATCCCCCCCTCCTCCTGACCTCCATGCCGACAGGACTCTGCACTTCTCCACTTTTGGATGTTCACACCATCCCCCATCCTCTTTCACACCACAAGCTGTCCCTCAAATCAACCTTCCCCCATCACTGGAAATTGTGCTTTCTCCAAGGACCTATGCTCTGGATCACCAAATCTCTCCACTCTTCCACCTTCATCTTCCTTAAAATCCATCTCATTGATCAAACTTTTGTCACCCTTCCTTCTTTAGTGTGGTCTCTGTTTCCACTTTTTCAGGATTTATATAATAGCAGCTTTTATGTAGGATTTGAATTCATCCCAGGTTATTGAGGGAAGTAAGGGTGGATGGAAATGGCAGAGACTGTAAAGGCCACAATCTTCCAATCCTGCCTAGATATGAAAGCAGTGCCAGGGGACTGAAGGATAGCAAAATGTTACGGCCTTGATCAAAAGAGGGGAGATGGATAAATCCAATCACCTTTGATCCCTCAGTCTAACATTGATGTTGAGGAAATCTTTAGAGACAATGGGTGGGATTTTCCGGCTGCATTCGCTCTGAAACCAGAAAATCCCACCCGAGGTCAGTGGACCTTTCCATGGTTCCATAGCAGGCAGAATGGGACAATTCACCCTAACAACACAAGATAATATAGGCTACTAAATGACACCCAGTACAGGGCTCTTAAAGACAAATTGTATGTGACTAAATTGATTACATCTTTGATGAAGTAATTGACAGAGTTGATGAGAGTACTACAGTTGATGTTGTCTATATCAGCTTTCAAAAGGTGTTGGATAAAGTATAATTTTACAGATTTATTAGTAAAATTGAGGGCAATGCAATTAAAGAGGCAGCATGAATACAATGTGATGAAGAGGCAGCAGGTTCTGAGTAGAGATGAATGGCTATTTATCATGTTGAATTGAATGCAAGTATACAGTGACATCCCCTAAGGGCCAGTATTGGTGACATTGTTCTTCTTGTTATATATTTATGATCTGGCCTCAAATCTACAGGGCATAACTTCAAAGTTTGCAGATGACATAGAATTTGGAAATACAGCGAGGAGTGAGAAGGATAACAAACTTCAGGGTCATAGTCAGACTAATGAAATGAGCAGAGGCGCGACAGAAGGAATTTAACAAAGGGAAGCAGGAGTTTGTGCACTCGGTAGAAAAGATGAGGAGATTCATTCAAAAGGGCAGAAAGACATTCAATGATGTACGCAGACAGACCTTTGAAAGTGACAGGGAAAGTTAGGAACACTGTTTAAAAACACATGCGTCATCCTTGGCTTTCTAAACACAGGCATGAAGGATTTTGACAGAATTAGGAAGGAGAAACTGGTTCCAGTGGCAGAAAGGTTAGTAACCAAAGGACAACTAAATGGGAAAACAGAAACAAAAGCAGGAGAAACCTTTTTACTCAGTGCATTGTTAAGATCTCGAATGCGCTATCTGAGAGGGTGGTGGAAGCAGGTTCATTCACTAACCCAGTCAATCATCCCCTCACTCACCTACTCACTTACTCACTCACTAACCCACTCACTCACCTCCTCACTCACCCACCCTTACACCCACTTACTCACTCACCCACTAACCCACTCACTCATCCCTTCACACCCACCCTTTCACCCACTCACTCACCTACTCACTCACTCACTAACCCACTCACTTACCCGCTCACTCACCCACTCACTCACCTACTCGCTCACCTACTCACCCACCTACTCACTCACCCATTCGCTCACCCACTAACCCACTCACTCACCCTCTCACTCACCCACTCACTCACCTACTCACTCACCTACTCACTCACTCATTCACTCACTCACTAACCCACTCACTCACCCTCTCACTCACCTATCCTTTCACCCACTCAATCACTCACTCAGCTACTCACTCACCTACTCACTCACTCACCCACTAACCCACTCACTCACCCTCTCACTCACCCACTCACTCGCCTACTCATTCACCTACTCACTCAACTACTCACTCACCTACTCACTCACTCACAGCTATTTTCTCACCCACTAGCGCACTCACTCACCCCCTCACTCACCCACCCATTCACTCACCCACTAACTCACTCACTCACTCATCTACTCACTTACCCACAAACCCACTCACTCACTTTCCACTTACCCACTCACCCACTCAGCTAATCACTCACCCATCCTCTCACCTACCCTCACACATCCACTCACTCACCACTCACGCACTCATAGAATCCACTCACTCACACAACCCACTCATTCATCCACACATCCATTCACTCACTCACTCATCCATCCTCTCACCTACCCTCACACCCACACATCCACTCACTCACCCTTCACTTACTCATACAATCCACTCACTCACCCACAGCGACTGATTCACTGCACACCCACTCACACACTCACACACTGACAAACTTAGACTTTTAAGACTTGCCTGAAATGACAACTCATGTCATGACCAGAAGGTGTGTCGTCCCTTTTGTCTTTTTTTGAATTTGTTGATCTTCCCTTTGAAAGGCTGTGCTGACATTTCAATGCTTCAGCTGGGATTGGAAGTTCCGGCTGAAAAAGCACAAAAAAGGTCAGGTCACAGAAGTCTTCATGAGCATCAACACTGAGTGGAAGATCTGAGCCAATATTGTTACTGAGTAGGAGCACTCCTCTTCATTCAAAATGCTCAATTCAAATAAACTGACAAGTCAAACTTTTTAACAAAAACTCCCACATTGTTGTGACATTTATGTTGTTTATTTCATTTTATGATTCAGAATTATTTGGTACAGAAATGGAGTTTGAATTATCAGGTGTAGAAACATAGGAGGATACAAAATTGAAGCAGGGGTAGGCCAGTTGGCCCTTCGAGCTTGCTCCGCCATTCATTATGATCATGGCTGATCATTAAATTCAATACCTTTATCCTGCTTTCCCTCCATATTCCTGGATCCCTTTGGCCCCAAAAGCTATATCTAATTCCTTCTTCAAATCACACAACATTTTGGCCTCAACTATTTTCTGTGGTAGTGAATTCCACACATTCGCCATCCTATGGGTGAAGAAATTCCTCCTCACTTCAGTTCTAAAAAGTTTACCCCTGATCCTCAAACTATGACCCCTAGTCCTGGACTCCTCCACCATTGGGAGCATTCTTTCTGAATCCCCTCTCACTCTTCTAACTCCAATAAATATAATCCTAACTGACTTATTCTCTCCTCTTATGATAGTCCTGCCATTCCTGAATCATTTGCTGCACTCCCTCTATAGCAAGGACTTCCTTCCTCAGATAAGGACACCAAAACTGCACATAATACTCCAACTGTGGCCTCACCAACCCCCTATACAATTGTAGTAAAACACCCCTATTCTTATACTCAAATCATCCCGCCGTGAAGACCAACATACCATTTGCCTTCTTGACTGCCTGTTGTACCTGCCCGCTTACTTTTAGTGACTGATGCATGAGGACACGAAGGTTTCACTGAGTATCTCAATTTACAGCCATTCAAATAATAATCTGCCTTCCTATTTTTGCTACCAAATTGGATAGCCTCACATTTATCCACATTATATTGCATCTGCCATGCATATGCCCACTCACTCAGCATGTCCAAATCACGCTGAAGCATCTCTATATCTTCCTCACTGCTCACCCTCCCATCAAACATTGTATCATCTGCAAATTTTGAGATAATACATTTAGTTCCCTCGTCCAAATCATTAATATATAATGTGAATAGATAGGGTCCAGATCCCTGTTCAAACCCCACTAGTCACTGCCTCCCAATTGGAAAAAGGCCAATTTATTCCAACTCTTTGCTTGCTGTTTGCTAACCAGCTTTCTATCCATCTCAAGACACAATCCTATACGCTTTAACTTTACATAGTAATTGGTTATGTGAGGCCTTGTCAAAAGCCTTCTGAAAGTCTAAATAAACCATATACACCGGTTCTCCCTGGTTAATTCTATCAGTTACACCCTCAAAGAATTCCAGTAGATTTGTCAAGCTTGATTTCCCTTTTGTAAATCCATGCTGACTTTGTCTGATTATAACGCTGCTTTCCAAATGCTGTGCTATGAAATCCTTGATAATGGACTCCAGTAACTTCCCTACTACCAACATTAAGCTCACTGGTCTATTGTTGTGTATTCTCTCTACCTCGATTTTTGAATAGCAGGCTACCATTAGCTACCATTCAATCTATAGGAAACAGTCCAGTGTCCAAAGAATTTTGGAAAATGACCACCAATGGCTCGACTATTTCTAAGGCAATTTCCTGGGATGAAGATTATCAGGCCCTGGAGATTTTTCCACCTTCAATCCCATTAATTTCCCAAAACCATTTCTCTACTAATATTGATTTCCTTCAGTTCCTTCAGCTAAAACTTGTGTTTCTCAGAACTTCCAGTACATTATTCATGTCTTCTTTTGTGAAAACTGAAGCAAAGTACAAATTTAGCACCTTGGCTATTTCTTCATTCCCCGTTATGAATTCCCCTGTTTCGGAATGTAAGGGGCCTACATTCATTCTTGTCAATCTTCTTCTCTTTACATATCTATGGAAATTTTCATAATCAGTTTTTATGTTCCATGTTACCTTACTCTCATACACTATTTTCCCTTTCTTAATCAATCCTTTGGTCCGCCTTTGCTGAATATTAAACTGCTCCCAATTCTCCGATCTATTGCTTTTTCTTGACAATTTGTATACTTCTTTGAATCCAGTACCATCTCCAATTTCCCTTGTAAACCATGGTTTGACTACATTTCCCTTTCCACTCTTGTACTGAATAGAAATAAACAACTTTTAGAGTTCACCTATTCATTCCTTGAATGCCTGCCATTGTCTGCCCACTGACCTTCCTTTCAGTAATATTTCCCAATCCATTATAGCCAATTCATGCCTCATTGTTCCACAGGAGCAGGCTGAGGGTAAGAGAGTTTGTTTCTAGACTTGATTTATTTATTTTTCAGTGATCTTTGGGTTTAAAATCGGATGTTTTTTCCGAAACTGGAAGTAGGCCCTGGAGAGGCCTGGGAAGGAATTTGGTGGGTTTAAAAGCAGGCCGCACTTTTGAGCGGGCAGCGTTGTAGCGGGCAGCGGAGTGAGCAGGGAGCAGAGTGAGAGCTATAAGGGCTTTGGCTCACAGGGCTTCGACGAAAACAGGCAGAGGCAAGGAAGGTTGTTGTTTTCTTTTCCAAAAACTATAAAGGAAATGGAGGGTATGAGTGAGAGGCCAGTTTGCGGCATTCGGTGTGGGATGTAGGAGTTCCTGGAGACGACTTACCTCCCGGAGGTCCATATCTGTGCCAGATGCATGGAACTGCAACTCCTGAGGGACCGTGTAAGGGAGCTGGAGCTGCGGCTCGATGACCTCAGTTCAGTCAGGGAAAATGAGAAAATAATAGATAGAAGTTATAAGCAGGTAGTCACACCGGGGCCTCAGAAGGAAGATAAGTGGGTCACAGTTAGGAAGGGTAAATGTCATAAGGGTGATGTACCAGAAAGTACCCCAGTGGCAGTCTCCCATAATAGTAAGGGCTGGGCAACAGATGGGAGAGGGGAAGGGAGTGAGCAGTCAGTGGAGAGATCCCCTGTGGTTGCCCTCCAAAATAGGTATATTGTTTTGGATTCTGTGGAGGGGGATGACCCTCCAGGGGTAAGCCACGAAGACCAGATCGCCTGCACAGAGACAGGCTCAGAGGCCCAGAAGGGAAAGAATGGAATTAGGAGAGAAATAGTGGTGGGGGATGCGATGGTTAGAGGCACGGACAGGCGGTTCTGCGGGCACGAACGAGACTCCAGGATAGTAGTCTGCCTCCCTGGTGCCGGGATACTGGATGTCTCCGAGAGGGTAGGAAGCATATTAAAAAGGGAAGGTAATCAACCAGATGTAATTGTACACGTTGGTGAAAATGACGTAGGTAGAAAGAGCAGGGGAGTCATACGAGAGCAATTCAGGGAGATGAGTGCTCGGCTAAAAAATAAGGCCTCTAGGGTAGCAATCTCTGGACTGCTCCCAGTGCCTAGTGCTAGTGAGGCCAGGAACAGGGAGATTCTACAATTGAACACGTGGCTAAAGGACTGGTGCAAGAGGGAGGGTTTCAAATTCATAGATCATTGGGAAGTCTTCATGAGAGGATGGCACCTGTACGGAAAGGATGGGTTACACCTTAACTGGAAGGGCACAAATATCCTGGCGAGGAGTTTTGCTAGAGTGTTTCGGCAGGGTTTAAACTAGTGTGACAGGGGGGTGGGGATCAAAACAGTAGGTCAGTAAGTACTGAGGCTGGGGTCGAGCTGGGGGCCAGGGCAAGGCGAGCTAAGAAGAGGAGCATTCTGGAGCAGGATGACCTGAGTGGGCCTGGAGGCCTGGAGTGCTTCTGCTTCAATGCAAGGAGCGTAACAGGTAAGACAGACGAACTGAGGGCCTTAATGCTTACGTGGAATTTGGATGTAGTTGCGGTGACGGAGACATGGTTAAAAGAAGGACAGGACTGGCAGCTGAATATTCCGGGGTATAAGTGTTTTAGGCAAGACAGAGGAGGGGCTAAAAAAGGTGGGGGAGTAGCGGTATTAGTTAGGGAGCATATTACAGCGGTGCAGAGGGTGGACAATTTAGAGGGGTCGTATAATGAGTCGCTGTGGGTGGAGCTCAGAAACAGGAAAGGTGCAATCACTATGCTAGGGGTATACTACAGGCCATCAACAGCCCACGGGAAGTGGAGGAACGGATATGTCAGGAGATTCTGGATATGTGCAGAAAAAATAGGGTGGTTGTCGTGGGAGACTTCAATTTCCCTGGTATAGACTGGAAAGTGCTTAGGGCTGGGGGTCTGGACGGGGAGGAATTTGTAAAATGCGTACTGGAAGGTTCTTTGGATCAGTATGTAGATAGCCCAACTAGAGAGGGGTCTATACTGGATCTAGTTCTGGGAAATGAGCCCGGTCAAGTCGGCAAAGTTTCGGTAGGGGAACATGTGGCAAATAGTGACCACAACTCAATTAACTTTAGGATAGTACTGGACAAGGACAAGTGTTGTCCTAAGGGTAGGGTGCTAAATTGGGGGAAGGCTAACTATAGCCGGATTAGGCAGGAATTGGTGGCCGTTAATTGGGAGAGGCTGTTCGGGGGTAAGTCCACGTCTGGCATGTGGGAGTCTTTTAAGGAACAGTTGATAAGGCTGCAGGACAGGCATGTGCCTGTAAAAAGGAAGGATAGGAAAGGTAGGATTCGAGAGCCGTGGATAACCGGGGAAATTGAGAATCTGATCAAAAATAAAAGAGAGGCGTACGTTAGGTCCAGGCAACTGAAAACAGATGGAGCTCTGGAGGAATACAGAGAGAGTAGGAAAGAACTCAAACAGAGAGTTAGAAGGGCAAAAAGAGGTCACAAAATGTTCTTGGCAGATAGGATTAAGGAGAATCCTAAGGCATTTTATTCATATGTTAGGAACAAAAGAGTTGTCAGGGAAAACGTCAGACCTCTCAGGGACAAAAGAGGGGAATTATGCTGAGAACCCAAGGGAATAGGGGAGATCCTAAATGAATACTTTGCATCGGTATTCACAAAGGAGAGGGACTTGTTGACTGGGAGTGTCTCAGAGGGAGGTGTTGACCCGTTAGAGAGAATCTCCATTACAAGGGAAGAAGTGTTAGGTGTTTTAGGTAACATTAAAACTGACAAATCCCCAGGGCCTGATGGCATCTATCCTAGACTGCTCAGGGAGACAAGAGATGTAATTGCTGGGACTCTGACGGAAATCTTTGTCTCTTCATTGGACACAGGTGAGGTCCCTGAGGATTGGAGGATAGCCAATGTGGTACCGTTATTTAAGAAGGGTAGCAGGGATAACCCGGGTAATTATAGGCCAGTGAGATTGACGTCCATGGTAGGGAAGTTGTTGGAGAGGATTCTTAGAGACAGGATGTATGCGCATTTAGAACAAAACAATCTCATTAGTGACAGACAGCATGGTTTTGTAAGAGGGAGGTCGTGCCTTACAAATTTGGTGGAGTTTTTTGAGGAAGTGACAAAAACGGTTGACGAAGGAAGGGCCGTGGATGTCGTCTATATGGATTTCAGTAAGACATTTGACAAAGTCCCTCATGGCAGGTTGGTTAAGAAGGTTAAGGCTCATGGGATACAAGGAGAGGTGGCTAGATGGGTAAAAAACTGGCTTGGCCACAGGAGACAGAGGGTAACAGTGGAAGGGTCTTTTTCCGGCTGGAGGTCTGTGACCAGTGGTGTTCCGCAGGGCTCTGTACTGGGCCTCTGCTATTTGTGATATATATAAATGATTTGGAAGAAGGTGTAACTGGTGTTATCAGCAAGTTTGCCGGTGACACAAAGATGGCTGGACTTGCGGATAGCGATGAACATTGTCGGACAATACAGCAGGATATAGATAGGCTGGAAAATTGGGCGGAGAAATGGCAGATGGAATTTAATCCAGATAAATGCGAAGTGATGCATTTTGGAAGAACTAATGTAGGGGGGAGTTATACAATAAATGGCAGAGCCATCAAGAGTATAGAAACACAGAGGGACCGAGGTGTGCAAGTCCACAAATCCTTGAAGGTGGCAGCACAGGTGGAGAAGGTGGTGAAGAAGGCATATGGTATGCTTGCCTTTATAGGACGGGGTATAGAGTATAAAAGCTGGAGTCTGATGTTGCAGCTGTATAGAACGCTGGTTAGGCCACATTTGGAGTACTGCGTCCAGTTCTGGTCGCCGCACTACCAGAAGGACGTGGAGGCTTTAGAGAGAGTGCAGAGAAGGTTTACCAGGATGTTGCCTGGTATGGAGGGTCTTAGCTATGAGGAGAGATTGGGTAAACTGGGCTTGTTCTCCCTGGAAAGATGGAGAATGAGGGGAGACCTAATAGAGGTGTACAAAATTATGAATGGTATAGATAGGGTGAACAGTGGGAAGCTTTTTCCCAGGTCGGAAGTGACGATCACGAGGGGTCACGGGCTCAAGGTGAGAGGGGCAAGGTATAACTCAGATATCAGAGGGACGTTTTTTACACAGAGTGGTGGGGGCCTGGAATGCGCTGCCAAGTAGGGTGGTGGAGGCAGACACGCTGGCATCGTTTAAGACTTACCTGGATAGTCACATGAGCAGACTGGGAATGGAGGGATACAAACGAATGGTCTAGTTGGACCAATGAGCGGCACAGGCTTGGAGGGCCAAAGGGCCTGTTTCCTGTGCTGTACTGTTCTTTGTTCTTTGTTCTTTGTACCATCATAGTTACCTTTATTGAGATCCAGGACCCCACAGAAATGACCTCACTATCCACCTTGACAAAGAATTCCATCATATTATGGTCTCACATCCCCAAGGGTTCTCTCACAACCAATTGCCAGCTAATCCTTTCTCATTGCACAATAGCCAGTCCAAATGGCCTGTTCCCTTGTTGGTTCCTCAACATATTAGTCCAGAAAACCATCCCATATACACTCCAGAAATTCCTTCTCTACTGTAATTGCTAGAGTGGTTGAGGAGGGTTTAAACTAATATGTCAGGGGGATGGGAACCTATGTAAGGATTCAGAGCAGGGGGAATCAAGAACAAGATAAAAAGACAACTAATTTGACTCACCCAGTCTATATGCAGATTAAATTCTATAAACATTCCTTTTTCGCAAGCTTCCTTGATTCCCTGGCTAATGCTATACCCAACATTACACTATAGTTTGGTGGTCTGTATACCACCCTGCAATGTTTTTGCCCCTTGGTTTTTCTTAACTCGACCAACACAGATTCCACATTGTCTGTGCTAATATCTTTCCTCAATATTGTATCAGTATCTTCTTCAATCAACAAGGCAATTGCACCACCTTTTCCTTTCTGTCTGTCCACTGAATAGCCTTCAAAATATTTAGTTCCCATCCTTGGTCACCTTGGAGATATGTCTCCACAATCCCAACCATATCATATCCCTTTACATCTATCTGCGCAACTAATGCATCCATTTTATTTTAAATGCTCTGAGCATTGAGATACAAAATCTTAAGCTAGTCCTTTTAATGTTCCTTGTTCTGTTCCTACTATTTTTTACTGTGTCCTTATCTGATTGTGGCTCTTGATTTTTCTGCCTATCATTTTTCTTATAACCCTTGCTGTCTTTTTCTCTTGTTTTTGATTCCCCCTGCTCTGTATCCTTACATAGTTTAAACCTTCCTCAACCACTCTAGCAAATAGCCCCCCCAAGGAATCAGTTCCTGTCCTACCCAGTGTAACATGTACAGTTTATATAGGTCCCACCTCCCCCAGAACTGGTTCCTATGCCCCAGGAATATGAAGCCCTCCCCTTAACACCATCTTTTCAGCCATGTATTCATCCTATATATCCTGCTGTTTCTACTCTGACTAGCACTTGGCACTGTGCTAAAGTGCTGGTGGTTGGTTGTAAGATCAATGTGAGGACAGATCTGAATGTACTGAGGGAACTTTCAAAACAGAGATAACTATATTTGAGGCCCTACTTTTCAACGTGCTTCCTAGCTCCCTATATTCTGCTTTTAGGACCTCATCCCTTTTTTTACCTATGTCATTTGTATTGATATGTACCACGACAACGGACTGTTTTACCCACCTTCTTTCGAGTGTCCTGCAACTGCTCTGAGATGTCCTTAACCCTAGCACCTGGGATGCAGCATATTATCTCTTTT
Organism: Mustelus asterias; assembly: GCF_964213995.1. NCBI lineage: Eukaryota > Metazoa > Chordata > Chondrichthyes > Carcharhiniformes > Triakidae > Mustelus > Mustelus asterias. The sequence continues at coordinate 55,692,276 of NC_135816.1, forward strand.
GTGACCGCAGAAATGTCTATCTATTCCCCTCAGAACCGAATCCCTTATGACTGTTACATTTCTACGCCTTTTCATAGGATCCCTACAGTACAGAAAGAAGGAGGCAATTCGGCCCATGTCACCCAGGCCCTATTCCCGTAACCCCACACATTTATCCCACTAATTCCCTTGACACAGGGTCAATTTAGCATGGCCAATCAACCTAACCCGCACATCTTTGGAGTGTGCGAGGAAACCAGAGCACCTGGAGGAAACCCACGCAGACACAGGGAGAATGTGCTATCTCCACACAGATCATGAGCAAGGCCAGAATTGAACCCGGGTCCCTGACACCGTGAGGCAGCAGTGCTAACCACTGTGCCGCAGTGCCACCCTTTTGCTCCTTTTGTTCCAGTTTAGGTTGATAGCCATCTCATGGCATTTATTCATCTGACTAACTCGTACCTCCAGTACTTTTATGTTCTAGACTGGTGAGAATAAGAACCCCTCTGCAAGTGTTATACTTCTACTGTTGATGAATTGTTTGTCAGAATTTACTTAGTTTCATTGGAATAACTGAGCTCAGAACATTCCTTTTTAAATGAATAAACTAACATTGGTGTTTTGCTGTAAATTCAAAAGTATGCCTTCATTTGCTATAAATTGTGTTATGGGTAAGTCGAACTGTGATTGCATCAATGTGCCACATGTCATGTTGTCAAATTAAAAGGTCAAACTAAAATGCAACCAGCATGGCTGGTTGCTATGGCAACTGCTCAGAAATGTCTACCTTAATCCATTTTAAACTCTCTTTGCACCACATAACCTCAAAAGAACTTTAATAATTAATTCTAAATTCATATATGTGTGTCCTCCACTTCACATTCTCTCATCTAAGACACTTTCCCTTTGCACAGCAGGCCAACTATCCTGACATTGTTCAAAATCACTTACTGAAAAGTAGGCCACGGTTACCTTAATTCCAGATGACTGGCACGTACTCCGGGGACTCTGTTTTGCTTTTCATTCTGAAATTTTTTAAAAAACGTCTAGAAGGGGTGCGTGGTACTGAACCACCACTGTCCCCAGATCAGCAGCGATTTTGTGATGGCTCATGTTTTACATCTCTTCATAACAAACTGTTGGAGATTCTATCCTTGACAGAAAACAAATTGCAGCTTTTCCTTCCTTCCTTCTTAGGCAGTCCTCCGGGATTGAGGATGACCTGCTTCCACTCCAGTTCAATGGGTTCTGAGATGGTTGATCAGTCCGATGGGTGAGCGGCAGACTCTGCCACATGTGGGGCAGGTCGTGCTTGAAGGGGCTTGATGAGTTGTTTGGAGGTTTGTACATCCTCCCCGATGCCTTGACTTCAACTCTGCCTTTCTCGCCAAAGTCTCTTAATCCGTTTGCTGCCTTGCCGAATGAACCTTCCGCATTTTGTTTGGCTCCAAGCCAGGGTCTCCCATGAGTCACCAGTGATGTTTGACCTCTTCAGCGATGCTTTGAGGACATTCCTCCAGTAACCTTTCACCTAATGCAACTGTCAATGTGAAGTCATGCTCTGGATTCAACAAGTTTTCAATTGAGGTAAAGCTAACACAACAAGTCCTAGTTAACGGATGCTGTGCATGTTACATTTTATATATTTCTACAAATTTCTGGAAAAGGATACAAAAGTCTGAAGACACGTACCAACTGACTTAAGAACAGCTTCTTCTCTGCTGCCATCAGACTTGTGAATGGACCTACCTCACATTAAGTTGATCTTTCTCTACACCCTAGTTATGACTGTAACACTAGATTCTGCACCCATTCCTTCCCTTCTCTATGTGCGGTGTGCTTTGTCTGTATAGTGCGCAAGAAACAATGCTTTCCACTGTATACTAATACATGTGACAATAATAAATCAAACCAAATCAAATCAAATCCAGTGAAAATAATGGTAACTATTGCCGTATGGGAATATTGAGAGAATCACTTTTTAATATCTATAAATTATTAAGAAGCTCCAAAGTTACATCATTTTATAACAATCATTTCATAATTAGACCAGTACATTTAAAATACACCTCAGACAGTTCAGTTTTGATATGCATAAACACATCTCCATATTTCAAATGTATTTAGAAGTAACTCACCTTGGCATTTTTATCTATTTTTTAACAACAAAGACTAGCATTTATATAGTACAGGCTCCATTATTCAATCCTCCTTCATGGAGATTGATAGCTGCAACAGGCTAATGACTACTGGTCAGATATAATAGACCCCCCACTTACAAACAGACAAACAATGTCATGCCCCATTGCTGTGTCTGCTCTTATAGCTTTTCATTGTTACAACCTTGCAGCTGAGGCACACACTCACATATCAAGGTGACCATGATGCCAACCCCAATAGTTTACATTTCAATCCCACAGAACTTGTGAGAGCTTTAAAAAACATCATGAAATGTGTGAACTTACAAAAGGCACTCCTGCAATCTATTATCACATATGCTGATTAAATTTAGCTTTCATATTAGCAATGACTGGATACCCTTTGACCTGTGATCAATTCCAATTGGAGAAAGTTTGTTAAAGGCTTTCCTTGACAATCTGACACATATGCAGCGGATGTGCTTCCAATGCGTTTGCTCTCATTTCCATTCTCACATACCTCTCCGTTCAAGATCAAATGGAGCGACTGCATTGAGAAGCCAGTAACTCCTGCAGTTTCCTGTTAAACCCCAAAAAGTCACAATGGCTCCAATGGAACTTTCTGGAAAAGCTTCTATAGTTATGTAAAAAGAAAAAGATTGCTGTAAGTAAATATAGGTCCCTTACAGTCCAAAACAGGGGAATTTATAATGGAGAACAAGGAAATGGCAGAGCAATTAAACAACTACATTAATTTTGTCTTCACGAAAGAAGACACAAATAACTTCTCAGAAAAGCTAAAGATTCTAATGAGGAGGAGGAATCAAGGAAATCACTATTATTAAAGAAATAGTGCTGGAGAAATTAATGGGACTGAAAACTAATAAACCCCCAGGACTTCATCAACTTCCCAGGGTACTACAAGAAGTGACCATGGAAATAATGGATGAGTTGATTGTCATCTTCCAAAATTCTGCAGATTCTGGAACAGTCCCGGCAGATTGAAGGGTGGCAAATGTGACTCAGCTATTTAAACCAAGGATGGAGGGAGAAAACAGGGAATAATGGATGGGTTAGACTAACATCAGTAGAAGGGAAATGTTAGAGTTTTATAAGGACATTTAGAAAACGTCAACAGGATTAGACAAAGTCAACATGGATTTATGAAAGAGAAATCATGTTTGACAAACCTACTGGCATTTTTTAACGATATAACTAGCAGAAAAGATAAGGGAGAACCAGTGGATGTGGTGTATTTGAATTTTCAGAAAGCTTTTGTTAAAGTCTCACATAAGAGGTTAGTGTGCAAAATTAATGAACATGGGATTGGGGGTAATACAATGGCATGGATTGAGAATTTGTTAGTGAAAGGGAAACAGAGAGGAGGAATAAACGGGTCTTTTTTGAAGTAGCAGGCAGTGACCAGTAGGGTATCGCAAGGAGCAGTGCGTGGGCCCTAGCTATTCACAGTAAATATCAATGATCTGGTTGAGGGAACCAAATGTAATATTTCCAAGTTTGCTGATGACACAAAGGTGGGAATGTGAATGGTGATGAGGATGTAAAGAGGCTTCAAGGTAATTTAGACAAGTTGAGTGAGTGGGTAAATGTGTGGCAGATGCAGGAAAACATGGATGAGGGTGAAGTTATCAACTTCGGTAGGAAAACAGAATGGCAGAGTATTATTTAAATGGTGATAGATTGCAAAATGTTGATGTACAAAGGCCTTGTACAGCAGTCACTGAAAGTAAGCATGCAGGTGCAAAAAGCAGTTAGAAAGACAAATGGTATGTAGGCTTTCATGGCAAGAGGATTTAAGTACTGAAGCAAAGATGTCTTACTGCAGCTGTACAGGGCCTTGATGAGACCACACCAGGAGTATTGTGTGTAGATTTGGGCTCCTTATCTGAGAAACGATATACTTGGCGAAAAGGAAATGCAGCAAAGGTTCACCAGACTGATCCCTGGGATCGCAGGATTGTTGTATGAGGAGGGTTGACTGATCCTATATTCACTGGAATTTAGAAGAATAAGAGGGGATTTCATTGAAACATATAAAATTCTAACAGGGCAGGACAGACTGGATGCAGGGATGTTGTTTTGTCTGGCTGGGGGGTCTAGAACAATGGATCACAATCTCAGGATATGGGTAAATAATTTAGGACTGAGATGAGAAATTTCTTCACTCAGAAGGTGGTGTACCTGTAAAATTCTCGACCACAGAAAGCTGTGGAGGCCAAGTTGTTGAATATATTTAAGAAGGAAATGGATAGATTTCTAGACTCTAAAGGCTTCATGGGGTATGGAGAGAGAGCGGGAATATGATGTTGAGATAGAGGATAAGCCATGATCATATTGAATGCGGAGCAGGTTCGAAAGGCTGAATGGTCTACTTCTGCTCCTATTTTCTATGTTCCTATGTTTATTCTTCTCAAAGAAATCTTCACCTTTCCTATCAGCTCTGACTCCACCTCAATGTTTGGAGTCATAGCAGTTTGAGGGTATCCACTGAAATGGCCCCTGAGTGTAACCTGGGCTCCTGTCGCACTGCATCAGACCCCTTCCATCCAGATTCTTTTTCACTTTTGATTTGTTACTGCAACAAAATTTTGTGCAGGCAAGATGTGGTGTTAAGATTTTACTGTGAGACCAGCTTTGACCCTCCCTCTGTGAGTATTTATGTCCCTCCAATTTTCCTGGAACAACATGGTGTGCAGATAGAAATCCCTCCCGTTATTTCCCTGCCTCATCCAGTAATCCTGGATCCCATAGTTATTATGTTTTATAGTTTATAGTTTATTTATTAGTGTCACAAGTAGACTTACCTTAATTGCAATGAAGGTACTGTGGAAATCTCCTAGTCGCCTGTTCAGATACATTGAGGGAGAATTTAGCATGGTCAATGCACCTAACCAACTCAACTCTCGTTGAATGTGGGAGGAAACCAGTGTATCCAGAGGAAACCCACGCAGACACGGGGAGAACGTGCAAACTCCACACAGACAGTGACTCAAGCCAGGAATCGAACCCAGGTCCCTGGCACTGTGAGGCAGCAGTGTTAACCACTGAGCCATTGTGGGGTCAATATTGCAACCCTCCCACCTGAACCTAGCATTGTTCATTTCCCCATAGCCAATGTGGATGTCATCCCTCCCATCTCGAGGCTGTGTGCATGGTCACATACAGAGGAGGGTCCCCTGAGGAAAGTTTCAGATTCCCCTCTCTCTGGATTTGTTTTCCCTTTTTGCAACCTACAGATGCCTCCCCTAACTTTCACCATCCCATCTGCAGCCCAGTACCAAGTCAGTCAAGATAGTGACCAGCGACAGTAAGACCATGACCATGACTTGAACACCAAACTGTGCCTTATCCCAATTGACACCCAGCCCTTGCCCTTTCCTGGAGTGGGATCACAATGTGTGTGCTATGCATAGCCCTGTAGCATAGCCAACAAATCCCCAGGACTGCCTTGAATCTCTCACTCTGACTACTTGGCCCCAGCCTAGGGACTATGGCTGCTTTTCAATGAGATCTCCCGTTCCTTCTTTAAACCTGACAACATAGTTTCCCTTCCTCACCTACTCAGTTTCTGTGCAATTGATCCCTCATGAGCAAGCCTGTCCCCACCATCACCTGCCTGAGTTTCTGTACAAGCTATCCTTCTTGTGCCACACTAACACACCCTCCCCTATCTCATATTCTGGAGTCTGCTTGCATCCCTTCCAATTCATGCAGTTCTGTTCCCATTCCAATCTCTGCTGTGTCTGAATTCTAGCCTGCCATATTAGGCTCCAGCTTCCTCACTCCCAGCTTTCTTTCTGCCTGCCCACCCTTGCAACCCTCTCTCCAATCCCACCGTTGCCCATTGCCCTCTGTGTCCCGGTCTTCCTTCCCATCCATCTCCCCAGCTCAGTCGCAATGCTGATCTCTGTCTCAGAATGCAGAATGCACCCTCGCAGAAGACCTTCCTGGAGAATGGAGGAAGCCAATGAGGAAACGAACCCTACAACAGTCTCACTGGTGCTGGTGATAACCTGGAGCGACGCTGTTTGATGAACATAGGAATTAGGAGCCGAAGTAGGCAATTCAGCCTTTCGATCCTGCTCCGCCATTCAACCAGATCATGGCTGATCTCTCTCTCTCTTCTCAAATCCACCTCCCCACCTGTTCCCCATTTCCCTTTAACTCATTTTTATCAGAAATATATTTACCTCCTTCTTGAAACTATTTAATGATTCAGAGTCCACCACTACCACCCCCTGCGAGAAGTAGTTCTTCCTCTTCTCAGTTTTAAATCTATCGCCTCTCAACCTATACCCGTGACTTCTTCTACGAGATTCCCCCATAAGGAGAAACATTTGGTCTACATTTACCTCATCAATCCCTTTTAGTATTTTATTTACCTTGATCAGATCCCCTCTCATCCTCCTAAACTCCAGCGAGTATAAACCCAAACTATTTCATTTGCCTCATATGTCAACCCTTTCACCCCCGGTGTTGTGCTCACCTCAAAATCAGGAGCAAAGTGAGGGCCAACAGCTGCACGCCATTTATTTTCAAACATGATTCAGACCGGTGTTAGATTGGGCGGGGCTACATGATGCTGGTGAGTAGTGTTTGCATACAATGCCATTTATGCCATGTTGATGTTTGCAAATGGCATTCCCGCTATGAATCAGTGGGAAATCCGACCCGTCATCAGCCCACCATGAAAATGAAGAGGGGAAACTCCAAACTGTGTTATCATCAGCAGGATTCCAATTTTTGGCATCTCTCCAAATTTTCCAGTCTTGCCCACCATGAGGGGAAAATACCGCCTTTGATGTGTTTTTGTTTTTCTTCCTCCCACTGTGCCTGAGCTTTGTTTAATTCCTTTCCAGCAAGAGACTGTTCCTTTTGAAGTTTTAATTTATGTTCAAGAGCACATACCCATCCTCACAGCTCTAGAGTGTCAGCATTGGACTCAGCTTTTCCACTTCCTTTCAAAGCATGTATTCCATCTTTCTTATCATTAGCTTCAAGAACTGTCGCAAGCTGCTTTGTCTCATCTTGCTCAAATATTTTAATTCAGGCAGTTTTACCATCTCCGACTATCATTATCTTTTCCTTTTCAGCCTGATGCTCTAATGTCATTTTTGAATTAGCAAGCTGAGTTTCTGACTCTGTGGACACATCTTTAATCAAAAGATTATTCTTTGTAGAAGGTTTACAAAAAGTAATTGGGTCTTTCATGTTACCCAGCTTCCTTTATAATTGCAGTTTCAACAGCCTGAGTGGGATTTCCTGAAACCACTGGAGACAGCTATACCTTATCCCCAGCCAAGTCATTTCCCTGACAAGAAATCAACACCTTCCACGGGTAGCATGTTGAGGAACATCCCTTAAGTGAAGAAATGCAACAGGCTTTGTTTTTAACTTCTAGCAGTCAGCCTTCAAGGGCCCTTTCCCGTGACAGAAGCAACTTGATCTAAGTCTGTCCTTCGACCCTTGTCTTCTACTAATCCAAGAAGGGCCTGGGTCTTGACCTTCTCCCCACTTCTTAAAGGGTCTGACATCTTCTCATCATTGATCTTCCTCTCATTCCAGTTCCAAAATGGATTACTGATTATGAGTTAACTCATACTCATCTGCTATTGCCAAGGCTTCCCTTATTTTACCAACCTTGGGGTATTCTAGCTGAGACTTTAACCCCAAAGGAACACTATTTTTGAATTCCTCTTCTACATCTTCTCCCTAAGGTTATCAAATCTCTTTTCCGCCTTCATTGATCCACACCACATATCAAACGCCATTTCCTTTTCCCTGAGAAATTCTACTTAGGTCTGACCCATTCTCTTTCTCAAGTTTCTCAATCTCTGACTGCAGGCCTCTCTAACCAACTCCTAAGCATTCAGTACAGCAGCCTTTACTTCCGCATAATCACACCAGTGCCCTGGTGAAAGGGATGAGTACAAATTCAAGGGCTTCGCTACCAAAACATTGTTTGAAGCAGATCCCATTGTTCTTTCAGCCAATTCAGACTCGGGGCAGGACATGAAATACCCATTCCCTCTTCACTAAATTTAGATGATAATCTAAAATTCTTCACCAAATCAAAATTAAAAGTAAATCTCTGAGTCAGCCTCATGCCTTCTCGTCAAGGCAAGTTTGAGAAATCAGAATCCCCATTCTGAGTTTTTTCACTTCTCTCTCTCTCAATTTCATTCCTATTTTTCCCTATCTCTCTCCTCATCTCTTTCCTCTTTTGATAATTTCTCTCTTTCTAAGTCAATTTTTCTTTTATATTTAAGGCTCAATTAAACAAATTTTTGATTGACAAAGACGTCAAGACTTACGAGGAATGGGCAAGAAAGTGAAGTTCAGACCATATCGGATTAGCCATGTCCACATTAGAAGCAAATTCTCTGGGCTGACTGGCCTTCTCCTGCTCCAATTTCTTATGTCCTCTTCTTTCTCAATGCTGGCTAGTTGTATTCAATCACTAGTTGAACAAATCTTTCTTCCTCAAAGCCCAGGTGCCTAGCCAAGTCTCCAAGGATCCTGTCCCTCTTATTTCCTGATCTTACATTAATCTCCCTGCCTTTTGCTGCAGCCTGTAAATCATCTTTTCACAACTGTTTCAAATCCCTGAGAGGAAGATTTACCCTTTCAACAAAGGCTTGCGCCCCAAAGGTACGCATGTTGATTTCCCAATCTAACAAATGGAAACGCAAAATCTTGTTTGTTTGAATGCTGGAAAGTTCCACTGAACCCATTTAACAATCTTGGAATTCAATCATCCTGAACTTGAGCCCCCAATAATAACCCCCAACGAAGAACTTACCAATAAGATTGCACTTTTTGTAACTTCTACTTTAACACAAAACAGAATCAACCTAAATTAATCATGAATTAACAGGCAAGTATCACTTCAAATAAAATGGTAAATTTCACTTTAAATAGTCAATAAAATAAAGAAATGTCTTACGCAGCTACAAACACCTGCATCACTCTCCATACATATGTGACACTATGTGCAATCTCAATCTTTCCAATCTATTGATTTGGTCCTTAAATTACATCGTTTTTTAAAAAATTGTTCTCCTCATTCTTGGGATGCTGCATTTATTGCCCATCCTTAACTGCCCTTTAAAAGGTGGTGGTGAACTGCCTTCTTGAATAGCTGAAGTCCATATGGTGTAGGTACACCCACAGTGCTGTTAGGGAGGGGGTTCCAAGATTTTGACCCAGCGAGTGAAAGATCGGTGATATATTTCCAATCCAGGATTGTGGGTGGCTTGGAAGGGAACTTCCAAGTGGTGGTGTTTGCTGCCATTACCCTTCTAGATGGTAGTAGCTGTGAGTTGCCACAGTGCATCTTGGAGATGGTACATACTGCTGCCACCGAGCATCAGTGGTGGAGGAAGGGATGCCAATCAAGTGGCTACTTTGTCCTGGATGCTGTCAACCTTCTTGAGTGTTGTTAGAACTGTGGTCATCCAGGCGAGTAGAGAATATTCCATCACACTCCTCTTGTAGATTGTGGATGGGCTTTGGAGAGTCAGACACTGAGTTACTCTCTGTAAGAGTCCAATCCTCTGAACTGCTTTTGAGGCCACAGTATTTATATGACTAGTCCAGTTCAATTTCTGGTCAATGGTAACCCTCAAGGTGTTGATTCTCCCGTAGGTGTATTCCATCCAAAGTCCTCAGATTTGGCCAACTCTATCAACCTGCTGTCACTTGGGTCTTGACAATGTAGCTCTCCAGAACTCATTTTCAACCGACTAACCAACAACACCCAGTTCACGTTCTGCTCTTCTGATATAAGCCCTCTGCTCTTTTGCATATCTGAACTATTTGTACCACTTTCTCAGATTCAATCTCTTTTAGCTCAGTCGTACATCACTTCCCTATGCATGCTGGAATGCTAATTTCCTTCCTACTGCCAAACTGAAATTGCAAAATGTCCTTATTACCCTGCTTCCAGATCAAAGGTCACCACAGTGTACAAAACCTAACGCCCCGGAAATTCCATTCTGAAGCCAGCTGAAGAAGAATCTCTTTCCAGTATGGCAGCAACAGGAAGCAAATTGTATGTTTGTCCAATGACAAATTCTAATCTCGTCAAATGTATTGGAGAAGCGAGGGATAAATCCCTTGGGTTGTTTCACTCTGTGTCTTGCATCAGTATGGCAATGTTGTTCTTCAATTAACAGCTGGTTTCAGCACAAGAATCATAAAATTAAAGAAAAGATATGCAGAAAGATATGTGACATTCAAACCGACCTTTCATATCCTTCTGATGTTTTTGCTCTTTGTCATGCTGACGTACTATTTGGAAATTATTACTGAGTCTGGGTGGTGAAGGATCGCCTGTCTCTGCCCCTTCTTCAATGTTATCTGAATGGCACACAGTCATTGTACATACCCACAGTGGACATCACAGTTGCCAGTCATTATTTTTTGCGGCATTCCATTAAAAAGTGTTAATGCTTGTGTCATATGCCCGTGAACATGTGAAGAAGATAGATATATAATCTTTAAAAAGCAGCATGGAATGTGAACAATTTACCTTGACGAGGTGGACTTCAAGGGGTCAGGTGATCTTCTTTTGTGTTTTCTGTACAAAGAAGACTGACTCAATTCTGGGCATGTCTCTGGAAATCATTAAGATGCAAATGATTTTACCCAGGTGCTGGTGACGGCTCCTCTCCATTTCAAATAAAGAGAGTCAGAGTAACAATATTTGCTCGCCTTATGGAGATAGAAATGCAAATAATGAGATCATGGAATCACAGAATCCCTACAGTGCAGAAGGAGGCCATTCAGCCCATCAAGTCTATACCGACACTTCGATAGAGTATTTTACTCAGGCCTTCCCCCCTGCCCCATCCTCTTAACCACACACATTTACCTCACTAATCCCCCTAATGTACACACCTTGGGACACTAAGGGGCAATTTAGCATGGCCAATCCACCCACCTACACATCTTTGGACTGTGGGAGGAAACCAGAGCACCCGGAGGAAACCCACGCAGACACAGGGAGGATATGCAAACTTCACTCAGTCACCCAAGGCCGGAATTGAACTCAGGTCCTTGCTGCTGTGAGGCAGCAGTGCTAACCACTGCGCTACTATGCCGCCCTGCGATGTGCAGGCTACTCATAGCTGGAATGCTGATAGGGACATCAAACATTCACCACTGTGTCTTCCAGCTACCATCTTGAGGAACTAGAGTAAGTGTGATTTCTCTGACTCTTCTGAACATATTGATACATATTCTTTTGAATCATCTTGTGTATGTTTTGCGTGAATGCGTGTGTGGGTACTGTTGTAATTATATTTTGGGTGCTGAGAAAATAAATGTTCATTCTTGCTTTCATTTAAAAGCTACAAGAAAGCCTGTCTTGTGTCTGTTCTTGAAAGTTAAAGCACCTAAGGGGTTAAAACACATATTCGCAAAACACAACTTGTTGTGGTCAGTCGAGAAGTGGAAAAAGGAGGAAATTATCCCACATCATTCCCCTGTCCATAACAAAGATAACTGATGCCGTGCATTGCCACATACTCACCCACCAGTATCTAGAATTCCAATCCTCGTGTACAAAGGTGCAAGCATAAGTAAACAGGAGATTCCTCAAAGGATAAGATGTGCTTGCTTCTTGATATTTTCACATGAACTCTGTGGAATATTTCTGCCATCAGTAACAACTATTCTCAATTTCTTGAGACGTATCTGCCCTTATAATAGTTGCCTTCAGCTGCAGTCCATCCCTGTGCTATCAAAGATATTGCAGTGCTGATTAGCAGTGCGCATTAGGAAGACATTAAATTGTTTTAAGTGCTCCGCTGTTTTTAATACGTCATGCAGAGTACCACACTTACTCAATGCCTTTGAAATATGACCTTTAGAAATGCTTTGCATGGAGGCTTTAATATAGTTGGACCCCAAGACACATGACTCACAGCTTTCACAATGACATTACAGAAATACTACTTCCACAATGAAACCATTGAATGAAAATAATTACATTTCCTTTTAGGAATGAAGCACATTTTAAAAAGAACTACAAGTTACAATGTACTGTAAGCCTCACTTCTTTTCCTCCACCTAATGATTCCTTAAAATTTATTTTTTATATGATAAATGAGACGGGAGGGCTTGAGAGGACAAATGGACGACCCGACTGCTGTGAGAACTGCTCAGTCTAAACAAGGATCCAATAAAATTAGTGAGAGATTTAAAAGGAGCATTTGTTGTTTGCCAAGGTCTTGATAAGGGTCAACCATTGGCTGGCTGGCTGACAGACAGGAATAATGAGGAATAGCAGTGAGGGCAGGAGGGCTAATGCTGTCATCCAGAGAGGGAGGGCAGCAGATTCATGCTCCACAATACCACTGCCACACTCCCAAGGACTGACCTCAGCAACGCAGCATAATGGAGAACAGATTGCTGGACTGCTGTTATACCCTGCAACCCCCAATAAACACTACTACCCTCAGTGACAATGGCAGCAAGGTGAGTCTTCATGGAAGAATTCTGAGCATCCAGATATTGGGTGGCTTCTGCTTTGGCTGCAGTTTAAACAGAGACATCAGCCATCAGACCTGCATCATGGATGACTCCACATGTGTTCACATGGAGTTGGACACTCTTCCACACTGGAAACAATGGGAATCAAACTCTGTGTAAAGTCCTGTGTCAAGCTGGTGCTGGACTAATCCATGCGCCTCAGGCTTTCTGACTACTCCTCAGTTTACCAAGCATTTCTCTATGCATATCCATAACCTTCTCCTATAGGCTGCTCAGTCACAGTCTTCATTTGAATCCTCTGAATGTGTGGGATCTCACCCATCAGCAAGCTGGCACCTGCATTGTCCTTGACTGCGACCCTCTTTGCAGGATACGCAACATGTTCAAATCCACCTCCATGCTAGGCTACCTGAGCTGATGGGTGCAAGTGTAAAACTGAGTGCCCGATTTTACCATTTTGATTCTAAGTGCCGAATCTGGGCGTAGTACAGATCCGACCTCGAAATCCGCTTTCCAGCGCACCCATACGCTTTCAGCTGGCTCCAGTCCGATCCGTGCTGTTGGCGGGGCTTAGCGCTGCCGGAACGATCGAGCTCTGAACTGCGCATGCGCAGTTCAAAAAGAATTTGAAAAAGTGTGCCCGGGCGCTGGGCTGGAGCGCGCGGCTGTGGCGGTTTGTGCCTTCTTTACAGCTAAATGTTTCTGAAAGATTACTTCTTGCTGTGTATCCTGTGTCCAGCATACCCGGGCGGAACAATTCAGTTCGCTTTGGAAGGCAGGTCTATGCCAGGCTGTATCCTGTTTTGCTGGTTCGACCTGATGGGTCCACTATCAATATCTGATACAAGGAGCCTAAAAAAATTATTATGATGCCAGTCGATGTTTCCCTTGTGCCAGAAGCTGAAAGGAAAGTAAGAATGTGCAAACGTGTTCCCAAAAGAGCTAGAATGAAAGAAGAGCAATTTGAAGATGAATTTAAAGTTGACAATTCTAGCAAATTCTGGAAGAAAAAGTCATCTTCAAAATTTTGGATTTTAGAAACAACCATCACTGGACTGCTTGACAGGTGTTGACATCAGTGGAACTTTGACAAATGCACATTTTATTGTGATGTCATTAATAAGTTGTGTTTTTTATTTATGATTTAATCCATTTATTTTATTAAAATGTGTTTTTACAGGAAGGATACAGGGAATGAAAAAACAGATTCCTGTTTTTATTTCTACTATTACATGGCTTAAATGCAAGGAGAAAGTGCTTTGAATGTTAATTAGACAATACCCATTCACATTAATTCTGTGCCTCCTGTTCCTGACTACATTTGTGTGGATTTGACTTGCATATATTTAGTTGTTTGTGTGATGTATCATTAAAACCAGTTGCAGGAAAAAAAAGCAGAAAGCGGAGAGAGCGGCTGTCTGACACAGATCGTCCTCTTGGGGGGGGAGGAGGATATATCTCTGGTGGGGGGGGAGGAGGGAGGCAGGTCGGATGGATCTCTGGGGAGGGGACGGGGGAGGCGGGTTGGATGGATCTCTGGGGGGGGCAAGGGGGTCCGCTGCCACTCTGCGGGTGATCACTCCTCCCCACCAGAGGAACGAATCCCTCCTCCCGGAGTGGACGTGTGGCCACTCCGGGAGGAAGGATTTGTTCCTCCGGTGGGGAGGAGGGATTGCCTGCAGAGTGGCAGCGGACACCCCTGCCCCCTCCCTCCCCGCCGATCACCCACAGAGTGGCAGCGGACCGCCCTGCCCCCCCCAGAGATCCATCCAACCCGCCTCCCTCCTCCCCCCAGAGATCCATCCGACCCACCTCCCTCCTCCCCCCCAGAGGATGATCCGACCCGCCTCCTCCTCCTCCTCCTCCCCCCCCAACCAGAGATACATCTGAGCCACCCCCCTCCTCCTCGCCCCCCCCCCAGAGGATGATCTGAGCCGCCCCCCTCCTCCTCCCTACCCCCTTCCCAGAGGATGATCTGGGTCAGAGAGATGTTGCAGGCTCTGAACCCGCTTAGGAGGTTCCCCAGCAAAATAAAAATTGGCTTCGGATTTTTATTTTGCAGGTCGCTAAAAGCGCAGATCCAGAACGGAACAGAAGAAGGTAAAATGGGATTTGATGGTAGGGTTCGGAACGGATCCGCGCCCGAATCGGGTGTCGGTAAAGTCGCGATTTGCTCGGATGCGGGTGCAGATCACGATAAAGGCCTCACCCCCGATTTTACTGTGATTTCGCGCCCGAAAATGGGCACAAATTGTTGGTAAAATCGGGCCCTGAGTGACTGTGTGTCCACATCTTCACTCTCTTCTTGCTTTGCTTCCACTACATGAGCAGGATGCGGTTCCTGGCTACCTGAAAGGTAAAAGGGGCAGGGTTAAAACTGTGGGAAGGGGAAATATAGGAACTGTAAACTTACATCATCTGTAGCTTATAAATCAGGAGAGATTGTAGGATGAGGGTAAATTGGATGCTAGATGAAGGATTAGATATGAAGATACTAGGATCTTCAATGGATTCAGCCCTGTCAGTAGCCACTGCTTCAGCAATGATCTTTCCCATAATACCCAGCACCATGTTCTCCATGGGGGTTGCCAGCACATCTTTCCCCTCTGGTTAGTTCCTGCTACCTCCAGTCGTACACCACCTTCTACTACAAGAGAGTGGGAAATATCACTGCATGTCATCCAATATGGGTTCGGTGATGTGGCTGTCATTGTTGACTGGCTGGCTGTGTGTGCAAGGTGTGAGATGTCGATGTGAGACTTGAAATGATGCTAAGTGTGTCAGGGTGCACTGAAAATTATGAATGTTAGGAATGAGTCCTAATTGATAGAGATTGTTGATTGGTGAGTGATAGAATATGGAGATTTGGGCAATGGCTGTAGTTGATTGGATATGGCATTAACCTTGTTAAAGAGGAGGTGGTTAGTGTCAGGAAACTGACAATTGTTAATATGACAAAAACTGGCCGTAAATGCCTCCTCTTTATTATGGACTTCCAATCCCTTTGCGTCTGCATTCCCCACCAGGATGGGCTAAGGTTTCTCCAGTTCTCAATGTCGCCTCCTGTACTTTTGAGAGACTAAAGGCAGACTGGGTGATCACTCTGCGGATTACCTTTGCTCAGTTAACAATCATAACCCCGACCATCCTGTCACTTGTCATTTCAACTCACCATCTTGCTCTCATGCCCACATGTCCATCCTTGGCCTGCTCCAAAGTTCCAGTGAAACCCACCACAAACTGAAGGAACAGCAAATCATCTCCCAAATAGACACTCCACAGCCTTCTGGACTTATCATTGAGTTCAACAACTTCAGACTATGAGCTCTCTCCTCCATCTTGACCCTCTTTTTTAATCCAATTCCCCCCCCCCCCCCCGCAGGGCTATCGATGTCACTTGTTTTTGAGTTTTGCTTTCACAGAGTGTTGACCTTCGTTGCTCTGTTAACACATTCTGCTACCTTTGTGCCACTATAAGCACTTCTTTAGCCTATATCACTATCATTAACACTCCCTTTGTCGTGTGCCCATGACATCTTTGTCCAATCTCTCCCAGTTCCCATCTATCTCCGATCTTCTACTTTGCCCCACTTACTCCACACCCGCTTAATCAGTATCCTTCATACTTCTCCCTCGCTTTAGTTCTGAAGAAGAGCCATATGGACTCCAAATGTTAACTCTGTTTTTCTCTCACCACAGATGGTGTCAGGCCTGCTGAGTTTTTCCAGCATTTTCTGTTTTAATGCTTCTTTTCATTCATTCATGGGATGTGGGTATCACTCATTGGGCCAGCATTTATTGCTCTTCCCTATTTGCCCTTGAACTGGCAGGCTTGCTAAGCCATTTACCGGGCAGTTAACAGTCAACCACATTACTGTGGATCTTGAGTCACATATAGGTAAGGACGACATTAGTGACCACATGGGTTTTTACAAAAACAAGCAATGATTTCATATTCATCATTAGACTTCTAATTCCAACTTTTTTGTAACTTAATTCAAATTTCAACATTTACCATCTTGGGACTCAACCCAGTTCCATTAGCATTACCCTGGGTCTTTGGATTACTAATGGGTGGCACGGTGGCACAGTGGTTAGCACTGCTGCCTCACAGTGCCAGTGACCCAGTTCAATTCTGGCCTTGGGTGACCATCTGTGTGGAGTTTACACATTCTCCCATGTCTGTGTGCGTTTCCTCCGGGTGCTCCAATCCAAAGATGTGCAAGTTAGGTGGATTGTTCATGGCAAATTGCCCCTTAGTGTCCAAAGATGTGTGGGTTGGGGGGATTGGCCATGGTAAATGTGTGGGGTAACGGGGAAAGTGTAGCATGCCCTGTCAAAGAATCGGTGCAGATTCAATAGGTTGAATGGTCTCCTTCTGCACTGCAGGGATTGTATGATTCTAGTCCAGTGACAATACCACCGCACCATTGCCTCCCCTGAGGTTAGGAAAGTTTAGTTTCTCTCTCGCCAGTCCGTAACATGATTTTTAGCTTTGGCCTGAGCAAGGAAGCTGCATCCTTCTCACCAAGTGAAGGCAGTGTGAAGATATTTTCTCGGTATGTATTTTACTTTCCTCGGCTAAAGGCAGCAGGGATGCTTCCCTAACATGAGAGCCACTAACTCCAGACTCACCTCTAGTTGGTTGATGGAAGAATGTCAATGGCATCCAGAGGCTGGGCTGGTATTTCCCATCCATTCTTTGCAGAAAGTGGGCTGGTGGCATATTAATGAGCCACACTGTGGCATTGTGACCATAAGTAGGTGAGAAAGTAAGAAAAACTTGTTTTTTTCACCAGGAATCCACATGCAGGTTAATAGAACATAGAACATAGAACAGTACAGCACAGAACAGGCCCTTCGGCCCACGATGTTGTGCCGACCTTCATCTGAAACCAAGATCAAGCTATCCCACTCCCTACCATCCTGGTGTGCTCCATGTGCCTATCCAATAACCGCTTAAATGTTCCTAAAGTGTCTGACTCCACTATCACTGCAGGCAGTCCATTCCACACCCCAACCACTCTCTGCGTGAAGAACCTACCTCTGATATCCTTCCTATATCTCCCACCATGAACCCTATAGTTATGCCCCCTTGTAATAGCTCCATCCACCCGAGGAAATAGTCTTTGAACGTTCACTCGATCTATCCCCTTCATCATTTTATAAACCTCTATTAAGTCTCCCCTCAATCTCCTCCGCTCCAGAGAGAACAGCCCCAGCTCCCTCAACCTTTCCTCATAAGACCGACACTCCAAACCAGGCAGCATCCTGGTAAATCTCCTCTGCACTCTTTCCAGCGCTTCCACATCCTTCTTATAGTGAGGTGACCAGAACTGCACGCAATATTCCAAATGCGGTCTCACCAAGGTCCTGTACAGTTGCAGCATAACCCCACGGCTCTTAAACTCCAACCCCCTGTTAATAAAAGCTAACACACTATATGCCTTCTTCACAGCTCTATCCACTTGAGTGGCAACCTTTAGAGATCTGTGGATATGGACCCCAAGATCTCTCTGTTCCTCCACAGTCTTCAGAACCCTACCTTTGACCCTGTAATCCACATTTAAATTAGTCCTACCAAAATGAATCACCTCACATTTATCAGGGTTAAACTCCATTTGCCATTTTTCAGCCCAGCTTTGCATCCTATCTATGTCTCTTTGCAGCCTACAACAGCCCTCCACCTCATCCACTACTCCACCAATCTTGGTGTCATCAGCAAATTTACTGATCCACCCTTCAGCCCCCTCCTCTAAGTCATTAATAAAAATCACAAAGAGCAGAGGACCAAGCACCGATCCCTGCGGCACTCCGCTAGCAACCTGCCTCCAGTCCGAAAATTTTCCATCCACCACCACCCTCTGTCTTCGATCAGACAGCCAGTTACCTATCCAATCGGCCAACTTTCCCTCTATCCCACACCTCCTTACTTTCATCATAAGCCGACCATGGGGGACCTTATCAAACGCCTTACTAAAATCCATGTATATGACATCAACCGCCCTACCTTCATCAACACACCTAGTTACCTCCTCAAAAAATTCTATCAAATTTGTGAGGCACGATTTGCCCTTCACAAATCCGTGCTGACTATCCCGGATTAATCCGCATCTTTCTAAATGGTCGTAAATCCCATCCCTAAGGAACTTTTCCATCAATAAATTCCATTAAAACGGACTCTTCCCTCTTCCCGTCCTTTTCTAAAGTTTCTAAACTCAAAACTGAACCATTACACAAAGATATAATGAACTCCACAACAGAATTTATGAGCGTTTTTCCATTTATACCAGTTGCACGGTTCATTGACTGCTTGAGATAAGTTAATAGATAATGATTACAGGTGCATTGTGTCAGACCAGCTTTCTGTGTGCTTTTGACTTTGCCCTTAGCAGGTCAGGGAATGTACAATCAAGCATATTTAGCCATTTTTCAGAAAATGTAGTCCGATGGTTCATGGTTTTAATTAGGAAGACCCCAGGGATTTGAATCCAGTAGAAATTTTGAAGCTGATATGTGAGTAGCAGTAATGAAATGAAATATTTGTGAGATGTGACAGAACAATGCCAACTGAATACGGGAGGTGTATTCAGTAATCTATCTAATTATGAACAAACTAATTATGCGGCAGATATTAGCTCGAGTGATGGCTTGTAAGCGTGTACACTATCCCACTGGGCTATGTGCACTGAAAAAAATCCTAGGAGAACATCAGACTTAGTGACCTGCTATTGGGTCAGTTCACCATCTGGAGTTAATGATAATTCATCTCAAGCACGTGACCCAAAAAAATCAAGATGATAAAATTAGTGTTCAGCGCAACCCAAGGAATGGTCCACTGAGCAAATAGAAAAGCTGATACTGCAGCAGTTTGGAGCTTTGCTGGAAGTGCTAGATAAATTAATTTATTAAATTTATTTATTTATTAGTGTCACAAGTAGGCTTACATTAACACTGCAATGAAGTTACTGTGAAAATCCCCGAGTCACCACACTCTTGCGCCTGTTCGGGTGCACTGGGAGAGAATTCAGCATGGCCAATGCACCTAGCCAGCACATTAAGATAAGTTGATGAAGTTGCAATAATAGCCACATCAAGGCAACCTGAGGGGCAATTTAACAAACCTTCAGTAGCAACGCAGATGGTGGAAAGTGTAGGTGAGAAAATTGGGCCCAAGCCTCAAGCACGATTCATCAACATGGCCAATTTTCCACAGTGCAGTTTTGAACGACTGAATGAGGTTGTGCTACAAGCCTGCATGAGCCTCGTTTAAATTGTAAATTTGGGATTTTTTTGGTTTGCAATTAGCATACTAATTTTTACAAGAAACGCTTGATCTCTACCCAGCTAGCATTCTCCTGAATTCCATTTAACAATAAAAAGCAGCCCTTTAAGAACTACAAACAGAAAATATTGCAAACCCTCAGTCCGCCAGGCAACTCGGTGGCAATTGGAATAGGTATAAAGGGGAGAGCTGGGAACATGAGGATTAACATGACAGTAAAGGGAAACCAGGGAAGGCTGAGGTTATAAGAGTCCCTTCTGAGCTTAATGGGAGGGATTCATTTAAATAGTCTGCTGCAGGTTCAAACCAGTTCACCTGGCCAAATTGACTACCTGGCTGGTGGAAGCACAAACCAGCGGCAGGAGGCTGCAGTAAGGGCCCAATGCGGACAGATACTTGTGACTTTGATAACAGCTACTTCAATGCAGTGGTGGGGCTGTATCCTGTTTGGAGGAAATCAAGCATGGACCTCCAGGAAAAATGTGTGTGGATTTGGAAGGCAACAACATGTTCAAGTTCGGTATAGGATGGAATAACTAGCTGATTATTAGGAGGTGGGGGAACAATGACAATAGAGCCACAACTGGTTTCCCCTTACTGCCATATTAATCCACACGTTCCCAACTCTCCCCTTAAAATCTACGCCAATTGCCACTGAGTTGCCTGGTTGACTGAGTGTTTGCAAAGCAAAGCAAACATTGGGGTCATGATCCAAGCCTGAGGGAATCTAAGGCCTCTGTGTGAGGCCGAGGGGAGTATGCCTGCAACTCATCGTCCACAGGCTGTGTTAAAAGGTGCTGATCTTCAGCACTTACCTTGGCCAGTCGGCACCTCCCACCTCAGATCTTTGGCTGGGTATCCCACTGCGCGCTGACCATTCACTCACGAGGGACTGAAGATGCCTCCAGGCTGTTACTTTGGAATGTTCATTATACCCCCACCTGCCTTTTGCAGGAGACTCATCCATGGCCTGATTTGTGTTTGTTAAATATTAAACAGATACAAATGGAGTCTCTTTCGGATCGGGAGCTAATTCCTGATATTTTAACCCTCGGCCTTTTCTCCCCATCGGTGAGGTCAAAATTGAGGTCAATATTTCAGGTCAATGACCTTATGTCAGAATTGGCAGACGTTAGAGCAGCTTTAAAACAGGTCCAGAGTGAGGGACATGTGAGATTGGAGGGAGCAGCACCTCATCTTCTGAACTTAATCTTGAGTTCACTCCCTCTTTTATTTCTGTGCCCTTAGGCTCATGCACAGTTCAAATGAAACTTGTGGAACAGCGATTCAATTTTCCAGCATTGGCAGTTCTTATTTCAAAGTCCCAGGATCTATATTATTTTTGCCCTTTCAGAGCTGTTCGCTTGTTGGGCTTCGTGCCCCCAAGACAGAGAAGATGTTGGCAACCTATGTAATGAGTATATAGAGATAAATGGGAGAGTTTTATCTTTCTAAGTGTGGTGTGGTCAACCTTTCCTATAGCTGGAGTGGGATTAAAGATTAATCGAGGCCGTAATGGAAAAAAAGAAAGACCCAGCCAAAAAGATCCAGTTTGGGAAAGGGGCAGTATTAAGCAAGGAACTGCTGTATGGTGTAAGCTGTTTAAATTGATGGTTTTAGAAATATGAAACAAAGTAGGTACAATATTGAAGCTTAGGAAGGAAAATGCTGCTCGAATGACAAATTGAGGCTGCTGGTTCTGCAAAACTGTTTAAGAGCAGGCGGACTGTAGAGATATCTGTCATCAGGAAAGCAAGGCGCACACCATTAAATCATGTTGGGCGAAGAGGCAAGATGTATTCCTGAATGGGGGAATCTTACAACACAAATGGAGTCATCTCCAAGAACCGAGTGATGACAAAACACTTGAAGGTTTTAGGGTGATTACCGATAGTCTACCCTGCTCTTTGCCATACAGCTTTTATTGATTACATTGTTTTACACTTTGGCAGAGCTGCAATATACACTGTTAATTCCTTCAGAACATCCTTTGTGACAATCTAACAGCTGGTAGTTCTCAGCTACAAAATTGAATAGCACATAATAAATACGATCTGGTGCTGTGTGCCGGGGTTGGCAGGAGCTTTCAATAATTTATATGTCTGAAGGGTCTCGTGGTACATTTTGAAAGTCCCGTTTTCCTGAATCATCTCATACATTTCAAGCATTTTGATTATAGCAGTTATAGACCAGGATTTTCTTTTTTTCTTGGCTGGCAATTAACAACAGCAAGGCATGCCAAGATTATCAGAAACACATCTGTCATTTGATTAGGATTTCCAGCAATGATTTCACTGTCACGCATGAAAAGAAAAATACATGAATTGCAAATTTATGGACATTAGTGTGGTGGACCCCAATGATTCAGTAAATCCAGGCTGCACTCAGAGATTGTTAAGCGTTCATGGTTTGTTGTAAACGTAAATAATTTCAATAATATTTATTATGGTACATGAGAATACAAGTATGTTCAATTTACCATGATCAAATGTGCTGGGTTCCCAAATCACAGACAGAAGGACTGATAATGAAGTGTAATTTATTCACTAGTGTTCGTATCCCACACCAGAATCCCAAATTGCATTAGGAAGCCAGACTACAGCCCAACAATTTTTCTATTTTGCCATAAATGTGAGTGTAGGATACTTCACTACTGGAGTAATTCCACGGACAAATTGGGGATCTTTTATCAAAACAGGCTTTATTCATTACACAGTTTAAATATAACTCGAAGGAAGGAAACAGCTCAACCACTAACACCTGAACAATATTTTAAAAATGAAAGGAAACAACTTCAATTTCTAACTGATCACTGTTTCAGTTCCAAATAAGCAACATTCTCTTACTTGCTATAAGGGGCCCAATTTTACCATTTTGATTCTAAGTGCTGAATCTGGGCACAATTCAGATCTGACTTAGAAACCTGTTCTCAGGTGCCCCCATACGCACTTAGCCTGAAAACAAATTGCGAGTCCGAATTGTGCTGTGGGCGGCGATTATTGCACCCAAAACACTGCTGCTCCGATCGGAGCCTTCAACTGCGCACATGCGCAGTGAAAAAAAAGTGAAAAATGCTCCCCTGCCACATCGGTCCCGGGCTGCAAAAAGCGGATAAAGTGGCCCTGGAGCAAAAAGCGGAAGTGATGGCCCCCACAGACATCACCCCACTCCCACAGCATAACTGTCCCCCTTATCCACCCACCCCCCCACTACCCAGACTGATCGCGACACCTGCCCCCTTTCCCCCCCACCGATTGCCCACAGAGTGGCAGCGGACCCCCTTTGCCCCTGCCCGCCCCCACCAGAGATCTTTCTGGCTTCCCTTCCCCCCCACCAGAGAACCATCTGGCCTCCCTCTCCCCCCACCAGAGAATGATCGGGCCTCCCTCCTCCTCCTCCTCCCCCCCAACCAGATAATGATCTGGCCCGCCTCCCTCCCAACACCCCCCCAGAGATACATCTGACCCACCTCCTCCTCCCTCCCCCCACCAGAAAACGATCGGCCTCTCTCCTCCACCCCCCCTCACCAGAGAACAATCTGGCCTGCCTCCCCCCTCACCCCCACCGATCTGAGTTAGAGAGCTGCAGAAGCTCTGAACTTACCTCTTCAGAAGCTGGAGGGCCGAAAACAGACCTTTGCCGAGCAGGTCTGCTTCGCGCTGAATCTGGATGGGTGAACGCGATGGTAAAGAGGGAAATGCTGGTAAAGTTGGCGGGCATCCCATTAATTCAATTTAAATGCATACAAATGCATTTAAATCGCCATTGCGCCCGTTTCGGGCATGGTTCGGATCACGGCCATTTTTGAGCCTTGGTAAAGTGGGCATCTGCGCAGGCATGCACCCGGATTGCACTAATCGCCTCACGCCCGACTTTACCAAGTTTTGGTGCCCGTTTTCGGGCACGACGCAATGGTAAAATCAGGCTCAACTTGTGTGCACAGTCTCAAAGCTTTCAGAAAGGTTTTGATTTTAGGAGTAGTTTACAAACCCCAGCCAGAACTGAAAGCTGTTTTTCTTCTGCTACAAACTTAGCTCCGTCCTATGATATGACCCTGTCAATCAGCCTAATCAAAAACCCCAGGGGAAATCTTCATATATGAACATACTTGTATTCTCATGTACCATAATAAATATTATTGAAATTATTTACTTTTACAACAAACCATGAATCCTTAACAATCTCTGAGTGCAGCCTGGATTTACTGATCAGTTTGTTCTCTCCTCGGTAAACACTAAATTCTCCCAGCTCGCTGCATTATTCTAGCAGCACAACGGGCCAGGGGATATCAGCGGAGACAATTTAGATACTCCCCGCTGTGCACCACGGCCTCCACGCGTCTCCGGGACCAGAACTTTTAGCGTAATCAGCTCCAGGCCAGATATCAGCGCAAAGCTGATTTAAATATTAAAATTAGTATTTCCAAGTCATTAACAGGGCCAGGACAGAAGTGTCTTGCTCTCCCAGCATCTGAGCTGCATTCCTTTCAGATGTACCTGTAGAAAAAATCTGAATCTTAAAACATTCCCCCTTATGCATAAAATATATTAATAGTGCATTATCATCACAGTAGCTACTTCATACTTATATTCTGCTTGCCCTCTCGGGGATAGCTCCTGCCTCCTTGGGAGAGCTCCCGTGCTCCTGACCCGTGACCTCTTTTGTATCTGCGTCATTATGTCATCACGCGACCACTTGGCCTACACTATGTAAATGGATTTACAGAAAATTTGATTCGAACTATCTTGACATCAATTGGTTTGAAGTGGGTCCTCAAGGCTGCAGCGCAATGAAAAATTCTAATTATCTCATCAACTGCAAAACCAAAGAAAAAGTTAATTATGGAGTCATCAAAATCTTAAGATCATGTTATAGACTGGTCTTGCAGCCAGCCACGACTTTATTATAATTAATAATAAGCAGCGCAACTCACGCAAGTTAGGGGATGTGTTGTTTGCTAAGAAACAGAATATTGTACCAAGCCAAAGTTTGCATGCCCCTGAATGGTGAAAGTCGAAATGATAATAATCAAACACTTTGGGTGGGTTCATTCAAAGATCAAATTCTATTTGTGATTGAGTGCACAAAATCCTGACCATATATTTGTAGAGACTATTAAGCAGCAGCAATGAGATCCTCATATTTCCAGCTCTGGGAATGTTTCTGTCCATTGCTAATAACTTCTGACAGATGGGAGGTACCCACAAATGTGACATTTTTACATATCTGTGAATTTTGTTTTTTGAAAGATGCAGGCCCAGTGGAAGGAAATCAATGTCATCTCCAACTCTCTGCAATGGCTACTCTATCAGAGAAAGTTCACTATACTTCCAGGTCATAAGTGATAGTTCTACCTTGTAACAGTACTTTGTAACAAACATGTTTCCCAAAGAAAGCCACATTGCCCTCACTGCATTACTCATCATCTACACCTCACCAGAGGTGTGTAGGAGGCATCATAATGGCCCAATGTTCCCTTCCTTTCCCTGTAAGTAGTTTTGCAATCCCGGCCAAGTTTAACAGTGAATAATTTTACAAGAATATTTACACGTGACAATTTAGGCACATATTGCAACAGGGAAATCATAGAAATGTGAATTTGCCATTTTATTTAGATATAATAGTATCCTTCACTGACACTACTCCAAAGTGGCTCAACACCAAGTTTGTTTGGGATGATAATTTGAGATTCCCACTTGTCAACAGTTTTCTCTTAGCAGACCTCTCATTTTGTTGTGTTACAAACCGCAGGTACATCCGTTTTTTAAAAAATTTGATCTTTTGTTGGAGGGAAGGTTATTGATGAAGTAACTGAAGATGGTTGGGGCTAGGATGTTACGCTGAAGAAGTCCTGCAGTTGGGCTTAGGCTGTTACCTTAAGGAACTCCGACTATCTTCTTTTGTAATAGGTATGATTGCAACAAATGGACAGCTTTCTCCCTGATTCCTACATATGGCACATTGCCATAGAGATAGTTATAGCAGTGCAAATCATCAGTATTACAGCTGGATTTTGTCAGGATCTATATCTTTGGCTGTATCCAGTGCCTTCAGGTTGGTTAGAATATTGTGTTGCTTGATCTATCAGGCACTTCAGTTTGGGAACTGACAGAGATAGATCAGTCCTAGAAGGCTTGAGAAGGCAGCGAATCTGCTGGTCACCCAAAAACTGAGCTGAAACATCCACAGTCTTGTGGTTGGTAAAGGAGAAGATAGGGGCACCCATAGCAAAAGGCTAATGGAAGGATTTACATAGCCTCTTACCTCAGAGAAACAGCTGAAAAATAAATTCCAGAGGGCTTTGGCGTACCTTTTGGGTTGGTCCCAAGAAAAGTGAATGAACGTTTAAGACTTCATATCAGGGAAGTCTTGGGGGAAGTATTTGTACAAGTGAGTTCAGTCTAGAGTGTTAAGTTAATAGTGCTTACTTAGCTTAATTGTTTTTTGATATATAGCAAAGTTTGGTTTCATTAAAAACATGAAATCTTGCAGTGTATTTCCATCAGTTAATTGCTGGGTGTTCAAATTTCTTTTTGAAGCATTAACAGTCCCAACAGAATCATAACTCTTTGATGCCACATTCAGTCAAATGACGCCTTGTTGTCAATACAGTTACTCTCACCTGCCTCTTGAATTCAACTATTTTGTCCACGTTTGGACCCAGGCTGTAAATGAGGGCTGGAGTTTAGTGGGCCTACCAGAGCTTAAACTGTGCACTGATAGGCAGGTTATTGCTGTGTAAGTGCTATTTGATAGCATTGTCAATGATAACTTCTATGACTTTCTTGACGATTGAGAGTGACTTGAGATGATTGGGAGGATAACTGGACAGATTGGATTTCTTTTCCTTTCAGTGAGCACAACATGCCTTAACAATTTTCTACACGGTTGGGTAAATGTCGGTGTTGTAGCTGTAGTTTAGCTGGGATGTAACTATTTCTGCAGTGCAGATCTTCAGTACTATAGGTGAATGTAGCAGTGGCTGTATCCAGTGCCTACAGCCATTTTTTGATATCATGCAGAGTGGCTTGAAAGTTTAAAGTTAAAAAGTTTATTTTATTAGTCACAAGTAAGACTTACATTAACATCGCAATGAAGTTACTGTGAAATTCCCCTAGTCGCCACATTCCGGCGCCTGTTCGGGTCAATGCATCTAACGTCTTTCAGCCTGTGGGAGGAAACCAGAGCACCCAGAGGAAACCCACGCAGACACGGGGAGAACGTGTAAACGCCACATAAACAGTGACCCAAGCCCGGGAATCAAACACAGGTCCCTGGCGCTGTGAGGCAGCAGTGCTAACCACTGTGCCACTGTGCCATCCCAACTGGTTGAAGACTGGAATCTGTGATGCTGGGACAGCAGGAAGAAGCCAAAATATGAATCATCCACTTGACACTGAAAGCTTAAAACAGTTTCAAATGCTTCAGCCTTGCCTGAAACATGAAAACACCTCATGAAAAAAATAAACAAATAAAATTGCAGACCATAGCTTTCAAGCATATTTTTCAACCAGGAAATAGGCTTACACCTCCCTGGATAATGGTTTCCTTATTGAATTTGCTTTTCTCCCTTATATTTTTCAGTATTACCATTATAAGAGCTATTTATCTTATTTGCAGAAGTGAAAATGTGATGTAACTTTAAATTAAATTTGAATATACGACTCAACTTACTGTAAACTACTTGCTGCTTTGGATGTAAGTAAATTGATTAACAACCACACAGCTTCGAACATCCCCCAAGATAGCTCTGTTAGTGCATCTCAGACCACTGTGGGCATACTGCCCATGATATTCCTATTGGCAACAGGACTCTCCCCACAAAGGCATTGGAAAAAGCAGCAACCTTTGAACTATTTCACCAACATTTGGTGTGAAGTATTGAAGTTCAGACTTTGGGGGCGATTCTCCGATCCCTTCAGACATCCAACGGGAATCCTGATGCCCCGGTGAATGAGGCATCGGCCGAAAATCAGGATTCCCGACAGGCGTGAGGGCTCTCAAGATTCACCCAACCCGCCCCGCCTGTCCGGTGAGACATTTTCTTGACCTTTGTCAATGCACAGGATTGCCAGATTCCGCTGGTTTCCATCCATATTGCTTTTCCTATTGTTATTATTAAAGTGATTAATGTAAAGCAAAGGTACATGAATGTCATAGATTCACAGAGGTTTACAGCATGAAAACAGGCCCTTCGGCCCAACTTGTCCATGCCGCCCTTTTCTTTTGAACCCCTAAGCTAGTCCCAATTGCCCGTGTTTGGCCCATATCCCTCTATACCCATCTTACCCATGGAACAGTCTAAACACTTTTTAAAAGACAAAAATGTACCCGCCTCTACTATTACCTATTGCAGCTTGTCCCCAGACACTCACCACCTTCTGTGTGAAAAAATTGCCCCTCTGGACACTTTTGTATCTCTCCCCTCTCACCTTAAACCTGTGCCCTCTAGTTTTAGACTCCCCTACCTTTGGGAAAAGATATTGACTTTCTAGCTGATCTGTGCCCCTCATTATTTTATAGACCTCTATAAGATCACCCCTCAGCCTTCTACGCTCCAGAGAAAAAAGTCCCAGTCTAACCAGTCTCTCCTTATAACTCAATCCATCAAGTCCTGGTAGCATCCTAGTAAATCTCTTCTGCACTCTTTCTAGTTTAATAATATCCTTTCCATAATAGGATGACCAGAACTGTACACAGTATTCCAAGTGTGGCCTTACCAATGTCTTGTACAACTTCAATAAGACATCCCAACTCCTGTATTCAATATTCTGACCAATGAAACCAAGCATGCTGAATGCCTTCTTCACCACTCTGTCCACTTTCAAGGAGCTATGAACCTGTACCCGTAGATCCCTTTGTTCTGTAACTCTCCCCAACACCCTACCATTAACTGAGTAAGTCCTGCCCTGGTTCAATCAACCAAAATGCATCACCTCGCATTTATCTGTATTAAACTCTATCTGCCATTCGTCAGCCCACTGGCCCAATTGATCAAGATCCCATTGGAATCCAAGATAACCTTCTTCAATGCCCACTATGCCACCAATCTTGTGTCATCTGCAAACTTACTAACCATGCCTCCTATATTCTCATCCAAATCGTTAATATAAATGACAAATAACAGTGGGCCCAGCACCGATCCCTGAGGCACACTGCTGGTCACAGGTCTCCAGTTTGAAAAATAGCCCTCTACAACCACCCTCTGGCTTCTGTCATCAAGATGTGGAGATGCCGGCGTTGGACTGGGGTAAACACAGTAAGAGGTCTCACAACACCAGGTTAAAGTCCAACAGGTTTATTTGGTAGTACAAGCCACTAGCTTTCGGAGCGCTGCTCCTTCATCAGTTAAGCGGGAGTTATGTTCACAAACAGGGCATATAAAGACACAAACTCAATTTACAAAATAATGGTTGGAATGCGAGTCTTTACAGGTAATCAAGTCTTAAAGGTACAGACAATGTGAGTGGAGAGAGGGTTAAGCACAGGTTAAAGAGACGTGTATTGTCTCCAGCCAGGACAGTTAGTGAGACTTTGCAAGCCCAGGCAAACCATGGATGAATGAATGAACACTGCTCGACAATCACCAGGCAAGAGTGTTCTCTTCCTGTTGGGGAACACTTCAGTAGTCACTGGCATTTAGCCTCTGACCTTTGGGTAAGCGTTCTCCAAGGCAGCCTTCATGACACATGACAACGCAGAGTCACTGAGCAGAGACTGATAGCCAAGTTCCACACACATGAGGATGGCCTCAACCGGGATCTTGGGTTCATGTCACACTATCTGTAACCCCCATGATTTGCCTGGGCTTGCAAAATCTCACTAACTGGCATTGTATTGAAGACAATACTTTGAAGAAAACTTATCAAATTAAAATATTGTCACCAATTTATACTCTTTTAATAAAACCAATAATCAGCAAATTAAACAAAAATGATGGGAGTGACAGTCCCCAGTGGCACTGTAACTAAAACAATCAAAGGAAATTTAACTAACTAAATCAAAATATCATTCTTGGGGTAATGATGCACCCCAGCTCCTGCAGCACCCACTGTCTGTTCCCTCGCTTAGGCCAGTTTCTTCTTATATGTGTTCAAGGTCCTTAATCAATCAATATGCTTCACCTGTATATCATTAGCATTAACAATACAAATAATTAACCATTAACAATTACCGTCCCACCATTTTTTTTACTATATATTCAGTCATGGGATGTGGGCATCACTAGCTAGGTCAGCATTCATTGCACATTCTTAATTGTCCTTGATACCAGGCTGGCAGGAAACCATGCCATATTTTCCAGCCCTGACATCATTAATTATGCACCCAGATGTTTAGCACCATATTCTGTGGCAGGATGGGCATGATGGCACACATCCCACCATCAGACCCAGGTGCATATTTAAAAGGCACCCAACATCACTGACCCACCATTGAAGAAGAAGTTGCATCTCCAGGAACATTCTGAAGCCGGAAGATGGACCTCTTCGATGACACTGAAGTGTGAAGGTCCACCTGTAGATGCCCCCCACCACCCACTGCTGTGGTATTCCTGGGTCCAGTGTTGGCGGCCTCCATCCCAAACTCCAGAGCTAGTCCCAGGCATTGTTCAAGTGAGTCCTGATATCTGCACACTGCGTTGTTATCATAGAATCATAGAAACCCTACAGTGCAGAAGGAGGCCATTCGGCCCATCGAGTCTGCACCGACCACAATCCCACCCAGGCCCTACCCCCACATATTTTACCCTCTAACCTTCGCATCCTAGGACTCTAAGGGGCAATTTTTAACCTGGCCAATCAACCTAACCCGCACATCTTTGGACTGTGGGAGGAAACCGGAGCACCCGGAGGAAACCCACGCAGACACGAGGAGAATGTGCAAACTCCACACAGACAGTGACCGAGCCGGGAATCGAACCCGGGACCCTGGAGCTGTGAAGCAGCAGTGCTAACCACTGTGCTACCGTGCCGCCCTGCTAACCACTGTGCTACCGTGCCGCCGTGCCGTTGTTCCACACGTGTTTTGCATGGGCATGTTTTTCCACTGGCAGCACGGAAAATCAGATATAGGGGAAGATGCCAGTCAGGCCTTCATCTGCATCCATTTGCAGGATGCAAATCCATTTCATGCTGGCCTCCGGTGGGTTTCCCAATCCGTTGAGATGGGCACCAGCAGAAGATCCCACAGGAAATGTCATGAAGCTGATTTTTGGACTCCCACTGGCTTCTCTCCCCCATCCACCCGACCTCAAACCCATTCATTGGGGCATTGGAGAATTCTGCCCACTGCTTCAAAGAGGACTGCAGTGCATTTTTATTCATTAAACAATTGATGTATAAAAAACAACAGCAATCACCCAATATTCACTTACTTGCGTCCTTTAAAAAAAACCTAGAGCTGTTTTTATTTAATTTTGGGAGCCATTCCAGTGAGGCCTTCAAAATTGGAGGTTTCAAATTGAAGTCCACTAATGACAATCAATGGTTACCCACCAGAAGTTGGATATTCAAGATCATTTAAAATGCATTGCCTCAGTGTTGTCCAATTGGTTTTTTTTTAAAATTGCCTCAAAACATAATTCTGATTTTCTTGGAATATGCACAGTAAGAAGTCTCACAACACCAGCTTAAAGTCCAACATGTTTATTTGGTAGCACAAGCTTTTGGAGTTTGCTCCTTCTTCAGGCGAGTGAAGAGCTGTGTGCCAGAGAATATGCCAGGGGATATAAATGTGAAAAGGAAGTAACATTTTATAGACCTAAATAAGGAATTTGGAAGGAAAAGTATTGACTCAATATGATCCCTTTTTAAATTCTAGAACCTGCACACTTGAATTCTTGGCTTGCACAAAACAATTCATTGTAAATCAAAAGGAACTAACCAGACTTGTAAACTCATGGTTACGTTTTGCCTTCCCAGTGCCATGTGTTGTGTCCAGTGTTTCGATACCTCTGCCACCTGTGCATGTTCGTACCCTCCCGCACCAGTCCAATCAATCTTGTCCAGGTGTTTGATTAATGGAGAGTGCCGGGACCTGATGGAAAGCCGAAACCTCATGTCAACTGAGTGCAGCTTCCCTGCTTTCTCCACTGTACTCAGCTCCTCAGATCCGCTTATCACTGCCAGAGGAAATAAGCGGGAAGTGGTAGGAAATTAGAGCTCACTTTGGAATGATAAACTAATGATAACTTTTTATATAGAAAAGAAAGACTTGAGTCTGGCCACCCCCTAACCTCCGAATCCCATTATTTTGCATCTTGTGCACCTCCCTCTCCCGGGCCTTATTGGAAAGTTGTTGTTGAGCATCTTGTACATGTTACTCACTGCTGCTATTGCATGTGAATGGTGGAATGAATGAATGTTTAAGTTGGTGGATGGACACAAATCAACTGGGTTGCTTTGACCTGGACGGTGTCAAGTTTCTTGAGTGCTCTTGGAGTTGCACTCATCCAAGCAAGTGGAGAGTATTCCATCACATTCCTGACTTTTGCCTTGCAGATGGTAAACAGGAAAATCAGGAGGTGAGTTACTCATCGCAGAATTCCCAGCCTCCGACCTGCTCTTAAACCATAGTGTTTCCACGGCTGTTTCTAGATTGTTAAGTTTCTATTCAATGATAACCCCCAAGTGATGATGGTGGAGGACTCATCGATGGTAAAGTGGGTAATTGTCAATTTGGGCAGTTAGATTCTCTCTTATTAGGGATTGGCATTTCCTGGCACTTGTGTGTTGCCACAAGTACTTGCCACTTATCAAGTCCAAGCCGAACGGTTGTCCAAGTCTTGCTGCATTTGGACATAGACTTCTTCAGTATCTGTAAAGTTGCACAATCATCGGGGAACATCCTCATTCTGACTTTATGTTGGAGGGAAGGTCTTTGATGAAGGAGTTGAAGATGGTTGGACCCACAGACATTACCCTGCGTGGAGAGCTTTCCTCCAGATTCTCATTGGCTTCAATTTTGCCCGTGATCCATGATACCACTCTCAGTCAAATGCTACCTTCATGTTGAGGGCAGTCACTCTCACCTCACCATTGGATATTAGGCTCACCTCTTCCTTCTGATTAGTTTTTGCTACCTTTGGTTATGCATTACCTTGTCTTCCAGACGGAACAGTGCCAGCGAGAGTTGTGCAATCTGTTTAGCTGATGTGGCTGTTCTGGTTAAATTGTTGGCGGTGTGTGCAAGCTGTGATATGTGGGTGCAATAGTGATAAGGGTGTGAAGACCAGATAAAGAATATCAATGTCAGGGGTAAATCCTGACTGATAGCGAGTGTTGGTAGGTGAGTGATGGGGCGGTGGTGATTTGAGCAGTACTGAGGCTAATGGGTCAGTTGGCAGGATATGGCATTTGAAGATGATTGAATATCCTAACTGCACTGGATCCAGATCTCCAAGGCTCGACTCCTGGCATTGAGTCAACGGTTATCTGCTTCCACTGCCTTTTGAGTCTCTGTCCTGGTGCCCTCCCCTACTTTCCACACCCTCCATCAAACCCTGGAAGTGCAGCTTCTAAAATCCTTAGAGCCTGCCGGCTCCCATTGTGTGCCATTCTTCACTCTTACCCAAGTCCGATTCTGTTGCTGCATGACTGTCAATACACTATCCAGCTGCAATACACCTTCCCTTTAGGTACAGGCTATTTTTAAGTAGTGCTAAGGAATTACAATATCTCGCCCCCTGCTAATGCATGCAGTCGGTGAGTAGTGTGATTAACATTGACTGCACACAGCAATCAGTTAATTGAGCAGGCAGCATGAAGTTGGCATGTTGCCTGCAATGCAATGATTGGGTGTGGGTTAATCCTACGCTGTGATCCCCACTCCTGCTTTGGAACCAATTTGGAACCCTTTATGATTGATGTAATTTAATTGCCTTAAGAGGCAAATTGCCTCTTTTATTTGTTTCAATTGATGTCAGTATTTTAACATTTGATGATTTGGATAGTTCTATAAATATTCTTCAATTTAATATTACTGTAACCAAGAAATTATTTTGGCATTATTATCAAGCGAATGTTTAACACATTTACACGGCGTTCCTCTATTTGTCACTTTAACTGAAGCTTATTTGAAATGAGTTAGCGTCTATACTAAAGAAACAGACAAAGATTGTCATAATATTGCCAATTGTAATTTCCAGGCTAATAGAATTATTCTGAACCAATATAAATGATGCCATTTTGCAATATAACTAGCAAACTTTAATTAAATTTACTTGAGTAGGTTTATTCTAAGATCTTATTAAATTAAATTTTGTCTTATAAAATGAATGTTATTTTCTCATTAATCAACACTGTGAATCAAAATTGAAATGTATTTTCTACTGAAATTTTTACCCTTCCTTAGAGTCATAGAGTAATACAGCACGGAAACGAGCCCTTCGGCCTAACCAATCCATGCCGACCATAGTGCCCTCCCAGTTAGTTCCAATTGCCCGTGTTTGGCCCATATCCCTCTAATCCTTCAACATCCATGTACTTGTCCAAATGCTTTTTAAATGTTGCTAGTTAAATGTTGCTAAATGTTGCCTCAACCACTTTCTCTGGCAGCTTATTCCATATATGCACCATCCTCTGCATGAAGAAGTTGCTCCTCAGGTCCCTCTTGAATCTTTCCCCTCTCACCTTAAACCTATGCCCTCTAGTTTTCAATTCCTCTACCCTGGGAAAAAGACAATGTGTGTTCATCCTATCTATGCCCCTCATGATTTTATACACCTCAATAAGGTGACCCCTCATTCTCCTATGTTCCAAGAAATAAAGCCCTCGCTTGGCTGACCACTCCCTATAACTCAGGCCCACTAGTCCTGGCAACATCCTCGTAAATCTTCTTTGCACTCTTTCCAGTTTATCAATGTCTTCCCTATATCAGGGTGACCAAGACTGTACACAATACTCCAAATGTGGCCTCATCAACAACTTATACAACTGTAACATAAAGTCCCAACTCCTATATTCAATGCCCTGACTGATGAAGGCCAGTGTGCTAAATGCCTTCTTCACCACTCTGTGTACCTGTGATGCTGCTTTCAACAAAATATGTACTTGTACTCCGAGGTCGCTCTGTTCCTCAACCATTCCCCAGGGCCCTGCCATTCACTGTATAAGTCCTATACTGGCTTGACTTTCCAAAATGCAATGCCTCACACTTATTAAAATCCATTTGCCAATCATTGGGCCACATCCCTAACTGATCAAGATCCCCTGTAATTTTTGGCACCTCCTAATTTATTATCATCTGTAAACTTACTAACCATGTCTTGTACATTGTATCATTTATATAAATGACGAATAACAATAGTCCCAACACCAACCCCTGAGGCACACCACTAGTCATGGTGTGGAGATGCCGGTGTTGGACTGGGATAAACACAGTAAGAGGTTTAACAACACCAGGTTAAAGTCCAACAGGTTTATTTGGTAGCAAATGTCACTAGCTTTTGGAGCGCTCCGAAAGCTGGTGGCATTTGCTACCAAATAAACCTGTTGGACTTTAACCTGGTGTTGTTAAACTTCTTACTGTGCACACCACTAGTCACAGGCCTCCAGTCTGAGAAAGAACCTTCGACCATCACGCTCTGCTTCCTACCATCGAGCCAATTTTGAATCCAATTTGCTAGCTCTCCCTGGATCCCAAGCGACCCAACTTCCAGACTAGCCTTCCAAGCGGGACCTTGTCAAAGGCCTTGCTAAATTCCATATAAACAACATCTACTGCCGTACCCTCACCCAACATCTTGGTTACCTCTTCGAAAAGCTCTAGAAGATTTATCAGACATGACTTCCCATGTACAAAGCCGTGCTGACTATCCCTAATCACAACTAGACTACAAATTTTGGTAGATCCTGTCCCTCAGTGTGGTGACCCACTGTAATTACATGTTGTATGCCTGGACATACCCCTGCTGCACCTGACCCGAGACTCCTCCCTTTCCACCTGAACGAGGTATAAAGGTGATGGTTCCTCCTCCCTGCCTCAGTCTGGGCCAGGTTAGCTACAAGGGTGTGCTCCAGTTCTTTGCGATTAAAAGTCTGTTATTTTCACTCACTCGCTGGAGTCCTCATAAATTGATGGTGAATCACTCAGAATCCCTTCCAGTAACTTACCCATCACTGGTGTCAGGCTCACCGGCCTGTAATTCCCTGGCTTGACTTTGCCAACCTTCTTAAACAACAGAACAACATTAGCCATCCTCCAGTCTTGGGAACATCACCAGTGGAAAGAGACAAAGAAAATATCTCTGCAAGGGCCTCTGCAATTTCTTCCCTAGCCTCCCACAAAATCCGAGGATACACTTGATCAAGTCCAGGGGATTTATCCACCTTAATGCGCTTTAAGGCTGCAGATACCTCCTCCCTAGTAATATGCATGTGGCCCAAGACATCACCACTTGATTCCCTTATTTCTTTAGCACCCATGATGTTCTCCACAGTAAACATCGAGGAGAAATATTCATTAAAAAATCTTGCCTGAGTCCTGTGGCTCCACACGAAGATGGCCATGCTGATCTTTAAGGGGACCTATACTTTCTCTATCCACCCTTTTACTCTTAATATAGCTATAGAATCTCTTAGGGTTTTCTTTAACCTTACAGATCCATCTCATATCCACTTTTTGCCCTCCTGATTTCCCTCTTAAGTTTACTCTTACATTTTGTATAGTCATCGAGGGATTCACTTGTCCCCAATTGCCTAAACCTAAAGTATGCTTCCTTCCTTTTCCTGACTTGAGCCTCAATGTCTCTCGTCAGCCAGAGATCCCGAAACTTGCCAGCCTTTCCCTTCTTAACAGGGCTATACTGCTCCTGGACTCTTGATATCACACATTTAAAAGCCTCCCATTTGCCACGCATTCCTTTCCCTTCAAACAGACTCACCCAATCGACCTCTGCTAGATCCTTTGACAAGGTCCTGCATGGCAGGCTATTCTGGAAATTGGGTCGCTTGGGATCCAGGGAGAGCTAGCAAATTGGATTCAAAATTGGCTAATGCCTAATGCCCCCAAAATTGGCCCTGCTCCAGTTTAGGACTTTAACCCGTCCTATCTTTTTTCATAACTATTTTAAAACTAACAGTGTTAAGGTCACTGGATCCAAAGTGCCCTCCAACTGATACTTCAGTCACTTGCCCTATTTCGTTTCATAAGAGAAGGTCCAGTGTTGCACCGTCCTGTGTAGGGCCCTCTATATATTGATTCAGGAAGCTTTCTTGGACACATTTAATAAATTCTACCCCATCCAGACCCTTTGCACTCTGGGTGGCCCAGTCAATACTGGGGAAATTAAAATCTCCCACTAATACTACCCTATTATTCTTACAACTATCTGCAATCTCTCTACACATCTGCTCCACTAGTTGCCGCTGGCTATTGGGGTGGGGGTGGCGGGGGGTGGGGCGGGGGGGGGGGGGGGGGGGTTTCTAATACAGTCCCATCAAAGTGACTATCCATTTCTTGTTTCTAGGTTCTATCCATATGGCCTCATTTGATGAACCCCCAAGAATACTGTCTTGTTGTTATGCCCTCCCTTATCAAAATAGCAATTCCCCCTCCTCGCTTACGTCTATCTCTGTCAAGTCTGTAGCATCTGTATCCTGGAACATCGAGCTGCCAGTCCTGCCCTTCTCTCAGCCATGTTTCTGTTATGGCGATAATATCCCAGTCCCCAGGGCCAATCCACGTTCTGAGCTCATCCACCTTACCGGCGAAGCCTCCTCCATTAAAATAAATGCAGTTTAAACCAGAAGTCTTTTTTCTCCCTTTACTGTGCCTCTGGCTATATTGACTACTGAACTTGCTTTCGTTGGCTATTGCGTTTTCCCCTGACTTCTCATTGGCCCCTTCCTTGCTCAGAGTTCCATCCCCCCTATCAAACTCGTTTAAACCCTCCTGTGTGGCACTAGCAAATCTCCCCACAAGGATACTGGACTCCCTTCAGTTCAAGTGCAACCCGTCCCTCTTGTACAGGTCACCTCTACTCCAGAAGAGATCCCAATGATCCAAGAACCTAAATCCCTGCCCCCTGCACTAGTGCCTCAGCCACACATTCATCTGGCCGATCTTTCTGTTTCTGTCCTCACTGGCACATGGCACTGGGAGTAATCTGGAGATCACTACCTTTAAGGTCCTGCTTAAAGGAACATTTGTAACATCTGTTACCAAGGGTACTAAAATGGATTCATGCTAATTCAATCTCATTCCTAATCTGCATGTCTTGCTATCTAAGGGCTGCACAGTGGCACATTGGTTAGCACTGTTGCCTCACAGCGCCAGGGACCTGGCTTCGATTCTGGCCTTGGGTGACTGTCTGTGTGGATTTCCCCTGTGTCTGCGTGGGTTTCCTCTGGATGTTCTGGTTTCTTCTCATAATCTAAAGATGTGCAGATTAGGTGGATTGACCATGTTAAATTGTCCCTAGTTTGTCGGTTAGGTAGATTATCTATGATGGATGTGCAGGCTTGCAGGAATGAAGCAGGGGGTGGGCCTGGGTCGGATGGTCTTTGGAGGGTCGGTGCAGACTTGATGGGCCAAACAGCCTCCTTCTGCACTCTAGGGATTCTATGATCTTGAACTGTGGTTGCAAATTTGTAATTGTACCCCATGATCTGGTGCTAATATGCCAATGAAAGCTTGCGTAAACCATTGGAGAAGTATGATCTGCAATGCCCTCAGAGAACACATTGCATTAATTACCTATTAGGGGAAAATGTTCAGCTCGGTTTTAGGTCCTGAAATCCCTGGATTGAAGGAGGCCTTCAGTGAGCAATTATATTTTTAAGAGGACAGGGATGTATATCAGGTTTCCACTGGAGAAGCAGCTCAGCATTATCTCATTTATCTCATAGAAACTTATAAAATTCTAACAGGGTTAGACAGGGTGCATTCAGAAAGAATGTTCCCAATGGTGGAGGAGGCCAGAGCTAGGGGTCATAGTTTGAGGATAAGGGGTAAATCTTTTGGAAGTGGAGTGAGGAGAAATTTCTTCACCCAAAGGGTGGTGAATTTGTGAAATTCATTGCCACAGAATGCAGTTGATTCCAAAACGTTATTTGATTTCAAAAAGAAATTAGATATAGCTCTAGGGGCTAAAGGGATCAAGAGATATGGGGGTAAGGGGGGGGATCAGGATATTGAATTCGATGATCAGCCATGATCGTAATGAATGGCGGAGCAGGCTCGAAGGGCCGAATGATCTAATCCTGCTTCTAGTTTCTGTGTTTCTAAGCACCTGCATTTTCAATGGAATTAGAATGGAAAATTGGCATTCCTTGGAAATTCCATGATGCCCATGTTAGCATCCTTCCTCAGGAATAGACAGCACTCTTTCAAAGATGCATTTTACCAAAATCCATTCATGAAGACAGAAAGATTTCAGGAGCACTACTCAACTAAAATTCCCTACAGGACCTTTTGGCCATATTCTGGGACGGCATTATTTATATTAGTTCAGGTATCGCAAAACATTTCTTCACTTTTCTGTTTAGGAAACATTCCCTTAGATGCTGCAATATTAGTAAAAAGCAGACATAATGTTGCGGTTCTGCAGCAAGGCAGTGGCGCTTACTGCTGACCTCAATGACTTAGTGATCTCTGTGCGGTGGTGCAGATTTCCCCTTTCCCAGCAGCAGGTTAAATCTGACAACAAGTCGAGGGGATCTCCGGGCAGACAGCAGCAGCATTGTCAGCAGGCCAGGTAAGGCATCAATCAGAGTGAATCATTCTCATCAAAAGCACTGAATTCCTTTGCTGCTAGTATAACATTTCAGGCAGTGAAATAAATTGTGAATTGATTTGGATCACAATAGGACTTCCAAAAAGATAAACAAACTTTCAAAAATATTTGAAAAGTATGTGGGTGCTTTGTAACTTAATGGAAAAATTTGGCAGCTCATAAATATAAAATTAGCTATTCAGAATATTTAGCAGAAATCATGAAGTTAGTGTATCATGAAAGACACAGTTGCTCCCCATTCAGTGAGGGTGTAACTTTTACATGAGATTTGAACATTAAGACTAATGGCACAGGAGTGTAAGTTCTCATCAATTCATAGATTTCCCATTGATTGCAGTCTGAGGAATGCCTCGACAACGGGCATGAGGCAGAGCCAGAGGGATGGAGCTATGGGGTTGGGGCCTAGGGGTCAGGGTCTGATGGGACAGGGCCTGGTGGGGCGATCGGTGGGGTTGGGGGGATCCCGCTGCCACTCTGCAGTCAGGATAAGTGTGGGAGGGAGGGAGACCAAGATCGGAGCCGACCATTGGGGTATTTGGGGGGGATCAGCCTGCTTTGGGGGGGGGGGTCATGGCTGCTGAAGGTAGGGGATCAGTACAGCATGGGGGGGGGGCATAACTGACAGAGTGGGCGGGGATCGCGAGGGGGGGTGCTGGAGGTCGGGGTGAGCTGGGAAGGGTGGGGCAGGGCTGGTCGGGAAATGTTCGGGGGGGCTAGCGATCGGGCCATGGAGGGGTGAGAGGGCCAGTGTTGCGGGGATCGCGGGGCTGGGTTGCAATTGAGCTGGCCAGCAATCGAGGGCCATGGCGTATGCGCCGATCTCAGCACTGACAGATTGGCGCATGCGCAGTGGCCCGCTCAGCACTATGCTGCTGGTCTTTCCAGCGGAAATAGGCCCCACCCACAGCCTTTCAGCGTGATTCACACTAGTTCACTCTGCAGTGCACAGAGTGTGGGAGATTCATTTTGAAACTCTCACTGAAAAGAAAGCGTGAATTACTCCAGTTTTCATGCGAATTCAACACTTTGAATCTTTGGGGGAAAATCCCGGCCTTGATTTCCACATTACTCTGCACGTGTGGACTGCAGAAGCTGCTGTCAGTTCCAGCAGAGCAATGACAGCAGACACTGGCTGTTTTTCTATCACTACCACTGCAAAATCCAGGCCAATACATTTCATGTGAATTACTGAGCTAAGCTCCAAAGGTTGCACAATGGGGCTGAGTGACAGACCCATTTGTCACATCTGCACAGGTGCACATACTGAGAATTTTCTGGAGGAAGCAGCTGAATTTCTGGGTGACCAGGATGCTGGCCATGTAGTTGAAAGCATTCTATAAGAAATAAAAATTGGTCCAAGGAAAAAATGCTTACGAATTGTCCACCGAGATACTTGGCAAAATGGTCTTGACAAGCCTCAAACAGAATGCTTCAAATTAATCATGGATACTATCTTGTCCAGCCTTCCCAGTAGATTCTTGAAGCATGGAGTTATTTAAGAGATGATGTTTTGATTCACAGAATGAAACTAACTTTGCAATTTGCCAATGATTAAAAGCTGTGGCTTTTAATCATTGGGCGGCACGGTAGCACAGTGGTTAGCACTGCTGCTTCACAGCTCCAGGGTCCTGGGTTCGATTCCTGGCTTGGGTCACTATCTGTGTGGAGTTTGCACATTCTCCTCGTGTCTGCGTGGGTTTCCTCCGGGTGCTCCGGTTTCCTCCCACAGTCCAAAGATGTGTGGGTTAGGTTGATTGGCCAGGTTGAAAATTGCCCCTTAGAGTCCTGGGATGTGTAGGTTGGAGGGATTGGCGGGTAAATGTGTGGGGGTAGGGCCTGGGTGGGATTGTGGTCGGTGCAGACTCGATGGGCCGAATGGCCTCCTTCTGCACTGTAGGGTTTCTATGATTCTATGATTCTGTGGGAGATAGAGAGCCCAAGGTTTTGACGATTTGTTTTGTTGTCA
Source organism: Mustelus asterias (assembly GCF_964213995.1). Taxonomy (NCBI): domain Eukaryota; kingdom Metazoa; phylum Chordata; class Chondrichthyes; order Carcharhiniformes; family Triakidae; genus Mustelus; species Mustelus asterias. The sequence goes on from NC_135816.1 coordinate 55,733,900, forward strand.
ATGGGCAATTTAGCATTTCACTGGTTGCAACTCATGAAAAATATTGAGAATGAGTACAAAGCCTATTTCAAGCCCAGGATAAGCACTAGATTGTGAACTGGGACCACTCCTGTGTCTCCTTGTGCACAAAAGGAAATCACAAAAACTTTTAAGAAAATCTTAGCTTGCTGGCCCTCAATTGTCCAACTCCCCAAAGATTTCCCCAGAGAGTATATTGCGGTTAGTATTCGTCATCATCAAGTTGAATTGCAATTTAAACACGGGCTTTTCTGACTTTGGGAAGGAATCCTCGGAGCCAGCAATTTACTATTACAATTTGAAGGGTTGAAGCAGGAGATTGCTTCTTTGTAATGGATCTGTGCCTGAGTTCCACCTCCTCATTTATCTCTGACTCATGGGGGGGAGTTTTCGCATTCCGCCTGCCACGGGAATCGCAGTGGGCAGGGGGGGGGCTGTGCGGGGGGGCAGACCATGCAAAGGTCCGTTGACCTCAGGTGGGATTCTTTGGTATTGGAGCGAACGCGGCTGGAAAATCCAGCCTACAGAGTCATTTCTGAACATAGTTTCTTGAAACTAAACAAAATCAGCACAGTCATTCAATATTTCTTAACTGAAGGACATTTGAGGGTCCGGTGATGTGGAAAAATACATCAAGAGAAAACTTAACAATCAACAAATTGTCTGCATAATTTCAGGCCAGTGTGGAACCTAAATTCCTTTTACGTGTTCAATAAAATGCTTTTTCTTATATTGCAAAGATCTTTCTGTAACTTGCAATGTTTATTTTGATAACACAGAACAAAGTGAATTGTAAGCAAAATCTTGCCTGTGGCATAAATGTTACTTTGTCTTTTTTGCACCTTCCTCTCTCAAACTGCCACCTTTCTTTCACAAGACAATTCTAACACCCTTTTGTGGAGCCAATCTGCTAATAGACATTTGTCTTTACTGTGCTTGTTTCAGTCTGCATTTTATTATACCATTATACTTAGGAAAAACTTGAGGGAATTGTATACAAGATGCTAATAGAACAGTGTCTAAATTTAATGATCTGGCACTCTGTGACCCAGAGGGGCATTTACTTAATGGCACAATCTGTAACAAAAGTAAGTGCTGGCAATGAAATATTTTGAGTTTACGGACCGAAACTACTAATTGGAGATGTTCTTCACAACATAAAAGCTATTTATGACTGTCTACCATCCCACAATTCCCCATGGAGAGGGAAGAAAACAGCTGAGAAAAAAATGCTGGCATGATGAATGCAATCATTGAGGTCCAAAGGATGAAAGGACTATCAGATCTACTTAATGAAATCTGCAGGTTCATTAAAGAAAAAATACTGTCAGCAGATGCTCCATCATTCACAGTGGCCCTAACACCATAGGCCAACAATAGAATATAAATTTAAAGCACAGCCCCAAGAGGGAACTCCCCAAAGGTTTTGCACCGCAACTGAGATGAATTGGAAAGTGCAAGACAAGAAAGAAATGCAGTTTTGCCTTTGAAGAAAAACCTTTCATTATGCTTTTAGTATTATTTTTAAATTGTACACCCATAATCCCACCATCTATTTAAAAGCATGACTTTTTCATAAACTGCTACGTGCAATGGATAGGTTATATTTTGCATTTAAAATATATGGTTTTTCACAAAGATAAATACATTACATTTTTAACTACGTTTTATGTAAAGTGTTTATTATTAACATTTGCGTTTTTGTTGAGGAAAGAGACACATGAGTTTATTAAGGGCTCTTCAAAAAATGTCTGGCGTGGCCTCTAACCATTATGTTCTCCTATAAAAAAACGTTACATTGCATTTTACAAAATGCAAACAGGCCTTTCAGCCCAACAGGTTTCTATTGTGTTTATGTTCCACACAAACCTTTTCTCCGGTCTTAATCTAACCCTTTTACAAAGCCTTGATTTAGTTTCCCTTTATGTTTATCTGTCTTTTGGTGTCTTAAGACCAGAAATTAATTGGTTTGGAAATGAAGAGTAACTACATTGTTCAATACTAGCAACATTTAATGCATTTGGGGCATGGTAGCATGGTGTTAATGTTACTGAATGAGTAAACCAGAGGCACAGGCTAATGCTTCAGAGACACAAATTCAAATCCCACTATGATTGCTCGGGAAAATTGAATTCAATTAATTAATAAATCTGGATTCAAATGTTCGTCTCATTAATAATGATCACAAAACTACTGGGTTGTTTTGAAAGCGCATCTGGTTCATGTCCTTCAAGGACGGAATTCTGCCATCTTTACTCCAGCTGGCTTTCCTGTGCCTCCAAATCCATAGTAATGAAGTTGACTCTAATCTGCTCTCTGAAATGGTCGAGCAAGCCACTTAGTTCAAGAGCGATTGGGGGTTGGTAATGCATGGTGGTTTTGCCAGTGATGCTCACCTCCCAAGAACATGTATTTAAAACTCCTGGACACTGGTATTATTGCAAATATCTGTCTTCACCCAATGCTTGCTCTGGTGGGAAAGAACGGAAGAAATTGTTGCAGCTACCAATACCAGCAGGTATGAAATAAATGGTGTTGCAACAATGCAGATAGTGATTGTACCATTGTTCTCAGCAAGTAGCAGTAAGGTCAGAGTTGATGAAAGCTGATAACGTTTGCTCATTTTGTTTTATTTGTGATCAGCAGGATAAAAAATAACCACTGAAATTGTCAGACACATCTAGCTTTATTTCTTTATCGGAAAAATCCCAAGAAACACAACCAAAAATACTTTAGTTTCTGCTAGATAGTGACAAAAATACACCACAAGGAGTTATAAATTATTCCTTCCTTTTTTTACATTAGCTTGAAATCAACACGATTGACAATGTAATATTACATGTGAAAACATAAGATGATTCTGCACTTGTGTTAAATACTATTTATTACAATTCTCTACCAAGCTTCAGCTACAAATCTGATAATTCATGTGAAATCTAATGTATAAATCCCCATACTGCATCCCTTAATATCCAGAATTCATATGTACAGCAGTCAATCACTCTATCCCTTTCCAAGCATAAGCATTGCTGGAGTATGCAGGAACTACAGGGCACCCCGGTGTCTGCAGGCAAAGGAGAAATATTTATCAACTGCTCTTCAGCCAATGGCTGAATTACATAAGCTTTATCTGTTTTACTTCTAGAAAAGTGCAGCCACTGAGGGTGACAACATCATATGATTATAACTGTACACGTCAGCTAAACGTGCAAAATTTCATGCACATAAACTGCTCATGCGGGAAATGCTCTATTTCAAATAATGATTTAAATGTGCACGGCTTCTGTCTTCGGGAGAGAGCTCACTGAACACTTTATGAAGGTTATTTCTGAAATTCAATTAAACAATAAGAACAAATTCATTGAAGACAGATTTCTTCAAGTAGCCTATTTAAAAATGAGTTTATAACGTGAAGTGCAGCAACACCAAACATGCCTTTGTACAAAAAAAACTTCAGAATCAATTACAAATCAACAAGGACAAGGGACAAAAGAAACAATTATTGTATAATCCAAATACTGCTTCTTTTTGGAACTGATACAACAGTCCGTTATGAGCAACCTTAACACCTTTCACTTCGTTTTATGTTTTGAAAAAAACGTCAGCACCCCCCAGTAAGTTGTTCAGTGACTATCACTGCTTGAGGATTTTGAATCATGTTCTGCTGGCTTCTCAGCTGATGCAGCAGGCAGCCATGGAGAGACTGACCGGGAAGTGGTTTGTTTAGCCAGGCTGTAATGGCTGATGACCGTGTAGAATCGCCCTCGGGAAGTAGAGTCTTGTGCTGAGTAGTAGGCTTCAAGAGATGCTGGTATACAGCGTTTATGCTGCCGGGAAAACAAAAACAAAATTATCATTACTTGCTTTGCTTTTTATAAAAATTTCAAAATAACTAACTAGACTTGAAGTAAAATAAATATATGAACCTTCTCAATCCCTCAGTCCAGTTAAAATAGTCCCTGTCCAGATACCATAGCCATGGAGAACACCACATCTGAGCTGAGAGTGAAGCTCCTTGTTAATTATTGTGACTGATTATACAAGGCAACCACATATCCATTGCAACAAGGGAAGGTACAAACACAACATGATTCAAGTCAGGTAGCTATAAAAAAACTTCTTTCCTGTGCTTGAGTGGTGTACATTTTACTTACCTTACAATATAAGCACTGGTGATATTTTACAGAATTTGACTTGTTCAAGGGCCAATCCATGTTTGTATGATTACAAATCCAAGGTACAGATAGGTACAGTGCCATCAACTATGCAAATAGAAACTCTCAAACTGTGTATCAAGTCCAAATTCAGCATCATCAATGTTTATACGGTCAAGGTAAGTAAAAGATACACCAGTCAAGTTTAAGTATTAGTGTCACAAGTAGTCTTACATTAACACTGCAATGAAGTTGCTGTGAAAATCCCCTAGTCGCCACACTCCGGCGCCTCTTCGGGTACACTGAGGGAGAATTTAGCATGGCCAATGCACCTAAGCAGCACATCTTTCGGATTGTGGGAGGAAACAGGAGCACTCGGAGGAAATCCATGCAGACACGGGGAAAACGTGTAGATTCCGTACAGACAGTGATCCAAGCTGGGGAATTGAACCCAGGTCCCTGGTGAGGCAGCAGTGCTAACCACTGTGCTACCCTGAACAGAAGTTTTTGATAGATAACTAACTAGAATCATGTTGTGTTTGCACCTTCCCTTGTTGCAATGGATTTATGGTTGCTTCGTATAATGAGTCACAATAATTAACAAAGATCTTCACTCTCAGCTCCACTCTTCGGTTATAGACGTTTTCTTGTAGGTTTTCAGGTTCGGTATTGTCTCCTACAAATTTTCAATCAATATATTATTTAACTATTGCCCTGGACAGTGGGATCTATGTTTTAGGTCAAAGTTTTAACAGTAGTCAAAGCAGAACAAGTATTATGCTGTAATAAAATGCCCCCAACTCCCCTAACGGTTCAAAGAATTTGTTCAGTGAATGGTTGAACCATCTAGATCAGGCAGGTCCAAGATTCAATCTGTCAACCAGTTGATATCAGCCAGGACAATAATAGAGATGCTGCTTAAGGCCAGAAATTTTATATTTAATCACTATTGTGCAGTCCTTCCTGGAAATGTGTGTACGGTTGCAGAGCAAAAACAGCAACAAATTTAATTGCGGTAACTTCTACATCTGAATTACCTACAACATAATACAATCAAGACGCCACATAAGGGGTAGTTGATTGAGGTACCAGATCACATGGAACTACACCTCAGCAGGTAGTCACTATTTTCAGGAGAGAAAATCTATGAGAAAAGGAGAAAAAGGCCATCGCTCTGTCTAAACAGCTTGGTTGGCTCTGTAGACTGGTGTTATGAACGTTTGCTCTCTGCCAACACCATAAGATTCACCCCAACACCATAAAATACAGGGCACTCTCAATCCTGTTTGATGCAGAGAATAAATCCAGCAAGAATATGGAACAAATTACAATACCTTAACCCAGAGACAAAGAACAAAGAACAAACAACAAAGAACAAAGAACAATACAGCACAGGAACAGGCCCTTCGGCCCTCCAAGCCCGCGCCGCTCCCCGGTCCAGGATTGAATCCTGAATCCAGGATCCCCGCCCAATTTTCCAGCCTATCTACATACCAATATCCTATCCACCGAGCTGTCCCTCACAGCTACGATGCTTTGTTCATTACAACCTATTAACTTACCCCCACCCCCCCATTCCAGACCATGTGATCTCCAGGGAGAGGCGAAAACCCAGAGTGAAAAACCCCAGGGCCAATATGGGGAAAAAAAAATCTGGGAAATTCCTCTCCGACCCCCTGAGGCGATCGAAACGAGTCCAGGAGATCACAATGGCCCCGATCGGAAAATGCTTCCCAACCCTAGTCATTTCCACTTCCACGAACACCATATGAATTCCCTGCCCCCGAGACAGGTTCCCAACTATCCGCAGTCTCACTCTGTACTGGCACCAGCAAGATGATCGTAGAATGAAGCCTTGAAACGAGAAACCAGGAACAATTAGCCCGCGCCGCTCCCTGGTCCAAACTAGACCACTCTTTTGTATCCCTCCATTCCCACTCCGTTCATATAGCTGTCTAGATAAGTCTTAAACGTTCCCAGTGTGTCCGCCTCCACCACCTTGCCCGGCAACACATTCCAGGCCCCCACGACCCTCTGTGTGAAATATGTCCTTCTGATATCTGTGTTAAACCTCCCCCCCTTCACCTTGAACCTATGACCCCTCGTGAACGTCACCACCGACCCGGGGAAAAGCTTCCCACCGTTCACCCTATCTATGCCTTTCATAATTTTATACACCTCTATTAAGTCTCCCCTCATCCTTCGTCTTTCCAAGGAGAACAACCCCAGTTTCCCCAATCTCTCCTCATAACCAAGCCCCTCCATACCAGGCAACATCCTGGTAAACCTCCTCTGTACTCTCTCCAAAGCCTCCACGTCCTTCTGGTAGTGTGGCGACCAGAACTGGACGCAGTATTCCAAATGCGGCCGAACCAACGTTCTATACATCTGCAACATCAGACCCCAACTTTTATACTCTATGCCCCGTCCTATAAAGGCAAGCATGCCATATGCCTTCTTCACCACCTTCTCCACCTGTGACGTCACCTTCAAAGATCTGTGGACTTGCACACCCAGGTCCCTCTGCGTCTCTACACCCTTTATGGTTCTTCCATTTATCGTGTAGCTCCTCCCTACATTATTCCCACCAAAATGCATCACTTCGCATTTATCAGGATTGAACTCCATCTGCCATTTCCTTGCCCAAATTTCCAGCCTATCTATATCCTTCTGTAGCCTCTGACAATGTTCCTCACTATCTGCAAGTCCTGCCAGTTTTGTGTCGTCCGCAAACTTACTGATCACCCCAGTTACTCCTTCTTCCAGATCATTTATATAAATCACAAACAGCAGAGGTCCCAATACAGAGCCCTGCGGTACACCACTAGTCACAGGCCTCCAGCCGGAAAAAGACCCTTCCACTACCACCCTCTGTCTTCTGTGACCAAGCCAGTTCTCCACCCATCTAGCCACCTCCCCCTTTATCCCATGGGATCCAACCTTTTTCACTAGCCTACCATGAGGGACTTTGTCAAATGCTTTACTAAAGTCCATATAGACAACATCCACGGCCCTTCCTTCGTCAACCATTTTGGTCACTTCTTCAAAAAACACCACCAGGTTCGTGAGGCATGACCTCCCTCTCACAAAACCATGTTGACTATCGTTAATGAGTTTATTCCTTTCTAAATGCGCATACATCCTATCTTTAAGAATCTTCTCCAACAACTTCCCCACCACGGACGTCAAGCTCACCGGCCTATAATTACCCGGGTTATCCTTCCTACCCTTCTTAAATAACGGGACCACATTGGCTATCCTCCAATCCTCTGGGACCTCACCTGTGTCCAGTGACGAGACAAAGATTTGCGTCAGAGGCCCAACTATTTCACCTCTCGTCTCCCTGAGCAGCCTTGGATAGATTCCATCAGGCCCTGGGGATTTGTCAGTCTTTATATTCTCTAATCAGTCTTTATATTCTCTAATCATGCGGACCTCAATCATGCGGGGGATCCTTGCTCAACTATGAATATTATGAGGCTGTCCTTTTTTTTTTCCAAAGCTACTTGGTTCCACTAAGTAAAATAGTCAGAAAGAGGAACGGCGGCTTCAGTTCGGGAGAGGCAATGGTCTAGTGGTATTATCGCTAGACTATTAATCCAGAAACTCAGCTAATGTTCTGGGGATCTGGGTTTGGATCCCGCCACGGCAGATGGTGGAATTTGAATTAGATTTTTTTTAAAGTCTGGAATTAAGAATCTACTGATGTCCGTGAAACCATTGTCAATTGCTGGACAAACCCATCGGGTTCACTAATATCCTTTACGGAAGGAAATGTGCCGTCTTTATCTGGTCTGGCCTACATGTGACTCCAGAGCCACAGCAATGTGGTTGACTCCCAAATGCCCTCGAGCAACTAAGGATGACAATAAATGCTGGTCAATCAGTGATGCCCATATCCCATGAATGAATAAAAAAAAAAGTTGGCAGAATTTGTTTGAGGCATCACGTTGGAACATAAAAGGTTATGCCATGCAGAAGAGGAGAGTAAATTCAGTCTCATCAAAGCTCATCTCCCCAAGGTCATTGCAGCTCGGATTGTAGTTAGTAGTCATTTTTTCATTTTGTTTTTGGGAGGACGATGACACTAGCAAAGAACCATTTACAGCACATTCCTAGTTTCCCTGAAAGGTTGAGACGGTCCTTCTCCTGGAACCATTGTGATTTTTTCAACAAAGGTGTTTTTGCAATGGTATCAAATTATTGGCTGGGATGTTTTGGCCTTGCATGTCCTGACACAGTAAAATCCTGCCCGAGATCAATGGACCTTTCCATGGTCCGCCCCTCGCCCACTCCAATTTCCGTGGCGAGTGGGGCGGTAAAGTTCCAACCATTGAATTTTATAGATAGAAGAGGCTCTCTTCACTGAAGAATATCAGTCGTCTCAAGTAGGGTTTACAATACTCTGCAATATTCTTGGAAATTTTTCTGGAAACAGCCCTCAAATGATTAGGTTTACTTAATCCAATTTCACAGCTCATCGTGGTCGGATTCTAACTCATGACATCAATACCATAACAACTAGGCTATTGCATCTCTCTATTCCAAATGCATGCAACAGAAATGGTTTTATTTTTAGTAGTCTGACAAGCAAAATTATTACATCAAAAAAAAGGCCACTATAGGTTAGAAAATTCACTAATTTATTATTAAAGGTAAACAGAACTTTGCGTGGAAATAGTTCTAAATGCTCGCTTTGCCCATCTATATACGCAACTGTGCACATTTGGTTATATATTCTGTTCAATTTCCTATGTATTCCCAGAGGCCACTGGGGATGACAACACTGTTTCATTCAACTAAACAACATTGCTGAATTTGCAGGCTAGTTTAATTTGGAATGGCATGATTCAATGATATAAAATCAACAAGAATTAAATGTGATTAAGCATATGGGAAGTGTAGCATATAATTGCAAGAATCAACAGGAGGTAAACTATTGAATTAAAAATCGTTTTAGCTGATGATCAGGCAGTTAGGCAGCTGTAATCCGTGCTCAATTATATGCTGCAGGAATAAAAATTTTGAGCATCAAGTATGTACACGTTATATTCACAAAACTGGATATATGGGGAATGTTTCCCCTTTATATTTTGTGCTTTAAATATAAATGAACATGATAATTTTACTGATGATTACTTCCTAGTAATCAGCTATTATCACTTATATGTGTAGCAATTGCACCACAATTATTAATCTTTTGGTACACAATGTTACAGTTCTCCATATGTAGGCCAAGTCCCTTATGGTCCCTTATGAACGAAAACCTGCCTTTATTCATCACCATGTACACAATACAATTCCTGGGTTTCACACATCACTACAGTTACGGTAAACTATGTATTGGTATATATGACCACCGTGTTCTACTATTTTCAAGAGTGGAAAAAGCATATTGACAAACCCATGCGTACAAGCCAAATCTGCTGGTCAAATTTACTTGCAAATGAAATAATTTGCAGAACAAAAAAGGAACAAAATACTAAAGCAACACAATACCAAAATGTATAAACGGAATCAAGCTACATATCCCTGTGGGATATGAGTGTGGGACCCTGTGATTTATATAAACAATCTAGAAGAAGGTGTAACTGGGGTGATCAGTAAGTTTGCGGATGACACAAAATTGGCAGGACTTGCAGATAGTGAGGAGCATTGTCAGAGGTTACAGAAGGATATAGATAAGCTGGAAATTTGAGCAAAGAAATGGCAGATGGAGTTCAATCCTGATAAATGCGAAGTGATGCATTTTGGTAGAAATAATGTAGGGAGGAGCTATACGATAAATGGCAGAACCATAAAGGGTGTAGATACGCAGAGGGACCTGGGTGTGCAAGTCCACAGATCCTTGAAGGTGACGTCACAGGTGGAGAAGGTGGTGAAGAAGGCATATGGCATGCTTGCCTTTATAGGACGGGGCATAGAGTATAAAAGTTGGGGTCTGATGTTGCAGATGTATAGAACGTTGGTTCGGCCGCATTTGGAATACTGCGTCCAGTTCTGGTCGCCACACTACCAGAAGGACGTGGAGGCTTTGGAGAGAGTACAGAGGAGGTTTACCAGGATGTTGCCTGGTATGGAGGGGCTTAGTTATGAGGAGAGATTGGGTAAACTGGGGTTGTTCTCCCTGGAAAGACGGAGGATGAGGGGAGACTTAATAGAGGTGTATAATATTATGAAAGGCATAGATAGGGTGGGAAGCTTTTCCCCAGGTCGGTGGTGACGTTCACGAGGAGTCATAGGTTCAAGGTGAAGGGGGGGAGGTTTAACACAGATATCAGAAGGACATATTTTACATAGAGGGTGGTGGGGGCCTGGAATGCGCTGCCAGGCAAGGTGGTGGAGGCGGACACACTGGGAACGTTTAAGACTTATCTAGATAGCCACATGAACGGAGTGGGAATGGAGGGATACAAAAGAATGGTCTAGTTTGGACCAGGGAGCGGCACGGGCTTGGAGGGCCGAAGGGCTTGTTCCTGTGCTGTATTGTTCTTTGTTCTTTCGTTCACCCAGAGGGTTGTGAGTATTCCACATCATTGAGTTAAGGCCGAAACAGGTGGGAATTGGGTGGGATTCTCCCAAAAAAATCCTAAGTGCTGAATCCACGTAAAAACCAGCAGGGTTTTCAAAATGAATCTCCCAGACTCCGTGCACTGCAGAGTGCCCGAGCGTGAATCTCATTAAAAATCTGTGGGCGGAGCCTATTCCCGCTGGAGATGCCGGCAGCATAGCGCCGAGCGGGCCACTGCGCATGACAATCTGAGGAGAGATTGGGTAAACTGGGGTTGTCAGAGCAAGAGATCGGCACATGCGCAGTAGCCCCGCACTGCCGGCCTCCCGATCACTGGCTCGCTCGTCGATCACTGGCCAGCACAGCAACCCCCATTGCTGGCCATAGGACCCCCCCACTACCCAATCTCTGGTCTCCCGGAAGTGTCCAGGCCGCCTCGACACCCCCCCATACCTCATTCTTGGCTTCCCCCCTCCCACTCCCAGCAGTCCCGTTAGTGGGGAGTTGTTGTAAACCCCGCTGGAGTGAAACATTCCGGCACCTGGAGACTAGCGGAGGCTGTGGCACCCAGCGGGAAGCCCGCTAAACAGCCTCTGCAGCACAACGCAGCGGGCTGGGAGAATTGCCCCTGCTGTCTTTTTCAGCAAATCAAGAGATTGAGGTAGTGGGAAAGCGGAGTTGAGGCACAAGATCAACCATGATTATATTGAATGGAGTGGGCTCGATGGTCTACTTCTGCTCCTATTACTTATGCTCTGAGAAAGAAGCAGAAAGAAATAAGGCCTTTGTCATTGTCAAGCTGCACACATTTTCAGCTTCCAGACCTTTACACTGCCATAGAAAGAATTCAAAGGAATTATCAATGTCTGTTTTCATACAAGGCTAGTCGTGGCCTGCCATTGTGTAGTTTAATAACTGTCTGCCTATTAAAGAATGCATTGCTTGCATATTGGTACAACCAAAATGGGTTAAACAATCCCAGAAGTCAGGTCTGCAGGGACCCTCAGGTTCATATTTTAATACAGGGAATTTAACTCTTCGATTAACCACTCTGAAATGTTATGATGGCCATTACTCCATAAATTTTAAAGTTTCAAGGTTTATATTATTAGTGCCACAAGTAGGCTTACATTAACATTGCAATAAAGTTACTGTGAAAATCCCCTAGTCGCCACACTTCGGTACCTGTTCGGGTACACCAAGGGAGGATTTTAGGGTGGCCAATGCACCTAACCAGCATGCCTTTCGGACAGTGGGAGGAAACCAGAGCACCTGGAGGAAACGCACGCAGACACAGGAAGAATGTGCAAACTCCGCACAGACAATGACCCCGGGTCCCTGGCACTGTGAAGCAGAAGCACTAACCACTGTGCCATCCTGTATTTCTCTCATCCTCAGGAAGCTAGAGAAGAAGGTGGTCTTGTGGAGGAATGATGAAAGGATGCCTGTCAGTGTCAGAGGCAAGCTGCAGGAATCTGCTGTTTTTGATCTATATGGATCTATCAATTCGTGCCAGGGTTAATGGGGCATTTTGGAGGTGTGCCTTCAATTCCCATATTTTACCCGGGAGGCGTTTCTTCAGATCAGAATTGTGTCTTGAATTATGCATCATCTTGTTATACAGAAAAGTAGCCTTCAGATGCCGAAAGTTGAAGGAGCACATGTATAGTGAGACATGTAGCCAACCTGTAAGTTAACCTATATGTCAGTAATTAACCATGCATCACATAGTGTTGCTATTGTTAGATGTCAGTGTGGCAAAGTTTTCAATTGTACATTACACCTTTAAATGCACCCTACTAAGCTATATATGCATGATATGCAACAAAAGAGCTTTAACTTTGTGTGCGAACTTGGCATGGAGAACATGCAAATTCGGAAATTCTATGAATGATAGTAGAGTAGAAGAGAATCGGTCATTGTGAATTCCAAGTACCAGTTAAAGGAATACTGCTGAACTGACATTCCTTGTGCAGACTTTTGACCATACCTTGGGACCTATTTCAGGCACTGGGAGAAACAAAATCGCAGTTTCACTCAGAAAGCTTTCCTCTACATTTTGCATTACCTATGGAAAGCAATGTATTTCAAGAGCATTACTGAACTACGATCTGAAAGGTGCATATGGGATCCTCATTAGAAATCCCACTTTACTTGATCTCTATGCAGCAGAATGAGGAACAGGAGAAGGTTGTAAGGAAAGCAAGATTAATCGGGCGTCACCGGAAGACAACATGACTTCCTGAGCAGCTCTCACTCAGGCACAACTGGCAAGGTCCTTCTCAGGAGTTCTGTCTTGGAAAGCTATGTTTCGGTCATAATATTTTATATCATGAATCAGGTGAATGAAGGAGCAGCACTCCAAAAGCTTGTGATTTCAAATAAATGTGTTGGACTTTAACTTGGTTTTGTGAGACTTCTTACCATCCTAGGGTTACCATTGATTAGAAACTGAACCAGACCAGCCATAGATATATGATGGTTACATGAGCCAGAGGCTGAGAGTTCTGTAGTGAGTAACTCACCTCCTGACTCCCCAAGCCTTGACCAACATCAAGAAGACAAATGTCAGATGTGTGATGGGATACTCCACTTGCCTGGATGAGTTTAGCTCCAACAACACTCGAGACGTTTGACACTACCCAGGACAAAACACTGCCCAGTTGATTGGCACCCCATCAACCACCTTATGCATTCATTCCTTCCACAGGATTGGTTCAACATGGTTTATCAATGGGTGACTCTAAAAAGCTTGATGATAACATAGCTTATGTTACAAACCCAGCCCATCAAGTACAGGATGAAGATAAAGGTGACAATGGCTTCCAGACACACTCATTTGATTCTACTTTGTAATGAATATTTGGAAGTGTTGATTCATCAAAGAGATGAAAGTGTTCACGGGAGTTGATGGGGTGCTTCTCTGTGTTAACAGAGAGGATGCAGCCTCTGAGGTGGACACACCAGATTTGCCCCAAGAAAAGGATTCTGACTATCAATGATGAACAGGCAAATCGGCAAGATTCTAAAATTCCTCGGAGTAAAATAAATATCCACTATTCCCTCCAGAATGCTTTGCAAACTTCTCCAAACAATTACCAAAGACTTGCATTCCTTCATTAAGTCCTTCTTCATTGAGTTGATCGGCTTGTCTAGATTTCTCTTCACTGAAATTTAGATGAGGTAAGATGGGTGAAGGTTCAATTAGAGCATAAACACTGGCATGGAATGACTGGGCTAGATTGCCATTTATCCTATGTAAACAGCTTTGCAGATGCTTCTGCAGATGCCACTTATCATAGATCACAACAAATAAGTCAACCCAGCATATAAGATGACCCCATCTTTTCAACCATAGATCATGTTTAGATCAATATTAGGGAGGGAGTTTCCCTGAATCTTCAACATTGACTCCAAACTTCATGAAGTCTCATGGCATCAGGTCAAACATGGGCAAGGAAACCTCCTCCTGATTGCTACCCACTCCCCTCAGCTGGTGAATCAGTACTCCTCCACATTGAACACCAATTAGGAGGAGCATTGAGGGTGACAACTGCACAGAATGTATTCTGGATGGCAGACTCTAGGAACTCAAAACTGGGAATCCATAAGGCACTGTGGACCAATAGCAGCAAAACTGTGCTCAACCACAATCTGCAAACTCATGACCTGGCTGGGTACAGTGCAGGAAGGGCATGCCACGCAGCAGCAGACATACCTAAACATGAGGTGTCCACCTGATGAAGCCACAACACAGCGCTATTTGCATGCCAAACATCATTAGCAGCATGCGATGGACAGAGCTAAGACATCCCACAACCAAAAGATCTGATCTAAGCTCTGCAGTCCTGCTACATCCAGTTGTGAATGGTGGTGGACAATTAAACAACAAACTGGAGAAAGCTCCACATGTATCCACATTTGTGCAAAAGACATGGCTGAAGTATTTGCAACCACTTTCAGCCAAAGGTGCCAAGTGGATGATCAATCTCGACCTCCTCCGGAGGTCCCCAACATTACAGATGTCAGTCTTCAGCCAATTTGATTCACTCCATGTGATATCAAGAAGCAGCTGAAGGCATTGGATACAGCAAAAGCTATGAGCCCCCACAACATTTTGGCAATAGTAATGAAGATTTCCACTCCAGAGTCAGCTGTGCCCCTAGCCAAGCTATTCCAGTACAGCTACAGCACTGAAATCTACCTGGTAACATGGAAAATTTCCCTGGTATGTCCTGTCTGCAGAAAGCAGGACAAATTCAATTACAGCTCTGCAAGTCCACTCTCGATCATTAGCAAAGTGATGGAAGCTGCGATCAATGGTGCTATCAAGTGATACTCAGCATCAACCTGCTCATTGATGCTCCGTGTGGGTTCTGCCAGAGCAACTCAGCTCCTGACCTCATTCCAGCCTGGATCTAAACAGGACAAAAAAGCTCAACTCCAGGTGAGCTGGGAGTGACTCACCTCAGCATTTGACTGAGTGTGGCATCAATGAGCCCAAGCAAAACTGGTCAATGGGTATCCAGGGGAAAACTCTCCACCAGTTGGGAGTCAAACCTGGCACAAAGCAAGATGGCTGTGGTTGTTGGAGGTCAATCATCTCCATCATGGGACATCGTTGCATGAGTTCCTCAGGGTAGTGTCCTATGCCCAACCATCTTCAACTGTTTCACCAACTTCCCACCATCCTAAGGTCAGAATGAGGATGACTGCATGATGCATCCACTTGTCTGAATGAGTGCAGCTCCAACAATACTCGAGAAATTTGACACCATCCAGGACAAAGCAGCCCGTTTGATTGGCACCATATCCACTGCCATCTTATATATTCATTTCTTCCACCACCGACGCACAGTGGTAGCAGCATGTACCATGTACAAAATGCATTGCAGCAACTCAGCAAGGCACCTTCAATAACATCTTGCAACTCCACGAAGTCTACCACCTAGAAAGATAAGGGAAGCAGATGTATGGAAACACCACCACCTAGAAGTTTCCTTCTAAATCACACCATCCTGACTTGGAACTATATCGCCATTCTTTCACTGTTGCTGGGTCAAAAGTTTGGAATATAAGTTGACCTCTCTTTACTGCTAAGAAATGTTATATCTGCAATACAGTCAATCTCAATTTTTCACCTCAGAAATGCTTGTTTTACTCACCTGATAAATTGGTGTATGGGATCAAGGAGGCAATATAGGCTTGGTGGCTAAGATGATGCACAGGAATCCAAGATAAGCCCACACAGAGCAGACAGCACATGACGAATGGCAAAAATAATGAAGCACAAAGCTGATTTCAAGCTAAAAGTTGTAACATTTCCTAACTCGTCAAATAACTATGCTGCAGCAAGACTTCAGTGTTCATGAAAAAACTGGTGTGAGAATGGAAGAAGAACAAATCTGCCTTTTAAGATCAAGTGTGCCGTGAGAACAGGGACCAGCCTCTGACCTGATCTGAGAAGCATGTATCGGAATGGATCCTTAAAAATTGTAAGGATGCATCATCGCAATGCAATGCATGAATATGCACTGAAGTGGGCCAAGTCAAATCGCAAGTGGGGCATCTCTTGTTCAAAGGTACTCAGTGCCAGATCAAGGAACACAGTAACGGGGAGAACCACCCCTTGCCCTTGCTGCCTGTGACCCTCATCCCACCCTCATTCACCTGTTGCCTAGCACTGCCAGCGATTCTGAGCCTTGGGTGGAAGCATTGCCAGCAACTGCCATCATGCCCCCCAAAGATGCACATTTGCCAGCTACTGATGGATTCAAAATGTTAACTCTGTTTCTCTCACCACCAAAGCTGCCAGACCTGCTGACTTTCTCCTTATTTTCTGTCTTTGTTTAAGATTTTCAACATCCGCAGTATTTTGCTTTTATTTTGGCATGTGATTTGGCAGGAGGTGATGTGGGGCTCTCGCCGTCTCTCTCTAGCCAGTAGGTGAGACCTGCATTGTCTCTATTCAATGCCACCCTATGTCTCACCATGTATCATTTCCTCATCTATACTTCTAGGCTGCAGAGTGAAAAGGCAAGAGTTAATGGCGAGATTCATGAGAGGTCACCGGTGTTTCAAAGGGGTCTGCAGAATTTTGTTCTGCAGCATTCTTTTCAGCCGTTCTACTCAATGCCACAGTCACTCCATTTTATCAACTGTACTACTGCAATATGATGGCTTCTTGGTATTCCAACAATGGCATCCCACAACTCTCACCCCACCACTCTTATCCCACAACATTGAGAACTTTGTTTCCCAGGCAACATTTTTGGCAATTCTAATCTACTTTCAAAAATGTTAAACCTTTTAACAAAAAAAAATCAAATTTGTAGCTTAACCAAATGTATGTATGCACAACCAAATGTATGATTGCATTTGATACAAAGATAGGTTGGAAAGTGTGTTGTGAAGAGGACATAAGGAATCTGCAAAGAGACGTAGATAGGTTAAGTGGGTGGGCAGAGTTTTGACAGATGGTGTATAATGTGGGAACAAGTGAATTTGTCCACTTTCGCAAGAAAAGCAGGTATTATTTAAATGGAGACAGATTACAGAACCCGACAGTACAGAGGAATCTGGGTGTCCTGGTACATCAATCACAAAAAGTTAGTATGCAAGGAAAGCAAATAATTAGGAAGGCAAATGGAATATTGCCATTTATTCCAAAATGGTCTTGCTACAGTTCTACAGGGCATTGGCGAGGGACCACATCGAGAGTACTGTGTACAGTTTTGGTCTCCTTATTTAATAAAGAATATAAATGTATTTGAAGCAGATCAAAGAAGGTTCACTTGACTGATACCTGGACTGAGGGATTATTTTATAAGGAAAGGTTAGACAAGCAATGCCTGTATCCACTGGAGTTTAAAAGAACGAAAGGTGATCTCATTGAAACATACAAGATCCTGAGGGATCCTGACAGGGTAGACCCTGAAAGGATGTTTCCCGTTGTGGGAGAAACTAGAACTACGGGACAAAGTTTAAGAATAAGGGACCACCCATTTAAGATGGAGATGAGAATAATTTTTTTCTGTCAGAGAGTAAAGAATTTTTGAAACTCTTCTTCCCCCAGAGAGCGGTGGAGGCAGGATCAGTGAATATTTTTAAGATAGAGGTCAATACATTCTTGATTAAAGGGGGTCAAAGGTTATCAGGGCTAGGAGGAATGTGGCGTTGTGGCCACAGTCAGATCAGCCATGATCGTATTGAATGGAGGAGCAGGCTCGAGGGGCCAAACGGGCTACTCCTGCTCCTGATTCTTATGTACATATTTCATATGTTCACAAAAAATCTATTTTGTCTTTAAAAAATGCAAATATATTTCTGTTTCCAATAAAGTTATTACTCTTCTACTGGAATCTTACCCACATATCCCCTCTAATTTACAATGGTGGTCAATACCTTTAATGATACAAGCTGCTATTCTAAAACCCACGTTTATATAGCTATATTGCGTCACATTTGAGCCAAAAACTGATGTCAATCATGATGAAATTGTGGCAAGTGACGAGCCATTGCTCTGCTAATAGCTTCAAATTCTGTTAACTATTAATTTGAAAGTAGGATTGGTTATTCCATGAATTCAGTACGTCTAAGGAAGGAGCATTCCTGTTTTTCAACCCTTACCTTATACACAAATCCATCTGGGCAACTATGATCATAGGTGAAGGCTTTGTATACCACAAGGAACACGATACAGGCAAGAAATGCAAGAGCAAGAAAAATGAGAATGGTAACCTGTAACACAAGAAAATATAAAATCAAATGAACAACTTCAAAATTCTTAGTAAGTATATTGGTTATGTTCACAAACATCAAACAATTTCATTTAACATTTTAACACTTTTTTGACTCGTATGACTTTATAGATTGTTCAATACAAATATCTCCCAAGTGCCAAATAACAATTCAATAGTAATCTGAGGTTTCTTGGAAAAAATATTTCATTACTAACATCTATTACTGTAATTCAATCATACCCAGTGGCAGGCTTCTTGCAAGTTTGACTTTCTCATTTTACACTATCTGAAGTTTTGATTGTCAGTCACACCAGCCTTTGTTTATTCCAATCTGCATCAGTAAGCAGCACAATGTTATGGAAGAACTTTTCATAAAACGATTACTTCTAGTAAATGAATTTTGCTGTGAGGCATGTAAACGATTTGCATACTTCAAACTGAATAAATAACATGGTAATTTTGACAAAAAGTGTGACAAAATTTTGGTTCTGCTCTAATCACAAAATATCACCTAATTTTAGAATTTCATGTAGGGCTGAAGATCGAGTTATCAATGCTCGTGCAGTTCCACCAGTTAATCAAACAGCTTAGTACCATAATTCAACGAAAACTTAAATGAGGCAAACATTCACTGACAGAAGCTATGCTTCTGGACTTAATATTGACAATAATGTCACAATCATTTTCAAAATGTATTAGAAATTGTTATTAACCCTGTTATAGTGGGGAAGCACTATACTAATTCATTCCTAAATAGATTCCATAGTGCCAATTCTAACCTCCAACAAGAACTGAGAATGAGACAAGCGGGTTGGCAAGTAGACTCATTTCAGCTCACCACCACAAGACCACCATGAGATCTGGATCATTTTAATTTTGGGTCTGAGTACCATTCTTCAGAATTGATTCTCACGCTAGGAGCAATGTGGAAGTTGGCAGGCCTGAGCATGGCAGGGGACCATCACCACAAAATTACAGTCAGGTCGCCGGCACTCAGATCTGTGTCAAGGAATGACAGGGATCAAACTCAATTGTGAACGGGTTGGCAAGGTTGGGAGGGAGTGGAGGGGAGGGGGGGGGGGTGGGGGGGGGGGCAGGCTCCCAACTGTTTCTTATGCAACCCAAAGGAGCATTTCTGCTCTTGTTGATCACAAGTAAACATTCAAAATGCAATTATTTATTTTATCTGCCCTATATCAGGCCCGCTCCTATGTACACCAGATTCTCTAGTGAGGCTGGCACATGCACATGATGGTGTAAAAATCTTGTCACAGCCCGAGTGACATCACACACCAGCTTTTGCCTTTCAACATTGGCACTGCCTCCTGGAGCAAGTGCCTCTGCTGTCCTAACAAGTCTGATAAAATGGCAAACAGTGGCAAGTAGAAGGTAAGTTGTCATACTGCAGATATTTCGCCCCTTCAGGACTTCAGAGGCTAGAAGTGAAAAACCCTTATTATTGGCTTGCACATGAAAAGGGAAGACTCTGGTGAGTAATTGGTAGCTACTGGTGTCTGTGAATCATGTCACAGCAAAGATAACAAACCTCAAGGCAGGCTGGGCTGGGGAAAAAATGGAAACCTGGTGGTGGAACACATCACCATCAAGCAAATTAAACCTGGCTGGCATAGGATGAAAAGATTTCTGTGGCAGTAAGCATCTAAAAACTGGCTCCATTACAGTGCAGCAGCCAAGTTTCAAGATCCTGCCATTATTTCAGTTTCAAGTTGATGTGTTTCATCTTTACAAAGCAGGGCATTGAAATGCCCATCTTTCACAAGTCCTGGCAGTTACAAAATGTGTGGGCAAGTGATCCATCTACAGCACCCGAGGGTGAGGGTGAGTTGCTACTTCACACAAATAAGAAAATAGAGACTAGAACAGTTCCTCCATCTGAAACTGAAATGTTAGCTGGTGGTCTAAATACATATTTAATTTTCCATATCAGTCTATTGCAGTGTTTTATTTCATTCTTTCATAGGATGAGGACATGATTGACTAGGCCAGCATTTGCTGCCCATCCCTAATTTGCCTTGAACTAGGCCATTTCAAAGGGCAGATAAGAGCCAATCACATTTCTATGGATCTGGAGTCATGTGTAGGTCAGATCCCTAAAGGATGCCATGATGTGGAGATGCCAGTGTTGGACAGGGGTGGGCACAGTAAGAAGTCTCACAATACCAGGTTAAAGTCCAACAGGTTATTTGGTAGCACAAGCTTTCGGAGCGCTGCCCCTTCATCAGGTGAGTCACCTGATGAAGGGGCAGTGCATTGAAAGCTCGTGCTACCAAATAAGCCTGTTGGACTATAACCTGGTGTTGTGAGACTTCTTACTGTCCCTAAAGGATATTAGTGAATCAATCTTTTTTATATCAACAATGGTTTCACGATCATCCCTACATGTTCAATTCCAGTTTTTTTTTTACTGAATTCAAATTCCACCACCTGCCATGGTGGGATTTGAACCCGGTGCCCAGAGCATTACCCTGGGTCTCTGGATTACCAGTGTCCATGTGAAACTATAAATGCTCTCTCTTGAGCTGGGATTTTGCGGTCCAGCCCATCACGAGTGGAATTGGAAAATTTGGAGAGGCAGCGGGACTGGAAAATCTTGGCTGCAGGTTGGAGTGGAAAATCACACCTTTAGACTTTTCATATGCATTAATAAAAGTGAATGTTTTCAATAAAATTCTTTGTATTTAACATTTAAAAATATGGACAACAATAATGTTTGCTCAGCTAAGTAAGAACATCAGCGTGCATATATATGTTGGTTGGAATTTTCCAGCCATTCCTGCCAGCAGAATCTTCTGGTCCCGCCACCATCACACCCCCGCCGTGGCATTCCCGGTGATGAAGGGTGCATTCAATGGGAAACCCCATTGACAATGGCAAGACCAGATGATCCCGCTGCAGGCTGCCTCCATGAAACATGCAGCGCGTTGCGTGGAAAATCCCACCCATTACCATTAGGAAATAGCCAGTTGTTTCCTAATTGAAATGCTTAGTGTATTCTGTATATCCAAAAGGAAACACTTCAATACGTTTTCTGAAATTTTGGGCAGCGCTTGGTCTTAATTTAAGTTTAATTGACGGTATACAATATTTCAAAATTGAACTTTTCTTAATTTTTAATGAGTTGCTCTCATTGGCAGTGATAACTGAAGAGTTAAGTATATATTTTTTAAACAGAACAGACACAGCAACAGCACTGACACTGTCATTTTTGAAAGGTGACTGTGGAGGCTCCATTTACAACACATTAACAAATTCTCTGACAAAATCTTAAAACAGTGACAGACAAATAAAATACATCAAATATACATAATAAATGTCACTTCTCACAGTGGGATATGCTTTAGAAATAAAATGGAAATAATGTGCCTCAGTCTAATTTCCCCCCACACATTAACAGAAATCGTGAAAGGTCAGCAACAAAGAACTAAGAAATGAGAGGGCAGCATCCTTAAGAACTAACAGCACTGATGACATTCAGGATGGCTAAGCCCAAATTATCAACCGCTGTGTGCTGTTGGTGCCAAGGATAAAGCTTTATGATTCGATCCATATCTGATGGGTACAATCTGTTTTTTGAACAGGGCTACTAGAGGAAATAGCCTCTCATCTCTGCATATCCACCAAGAAAAACAAACTGAAAAGAAAAGCATGTTTAAACTTATAATTTGTTCAGCGAGGTTTATCTTTTCAAACAGTGTGAATCATCAGATTTATTGTTACTCTTAATGTCACCAGGGTGATATATTTTTCAATAAAACACAAAGGACATGATCTTACTGGCCGATCGCCCTCACTGCCATTGCAAGCGAGGATGGAAAATTTGGCGCTCAGCCAAATCTCGGTTCACTGCAGCGGGACCAGAAAATTCCACCAGCATTAATGGCCTAAGATTCCACCCAAAGTTTTTTGTAAGGAATATTTATTAAACAATACATACTATTGAGATTCCACATGACATCAAGAGACAGATAAAGGCATTGGGCACAGCAAAGGCTATGAACCTTGACAACATCCTGGCAATGATACTGAAGATTTGTACTCTTGCCTTTAGCCAAGCTCTTCAAGTACAGCTGCAACACTGGCACCTACCTGACAATGTTGAAAGTTGCCCTGGTATGTCTTGGCAAATCCAACCTCACCAATTATGGTAAGTTTGGTAAGTTTGGTAAGTGCAAAATTAATGTTATGAAGTTGTGTTATTTAAAATATTGCTGGAGACTTCAATTTTAGATTTAATTTTTTATTCATTCATGGGATTGCGAGACCAGCATTTATTATTCAAACCTAATTACTCTTAAGAAGGTAGTGATCAACTAACTACCTTCTTCCTTCTTGCACTGTATTTAACCATGTGATGTAAGTACATCCACAGTGCTACTCGGGAAGAAATTCCAGGATTTTGATCTAGTGACAGTGAAGGGAGGCAATATAGCATCAAAACTGGAAGGTGATAATGATGAACTAGAGAGGACTGGTATTTGGCCAGAATGGATTCTTCCTGTATATTGTGGACAAGACAAACCTGGGCATTTTCCACTCCAACCAAAGGAGAGTTTCCCACTGATTTCAATTAACTTCAATTTTGCCAGAGTTCTTTGATGCCACTCTTGGTCAAATTCTGTCTTGAAGTCAAGGGCAGTCATTATTACCTTTCCTCTTGAACTCAGCGCCTTTGCCTATGTTTGAACAAAGGTGCAATGTAATCAGGCACCAAGTGTCCCTGGTGGAACTCAAACCGAGTGTCAGTGACCAGGATATTGCAGTGTAAATATCACTTGATTACTCGGTCGATGACATCTTCCATCATTCTGTTGATAATCAAGGATACTGATGAGGCAATAATTGGTGAGGTTGGATTTGCCAAGACATACCAGGGCAACTTTCAACATTGTCAGGTAGGTGCCAGTGTTGCAGCTGTACTTGAAGAGCTTGGCTAAAGGCAAGAGTACAAATCTTCAGTATTATTGCCAGGATGTTGTCAAGGTTCATAGCCTTTGCAGTGCCCAATGCCTTTATCTGTCTCTTGATGTCATGTGGAATTAATCAAATTGGCTGAAGACTGACATCTGAGATGCTGGCGACCTTGGAGGAGGCTGAGATGAATTATCCACTTAGGACTTCTTGCTGAAAATGGTTGCGATGGTTCAGCCTCACCTTTTGCACTGATGTGTTGAAGTATCCTTGTCCCCAACACCCCCAACCCATCATTGAGGATGGGGATGTTTGCAGAGCCGCCTTCTTTGGTTAGCTGTGAAATTGTCCACTGCCATTCCTGATAGGTTGCAGAGCTTTGATCTAATCCATTGGTTATGGGATCATTTAGCTCTATGCTACTTCGTCTGTTTAGCATGCATGCATTTCTGTGTTATAGTTTTACCAGGCTGCGATCTAATTTTGTGCTATGACTGACCCTACTCTCAGCATGATCCCCTACGCTGCTCATTGAACCAGGATGGCCCCTGGGCTTGATGGTAATCATGCAGTGAGGGATATGCGAGGTTACAGATTGTGGTTAAATACAATTCTGCTGCTGCTGTTGATGGCCCTTGGCATCCCATGGATGACCAGTTTTGAGAGGCTAAATCTGTTCTGAATGCACTTTATAAGGTAAATGGAGGGTATGCTATGCAGCAGATGCAGCAGCAACTTTTCTCATCCTCTGCATTTAATGGAAGGCAAGTTACCTAAGGCTGACTCTGATTCAAACCTGAGTATGGGTTCAGAATCTAGAAGAGGATGTGAGAGTTGGCTTCATCATGGGAGAAAGAAGGAAATTAGCCTAAAAAATAGACAGCCTGTTTGTGGCATTTATAGCATTAAATATAACATTGTTACTTGTAGGTCATGGAAGGTGCAGCTCATTTTCAAGGAAGGATTTTGCTTTAATTATCAAACAATACATTCCAAGTACAGTAGCCAGGGTATTACATTAAATGTTTCTATTAGTGCGCTTATAACAACGATTTACAAACATATGAATTAGGACTAATTAAGACTATAGGGGCGGCACGGTGGCACGGTGGTTAGCACTGCTGTCCCACAGTGCCAGGGACCCGGGTTCAATTCCCGACTTGGGCCACTGTCTGAGTGGAGTTTGCATATCCTCCTCATGTCTGTGTGGGTTCCTCTGGGTGCTCTGGTTTCCTCCCACAGTCCAAGGATGTGCGGGTTAAGTGGATTGGCCATGCTAAATTGCCCCTTAATGTCAGGGGGACTAGCCAGGGTACATCTGTGGGGTTACGGGGATAGGGCTTGGGTAGGATTGTGGTCAGTGCAGACTCGATGGGCCGAGTGGTCTCCTTCTGCACTGCAGGGTTCTATGATTCTATGAAGAAATTGCAGTAATCCAAAGTGCTGTTCAGAATTCCCGTCTGAACCTTGAACTCCCAACTTGAATAAATTTCGGTAAAATGACTGCTTGGGACTATCTATTTAAAATGTAGGGAAATAAAAGTTTCTAGAAACTTAATAAGACTCAAGGTCTCCCTGGTGTCCTAGCCTCCCTGAAGATTCCTGATTTCAGTCTCTCCGTTGTCGCCTTCTGGCTGCCTGGGCTCTGCATCTGAGTCATCGTCATTTACCTCATGAGGCAGGTTTACCAACATCAACGTCCTCCTGATCCAGTGGTTCCCCCCCCCTCTCAAGTGAGCTAAATTGTGAAGAGCACAGCAGATGATGTTGTTGTGTCGCTCTGGCAGATACTGTAGGGCATCTCCCGTACATTCCAGGCATCAGAACCTCATCTTCTGCAGGCAAATGGTTCCCTCCATCCTTGTGGATACATGGCAATGATTGCATCTCTTCTCTGCCTCTATCATCGGGTGCCTCAGAGCGTCATCAGCCATCTTTTCAAAGGATGACCTTTGTCATTAATCAACCATCGAAGCAAGTTGGAGCATTGAACAGCCTTAGCACTGGAGTGATGTAGAAATCATGGGAGCTGCCAGGGTATCTTGCACAGACCTGTAGAATCTGGGTTTTATGGTCACTAACTATCTGAACATTCAAGGAATGAAACCCCTTCCTGTTGACAAAGGCCCCGCCGGCTGGCTGGTTGGTGCCTTGATGGCCACGTGGATTCAATCAATGGCACCCTGGATGCGGGCGAATCCTCTGGCCCGCTCAGTCTTTCTTTTAAATTTGCTCAGGGGATGTTGGCATTGCTGGATTGCTGCATTTATTGCCCATCCCTAATCAAGTCTGGCTGACTTGATACATCTTGAAATTAATGAATGTTCTTACTCGCCTTAACAGAGCGGGATAGTGCCGCAATGTCCCCAGAGCTCCAGACGAAGCTTAACCCCTCCAAAGAATGCAGTGAAAAGGCTCAAAATGCTCCAGACCAAACCCTTAACTAACTCCAAAAAAACTCCTAACTCCTCAACCTGGCTTTGGGCCGACCTCTTTTATCCTGCCCTTGGATGAGAAAACTGCAAAAACAGATTGGCCTCCTGCCCGTTGCCTGTGCACCGACCTAAAAATTGCACGGGCAATATAATATTATGGTCAGTTGGAGAATTAGTCCCTTCAAGTGGCTCCATAGTTGCCAGCGGGCATGCCACTGACCCGTATCTGCGCCCACTGAACAAAATATCACACGAGTGTGCGATTAAGTCAGGATGTGTGCCCACCCGGGGCGCGTAAAATTCTGCCCATGATTTCCCTTTTACAAAGCCATGATTGATAATACAGATATATTAGTCTGAAATGTAATGCTTTAAAATCCAATATCCATAAATTACTAAAGGAGTTTTAAACTGTTATGCGCATTACTAGTAAATTTAAAATGGCATGCTATTTTGTAAAATCTGAGTCATACCTAGTGGGAAATTGTGAATACTAGACTCAGGGGCTTTGTCCAGTGCAGGAATTTAAAATTAATAACAAAGTAATAAATAATAAGTATACAATAAATTTACAATAATAAAATTATTATAAAAATCATGAGTACCCATCTCAACAACTTCAATTTCTTTAACATTGGTGTTGAGGTAATCAGACCAATCTGTGCTTATCATGATTACAAATACAAGTCACAATGCTGTACAGGAGAAAAAACAAAGCTAATGTATTGAGTGGAAGAAGTACATACAATGGGATTAAGTGATCTAATTCCCTAAAACCATATAACGCAAAAGATTTCATTAAATCATAATCTCCCTTACCAATAAAAGGTAACATTTCAGAAAAAACTCAAACTGGATGGGTGACAGATCAGTGTAGGTTTGTTTAATAAACTTTATAATGTTTTAAAAACTTCCTGGTGTTGGACCTCTTAATTAATCTGGGGGTGTATTTTCAGCATGAGCAATCCCAATGAACATTTTGCAAAGTAGTAGCAGGTATTGTCAATTTGAGATACACATCCCTCATAATTTTCTGCCAATTTATAGACAAAAAAATCGATGGTAGAACTCCTGATACATTTCCTCAACTTCTGAAGCTCTGCTCTGGGAGTGCAAGTCTAGCCCATGAAATTATGCACTCACTGCATTCATAATTCTCTGAAATGTTTACTTGAGGATTTATTTAGCAGTTCATCACTTTTCAAATATGAAAATAAGAACCCATGCTTCTAGAAACCCCCACGTTGATTAATAGATACAAATATTAAATATTAATATTACAAAGGTTATTGTCCTATATTGCAAAATGTTACAGACTTAATTCAAGTTACTCCTGTTTTTCTAAATTGTCATCAAGGAAAATAAGATACCCAAAAACCAAAATACTTCAGCTGTCCTTCTTTGACATGCTGTCATGGGATCATTTAGGTCTACCTGAGAGAGTAGAAGCACAGATTAACATCTCTTCCAAATGTCAGACACCTCTGACGCTGCAGCATTCCCTCAGTCTGTGGGCGGGATTCTCTCATCTTATCCATGCCTGCACCGTTGCAGGTGAGAACAGAGAATTTTGAATTCCAGCTAAAACTGTTATTCACTTTGAGCAGCACCAGAGAATCCCAGCCACGAACCAGGACAGAGGTTTTCGGTGTATGTTTCACCTTTGAATGTTGTGCTCAAGTCCTGGAGTGGTTGAACCCAAAATATTCTAACTCAAAGGCAAGAGTGCTACCAACCAAACCATGGCTGACACAAGGTGATGATGTGGAGGGGTCCACATTGAAGGAGTGCTGCACCATCCGAGGCCTCCTCTACCCTCTCAGATGAATGTAAAGATTCATATTGCACTATCTGAAAAAGAGTAGGGGAATTCTCCTTAAAATGCCAGTCAATGTTTATCCCTCTGTCAACATCTGAAAACAGGTTAACTGGTCATTATCATATTGCTATTTGTGCTCTGCTGTGTGATAATTAGTGATTCTACTTTAAAAACTACTTCATTGGCTGTAAAGCGCTTTGGGATATCCTGAAGTCATGGAATGTGCTATATGAATGAAAACATTTTTTTTCACTGGTTAACCTGGATTTTGTGCTTAAGTCCCTGGATGAGTGTGTAAAGAATCTATGCATATTCGAGTGTTAACTGGCCAGCACAGCCAGTTGAATCATATGTGCAAAGACTATTGGATGTGCCTGGCGGTGAGGCACTGGGTGGGATTTTATACCCTCGCTCATCCCAAGGTTGACGGTCAATGGATCTTTCCATTATCCGCCCTGCACCCGCTCCGATTCTCATGGCGGGCGGGACGGTAAAATTCCAGCCATCGTCTTTGTTTCCCAAATTATAACAGTGACTACACTTAACCACTGTACTGTGGCACACCCTCAGGCTATGAAGACATCATACAAATGCAAGTCTTTCTTGTATTTTCTACTCCTGTTCGGTGCTAATTTTTAAGCAAAGTTGACATGGGCCAACTAATTATTGAACAGCCCCAAAACTCACCCTTTCGTGACTTGCAATTGTAATAAGTATATTAAGACTTGCACAAACTCCACATGCAATAACAACTGTACATGTTTGGATAACTGCCTGCATCTTTTGTATTGCTTCCCACATAATTAATCAGAAATATTGTGCTGTTCTTGCAGTTTCTGTATCATTTCTTCTAGCAAAAGTCATTATTTTCTTGGCTTCCTTTCTAATTCATCAAAATCAATGAAGTGGAAGCAAGGATTCTTCTATTGACCTTTTCAGTATTGATCCAATTTTGATTCATGATTCAATTTCTACAATATGGTAGGGTACACTTGGACAACACATCCCTCAGGCAGAAGTAGGTTCATTCTTACACTTTTTTTCTGTTACTATGAATTAGTATTTTCCATTGATGCCTGCCTTTTTTACCATGACACTTAGTGAAAAGCAAGTATTTTCATACTCTCCTAATAAACATAACCTGTTTCTTGAGCAAAAACAGAAAATGCTGGAAAATCTCAGCAGGTTTGACAGCATCTGTGGAGAGAGAATAGAGCCAACGTTTCAAGTCTGGATGACCCTTCGTCAGAGCTAAGGGCAAAGAGAATCAGAAAAGATTTATACTGAGAGGGTGGAGGGGCAGGTTTGTACAAGTACTACCTGAAAAAATGAGTGACTTATTTCATAAGGGTTGAGGAATACTGTATCACGCTGTAAAATGATCTTATTTTATCTAACAAAGTAAAAGGAACAATGTATAAACCAGATTGCTGTGTATTAGGGGGTGGGTAGCAAAAGCTAGCAGTCAGAAAGGAAGAATGAGTTAAACTGAAGATAAAATTATAGTGCTTAATGTGAGCCAAAGTAGTTAATCTCAGCTAGTGGCAAAGAGTTACAAATGGCCTCAATATCCCTGGTACTGAGAAGAAAGACCTGTCAAGTTTGCTACTCTTGAATCTTATTTAGCAATTCTTGAGAGATGTATATATGAATTTGGGATGTGGTGAGGATTGAACCCGATTACTATATCACCTGTGATTGTCTCCCTGTCAGGTCTTGACAGAACAAAAGGTTTTTGAGAGGGAAGGCAACCAATACATAGATAAGAGAACATAAATAATATTATCTGCTACCACAGAATGGGGATCTGTTAAAATAAAATTGGCAGAGTTTTCCAGTCCTGCTGACGGTGCTGTGGATTTTCCAGCAGCGAAGGGTGTATTCAATAGAAAGCCCCGTTGACAACGGCTGGACCAGAAGATTTCACTGCTGGCCAATGGCGGGCTTTCTCCACCACAGTGAAACACGCAGCGGTTTGCACAGAAAATCCTGCCCATTATTTTCCTCTGCCTCTAACCACCTGCATGCATCAAATATCTTGTTGGCTCCCTTGATTTTTCACTTACCTACTGTTTTCTGTGACTGCCAGCACGCAGTCCATTCAACAGGTTTCTGTCTCTATTTTGAGTCAGTTGGTTTTATGCAACCAGATTTTTAATGTCATACAAACTAGGAGCAGGAGTAGGCCATTCAGTCCCTCGCGCCTGCTCCATCACCATTTAATATCAGGGCTGATCTGATAGTAACTTCAAATCTGCATTCCAACTTGCCCCAATAACCTTTCACCCCTTTGCATATCAAGAACTTTCCACTTCTGCCTTAAAAATATTCAAAGACTCTGCTGCCGCCACCTTTTCAGGAAGCGAGTTCCAAAGACTCTCAACTCTCTGGGAGAATTGTTTTTCCAGATCTGTCTTAAATAAGTAATGCCTTATGTTTAAACAGTGAGCACTAGCTCTAGTTTCCCCCACAAAAGGAAACATCTTCTCCACATCCAACCTGTCAAGACCCTTCAGGATCTTATGTTTCAATCAGACCGCCTCTTACACTAAACTCCAGCAGACACAAGCCTAGCCTGTCCAACCTTGGTCAGAATTTTCGAGCACCCCCACCATGGGTTTCCTGCTGCCGTGGGATGCAGTCCCCATTGACAGCAGCAGGGCCAGAAGATCCTGCTGCCAGCCAATGGCATGCCACCTCCCGCCGCGAGAAACATGCCATGGGGAGGCCAGAAAATCTTCCCCCTTTCCTCCTCCCCACTCTTAAATTTTCTAGGGTGCATGGTTCAATTGCCATCCAGTGTAATTCTTTACATTGCCAACAATTCCTGGGTATTGGAGACATTACAAGGGAAAACTACTGGAATGATGGTAAATGCTGGCAACTGGGACTAGCTTAATGGAAAAACTGGGCGGCATGGACAAGTTGGGCCAAGGGGCCTGTTTCCATGCTATAAACCTCTATGACTCTATGACTATGAGTCTATGGTAGAATTTTTCTTCAGGGTTGAATTCCAGTGGATTGGGACTTCCATCTGTCCCTCCAAACCCACTTCAACCTCAACTCATTTTCCTGGATCAGAACTCACTAGAGATGCATGCTGGCCTTCCAAAGAGAACATGTCTCTAACAGCACTGTGGATGTGCCTACACATCATGGGCTGCAGCAGTTCAAGAAGGCAGCTTGCCACAATCTTCCCAAAGGCAGTTAGGGATGAGTAATAAACATTGGCCTCGCCAGTGGCATCCACATCCCATGAATGAATAAAAGAAAAGAAAGCCTGCTATCAGTGCCAATTGTAGAATATCACCAGTGCTGCAGCAGGGATCTTAACTTAGCAGAACTAAGGTACTCCTTGTGTTAAGGTGCATCTAGTGCAGTTAGTGACGTAGCATAGAATCTACTGCCCTAAGTGTTCCTTCTAGCATAGGATGCAAACTAAACTTTTTGACAACGTAACACTGCATGTGATTTATTCTGTTTGTATCTTAATTTGTAAATAACGTCGAAGATCACATCAACTGTCCCAAGGACTGTCAATCATTGAATTATAGAGCATAGCAGGAAGCCATTCTGCCCATCATGTCTGTGTAGGCTCTTCGAAGGGATTTCAACAGGAAAGTACTGAGGCCAAGTGTGAGATTAGATGGCCCTCTCCCTCTCTGGGGGGACTTCAAGATCATTCCAGCTACATTCCTGAGCCTTCAGCCACTTTCTTCCAATCTGCCCCCAGAAAGCAGCTATAATTTGCGCAGAGAGGAAGAAATTCCCTGCAGTGCCAAGTGCTGCCATCCAATACTATTTATATGCAATGAGGAGGATCACAATAGTGAATCCCAACCCAAGAATTACCACTTTCAAAAGGAAAAACACTTGAAAAATAAATATCTCTTTCTCTCAAATAATTAAAACTCTTGCTGTCTGAGAACATATACTAATTTATTGAGGATTGTTGCCTTGTACCAAAGCCTGACATTTCCTTGGATTAATTAAAGGTAAAATTAAGGGACTGCAATGATAAGGTAGTTAACCACTTTCCCGCAATTGTACAACTGTCCCTGTACAACCAGGTCTCTTGCAGCATGACTAGTGTGATAAGAGAAAATACTCTCAGTATGAACTGAGGCTTCAGTGGCTGAATTGAAAATCCATTTGAAGAAAATGTTTGCTCTGCTACGAGCTATATACAAAATATGATTTTAAAACTTCCTAATCAGCAGGAATGGAGCAAGGGATCAATCAAAATAGTGCAACTCAATTTCCTTCTCCACGGGGTATTGGTTGCATTAGTTGGTTAGATGGCTAGAGTACTGTGCAGAATAATGCCAATCGTGTGGATTCGATCTGTGGCAGTTCATGGGGGACTGCTCCCTTGCCTTGCCTATTGCTCAATGTGGAGCGGTACACTTCAAGCTACGTAACCACTTGTCTCTCTCTAACAAGGAGAGACGCCTATGGTCCTTCAATCTCATTTCCTGCTGATCTGCAATGTTAACACCACTAATCTGGTGGTAGAAAGACTCCTGCTCGACTCCTGCAACAGATTCACTAATCAATGCAAATTGGGATCTCCTGATGCACATGGGTGTCAGATCAAATTTCAACAAGCTCCTGAGTAAACGTGTTAGGGAACCCTCAAGGCCCAAGGAGTTAGTTTAGAAATGTTATTACTTAATGGTTCCAGAAGAGCAACAGTGCCTCCAGGTTCAACAAAAGCAAGGCCAGGGCCTCTCTGTCCTGCCTTCCAGTGCTGCAAGATTCTGCAAGTCCCTAATCACAACATGCTGTTGGTTGCCTTCCTTTTATGCAGGCGGGTAGCCTCAAGGACACAAAATTCATAATTAATTAGTATTAGCCCACCTCAGGGACCTCCAGAGAATTCCCAGAATTTGAACCTGGTAATGAAACTGCTTCAAGATGGAACAGAATCACAGAATCCTACAGTGCAGAAGACGCTCTTTGGCCCACTGAGTCTGTAATGATGCATGAAGGCCCAGACCTGCCCACCTAATCCCACTTACCAGCACTTGGCCCATAGCCTTGAATGTTATGGCATGCCAAGTACTCATCCAGGTACTTTTTAAAGGATGTGAGGCATCCCGCCTCCATCACCCTCCCAGGCAGTGCACTCCAGACCGTCACCACCCTCCGAGTAAAAAAGGGTTTTTCCTCAAATCCCCCCTTCCCACTCCTCACTTTCAACTTGTATCCTCTCGTAACTAACCCTTCAACTAAGGGGAACAGCTGCTCCCTAGCCACCCTGTCCAAGCCCCTCATAATCTTGAACACCTCAATCAGGTCACCCCTCAGTCTTCTCTGACAACAACCCAAGTCTATCCAACCTCTCTTTATAACTTAAATGTTCCATCCCAGGCAATATCCTGGTGAATCTCCTCTGCACCCCCCCAGTACGTTCACATCCTTCCTATAATGTGGTGACCAGAACTGCACACAGTACTCCAGCTGTGACCTCGCCAAAGCTCTATTCAACTCCATCATGACCTCTCTGCTTTTGTAATCTATACCCCGATTGATAAAGGCGAGTGTGCCATATGCCTTTTTCACCACCCTATTAACTTGCCTTTCCACCTTCAGAGATCTATGGACAAACACGCCAAAGTCCCTTTGTTCTTTGGAACTTCCCAGTATCAGACCTTTCATAGTATATTTCCTTGTCAAATTACTCCTTGCGAAGTGCATCGCCTCATAATTTTCAGGGTTAAATTTCATCTGCCACTTATCCGCCCATTTGATCATCTCGTCCATATCTTCCTGTAACCCGAGACCCTCAACCTCACTGTTAACCACCCGGCCAATCTTTGTGTCATCAGCAAACTTACTGATCCTACCCCCCACATAGTCATCTATGTTATTTATATAAATGACAAACAATAGGGGGCCCAGCACGGATGCATGTGTTACACCACTGGTCACCGACTTCCAGTCACTAAAGCAGATGTCTGTCACCACCCTGTCTCCTACCGCTAAGCCAATTATGAATCCACCTTATCAGATCACCTTGTATCCCATGTGCATTAGCCTTCTTAATAAGTCTCCCCTGTGGGACTTTGTCAAAGGTTTTGCTGAAATCCATGTAAACTACATCAACCACACTACCCTCATCCACACATCTGGTTACATGCTCAAAAAATTCAATCAAATTTGTTAGGCACGATCTTTCTCTGACAAAACCCTGCTGACTATCCCTGATCAAACATTGCCTCTCCAATTGGAGATAGATTCTCTCCTTCAGAATCTTCTCCAGTAGTTTCCCAACCACAGACGTGTGACCCACTGGTCTGTAGTTCCCTGGCTAGTCTCTACAACCTTTCTTAAATAGTGGGACCACATTAGCTGTTCTCCAGTCCTCTGGCACCTCCCTGGAACTCCCACCCATCTGACGAAGGAACAGCCTGTTCTGAAAGCTAATGGCTTTTGCTCCCAAATAAACCTGTTGGACTTAACCTGGTGTTGTTAGACTTCTTACTGTGTGTATCTCCCTGGTGGCCAGGGAGGAATTGAAAATTTGGGTCAGAGCCCTTGCAATTTCCTCCCTTGCTTCCCACAACAGCCTGGGACACAATTCATCCGGACCTGGAGATTTGTCCACTTTTAAGCCCACCAATAGCTCCGATATCTTGTCACTCCCTATGATAATTTTCTCTAGTGCCTCACAGTCTCTCTCCTTGAGTTCCATAACTACCTCCTCATTCTCATGGGTGAAGACAGATGTGAAATATTCATTTAACATCCTACCATTGTCCTCTGCCTCCACCCACAGATTTCCCCCTTGTTCCTTAATGGCCCCTGCTCTTTCCCTGGTTATCCTCTTCCCATTGATATACTTATAGAATATCTTAGGATTTTCCCTACTTTTACCAGCCAGAGCTTTCTCATATCCCCTCTTTGTTCTCCTGAATCAGTTAAAAAATGTAAAACTATTTCATAAAAGAACAGTTCTCCAAGGGCCAACGTTGCTTCTTCAACCATCACCACCGTTTGCTGAACCCTACAAAGGCACTGCATTTCATATGCTTCAGTTAATGTGAACAAGAGAAACAGAAAACTCTTTAAATTATTCAGCTTATCCTGTCATTGCGGACTCAAAATAATTTTTCTTCTCCCTTAATCCCAAACCAATATTCTGACTGACTCAGGAATTGTCCACAATTATTTTTTCAATTGGCTCTCTTTTTATCCCTTGAAACTGTGTATGAGTTTAGTTGTGGTCAACATTTTTGCGTATCCCAAACCATTAAATAGTTTTAGATTCCACTGAATTTGCAAATTTACCCTTTCATATTTCAACACAAATTAAGTACTTTTCAATTCATAGGGGATTATGTATACAAAAAGATACAAACGTCTGAGATGACATACCAACGGACTCAAGAACAGCTTCTTGGCTGCTGCCATCAGACTTTTGAATAGACCTACCTCGCACTAAGTTGATATTTCTCTACACCCTTGCTGTGGCTAACACTACATTCTGCACACTCTCCTTTCTTTCTCTATGAACGGTATGCTTTGTCTGTATAGCGCGCAAGAAACAATACTTTTCACTTTATACTAATGCATGTGACAATAATAAATCAAATCAAATCAAGCTAATTGCACCTTAATAAGGTGCAAACTACTTACAAAATACCTGCTTCTGCCCAAAATAGCTATTGTGCTTCATACACTGTATACAATAACTCCATAATAGACGCAAATGGTAATGGGAATGCTTTGCCCCATTTGTCTGCTTTCAACTGTTGTCTAATTTAAACATGGGTGGTTTAAGTGGAGGGAACAGTACTGAAGGACTGTTGCATTGTAAATGGTTCCATTCTTTAGAAGAGATGCAAGCTGTAACTCCACTTGCCTGTTATAATGAATCAGGTGTATGTAAAAAATTCCACATAACTGTTTCATAAAAGAACAGTTCTCCAAGGGTCAATGTTCCTTCTTCAACCATCACCACCGTCTGCTGAACCCTTCAAAGGCACTGCATTTCATATGCTTCAGTTAATGTGAAGCATCTTTAGTATGCCCTGAATGATGTAAACTTGATACAATTTAAATGCAAGATCTTTCCTTCCTAATTGCAAGGACTTCAGCAGCTGTTTTGGTCTATGTCCACCAGTCGCTCTCTGGAACTTTGCTCAGATATCCCATCTTTCCAATGTAAACCTAGACTTTGTGATTACTGAAGCAATGGTACGTGATAGTTGAGCCAACTCTTGACCTCAAACAGAGTCCACACACATAAAGTTTCTTGATCTGCCTTGGCAATGGGTCAGGCCAGCCAAAGGTCCACTGACTTCTGTTGGGACCAAATGCTCTTGGCAATGGGTGGGGCCAGAAAATCCTACCAAGAGTGAAAATCATAGTTGTCCGTAGCACAGTGGAGATGAGGCCATTTACATTATAGCTGCCGCCAGACTGGCTGAACTGAACAAAGAATCAATCTTATTTATTACCTTCTGATCTGGCTCAGAGACTTTACCGAGTGAATCTTCAGAGGAATTCTGCTCCTCTTTTTTACAAATGTTTTCACTGAGTCAACAATTTGATGGTAATATGAACAAGTTATTCCTATATTTCATTTATGCCCTCAGGTGGCAATCATTTTATTTTCCTCATTTAGCAAAGACTTTATGTGCATTTATTTATTGTTTCATTTTATGATTTGAAATACTTTCAGGAGTTTTAGTTTTTGTTACATCAGATCGAAAACATGGAGCATCCCACCCTGCCCTTCACTGAACACTTTCCAATGTCTCAGTGTCATTTCATAAACACTGTCAGCAAACTAGTTCAGCCCATTTTAAAGTACTAGTATTGTTTCCACATAATTAATGTTATCAGTTCAGTGTAATAAATAATCCAT
This sequence comes from Mustelus asterias, assembly GCF_964213995.1. Lineage (NCBI taxonomy): Eukaryota > Metazoa > Chordata > Chondrichthyes > Carcharhiniformes > Triakidae > Mustelus > Mustelus asterias. The sequence goes on from NC_135816.1 coordinate 55,770,383, forward strand.
TCATAATAAGATTGATTCCTGTCAGTGGATGATCGGTGGAAATGAAGGCAGAATCTTTTCACCTTAATCTCTATCAGAAGGACAGGACCTTTTTCGGGTCTGGAACTTGACTCTCTGCACAGTGTTCCTTAGCAGTTGCCTTATGCCAGAACAAGCAACTGTCAAGAAACTTGACCAAATCCAGGCTAAAACAGCCCACTTGATTGACACTCATCCATCACCTTCAACATTCACTCCCTTCACCGTCAACCACAGTGGCAGCAGTGTGTACCATCTACAAGATGCACTGCAGCAACTCAGCAAGGTTAGTTGGACAGCATCTCCCAAACCACGGTCTCTACCAGCTAAAAGAACAAGGGCAGCAGATACATGGGAACACCACTACCTGCAAGTTCTGTGCCAAGCCACACACTAACCTGACTTGGAACTACATCACCATTCCTCCACTGTTGCTGGGTCAAAATGCTGAAACTCCACTCCAACAGTACTATGGGTATACCTACAGAGTAATAGAGTAATGACTGCACAATGCCGCAGTACCATGTGGTTCAAGCCAAGGACAATTAGAAATGACAGTAAATGCTGGGTTGTCCACATCCTGTGAAAATATAAACGAGCCTCAGAAGTATCTCTAATCTCCTGAAAGTTCCTAACAGAATTACTATGTGTAGAGTCCCCTAGAATAGACATGCCAAGACAAAACACTTCGAGGAATTTACACTTCCTATTCTTTGTGGGCTTATCCAAAATTTGGAACCTAGTGGACTCCTATACTCCCTGTCTCTGAGCTTGAAACTTGACAAAGAGAGGTACAGAGAAACCAGTTCATCATAAGTTAGTGTAAATAGCCACCATCAATCCTTCCACTGTGTAGCACTGGCTTCAAATAGTTAAGGGAGACGGTGGCATAGTGGTAACAAAACTCGATTAGTAATTCGGAGGCCCAGCTAATGTACTGCAGACAGAGGTTCAATTCCCATCGTGGCTGTTCGTTGAATTTAAACTCAATTGATAATCTGGAATTGAAAAGCTTGTCTTGGTGACAATGAAATGATTGTTGAAAAAACCCATCTGGTTGACTAATGTCCTTTATAGAAGAAAATCTGCTGTCCTTCCCTTACCTGGTCTGGCCTGTGACTCCAGAGTAAGAAGTTTAACAACACCAGGTTAAAGTCCAACAGGTTTATTTGGTAGCAAAAGCCACACAAGCTTTCGAGGCTCTGAGCCCCTTCTTCAGGTGAGTGGGAATTCTGTTCACAAACAGAACTTATAAAGACACAGACTCAATTTACATGAATAATGGTTGGAATGCGAATACTTACAACTAATCCAGTCTTTAAGAAACAAAACAATGGGAGTGGAGAGAGCATCAAGACAGGCTAAAAAGATGTGTATTGTCTCCAGACAAGACAGCTGACAGCTGGAGACAATACACATCTTTTTAGCCTGTCTTGATGCTCTCTCCACTCCCATTGTTTTGTTTCTTAAAGACTGGATTAGTTGTAAGTATTCGCATTCCAACCATTATTCATGTAAATTGAGTCTGTGTCTTTATAAGTTCTGTTTGTGAACAGAATTCCCACTCACCTGAAGAAGGGGCTCAGAGCCTCGAAAGCTTGTGTGGCTTTTGCTACCAAATAAACCTGTTGGACTTTAACCTGGTGTTGTTAAACTTCTTACTGTGTTTACCCCAGTCCAACGCCGGCATCTCCACACTGTGACTCCAGACCCATAGCAATGCGGCTGATTCTTCACAGCCCTCTGAAATGGTGTGACAGGCCACTCAATTCAAGGGCAATTGAATTCACCTTGCTACATTTCAAGATTAGAAAAGAACCTCTTCTTCACGAGGCCTGCACCAAGGTGAGCCAATCACATGAATTATGAGCTAATAGTAAAAGTGAACTATCCCCTTGAACTCTATGTTTACTGTGTGTGTGTGTGTGAGTGAGTGTGTGTGTGTGTGAACACGCGCATGCGTTGTGTGGTGATCAGTGAATAAATTTTAATTAACCCCATGATTGCTGCCTGCTGATGATCATTCAAATTGACTATATGTTCAGGTTTAATAAACACACATCTTACATTTGAAAAAACACACTGAATACAGGCAGTACAGGAAGGTACCAGGAGTTTCAGTTCTCTCTCATTCCTGTCCATAACACTGCTGTGCACTCATCTTGGTGACCCTGGCAAGCTGCTGACAGGTTGAGGAACAGGTTTCCTGGCTGGGAAATCCCGGATTTGGTGTTAGTGAACCTCATAGTTGGCTGCTTACCAACCTTAACTACATCATACCCGACAGATTTGAGGAGATTCCCTGCTGTCCTTCAATCCTGCCCCAGATAGAGCTGGAAGAGGGTGAAATCATGTCGGAATCCTAACCCAAAGTAAATTTTCAGGACTTTCATTCCTGAACCCGCTGGGAAATCTCTGCCCTAAACTTGGACTTTTTCTGAGATTTTACAGTACTGATCTGCAGGCAGGGTACACTAAAATAAAATGCTTGTACCTTGGAGGTGATTCTCGCATCCGGGCTGGGAGAATCTCAGGGTAGATGATGTACAGGATTCACGCATGTGTTCCTGCCCCAATAGTGACTCCCAGCGCCGGATTAACGGCGGCGTCAGATCCACGCCGGTAATTGGCGGAGAGGCACGAAAATCATTTAAATTAAGGTTGTAATATATTTTAAATACAATTAGCAGGCCCAGGAGTGAAATCTCCAGGTCTGCTAGCATCTCCCCCTACCCCTGCCAGGAATGGTTCACTCCAACGGTGTTCATAGTAGCTCCCCACTAATGGGGAACTAGCGGCCCGAGCCCGCTGGAGTGAAGGGGGGGCAATTGGGGCCCTCCCCAGAGGGTCGGGTGGTGGGGGGTGCCCCTGGACATTGGCACCTTGGCAGTGCCAACCTGTGATCACTGGCACTGCCCAAGGGCAAAGTGCCAATGTCCAGAGGGCACCTTGGCACTGCCCATCAGGCATGGGGCAGTGCCAAGGGGGCAGGGCATATGAAATTGGGGCATTGGGGCATGGTCTGATGGGGGTGGGTGGTCCCACTGCCAGTCTGCAGACAGGATCGGTGGGGGAAGGAGGGAGGACAGTGATCAGGGTGGGGGGGGGGGGGGTCAGCCTGCTTGGGGGGGGGGGGGGGGGAAGTCAGCACTGCAGGGAGGAATTGGGGGTGGGCTGGAGATTGGGGCAGACCAGGAGGGGGTGTTGGGGCTGGGCCCGGGAATGGTCGGGGGGCCAGCTATCAGGCTGTGGGGTGCTGGCATTGTGGGGATTGCGGGGCTGGCCAGTGATCGAGTTGGCCAGCAATCAGGAGGCCGGCAGTGCGGGGCTACTGCACATGCGCGGAACTCGACGCTGACAGATCAGCATATGCGCAGTGTCCTACTCAGCGCTACGCTGCCAGTCCTTTCAGCGTGATTCACGCTAGTGCACTCTGTAGTGCACAGAGTGTGGGAGATAATTCTCTAAGCGCCCATTGAAACAAAAAGTGTGAATTACTCCAGTTTTCACGCGAATTCAACACTTCCTATTTTTCTGGGAGAATTCTGGCCCTGATGTCTGTTTTAGTGATGAGGAGTCCATATCAAATTCATCTCACTATTCAAAAATGCATTACTGACCTTTTCACAAAACACTCAATGATCTCATCCTATCAGTCTTTCATGGGAGAAAATCCCATGCTTCCAGTTTGGAAAAGGTCACTGAGCTTGTCATTTTTTTCACAAAGTGCAGACAATTAAAAACAATGGGGGCAATTTTGATCCCATGTTAGCTGTCCGTGCGAATGTCGAAAGGGCTCAAGATGCGGAAATCGCAGTTCTCACCGACAATAATGCAATTTCGGGTCTTCCCTGCCTCTCGCCAGCGGTGTCATCAGGTTCATGTCCATAGTGGGTGTCAACCTGCTTTGCATTGATTTGAATGTATTTAAATATTATTAACCCATCCCCTTGCCAGATCTGCCTCCCCACCCCCGCTCCCCTGCTGTACATTGACACCATACCAACACGACATCAAGTCAGCATGGGTTACAACAGGTTCACACAGACGTGAACCTGTTACGGAGGTCTTCCCAGGATTGTAAAGGTAAGTATAGCCCCCAGGGGAGAAGGACATGGCTGGGAAGTGGCCTGTCAATGCCTCTGTCACTGCCCCTTGGCACAGGTTAGCGATTGGCACTTCCAGGTTGGCACCATGCCAACCCATGCCGAGGTGCGGGCCCCAATGGGAGCCTCATGGGGGAGGGGGGGAATCATTTAGCTGTGGTGGTGGCTGGGTGCAGACGGAAAAGCTGGGAATGCCGGCGATGGCCATTGGTGGGGCAGGGAAGAAGGGGCCGATGATCGGGAGGTGGGGGGAGGGGAGAGGGGGCACTCCGATTGGGGATGGGGAGAGGAGCCCCTGAGATCTCCATGGTGGGCTGGGGGCACGGGGGCGGGGGGGGGAGGTGGGCAGGGGGCAGTTTATACAGGTCATGATCAGGAGGAGCTTCTTTGGGCCCCATTCCCCTGTACGACGGTGTGAAGCACGCCCCCTTGACTTTTCTTTTGGCAGAGTGCTGTATGATCCAGAAAGAAAACCGACCGGTTTCTCTGGTTTTCTGGTTTTTTTGCCAGAAACAGCACTCTGCCATTCGGCCCATAATTACGTTGCTCATCAGGGATCGGTAAATACTGTCAACGTATCTTTCCTTTATTTTTAAGTGATCCAATTCCTATATTTCAAATTTTATATATAATTTATTCAAATTATTTGTCCTACTTGTCATAATTATTTCATATCAGTCTCATGCTTTCTATTTATCAAAACGGGCAGATGAGTGTCTGATATTGTAATCTGTGCTGCATTTGGTTTCTTCCCAAAAGCAGAGGGTAATATTAAAATTTGATTTCCCACAGGGCCCTGGTTATTCCTGTCTTAAACTGCACGGTGGAACTGAATGTTCAAAACAAATCAACCTAATTATTCTTCCAGCAGCTCAGGTTGTTTAATATGCAAATTATTCCATTCTGTGTTAGGGTTATGAAATAAAATGTAGAAATAAATTAAAATCTGACATGATTATTTAAAGATGTAATGGCGGTGAAGAAGCAGCAAAAGAGAACCCCACCACCCAGACACAAGGCACCTTCTCAAATCCCAGGGACGTGATAATGTGCACAGACAAGGTGGACCACCAACACTCGGAATGGAACGTCAGTGGACCCTCTCTTAACAGCATCACAGAAATTTAGGGAAAATAAAATATTCCCATCGGAATCAAAGACCCTTGGTAAGTGGGAGTTTGGGTTCTTTCCAGGACCTCATTGTGTCTTAAACCAGTTTTCAGCTGAGGCCTGCCCAGTGAATACAGCATGAAATTCCCATCGGGCATATCTCTTTGGTTCATCCTTTGGGTTTAAGATGATCAGGGAGCTGGTGCCCAGTGTCTTAGCCCCACCTCCCCTGACACCTGCCCATTTACTGGAATTTAAAAGCAGAACCGGATTTCATCCTAAATTATTCCCTTCTCGCCAAGCTTCTTCTCCATTCAATGTTTTAGAACATAGGGTGGTTTTCCGGCTGCGCTCGCCTCAAAACCGTAAAATCCCCCCCGAGGTCAACGCACCTTTGCATGGTCCGCACCGCCCCCTGCGCCCCCCCCCCCCCCTTCCACCTGCTACGATTCCCGTGGCAGGTGGGACAGGAAAATTCCCCCGTAGTGTTTCTAACGGGACATCAGTCGTACTTTGATTAAATATTCCCATTTCTGTACAATCTTGGTATTCATGCTGCTTCATTGATATGTAGTGCATGGCATACTTCCAGAATTGATGAAATAACTCTTCCAGAACATCAACAGCAATTATTTTTACAGCAGCATTATGATACATTTTCGGCAGCACACTACCTTTACAGTATAAATTTACAAAATTATTTCTGCTGGTTGGTTCTGAATAAAGCAAAGTAATATTAGACTGAAGTGCCTTTGATGCAAAAGGAATGGGCTGAATAATGAGGACAGCATGCCTACCAATCCAGCCCCACCCCCTCAATCACCACAACCCATCCTGAAACAATGGGTGAAACCTTACCAAAAATGGTAGAGTGTTGTTTCCAGTGAGAAAGATGGCGGGTGGGATTCTCCGGCCGTGCACACCCCAAAGCCAGAGAATCCCATCTGAGGTCACTGGACCTTTGAGCGGACCCCCCACCAACCCCATCCGCTACGATTCGTGTGGCAGGCGGGGGGTGAGGGGAGAATTCCCCTCCCCCCACGTGTTTCACTTCAGAGAAACAGACCGGTTTTCTCTCCAGATCTTACCACACTCTATCAAAAAGGAACAGGTGGTCGTGTTTCACGCCATCATGTAGAGGGGCAGGGCCTCAACAGGCCACCAAGGCCAGCTGTACTGAGATCAGGGCACCATGTTTAAAGGGTGTCCCGATTAGACCAAACAATGACCTCCACCCAAACCCACCACAAAGGTCTCAGGGGCTCCCCCACCCCCTCTCCCAATTGTAGCCGGCATTTACCCACCCACCCCTACAATCAGAACCAGTTCATCCCCAACCCTCCCCTCTTCCCCCCTCCCAAACAGGAGCTGGCATTTTGCCCCCTCCCCCCCCCACCCCCACCAGTTGGAGCTGTAACTGCCCCCCTTCCCCTGATCAGAGCCAGCAGTTGGGGGTGGGGCGGGGGGCAGTGCTTCAGAGAGGGAGCAGGTAGGAAGGAAGAGGGAATTCAATCAAAGGGACCCCCCTCAACTTAACAATCAACAGCCCCTGAAGAACAATACCCTCCTCCCCCACCTCTTTCCCACCCTTTAAACATTTCAGTGAGAAAAATCAGGCTGCCCACTCCTGCCCGGCTTCTCACACCAAACGTTTAATGGTGTGGACAGCATGTTATCAGGGTCAAATTGCTTGATAACAAGCCTAATTAACCTTTAATGAATCATTTAATTTTGGTGGGTGGGCTATTGATTTCGGCACCTGCCAGCCCCTTGTATCATGGGGTGAGCTTAGGGGTGGGCGGGAAGGTACTAGGGTGGACACCTGCCCTATATTACATGCACCCCAACCCCTGAAGGAAACATGCCCAACAGAGATAAGTAAAATTCAATCCAATGTGTTTTGGCAGTAAATTATGCAATTCCATGATGTCTAATCCAATGGAAATCAATATCATAAAACCTGAAAGCGCCTAAGGAGTCATTCAGCCCATAATGTCACTGACAGCTCTTTGCTGGAGCAATTCATTCCCCTACTCTCTCCCAAATCTCTACACCTTTTACTTCAAATATATAACTAATATTTCCTCTAAGGATGCAGTGGTCTATGAGTTAAACAGTGTCTGTGACAGAGCATACCGTGTCCTTTGCATAAAGAAATTTCACTGTTAGTGACAATTTTAAATTGATGATCCATCATCAGTGATTTCTCTGAGAAAACAATCTCTCCCTAATCACCCAATCATAGCCCTTTGTAGTTTTAAAAACTTTCATTAAAACCTTTTGTAGTTTATGTGCAATTGAAGGCAACCCTGTTGACATGTGTTGGTAATTGGTTGGGAGGTAGGAGACAAGAGTGTCTGGGATCGATTGTTCTCTAATTGGCAGGTTGTAGCAAGTTGTCTTCCCTAGGGGCCTGTACCAGCGCTTAGACTTTCGTAACACATGTTAATGACTTGGATAAAGGACAAGAGTTGTATACTGGAGTCTTCAGATTACACTAAATAAGGAGGTACAGTAAATTGTGTAGAAAGGAGCCATTAGTTACAACAGGTCACAGTTATCTTATCCCTGGCTGCTTTTTGTCTCATGAGACAATGGTTTGCACATCGGTGGTCAACTCTGTATTCAACATTACCTGGTGCAGTTCAGGAGTTCCCACTCTACCCTTGCAATAGATGAAGGCAATGGGATGAGAAGGTGCAGGAATTGCCAGCCTGTTTTCCCTGTGCCCTCTTCTCAGCCAGCAAAGCTTTCTGTTCCACCTCACTTCTTCCAATACCTCTTCCTGGTTTAATTGGAGGGCATATCATATAATTATAGCTAGGCTAATTAGGAATGAAATCTCTTCATAAAAAGGATTGTGCAAATCTGAAACAAAAGCTGTGGATCCTGGATCAGGTGAAATTTTCATCAGTGAAATTGTGGGCGGCATGGTAGCACAGTGGTTAGCACTGCTGCTTCACAGCTCCAGGGACCTGGGTTTGAATCCCGGCTCGGGACGCTGTCTGTGTGGAGTTTGCACATTCTCCCTGTGTCTGTGTGGGTTTTCTCCGGGTGCTCCGGTTTCCTCCCACAGTCCAAAAATGTGCGGGCTAGATTGATTGGCCATTCTAAATTGCCCCTTAGTGTCCTGGGATGCATAGGTTAGAAGGGTAAATATGTAGGGATATGTGGATAGGGCCTGGGTGAGATTGTGGTTGGTGCAGACTCGATGGGCTGAATGTCCTCTTTCTGTAGGATTCTATGAAATTGACAGTTTTTTGTTAGTAAGGTTATCAATGAATATGTTGAAAAGATGGATCAATAGAGTTGAGTCACAGATCAACCATAATACAACAGAGTGGTGGGGCAGATTTGAGAGGAGGACTGGTCTACCTCTCTTCCTAAATGTTTATATGATGAGGTGTCCAAATCCGCATACATTATGTCTTGTACAAATGTATCTTTACTCATTATTTAGAAAGTCCAAATGCATGACCATTATGACATTAACTGGCTGGACTTGCATTAGAATCTTAGAAACCCTACAGCACAGAGAAAGGCCATTCGGCCCATCGAGTCTGCACCGACCACAATCCCACCCAGACCCTACCCCCATATCCCTACATATTTACCCACTAATCCCTCTAACCTACGCATCCCAGGACACTAAGGGCAATTTTAGCATGGCCAATCAACCTAACCCGCACATCTTTGGACTGTGGGAGGAAACCGGAGCACCCGGAGGAAACCCACGCAGACACAAAGAGAATGTGCAAACTCCACACAGACAGTGACCCAAGCCGGGAATCGAACCCAGGTCCCTGGAGCTGTGAAGCAGCAGTGCTAACCACTGTGCTACCGTGCCGCACTAGCTGCATTAGTACCTGAAAACTGTAACGCTAGAACTACTGGAAAATGCTAGTGAGTAGCTATACAGGAAACATGTTTAGAAGTCAGGTGTTAACCATTACTTTTGTTTCCAATTTTTTTTTAATGGAATTAAAAAAGGATTTTTTTTCCATTTGCCTAATGGGTGAACTAAATCTTTTTGTTTATCTTACTGGGGACTTAGTCCATCACAATTCATCTGCAGTCATGCTCATTTTGTACTGCTGAACTGTCTTGACAACACCTAACTAATCAAGCAACAACTGAGAATACAAATCCAGTTCCTGAGAGAAGGGAATTAGAGAAATCTAACCACAACGATAAATTTGTACAACCTAATTCACTTACCCAGTCACTTAAGGGTTTCTAAAGCTTGGTTTGAATCCATAAGTTCCTATATGTGCAGTAAATGTTGTCATTTGGAAATCTGACATACAATTAAATTGCAATTACAGATACAACTTACATTTATTATTTATTATTGTCACAAGTAGGCTTACATTTACCACTGCAATGAAGTTACTGTGAAAGTCCCCTAGTCGCCAGACTCCAGCGCCTGTTTGGGTACACTGAGGGAGAATTTAGCATGGCCAATGCACCTAACCAGCACATCTTTTGGACTATGGGAGGAAACCGGAGCACCCAGAGGGAACCCACGCAGACACGGGGAGAACGTGCAAACGCCACACAGACAGCGACCCAAGCCGGGAATCGAACCCAGTTCCCTGGTGCTGTGAGGCAGCAGTGCTAACCACTATATATTGCCTTAAACGTAACAAGAGCTCTTATTTTTAAACTGTGCCCCAAGTTCTAGATTCCTCTATGAGGGGAAACACCCTCTCATTTCTATCCTGTCAAGTCCCATCAGAACCTTATATATTTTAATAAGATCATTTAATTCTTCTAAACTCTGAGTATAGATTCAAGTTGCTCAATTTTTACTCATAAGACAACCCTTCATCCTAGGAATCAGCCTAGGGAACTTTGTCTGAACTGCTTCCAATGCACGTATATCGCTCCTTTAATAAGGAGATCAAACTGTACATAGCACTCTAGATGTAATCTCACTTTGTGTGCTGTACAGTTGTAGAAAGACTTCCCTACTTGTACACACCATTCCCTTGGCAATAAAGGCCAAAATTCCATTTGCCTTCCTAATTGTTGCACGTGCTTGCTGACCTTTTGTGATTCATGTACACCCAGGTCCCGCTGTGCTGCAGCATTCTGTAATCTCTCTCCATTTAAACAATATCTTGCTTTTTCATTCTTCCCACCAAAGTGGACTACCTCACATTTTTCCATATTATTCTCCATCTGTCAAATTTATCTATCACTATTCCTTTGAGGATTTTGTATCCTCCTCACAACTTATTTCACTACCTATATTTGTACTTTCAGCAAATTTGGCTACAATATAGTCAGTCTCTTCATTCACGTTATTAATATTATTTGTAAATGTTTGAGACCCAGCACACAATTTTTTCTTTCCGGAACTAGTTAGGCACTGGACAGCTTTTTACTGCTCTGATTGGTTCACCTTCCAGTACCCTAACGGCCAGTGAGTCAGAACCTTCTCACAGTGCCAGGGTTCAATTCCAGCTCTGAGTCACTGTCTGTGTGGAGTTTGCACGTTCTCCCCGTGTCTGCCTGGGTTTCCTCCCAGTGCCCTGGTTTCCTCCCACAGTCCAAAGCTGTGTGGATTGACCATGGTAAATTGCCGCTCAGAGTCAGGGGAATTAACAGGGTAAATACGCGGGGTTGCGGGGATAGGGCCTGGGTGGGATCATTGCCGGTGCAGGCTCAATGGGCTGAATGGCCTCCTCCTGCACTGTAGGGATTCTATGATTGGACAATCAGGGCTTCCAAGGATGTGCTCAGTTTTTCTGTGTGGTAGAGTGGAGTTAAAAAGAAAACACTCGCTTTACCAAACTGATATTTCATAAAATCAGTTTTACTGACCTGTATCGGTTTACCAAACCCGCTCAGAAAAAGAAAATCGCTCTGATGGGATTGTGACTTTGAACACAAATGCGAGAAACGTCCAACCTTGTCCGTGGCTGGAATTTTCCAGTGCTGTTGCAGTGAATGCAGTTGGCTGAGCACCAAATTCTCCGTTCTCATTGGCAGTAGGACAGGAACAAACAAGATCAGAGAATCCAGGCCAAAATGTTTGTACCCGTAACTTCTGAGCTCTGGTGCAGTGTATCTGGGGGATACCCCAAAAATATGATGGGGAACCACCCTCTCACCTGGAAGTTTCCAGGTAATGACTGCACTGCAATTTCCTTGAAAGTTCAAATCTCCTTTGGTTCCTGCATTGGGAACCATCCAATAATGTGATTTACATCACAAACTTCAGACAGTTCCGACTGTCCTATAGCAATTGTTCCCCAGAAAATGTTGGGGCTAAAACCATTTCTAGCTTCTGGGTAACTATAGAAGTGACCCACCTGATCCCATTGGACGTTTCCCCCCCACACCCATTCCTCAAAGAGCCACAACACTCCCCCACCCCCATAACTACCCCAATCCCTTACTATCCCCCCGATTTTCCTACAACCTCCCATGGGATTCCCCACACTCCTCCCCCCAAAATACACTCCAATTCCCCACCCTTGCCTATGCTCCAACCCCTCACAGGACTCCTTTCACCCCTCTGGCTACCCTCCAACCCCCTTTGGGACGACTCCCAGCTACCCTTCCCCAGCTCGACCTGACCCAAATCCCAGACCCAATCCAACAAACCCTCAGGCCCCACTCCCACCCGACCCCTATCTCACCCCTATCCTAACACCCTAGGCCTGAGCCGGCGCATTTCATACATTTTCCACACAAGACTCGATGGAGTAGGACAGGAATATTTCAGTCAAACTGAGGTCATGTAATTGCCAAGATGCATGGATCACATTTCTCAATTAACTTCCACGTGCCACTTGCTGCTCCATTATGCTAGCCTGTGTCACATTGTAGGTCATTCATATTATCTTTATTGTTTGCCATTCCTCCAAGTTTGGCATCATCAGCAAATTATGAAATTTCAGTCCACATTACAAGATCCAAGTCATTTATTTATAGGGGAGAGAAAAACTGTTCCTAGAAGTAACCCATGGTGAACACCACTGACTAACACCCATCGGGAAAAAGACATAAAAGTCTGAGGTCACGTACCAACCGACTCAAGAACAGCTTCTTCCCTGCTGCTGTCAGACTTTTGAATGACCTACCTCGCATTAAGTTGATTTTTCTGTACACCCTACCTATTACTGTAACACTACATTCTGCACTCTCTCGTTTCCTTCTCTATGAACGGTATGCTTTGTCTGTATAGCGCACAAGAAACAATACTTTTGACTGTATGTTAATACACGTGACAATAATAAATTAAATCAAATCAAAGCAAAGAACAATCACACACCATGACATACCGCTTTCTGTCCTTAAACCCATTTTTATTATCCAATGAAGACTGACCCTGCAATTCCACAACAATCATCGATTTTGTTATGCAGTTTAACAACTGCAGCAAAATCCCAGCTGAACAGATATTGTGCCAAAGAGATTTTTTGCTCTGTCACCGAGTTGACTATATTTCAGCAGGTTGCCATTTTAAATACTCACAATGGAACCCTGCTAAATCATTTTCTGAAAATGCATTAATAAGCATTTCACAGAATCATAATAGCGCAGGAGGTGGCCATTTGGCCCATCATGTCTGCACTAGCTCTCCATACGAGCATCATGACTTAGTCCCTTTTCTCAGTATCCTGCATATTGTTTCTATTCGACTAATTAGCTAATTATTTCTATTCAAATAATCATCTAATGCCCTCTTGAATGCCCCAATTGAACCTGCCTCCACCACACTTCCAGGCAGCACATACCAGACCTGAACCATTCTTGTAAATCTCTTCAGCATTCTCTTCAATGCGTTCACATTCTTCCTATAATGTGGTACCCAGAACTATACACTTGAATAAACAAAGCAGATGAATTTTGATTAATTGCGAATTTTGCTCTGCAGATGATGTGAAAATTGGAAGCATTGTCAACTGTGAAGTTGAGCAGAAATAAAGGTGAAAATGTAAGTTTCCACTCCTAGTTTTTATTATCTGTCTCCAGCTCTGCTGATTAACAATTGAGGAAATAATCCACTTTAAACTCAACACAAAATTGCTTCATCAAAGGTATTGTTCTATGACTATAGCAATTAGAATTTCATTAATAACATGGAAATTTGTGGTAGCACAGTCATTGAGGTTATCACATTCTTATGTGATTAATACTGTTATTTACTCAGGGTTTGTTCAGTGCTTCAGCAGTGCCAGTGGTGCATGCCACCCATATCACAGTGTAGAACTTTACAGTGTCCTGTGGTCAGGCCCGTAAAATTCCACGGGTGCTTTTTCCATCTCTTACCCACCTGCTCCCACCTGGCTGCAATTTAACAGGCGATGGGTGAAGCGGCCCAGCTTCACACTAATTGAGGGCCTTAGGTGACTGAGTAATGACCATTTAAAGGCAACTTCCCATTTGGCCACAAATTTGCAGCTGGGTGGGAGGAAGTCAGTGATGGGCAGGAAGTGCACGAATGGGGCCTTGAATGGGCAAGGAGTGGAGTGCATCAATCAAGGGCTCCCACCACAAGGTCTGTTGCCACCCCCCCCTCCCCCCCCCCCCCCCCACACCTCCTTCCCATTCCTCTAAGCATCGCCTTCCCCCTGACTTATGCACCCGCACCCTTAGCCCCCCTCAATCCCTCCCACCCTCACCTCTGGGGACACTTATTGTGGCTCACTGATAACTCCCCAACTTTTCTGTCAACTGGTTCATGACTCTTCTTCTTTGAGGATTGGGTGCAGTTCAGCAGTGGCCACCGCTCTCGGTGGTACCACTGCAACCAGAGAGCTGCTGGTTAAATTGGCTGACAGCTCTTGAAGGCAGGACTTCTTCCTAGATGAGGGTAGAAGGCTTGTCTCAGGCTAATTAAAGTGTTAAATGGCTACAGGACAGCCTGCCAGTGCAGCTACTAGTTTTACAGCAACATTTTCAGTGGTGGGCAGGAAACCCTTTTACCTGTAAAATCCTGCCTATGGAAACAACCAGCAAGTCAAGCAAATCTCCATTCTGATAATATTTCCCTGATAGGCCTTTCATAGAAACATAGAAAAACTACAGCACAAAACAGGCCCTACGGCCCCACAAGTTGTGCCGAACATATCCCTACCTTTTAGGCCTACCTATAATCCTCCATCCGATTAAGTCCCATGTACTCATCCAGGATTCTCTTAAAAGACTCCATTGAGTTTGCCTCCACCACCACTGATGGCAGCCGATTCCACTCGCCCACCACCCTCTGTGTGAAAAACTTATCCCTAACTTTTCCCCTGTACCTACCCCCCAGCACCTTAAACCTGTGTCCTCTCGTAGCAACCATTTCCCCACCCTGGGAAAAAGCCTCTGAGAGTCCACCCGATCTATGCCTCTCAACATCTTATATACCTCTATTAGGTCTCCTCTCATCCTACGTCTCTCCAAGGAGAAAAGACCGAGCTCCCTCAGCCTATCCTCATAAGGCATGCCACTCAATCCAGGCAACATCCTTGTAAATCTCCTCTGCACCCTTTCAATCTTTTCCACACCCTTCCTGTAATGAGGCGACCAGAACTGAGTACAGTACTCCAAGTGGGGTCTGACGAGGGTCTTATATAGCTGCATCATTATCCCCAGACTCCTAAACTCAATCCCTCGATTGATAAAGGCCAGCACACCATACGCCTTCTTAACCACCTCCTCCAGCTGCAGGGCCGATTTTAGAGTCCTATGGACCCAGACCCCAAGGTCCTTCTGATCCTCAACAGTACTAAGAGTCTTTCCCTTTATATTGTACTCCTTCATCCCATTTGACCTGCCAAAATGGACCACTACGCATTTATCTGGGTTGAAGTCCATCTGCCACTTCTCCGCCCAGTCTTGCATCCTATCTATGTCCCTCTGTAACTTCTGACATCCCTCCAGACTATCCACAATCCCACCAACCTTCGTGTCGTCGGCAAACTTACCAACCCATCCCCCCACTTCCTCATCCAGGTCATTTATGAAAATGACAAACAGCAAGGGTCCCAGAACAGATCCCTGGGGCACACCACTGGTGACCGACCTCCATTTAGAAAAAGACCTATCTATACCCACTCTCTGCCTCCTTTGGGCAAGCCAGTTCTGGATCCACAGGGCAGCAGCCCCTTGGATCCCATGCCCGCTCACTTTTTCTAGAAGTCTTGCATGGGGGACCTTATTGAACGCCTTGCTAAAATATCCATATAAACCACATCTACCGCTTTCCCTTCGTCAATGTGTTTAGTCACATTTTCGAAGAACTCCACCAGGCTCGTAAGGCACGATCTTTGACAAAGCCATGCTGAGTATTCTTGAGCATACTAAACCTCTCTAAATGCTCATAAATCTTGTCCCTCAGAATCTTCTCCATCAGCTTACCAACCACTGAGGTTAGACTCACCGGTCGGTAATTTCCTGGGCTATCCCTATTCCCCTTCTTGAAAATAGGAACCACTTCCGCAATCCTCCGGCATCTCCCCCGTCTCCATCGACGACACAAAGATCATCGCCAGAGGCTCTGCAATCTCTTCCCTCGCCTCCCACAGTAACCTGGGGTACATCCCATCCGGACCCGGCGACTTATCTATCTTGATGCCATTCAAAGATTCCAGCACAACCTCTTTGTTAAAGTCCACATACTCAATCTTTTCAGTCCACCGCAAGCCCGCAGTACATCCACCCAGGTCCTTCTCCTCAATTGAATAAAAGATGTCAAACCAATCATGAAAGCACATTACTAAATTAAAAACATAAAAATAAAGAATAAAAAATATATAATAATTGGTGCATTGGAGATTCATTTGTTTGTCAAACAGATAAATGTCTCATAGAATTATAAACTGATTTATTATCTAAACTGCCAACAATGGAAGTATTTTCAAAAGTCAGAATATCTTCTGACACATCTGTTGACCGTCACACACTTCCATTTCAACCAATCATTCTCCCTGTTTCATCTTTTTCTTTATGTAACCCCAAATTATGCCTCTGCTCCAGTTTATTTCTGTCATTTCTCTCTCTCTTAGTTTATAACTTTGTTCACTCCGCTGTTAATCACTAATTTTGTTCCTCTTTTTTGCTGCTACATTTCTTTCTGCATGCACCTTTCTTGATGGTATCCACTCGCTTTCTCTCCGCTGTCCACCATTCTCCATTTTGTGGAAGCCTCTGATTTGAACAAATTTAACAAATATAAATGCTGCAAGTACTCAGCAAATCAGAGGGAACTCGTGGAGGGAAAAACAGAGTTAACGGGTTGGATTATACGTCGAGGGTTGATTTCTGGTGTAAATGTCAGGGGTGAGCCCACCTCTGCTTGGCTGGCTGGCCCTGCTTTAATTTTACTCCCACTCCAACCTCTGGGAGGAACACTGTCGAGACAACTCTACTTCACTGAGGAGGTCCTTATTGAAATATGCCACTTGTTGTAGCCACCATTGGAGCCACAGAGGAAGGTTAGACTAACACTGCCAGTAGCTGTGAAGGTCACAGTGGCCGTGAAAATTTATGCATTTGGATCCTTGCAGGCTGGAGTAGGCAATATTTGCAACATCTCTCAGATAGCCATCCACTGTTGCAGAAGGGAGGTCACTGTGAGGCTGCGTTCCAAGAATACATTTCATTCTTTCAGAGAAGAAGACAGAGTGAGGACTAGCCTTTAGAAGGATTTCTATGGTGTATTGGGAGGGATGGACGGGCAGGAGTGCATTAAATTGACTCCACATATGTCACTTTGCAAGCATTGCATTTCACTTTTGAGATATACAATGTACAAACATATCTAATGAATCATGCAAGTGAAACTCGGTCGGAATCCTGTCAGCGGTCATATAGGGGGGAATTTCCAATCCTGTTTTGGCAGGCGGGAAGGCTGGAGGAGATGGAGAAGCCAAAAGGAGTCCCAAAATGGCATTGACGCTGGTGGGATTTCCCACTGAAATAGTCTCCATTTCCCCCTCCAATGATTTAATGGAGTTCCTGCCATGAAAGGTCAGGAACCCTATTACCATACATTTGAATATCATTAGCTGGCCTCCCTCACATTCCTGACCCCCCCACCCCATCCACCTTCTGACAAACGGGGATCTGGTGAATGATTCCTCCACAGATAGGTACTGCCGCCAGGAGGGACCAGGTAATGCCCGGGGAATTTCTGTTAGGGAGGTAATCAGGGTACCCAGTTAGGGTTGGCCCGCCCCACCAGAACAATGTAGTGGGACCTACCTCTTAACGTTTTTATTTAAGTATTTGAAAATACAGTGGGAAAATCCCAAAAGGCAGCTAGCAGGTTGACCTCTTTTCCCATCAGAGCCAGCACTTAGAAAAATAATGATAAACTCTGCACAATGTCTTCATTCAGCAGTATTTGACTGTGCCATTTGCACCATGAGAACAGTGAGTGGATACTGGTCAACAAGAGTTAGCCACTGATCACATTGCCGTGACTCCAAGTTGTTGGAGCTGCACTCATCCAGGCAGTATTCTATCACATTCCTGACTTGTGTCTTGTGTATGGTGGACAGGTTTTGGGGAGTCACAGAGGTATACATCACAGAAATCAGGAGGTGAGTTATTTACCACAGAATACTCAGGGTCTGATCTGCTCTTGTAGCCACAGTATCCATTTCAGTTTCTGGCCCATGATAACCTCCATGATTTTGATTGCGGTGGGCATGTTGGATTCAGTGGTGGTACCACTGAAGTCAAGAGGAGATGGTTAGATTGCCTCTTGTTGGAAATGATTGTTGCCTGACATTTTGTAACATGAATGAGGCTTGTCACTTATAAGCCAAGCCTGAATACAGTCGATGTCCTGCTGCATTTTGCAGGGACTGCTTCAGTATCTGAGCATTTCCAATTGGACTGAACATCCCCACTTCTGCCCTTATGATGAAAGGAAAGTCATTGATGAAGCAGCTAAGGATGGCGGAGCCTCGGGCACTGCCCCAAGGAACTGCTGCTTCAGTATCCAAGAAGTGCAATCATGAATGAATATGTGTGCAACACCAGTGTGCCACTTACACATATGTGGGTATCAGGCACAAAATGAAAGCCATGCTGTCATGAAAATATAGGTTAGTTCGATGAAATATAGATAAGTAGAATTAGTATATGATTAGGATTTTTACTTTAGAATTGAATAAAGGTTACCTTTATTAAACATGGGAGACAGACCTTACCTTTACACACATAATGGGACATCTTTGAATCTGACACACACACCCTCTGACATTAAGGTCACAAAGGTCATAGATGTCCCAGCACAGGAATATTCCAGAAAAAACTGAATATTTTAAGCCCTATCTATTCTACATTCTAAATTACTTATATTTTAAGAAAAGAAATGTTGAAAGATATCATAACACCATGGTCCAACTTTGTCTGCAAAATGGCACTCTGATGTTGTTTTATTTTAAAAGATAGTTTCATCACACAGTGGTTTCAGATGATGCAGAACACCTCCTTAGATCATTATCAATTAAGTTAAAATCATTAATCAACTTAATTGGAATACTGTACATCACGATTACAAGATTTAACTTTTGCTGATCTTACAAAAAAAAGGAAGGCTTTGACCGTCTGATGACTTCCATCATAAACAAAGAAATCTTAGGCTGGCCATGTAGCAAAAAGGTTTAAGATGTAAGTCCTTTTTATAAAACACAAAGTATGAAAATAAGAAACAAGTAAAAGTCATTATAGGCATTGTTACTGAAAAATATTACAAACAGCTATTGACCAGATAAATGCTCACAATGTTCACATAATAAGGCAACTTCTACAATTAAATAGCTATCAATAATAGATATGATATTGCTTTATGAATAGGGGAGGAGTTTACACCATGAGGTAACATCCACAGCTGCTAAGGATGATGTAATTCAATTCAATAGACTGTAAGATAGAATTATTTTGCCAGCTAAGACAGAGACGTTGAACAGAAACTTAGGTCAACATTCTCAGGCTCCAGACAAGCTGGAGATTTTAAAGCAAACCGCAGCAACAGTTCCAGAGTGGCCAGCTCATCAGAGAGCTATAACACTTTGCTTTAATTATTTGATCAGAATCACAAGAATCACAGAATCTTTACATTGCAGAGTCTTTACATTCAGCCCATTGAGTCTGTACTAGCTCTCTGAAGGAGCACTCTACCTTGTCCCACTCCCATCATTTCCCTGTCACCTTGAACACTATTACTTTTCAGATAGAAATCCAATTCCCTCTTGAATACCTCGATCGAACCTACCTCCACCACCCTCAAGAAATTTGTTCCTGACTCCACCCATCCTTTGGAGGGAAAAAGCTTTTCTTCACATCATTTCTATTCCTTTTGCCCATTATTCTGAATCTGTGCCCTCTAGTTCTTAATGTACTCTAGAGGGGGAACACTTTCTCACTATTTACTCTGTCTTTACCAAACCTCAGGGTAAATAAGTCTATCAAGTCTCTTCAGCTTTCTTATTTCCAAGGAAAATAGTCCCAACTGCTCCAATCTATCCCCATAGTTGCAGTTCTTCATCCTTGGATTTGTTCTTGTCAATCTCCTTTGTACTCTCTCCAATACCTTTGCATCTTTCCTCAAGTATGGCATCCAGAACTGGTTGCAGTTCTCCAGATGAGGCCTCACTAATGTTTTCTACCAGTTCAACATGGCCCCCTTACTCATGTACTCAATGCCCTAAGATATCAGATGCTTTATTAATTAACCTTCAGTGACTTATATACATGTACATCAAGATCCCTTTGTTCAAGCACCTCCTTCAGCGTTTCTCCCTTCATTTTATAGTTTCTCTCCATATTCATCTTGCCAAAATGAATCAATTCGCACTTCTCTGCATTGAACTTCGTCTGCCACTTGTCTGCCCAATGCGATAATTGCCGGAATTTGCCGCCTCACCCGCCCGAGGCTCGCAAGATCCTGCCCGAGGTCAACGGAGAATGCCATTCTGCGAGCCTCGTCCACCCATATTCCAGGGTGGGCGTACCGGTAAAATTCCGACCAATACATTCATGTTCTTTTGAAGTTCAAACTCCACAGTTGACAATGTTTCCAATTTTCATATCATCCGCAATTTCTGAAATCATGTCCTGTATAGCACTAAGATAATTAGTATGTATCAGGAAGAGCAAAGGTCCCAACATTGGCTCCTGGGGAACTCAACTACTAACTTTCCTCCAATGTGAAAAACAATTATTTATCACTACTTTCGGTTTCCTGTCACTCAGTCAATTTCTTATCCAAGTGCCTACTTTCCCTTTTCTTATGAGCTAGAATTTTGCTCACAAGTCTTGTTATGTGGCATTGTATCAAATGCCTTTTGAAAATTATATACGCTACATCAATAGCAATGTCCTCATCAACCTTCTCTGTTATTTCACCAAAAATCTTCAGCAAGTTAGTTGAAAATTATTTTCCCTTAATGTATCCATGCTAGCCTTCCTTAATTATCCTGCATTTGTCTAATTGACTATTGATTTTGTCCCAAACTATAGGGAGGCATTCTCCCAGGTCCCACTTGGTGGGGTTGACAGTGGTCATGGTGTTGGAGGAGGGGGGAGGGAATATGGCAGGAGACCCAGAAATCAGTTTCACTCTTAGGTGTATTTACAGTGGGATCCTCTGCTGCTGCCTGCCATGGCTCATCAGAAAACCTGCCAGAGGCAGGCATGAACTTTATTTGCATCCCATTCATGGGATGCAGATTAAGGTCCGACCTCCCAGTGCCCGATTCCCCGCAATGCCAGTGGTGAAAACACGCCAGCATGAAACACTTTTGGAACAATGTGGCGTGCAGATGTTGACAATCACCTTAAGAATGCCTGGGGTTGACTCCGAAGGTTGGAATAGAGGCAGCTTGTAACTTTGGAACACCACAGCAGTGGACAGTGTGCACCTGCAGGTGGACCTTGCAGATTCAGTGTCCCGGAGGTTGTCTATTTTCCAGCCTCAATGTTCCTGGAGATCCAGCTTCATTCTCAGGACGTCCATCTTCCAATCCCAAGTTCTCCCCGAGCTCTATCTTTATTCTCTGGGGATTCACTTTCTTCAACAGCGTGTTAGTGATGTTGGACACGTTTTCACTATGCCATCAAAAATGAGGGCAGACAACGTGCCATCCAGGGCTGCCCTGCCCCACCCCTGAATACAGCGAACAACAGGGTGCATAATTAATGAGATCAGGGATGGCAGACTGCATGTGTTTGTCTGCCAGCCTCCGCAGTGAGAAACACTTCACGTTCCTGCCCCACGGCACTCAGTCTAAAAATTGGAAAATTCTACCCATAGTTTCCATAAGTTTCCCTATCACTGAAGACAAACTGTCTGGCCTGTAGTTGCCGGCATTACCCTTGTACCCCTTTTTGAATAAGGATGTAACATTCGCAATTCTCCAGTCCTCCGGCATCATCCCGTGTCTAAGGAAAACTGGAAGATCATTAGTGCCTCTCCAATTTCCATTCTCACCTCCCTCAGTATCCTCAGATACATCTCAGATGGTGCTGGTAACTTATCAACTGTAAATAAAGATAGCCTTTCTAACAAATCTTCTCTCTCGACTGTAAATTCTTTGAGTGTACCTCCTCTCTCAGCTTGGGTAGCATCCTCTTCCTTTGTAAAAACAGATATAAAGTACTTATTCAATGCCTCCACTGTTTCTCCTGCCTCCACATGCAAGTTTCCTTTTTTATCCCTAATCAGCTCTACTCTTTACCACCCTTTTATCATTTACATGCTTATAGAAGACCTTGGGATTCCATTTCATATTAGCTGCCCATCTCGTTTCATGCTCCCATCTTGTTTTTCCTATTAGTTTTTTCCCTTCACCTCTGGTCCTTCCATATTCAGTCTGATTCTGCATTGTATTTTCTACTTGAATCTGTTACACATGCACCTCTTCCTTTTCACCTTCACCTCTATCTCTCGTCATCCAGGATTCTCTCACTTTGTCCTACCTTTCCCCTTCAAGGGAATGTACCTTGACATTGCCTGCAATGCTATCTCTTTCAAGGTAGTCCATTGATAAACCATCATCTTTATTGCCAACATTTGATTGCAAGTCACTCAACTCAGATGCATTCTCATCCCGGTTTGGGTCACTGTCGGTGTGGAGTTTGCACATTCTCCCCGTGTTTCCTCCAGGCACTCCAGTTTCGTCCCACAGTCCAAAGATGTGCGGGTTAGGTGGATTGGCCATGCTAAATTGCCCCTTAATGTCAGGGGAATCAATGCATGTAAATGCATGGGGTCATGGGGATAGGGCCTGGGTGAGATTGTGGTTGTTGCAGACTGGATGGGCCGAATGGCCTCTTTCTGCACTGTAGGATTCTATGATTGTATTGAGGTTTCCCCCACAATTAATTATCCCTGCTCTGAATTGCTCCTTGTCCTTTTCCATGGCCAACCTGACCCTTATGATACAATGGTCATTGACACCTAAATGCTCTCCCATTGTTTTTTATTCCATTTGGGCCAACTCATTCCCCGAAATCACGTCCAACAATGTCTACTTTTTCATTGGCCGGAAACATACTGCTGCAGAAAATGATCTTGAACACACTTTAGGAACTCTTGCCCTTCTTGGCCCGTTGCATTATTCCTATCCTAGTCGATGTTTGGATAATTGAAGTCTCCCTCTATAATTTTTGCACCTCTCTGTCATTTCTTTGCAAATGTTATCCCTTCCACTCGTTGGGAGTCTATATACTACACAGATCAACGTTATTGCACCTTTTAATTCCTTAACTCTAGCCAGAGAGATTCCATCCTTGACTTCTCTGAAACATTATCTCTCTCCAGTACTTTAATAACATCTTTAAACAATACTGCAACTTCCCCGCCTACCCCCCCCCCCCCCCGCCCCCCACCACCCACCCCCCTCCCCCGTCTCCTAAACACCTTGAACCTAGGAATATGTAATGCCCAATCCTGCCCTTCTTTGAGCCAGGTCTCTATTATAGTAATAATATCATAGTTTTGTTTGTCAACCTGTGCCTGTAATTCATCAATCTTATTAACAACACTTCATGCATTCACATACATGTACATTAATTCAGCGTGGTGGCACCGTGGTTAGAACTGCTGCCTCACAGTGCCAGCGACCCGGGTTTGATTCCCAGCTTGGGTCACTGTCTATGCGGACTCTGCTCATTCTCCCCGTGTCTGCATGGGTTAACTCCAGGTGCTCTGGTTTCCTCTCAGATATGTGCTGGTTAGATGCATTGGCCTGTTAAATTCTCCCTTAGTGTACCCAAATAAGCGCCTGAATGTGTCGATTCAGATTTTCACAGTGACTTCATTGCAATGTTAATGTAAGCCTACTTGGGACACTAATAATAAATTAAAAATAAAATAGTTCTGATTTTGTCTCTTTCATTTTCCCCCTTACTCTGATTCCATCTAATGACTTATTGTTGCCTACTCTAGTTCTGTTCTAGTTCTAGTGTTCTGTTTACCTTGATACTACTCTCTGATATATCCTCCTTATCAATTAATACTTCTCTACTTCTCTCTGCCAGTTTTTCTCTCCTCTCCGGATTTTCCTTCAGGATCCCATCCCCTTGCCAATCTATGCAATATTAATAGTGTAGTTGGTGAGATATGGCAAATGTTGACATTCACCACCTCTGTGAGGCCACTGAACATCTTACACATTCAGGTCTTCAGGGCTAAATTTATGACGCTGATTGCTCTAGGTATCTTGCCCCACTACCCTCGGAGAGTTTGCCTGGAGGGCCTCCTGGCCTCATGGCGATAGAAGACCTCTCACCTCTTCTGCATTTCCTCAGACAAGACCTCCAGTGCAGCATCAGGAAATCTTGGAACCTGCTCTCTATCATGTGTGTCATAATTCACTCTTGCTCACTCTCTCTGCAACCAGGTTTAGCACCTGTTTCAGCCACTCTTTAAGAAATGAAAGCTGGCTTGAGTAGTGCCTTAATAGTGGTAGCCTCTAAGTTTTCTGCCCTGCCTAGGTGTGTAGCCATGATGTGGAGATGCCGGCGTTGGACTGGGGTAAACACAGTAAGAGTTTTAACAACACCAGGTTAAAGTCCAAATTTATGTATTTTGGACTTTAACCTGGTGTTGTTAAAACTCTTACTAGGTGTGTAGCACCATTAGCAGTGGCTGTGCTATAACGTAACCAATGGTAAAATGCTGTGAGGGGCAGCTGACCAGCTGACCCAGTAGACAATGTAACCAATGGCAAAATGATGTGGTCAGCAGATCTGCTGACCCAGTATAAATAAAAAGCAAATCAGAATTGTGGGGAGCTTGTATGGCCCAGGGTGTGGCCCCAAGTGTTGGAACATTGAAGTTTCTTTACTAAGCCTCTTTGATTTACTTTCTGAAGTTAGTTTTTTTATTGCTTGCAACTGAAGTATCCCTCCTGCCGAATGAACAAGCTGTCCTCTACAATCATTTAACTGAGTAGACAGCATGAAGTTCGCTTGTTCCCAGCATTGCGATCCATTCAAACACTTTGAGGTCTTACAGAATTTCACAGTCGACGACGATTCATGCTCTGCCGCTACTGCCAGCGAAGATGGATACTTTCCCTCTCGGCCAAATCTCCGCTCACAGCAGTGGGACCAAAGAATCCCAGAGAATTCCACCTAACATTTTTCATGATGTTTCAAAGCATTCTTGGTGAATTTATTGTTGAAAAGGCACAGCACAGACTTTAAAAATCACATGAAATTCTGGCAAAGTGAAGAGACCTCAATGCTTTAGAGTATTACGTCTGAACTGCAATTACATCTATTCAGTGTAAGTGCTGCAGTTCTCTTACTCTATTGATAAAAAGCTAAATTAATAGGTATAGATCAGGCAGTCTTCCATTAAGCAGTTCCCAGGAGTCAAGTTGACATTTAGAAACTGGATTGGCATTGAAGATTATGAAGCTGCTGACAGGCCAGTAGGTTCTTTAATATTTATACAATATCGCAAAATAAATTACGTAGTTTTTTTTTCAATGCAAGCATTAAAATCTGCTTTCTGCCTCTGGACTGAAACTGTGCAGCGTTTCATATTAATCTAAATGTTGGGCATTATGCTTAAATAATCATTGGTATTGTGCAATTCATAAAACTGTCAATCTAAATTTAACCACATAAAATAATACCGAAATCCTTTTATATAGGTTCAAGGATTAGATCACTATTATTACATAACATATTAAATAGCATTCAGACTCCAGTGTAGCAACCAACTTTTCCTCTTCTATCTCTCAGATCAGAAGTATTCTTATGTAAGTGAATCACAAATCATATCAAACACTGTGAAATGCCAATCTTTTGGAGTTCTCTATTTGTGATACTTTCAGAACAAACAGTAACATATTTTCATGTACCAGGGTTTTTCCCCTATTACAGGTCAATGCAAGACAATTGCAGTTAAATTGCAAAGCAGCTTCTACTTCATCACCAATCACAATCTCAGTTGTGTGCAGGTTATACAGTGGTCTGGATTTTCGAGGGTGGGGGGGGACGTTGTGTGGGGGGAGGTTGACAGCAAACTATCAGCATTCTCCATTATTACTCCCCGAAACTGACCAAGATGGTGGGGATGTTCAGATTCATGTGGAAATCCTGAAAAATGATATGGTCTGTCAGTCAGACTGTCAACACAGGCTGTGCTGTGTCCCATCACCCTCAGAGCCCGTGATAAACAAAATCAGCAAGAATTTCAACTCACCCACTCCCACAACATTGTTAGATAACCCTTACAAAGCTAAATCTTGTTCAATCAGGTGTAATTGAGTTTTTAATGGCGATATGAATAATAAAATATGATGCCTTGAAAAAGTAATTTTGTGATCATGGAAAACTGGTAAATGATTTAGTAGGCTAAATTTTTTAAATGTTTTTTCAAAATATTTTAGCTTCTACCCTTACCACATGTGCATTTATTTTAGACATTTATGGGATGTGTGCATCGCTGGTTAAGCCCTATTTGCCTTTGTGGTGGTGGTAGTGAGCTGCCTTCTTGAACCATTGTTGGCCCGTGCACCAATCTTTAATTTGTTTCATGTAAAAGATTTTAAAGATGCTTTTATTTCAGTGTTTTTTGTGAAAATGCTTAAATGTGACTGGTTGCTTGGACAGTTGGCCTCACTCCAACTCCATAATGTGAGTGCTCTGCAAAGGATACGGCAATCAGTTGTACCATTGCATGGCAATAGAGGTGAAAGCATTAGCCTGACGTCACTAAATATCTCAACCACAGCTAATTGTGAGGCCCACAGTGAGTGCCCTTGCTCCACTACCAACCATGAACTCTAGGCCAATTTTTCTGCTATTGCAAGATGGTTTGACATTAGTACAAACTGTCCAGTGTAACCTAGAAGTGAAGTGACCCAAACTAAATGCAACGTGAAATCACCTTCAGCAAATAGTTTTATCTTGGCCGTATACCAGCTGCTATGTAGTGGACCATGTAGGAATATATCACTGGATAACCACAAGTCCAAAATATTTTGTGAATTCCCTTTATATTAACCTTCCACTTGTGGTGCCACATAGCAAAGAGCATCAGTCCCGGCCAGATGTTGCACTGAGTGACACCCCTACTCCAGGCACTAGTAGACAATCAAACTGTATCCTAGCATGAGGACCAAAATGTTTGTTGATAAGTGAGCAATCATGAGATTGACCACCCTGCAACATACCAACATGGCTTGCATCAAATCTCGAAAGCATCAGAATTTCAACTGTGTCACTCTTGACTCCATTAATATGCCAGATTTATTCATTCACAATTTGCCCACTTCATGTTTAATTGTTCTAATTGTGGCCTCCTGCTGATACATAACAAGTACTAGTCACTTAAGTGTATAACAGAGTAGAGCATCCTGGAAAACATGGGGTGGGATTTTACGATCTCGCTTGGGCGAGATCATAAAATCCTGCTCGAGGCCAACAGAGATTTCCATTCTGCGAGCCTCGCCTGCCCCAGAATCGGGGCGGGCAGGGCGGTAAAATTCCGGCCACGGTGTCCCTAAAAACACCAACTCAGATCCAAACCTAACCTAATTCTCCGGAACCCTGAGAAGAAACAAATGCAAGGATTTAATAAACAGGCAGATGGTTTGAAACAAAAATGATGATTGCAATTCAAACAAAAACACATGCGTAATGTTCTACTGGAATTCTTGATCTCTCCAAGAGAGACTACCATTCACACAAAGAGAGCAGACTGGAAGGACAAGGAAGTTTGCACAAGGAAGGCAATGGCAGACAAACTATTTACAATTACAATTCCAGTCACAGGATTCATGCCATGCAAATGGCGGTACTGCAAAAGGGTTTCCACTTTCTTTGCAACTTCCACCCAGGGAGTGTTCTGAATGTGGACTCAAGTAGGTGAGGGATGAAGATGTGTAGTTAGCAGGTGCGCATCTAGAAATCTTTCCAAAGTGCATTTCCCTTGTAAAAGGAACTTTCAAACTCAAAGTCAGAGAAATAAGGAGATACTCCCAAAGCAAAAGGCACCAAAAAGGGCCACTGCCCTAAGTACAAGCCCAGGACCACCTGATCTGATGAGGGTAGTCAACAAAAGGCTCAGCTGAGTCAGGCAACATGTCGTTGAGGGTGTGCTATGCCTACACTGACTATGGTCAACAGCTCAGTGTCAGATTCTTCTGTGCTATCACCCAAACAATGGATTGGCAAACCAGTGAATAGCTTGAACTAAGTTTCACTAATTTACACATTCAGAGTATCAACTAAATATACACTTTACCAAGCTTCCAGGTAGGATCAGGGCTGGCACCAAACCTCTCCAAGCCAATGTTACTAGGATAAGCCAACATGGGGTGGGGGTTGCGGGGGGTCGCATGGATGGCCAGCGAGCGGGCTGGCCAGTGATTGGGAGACTGGCAATGGGAGGCCACTGCACACGCGTTGATCTCCACGTTAACAGATCGGCACATGCGCAGTGGCCCGCTCAGTGCTATGCTGCTGGCCTCTCAGGCGGGAATAGGCCCCGCTACCTGATTTTCAGAGGAATTCCTGCTAGTGCACTCTGTGATGCACAGTGTCAGAGATTTGTTCTGGAAATCACACTGAAGAACCCAGCAGGAGTTACTTCCATTTTCCTGCAAATTGGGGACTTAAATTTTTTTTTTGAAGAATCCTGGCCATCATGTTTCAAAGATAGGTACCTGAAGAAACTATTATGACAATCATCAACGGTTAAAAACATTTTGAGCATTGATTAAAGCTGTTCAGCTGGGCAATAGAGCGCATAATACCAAAAGGTTCCTCATTTAATTGAAACCTTTAGTATCAACCAACAATAATTACAGATATTGGTGGTTGGTGAGGCAGCAACAGGACAGCAGTGTTAAATGATGTAGAACATCACTAAGCGAACAGGATCATTAAATAACATTATCAATGAGTCCAGAGATATTCAACCAGAACAAAGTAAACTAACAGTTAATTATAGGCTTCAAACAAATATCAGTTGTCCATGCAAGTCAATTCTAAAAAATATATCAAAAGAATGTTAACAGCAAGTTATAGAACTAACTATACCAAATAATCTATCCAGCAACCAAAAGCAGTGATATATTTTCTTGGCATCCCTAGAGATTATGCATGTTTTTATCCCATTTAATATGCAGCATCGTGGCATCTTAGTTCTGGTTTTCCTATTGCACTAGTAATCCAGAGAAAATGAGTTCAAATTCCACCATGACAGTTTTGTTATATTAAGCTGGAACATGCTGCCTGAAAGGATGGTGGAAGAAGATTCAAAAATAACTTGTTGAATTCAATAAAATTGGATATATACTGAAGAAAAAATAATTGCAGGACTAAAAACGAAAGAGCAAAGGAGTAGGAGTAATTGAATAGCTCTTTCAAACAATCAGTACATGCTGAATAGTTCCTTCTATATGACATAATTCTATGATAATTACCTGATGGATACACCTACAAACTGCTGACAGACTCAACCACCTTCAGCTGCTTCATCAATGACCTTCATTCCATCCAAAGCTCAAAAGTGGGGATGTTCACTGATGATTGGACAATGTTCAGATACTGAAGCAGTCCATGGCCAAATGCACCAAGACCTAGATAATATCCATGTTTGGGCTGACAAGTGGCAAGGAACATTCACGTCACCGAAGTGCCAGGCAATGACCATCTCCAACAAGAGAGAATCTAACCACCATCCCTTGACATTCAATGGCATTACCATGAATCAATCCCCCACTACTAACATTCGGAAAGTTACCATTGACCAGAAACTGAACTGGACTAGCCACATAAATACTATGGCTACAAGAACAAATCAGAGGTTTGGAATCCTGCAGCGTGTAATTCACCACCTGACTCCCCAAAGCCTGTCCACCACTATCTACAAGGCACAAGATACAAGTGTGATGAAATACTCTCCAGTTGCCTGGATGGGTGCAGCTCCAAAAACACTCAATAAGTTTGACACAATTCAAGACAAAGCAGTCTGCTTGATTGACATCATATCCCCAAACATTCACTCCCTTCACCACCGTGGCAGCAGTGTGTCCCATCTACAAGGTACACTGTAGGAACTCAACAAGGTTCTTCAAGCAGTACCTTCCAAACCCATCACTGCTACCATCCAGAAGGACAAGGGCAGCAGACACGTGCATCACCTGAAAGTTCCCTCCCAAGCCACTCACCATCCTGACTTGGAAATATATCACCGTTCCTGCACTGTTGCTGGGTCAAAATCCTGGAACACCCTCTCTATCAGAACAGTGGGTGTAGCTACACTACATGGACCGCAGAGGTTCAAGAAGGCAGCTCCGCGGCAGCTTTTCAAAGACAATTAGGAATGGGCAATAAATGCTGGCCTAGCAAGTGGTGCCCACATCCCATGAATGAATAAAAATTGGCAATAAATTGAACCATGGTGATCTTCACTGGCATAGTTTTATGTCCTCTCCTAATGGGTGAGAACTCTTTGACAGGAATGTCCATTAAGAACCAGCTCAGCACAAAGCTCTTAAGTAGTGTTATCCTTGTGTTGCTTCACAGCGTTGCATCCCTGAGAGCTTGCTCATCATCCTTCTCCAGATAGCACGTATCCAAGAATCCCAAAGTGCAACACCATCATACAGCTTGTACAAACATCCAGACTACAATGGTAACATTTGGAAATACCATTCCTTTATGTTTAAAATAGCAACAAAATAAATTTCTTAGTAACTATCAAGTTTTTCTGTCTCAGAATTTGTGCTAATTCCACTGTGTTCAAACCACATAGTTCTTGCTCGTGCACGGGCATTTAATTTGAGGAAGTTGCTAACATTCTGAAACGAGTGCCGGGATAGGCAAGCAGGTCACAAGTTGCCTCTGTAACATTCTCATAGAAATCATTCTCAACCAACTCAGAATATTGTTGAAAAATGAGCATGTGTTAGTGTTCCTTGCTTTTCTTCTCAAATGAATATACATACTTGAAATATATTTCAATCATCAATTTTCCTTCAAATAGCTAAAAATTCTGACAGTGTTGTACAATTTTTATTCACGAATTTCAATTTATGAAATAAATCATTGCACAAGTCTTTTGGAAGAAATGAATTCATCCAACTTTAGATGAACAGCATTAGGAAATTTTAAATTATAGAATCAATGCACAATTCACATTTGTGGATGAGTTGTTTTTAAGCTAGTTATATGCAACTTTATTCATGTCCACATAGGGCTTTGGAACCTTATTGGTTTAGAAAAACCATTAAATTTAATAACACTATTTTAAGCACTGCTGTCTGGAATGCGCTGCCCGGGGAAGTGGTGGGAGCAGGTACAGTAGTGGCATTTAAGGGACATCTGGACGAATACATGAATAGGATGGGAATGGAAGGATACGGACTCCGTAAGTGCACACAGTTTTAGTTTAGGCAGGCATCATGATTGGCGCTGGCTTGGAGGGCTGAAGGGCCTGTTCCTGTGCTGTACTGTTTTTGTTCTTTGTATCAGTTTATCTTTGAAGTTAACATTTAGCCCATCTCCAGCACTGAACTTGATCAATTTTACTTTGGCAAACACTGACCATGAAATTATTAGTGGGTGGCACGGTGGTTAGCACTGCTGACTCACAGCACCACGGACCTGGGTTCAATTCCGGCCTTGGGTGACTGTGTGGAGTTTGCACCTTCTCCCAGCATCTGTGTGGGTTTCCTCTGGCTGCTCTGGTTTCTTTCCACAGTCCAAAGGTGTGCAGGTTAGGTGGGTTGGCCATGATCAATGTGCGGGGTTACAGGAATGGGGTGACAGAGTGAGCCTAGGTGTGGTGCTGTTTTGGAGGGTCAGTGCAGACTTGGTGGACTGAATGGCCTCCTTCTGCACTGTAGGGATTCTATGGTTCTACGGTTCCTCATTTTGTCGCAGAGCTTATCATAAGCCATCCACTGTGTCCGAGGTAAATTGCACCTCAATATTCCATTCTACTAGATTTAACAGTATATCCTACAGAGGTTTCCAAGGCTATTTTAAACATCACAAAAAAACCCAGTATCATTCCTGGATTCCCAGCAATAGCGTTTGTATATTTGATCATTTTAATGACATTCTGTGTACACACAAAGATCATGTGAGCAAGCTCGACAGGTTGGAAGGAGAGAGTAAATGTGGGGGAGAGTTATGATCACAGTGGGGTAATCATGCAGGCAGAGATTTCAAAAGGGTGAGAGATTTCAGTAAGGGAAAGATCACAAGGATACATCAAAAAGGAAACATTGCAAAGGCGAGTCTGGATTGTGGAAGGAAAGAGATTGCAGGAGGGACATCACAGAGAAAGCAAGGAGAGATAATAGAAAAGAGATTGCAGGGGAAAGATCACGAGAGAGGAGACTTAATTGTGGGGCATCAGGATATCGCAGGTGGAATATCACAATGTTGTAGAGGTGGGAATGGAGATTAAGTATATTAGAACCATAGAATCGTACAGTGCAGTAGGAGGCCACTCAGCCCATTGAGTCTGCACCGACTCTCCAAAAGAGAATCTTATCCAAGCCCTCCTCTCCACTCTATCCCCATAACCCCGCGCATTTACCATGGCTAATCCACCTAACCTACATATCATTGGACTATGGGAGGAAATGTGAGCACCCGGAGGAAGCCCATGAAGGCGCAGAGAGAACGTGCAAACTCCACACAGACGGTCACCCAAGGCAGAAATTGATCTTGGGTCCCTGGCACTGTGAAGCAGCAGCCCTAACCACTATCTTCTCTGAGTTATACCCTGGAAATTTGGCTCTAGAACATAGAACATAGAACATAGAACATTACAGCGCAGAACAGGCCCTTCGGCCCACGATGTTGCACCGACCAGTTAAAAAAAAACTGTGACCCTCCAACCTAAACCAATTTCTTTTCGTCCATGAACCTATCTACGGATCTCTTAAACGCCCCCAAACTAGGCGCATTTACTACTGATGCTGGCAGGGCATTCCAATCCCTCACCACCCTCTGGGTAAAGAACCTACCCCTGACATCGGTTCTATAACTACCCCCCCTCAATTTAAAGCCATGCCCCCTCGTGCTGGATTTCTCCATCAGAGGAAAAAGGCTATCACTATCCACCCTATCTAAACCTCTAATCATCTTATATGTTTCAATAAGATCCCCTCTTAGCCGCCGCCTTTCCAGCGAAAACAATCCCAAATCCCTCAGCCTCTCCTCATAGGATCTCCCCTCCATACCAGGCAACATCCTGGTAAACCTCCTCTGCACCCTCTCCAAAGCCTCCACATCCTTCCTGTAATGTGGGGACCAGAACTGCACACAGTACTCCAAGTGCGGCCGCACCAGAGTTGTGTACAGTTGCAACATAACGCTACGACTCCTAAATTCAATCCCCCTACCAATAAACGCCAAGACACCATATGCCTTCTTAACAACCTTATCTACTTGATTCCCAACTTTCAGGGATCTATGCACACATACACCTAGATCCCTCTGCTCCTCCACACTATTCAAAGTCCTCCCGTTAGCCCTATACTCAACACATCTGTTATTCCTACCAAAGTGAATTACCTCACACTTCTCCGCATTAAACTCCATCCGCCACCTCTCGGCCCAACTTTGCAACCTGTCTAAGTCTTCCTGCAAACTACGACACCCTTCCTCACTGTCTACCACACCACCGACTTTGGTGTCATCAGCAAATTTGCTAATCCACCCAACTATACCCTCATCCAGATCATTAATAAATATTACAAACAGCAGTGGCCCCAAAACAGATCCCTGAGGTACACCACTTGTAACCGCACTCCATGATGAATATTTACTATCAACCACCACCCTCTGTTTCCTATCCGCTAGCCAATTCCTGATCCAATTTCCTAGATCACCCCCAATCCCATACATCTGCATTTTCTGCAGAAGCCTACCATGGTGAACCTTATCAAACGCCTTACTAAAATCCATATATACCACGTCCACTGCCTTGCCCCCATCCACCTCCTTGGTCACTTTCTCAAAAAACTCAATAAGGTTAGTAAGGCACGACCTACCTGCCACAAAACCATGCTGACTATCACCTATCAATTCATTACTCTCCAAATAACTATAAATCCTATCCCTTATAATTTTTTCCAACATCTTGCCGACAACAGAAGTGAGACTCACCGGTCTATAATTCCCGGGGAAGTCTCTGTTCCCCTTCTTAAACAATGGGACAACATTCGCTAACCTCCAATCTTCTGGTACTATACCAGAGGCCAACGACGACCTGAAGATCAGAGCCAGAGGCTCTGCAATCACTTCTCTTGCCTCCCAGAGAATCCTTGGATAAATCCCATCCGGACCAGGGGATTTATCTATTTTCAGACCCTCCAGAATATCCTGCACATCCTCCTTATCAACTGTAATACTGTCTATTCTACTCCCTTGCAACCCAGTGTCCTCCTCAGCTATATTCATGTCCCCTTGCGTGAACACCGAAGAGAAATATTGGTTCAATGCTTCACCAATCTCCTCCGGTTCCACACATAACTTCCCTCTGCCATCTATAACTGGCCCTAAACTTGCCCTAACCAACCTTCTGTTCTTGACATACCTATAGAACGCCTTAGGATTCTCTTTAACCCTATCCGCCAAAGTCTTCTCATGTCCCCTTTTAGCCCTTCTAAGCTCGCTCTTCAACTCCCTCTTAGCCAATCTAAAGCTTTCTAGTGCACTACCCGAGTGCTCACGTCTCATCCGAACATAAGCCTCCTTTTTCTTTTTAACCAACAAAGAAACTTTTTTGGTGCACCACGGTTCCCTAGCCCTACCAATTCCTCCTTGCCTGACAGGGACATACCTATCACAGACTCGCAGTAGCTGCTCCTTGAAAAAACTCCACATGTCGGACGTTCCCAGTCCCTGTAATCTCCTAGTCCAACCTATGTTTCCTAATTCTCTCCTAATAGCCTCATAATTACCCTTCCCCCAGCTAAAACCACTGGCCCGAGGTTCATGCCTATCCCTTTCCATCACTAAGGTGAACGTAACCGAATTGTGGTCACTATCACCAAAATGCACACCAACTTCCAAGTCTAGCACCTGGTCTGGCTCATTTCCCAGCACCAGATCCAATATAGCCTCACCTCTAGTTGGCCTGTCTACATACTGAGTCAAAAAACCTTCCTGCACGCTTTGAACAAAAACTGACCCCTCTAACGAGCTAGAGCTATAACAATTCCAGTCAATATTAGTCAAGTTAAAATCCCCCATAACAATTGCCCTATTACTTTCACTCCTAAGCAGGATTGACTCCGCAATCCTTTCCTCAACCTCTCTAGAACTTTTAGGAGGTCTATAAAAGACTCCCAACAGGGTGACCTCTCCTCTCCTATTTCTAATCTCCGCCCATACTACCTCAACAGATAAGTCCTCATCAAACCTCCTCTCTGACACTGTGATACAATCTCTGACCAATAATGCTACCCCTCCCCCTCTTCTACCTCCTTCCCTACTTCGACTAAAACATTTGAACCCCGGGACCTGCAGCATCCATTCCTGCCCCTGCTCTATCCATGTCTCTGAAATAGCCACAACATCGAAGTCCCAGGTACTGATCCACGCTGCAAGTTCACCCACTTTATTGCGAATACTCCTGGCATTGAAGTATACACATTTCAAACCCTGCTCCACCCCACCTCTGCAATGCCGTGCATTGCAGTCCCCATCCATGCATCCCTCACTTTCAGCCCCACTACTCAGGATCCCTCCCCCCCCCCGAATCAGTTTAAACCTCCCTGCATGGCCTTAGCAAATTTACCCCCCAGGATATTGGTCCCCTTCTGATTAAGGTGTAGACCATCCTTCTCATAGAGGTCACACCTTCCCCAGTACGAGCCCCAATTGCTTAAGTACCTGAACCCCTCCCTCCTGCACCATCCCCTCAGCCATGAATTCAAACCTTCCCTCTCCCTATTCCTCTCTAAACTATCCCGTGGTACAGGCAAGAGTCCAGAGATAACCACTCTGTCAGTCTTGGCCTTTAGTTTCCACCCCAACTCCATAAATCCCTGCCTAATATCCCCTTCCCCTATCCCCCTCTGTCAGCTGTTAACAGATTTT
Organism: Mustelus asterias; assembly: GCF_964213995.1. Classification (NCBI taxonomy): domain Eukaryota; kingdom Metazoa; phylum Chordata; class Chondrichthyes; order Carcharhiniformes; family Triakidae; genus Mustelus; species Mustelus asterias. Next base: position 55,806,166 of record NC_135816.1, read on the forward strand.
TCCTGTTAGCATCAAATAACAATTGAAGCTGCTTGCAACTTTAGGTTTAAATCTAACAAAATTAAGGTAATAATTCTGTTTCAAGTTTTTATAATACCATGATACTTCATTAACTGTACCTCAAAAAGCTAAATGAAGTGTGGTAATTTTTCCACTAAAACAATTAGCCTTTGATGTAATAATAGAGTCACTGTGAAACTGTAATTATTCTGTACAAGAGAAAGGTTGAAAAGAATTGAAAGCTAGAGGCAAATAAATCTACTGTACTGTACTACTCAAGGATCAGAGATTGTAAGCTTCATGAAACATGCCATATACAATATGTAGCCAGATCCTCCCAGACATTGTAATCTGTCTTAGTGCCTGATATTGTGTGCAGGCAAACCACATTAGACAGTTTCTAGGAGACTATAAATATCACAGTTTAAATTATTGGTATTGATCAATGGCTTTCTAAATTATAAGTGGAAACTAATAAACTGATCAATATCAACTCTAAATTATGGACTCTCTTATTTCAAGTAAACCTGCACAATTCTGCCAATAATTTATGTAATTCAACAGAGTGAGAATGCAACTATTCTAGCGTATAATGTATATATTCATGAGTTATTATAACACATACAAAACAAAACGTTACATGTGGCTAAATAGATTATTGCAAATGTATTTCAAGATTATACTATATGTAGAATGCATAGTTTCGAAATAGTTAGGGCCCTTATTTATAAGATCACTGTAATATGAAAAGCCAGAACAAATTTGTTAATCCCTACTTTTGTTCCAAAAATTAAACTACTGCAAATAAGAAAATTCCAGTTTTCAAATATAGCAAAAAGAATGAGGATTTTGCATTAATATGATATTTATTGAAAGATTTATGCTTAACTAGGTATGCACATTTTTTTCTGGTTTATTCATTATTGCTTCTTGAGGAAAACAGTTTCCTTCGCAAAACAGTCCTTCTCAACTGTGCATTTTCATGCAAAATTTCACAAAGAGAAATTCAGAAACCTAAATGGATCACTGTAAATGATAGTAACCAGGAAAATGATAACATGACATTTATATAGAAAAAGAACAAAAGTGGTTTGTCTAGCCTAGAAGATAGATGGACCAACATGTAGCAACCAACAATGAGGTTTAGAATTTAAGATCATCTAACACACTTCAAAGTGTATGGTGAAATGGTTACTCACTTCCAGTGAAGCTTGTAACCATGGAAATGAAAACTGAGTTATGTGAACTAGTCATTATCAAGTCACACAGGCATACTTAGTCTAATGACTAAAGTGAGTAATCCACAGAAAATCTATCCTGGGAGTTTGATGTATGTTGTATGGTTTAGCCACAAATTATTATCTGTCAACAATCAACAGAATTATTGGGTATTGTTAGTAAATTGAATTCTCATCTAATGGAAAAAAACAGTCGCCACATGAAAATTCCAAAGTGGAAATGGAGCTAGAATTGCTATTGAAAACTCGATCTGTTGCTTCTTTAAATGGTGGCTTCCTGACCATTATATGTTTGAGTGGAGATGCAAGTCTGGCTACCTACGTACCTAGATAACCAGAATGGAATGTAATAATCTATTTGCTACAACACTGGTGGATTCTAATGCACATGAGATGAAAGGGAATAAAAAGGAGGATTAAGAAGACTTTTTGAAAGGTCAAAGTGAGCATTCTGTTAATAGACTTGTGAAATACTGAAATGCAATATAAATGCTGTGTGGTGGAGCACATGCAGACAGATAGAAGCCCAGATCAGTAATGAAGAGGCATTCTATCAAGTAGGGCAAGGAGTACTACAATCATTTTTACAAACCTTCATAAACTAAAGGATTACTCCAGGAAAATAGGTAAAAAGTGTAACACTGGGTAAAATGAAAAGATGCTGAACATCCATCTTGTGTCAATCAACAGGTATAAAGAGGAAATACAGGTTCGGATTTTGAGTTCTGATAAAGGGTTTACACCCAAAACTTTAACCTACATTTTCTTTCAAAAAGCTTATGCGGTTGATATATATTTTTAGTACTACTTGTGTGTGTTTCAGATTTCCAGTATCTGCAACTTATTTTTCCTCTTTTATCTCAACATTGAATAATCTTGTAAAAATCAAAACATTGTAGATGCTGGATGTCTGAAAAAAATCCCCCCAAAAAGGCTGCAAACACAGAAAAATGAGTCAACATCTGTGGAAGGAACAGACAAGCTGGGTGCAGACCCTTCTTCAGAACTATAAAGAAGAAGGACAGGCAAATTAGTACAATCAGAAAAAAGGGATAATACTTGTATGTTTTTATGTGCATATATACTTATATATTGTATTCTATCAGTGTCATTTTCCATATCCCTGACTGCCACTTACATTTCAGTTCTATAGAAGGATCTGTACACAAAAATGAACCCGTCTGCTCTCTTTCTCAATGGTGACTAACTTAAAGATGTGCTGGTTAGGTGCACTGGCCATGCTAAATTCTCCCTCAGTGTACCCAAACAGGTGCCAGAGTGTGACAACTAGAGGATTTTCACAGTAAGTTAACTGCAGTGTTAATGGAAGCCTATTTGTGATACTAATAAAACTTGATGTATTTACAGACTAAAGGAATGTAAACCAAGGAAGACAACTTCATAACTGAGTGCAGGAAATGAGAAGATAGTCATATTGAGGGACTTATATGACTTCCGGCTCTCTTTACTCTTTTAAATCTGGTGCCTTTTTTGTGATTTTAAACCAATAAAGTGAACACCCTACATAAAACACCTTTAATGAAATGTTGACATTTTAGATAACCCTCTTAGCATTATCAGTGGACCACCCAACAGTCCAACGCAACGACCAAAAGATACCACTTAGCAATTTTTGCAGCTCAAATTTAAATGCCTCAGCACTAATTATTCAGTGTTGCACTGAATGAATTAATGAACATTTTGGGGGTTTTTTCTGGAATGTTGGAAACAAGGCAATTACCTTGTTTGGATCATGTACTCCATACATGGAATCCGTAGTTTTCTGGCTCAGAAGTAGGAATACTTTCACTGAGTCAGTCAAACTAAAAATCCTTGAAAGGAAGGTATTTCTGCAATTACAGATGCGACAATGTTGCACTTGTGATTTACTGGAGATTTTGCCAGTTCCTTCAGCTTTGCACAATTGTATTTAATGATCAGTTACCATAAACTACCGTCTCCCATTCCACACCAGAGTAATTTATCAAAATAACCCATTTGAGTCCACTGATCAAAAGGGTCCAGTTTACTTCAGCAATTACTGGCGATTATCTCAGGTTTATTACAACTAAAATGATTAGTCCCTTCATTGAGGAAAGGCTCTATTCAAATTTGAGCAATGAATCAAAGAGAACAAAGCACCCAAATATGCAATTAGATGTTTTAAATGCAAGAATGGTGCTTCTCTACTATCCAATTTAAACTGTTAGAGGACCTAAATGCTATGAAGGGCATGCCTTCAAATGCAAAATAAAATATGACTGAATCGTGGTACCCATCTAGAACTGCAAATGATAGGTTTTTTTTTCCAAGAAAAAGGCTTATTTATTCCCCCATCAGAAAATATACTTTTTACAAATATGTAAAAGCATGAATTTATGCAATTAATCCCTCACTCATCATACGTTGCCAGTGCAGTGCATTTGTGACTATGATGAACCACCTATTTCTGTTACATATGCAACATATGTTTTGAATCCTCAAATACTGAGTAACATGTCTGAAAAATTGGTGAAATTAGGGCCGTGATTCTCCCATCGCGACCCGCAACTTTTCTGGTGGGTCGAAGTGGGAGATGCACATCTCCGGCCGTGTTCCGGGATTTGCGAATGCGCCAGGAACGAATGCGCATCTCCCAGAGCCGGAGAACAGTCACAGGTCAGACCACACTGGAAACCAGCGGGAAGACAGGTATGTAATTTGAATCTTTTTAAAATGTATTTTAAATGTTATTTAAATCTAATTATCAGGAAGTTACTGGTCCCGATTGAATCTCCCATCCCGCCAGGAGTACTTCATTCCGGCGGGGTTTAGAGTAGCTCCCCACATTAGGGGAACTAGCAGGAGACTCCGCCGGAATGAAGGGGAGGGCAACCCAGGGGGTCGGGCGGTAGGGGGGTGGTGCCTGGCAGTGCCTGCCTGTGTCCCCTGCCTGTGCCCATGCCAAGGGGATGGGGCCTATTGTGGGCAGGGCCTAGGGACAATCGGTGGGGGTTGGGCGTTCCGCTGCCACTCTGCATAGGGATCGGTCTGGGGTGGAGGGGGGGCAGCAATTAGGGCGGGCTGGGGGGGATCTGCCTCTTGGGGGGGGTCTGACCCTGGGGGAGTTCAGTCGGGGGGAGGGGTCTGCCGGGGTGAAGGGGTGGGGGGATCGCCACTGCTGGGGTGGTGGGCTGGACATCGGGGCGGGGGGGGGTGTCAGGGCTGGCTCGGGAATTGTTGTGGGGGCCGCGAATGGGCCATGGGGGGGGGGGGGGGGGGCGTAGTGCTGGAGGGGCAGCAGTGCAGGGGTCCCAGGCTGGCCAGCGATCAAGTTGGCCAGCAAATGGGGAGACTGACAGATCGGGGCCACTGCGCATGCGCAGAGTTCCAGAACTGTCAGACTCCGGCCCAAATAGGCCCCGCCCCCCTAGGTTTTTAATGATATTCATAACTGGGACCTCTGCAGTGCACAGAGTGGGGAGATTCAGGTGAGAAGCTGAACTGATGAAACAGTCGGGATTTAGAACAGTTTTCCCGCCAATTCAGCGCTTTTGGGAGAATCATGGCTTAGGTCTTTGTAAAATATTGCTAACCAGTGGAAAACAAAACAGGAGTTGAGTTCATTTTCATTGTGTGAATATAGTCAGAATCATTGTTAGTTATATCTTATTACCAGATAGTACGGGCAGAACTGTGGGGTAAGGCCTGAAGATGGGACTGTAGTCAAATCAGTGTTATAAGCATTGGGTGGATAGGCCGACATGTTTCCAACACTGGGCAACCTCCCTGGCACTGGGTCACCACAGAAGAGGTTACCTGCCTGGCAGCGGCAGGCGTCCATCTGCATAATGAACTGCTTATGTTTATGTACTTATTGAGTATACTGCCAAGAACTTCCAGGCAACAGACAGGACCATTGAGGGCTAAGCCTAGCAGGTACAGGAGGTGACTTGCTGATGGCTGGCCAAGGGGTCTGAGAGGCCACCTAGACTCACTCCTCTCCCCACTCTCACGAGAGCTGCAGCCATCAGCTGGCTACAGTTGCCACTGCCAGGCATCCTGTAATGGGGTTTCCCTCCACTGGGGAAGCCTGGTACCCAAGGTCACTGTTTACTTCAATTAAGTACCTCTTCATAGGGGCGCTCAACATGGCGGTGTCTTTGCATTACCCACCCAACAATGGCAGCATCCACCATGGTGGTGGGGCTGCCATTTCTGATTAGGCCTGCAGCCTCAGAAACCTGTCCATCATCTTTAATTGGATGGCAGACCATGAGGCCGGCCTATAATTGGCCATTTTCAGGAAGATCTCCCAGACAGGCATCCTGGCAACCAGTGTGGGGTCAGAACCTGGAAATGGTCCTGATCCTTGATTATTTTTAAAGTGCACAAGATTTTATCCTATATTAGCTGATATTCCATGGTGTTGCTCAGAAGAAGCGCTGTTTCTAAGAACAGAAGTCTTATATCACAAAGTGGACAGAGTATTATTTAATTCCTGAGGTAGCACTGTCTATGATGCTACATGATTTGATTATGCCGACACATAGTCTGAAGTCAATTAGCCACTAATTATACATAAACAATTGCTGAGGTATACCGCATGGAATGCTCTAATGCTCACCTATCTCGGGAACTTTTTCTGAAACCTGCAAAAATTGAATATTTTCTTTGTCTGAATTCATTGTGCTATTATGTGATAAAAATATGTGCTTCTCTGACAAAGCATGACACCTGAATTGTGATGCATTGTTTTCATTTATATCTACTTATTCCCTAAGGTTGTTAATTAATATTATATAGTAATAATTATCCATCCATTTGCTTCTTTCCTGCTGTACTTTCTGTAATGATGTTTGGTAAAAGGTAACCAGCTTTTTGCAAAAATTATTTTTCATTGAGAGTTTATGGCTGAAATTCTCTCATCTCGCCCACCGTAAGAAATTTCGGCGGACCATTTAAAGATCCGTTGAGTTCAGGTGGGAACTTCCAGTCTTTGGGCATGCGCGGCCTGTGAATCCCAGTCCACATTTATTTCTAATTTATACTAATAGCTCAGCCATGGCTTTGTTCACGGTGAACAGAGGAATTTGTTTTATAATAGTAGAACCATCACATTATATAATGCATTAAGCATTACATAATACAATACCATACTTTAACTCATTCCTTGTGAGTTGGCCCAATTTGATATTTTTTGTTCAAAGTAATGACATTTCTTCAGAAAGAATTGGTTCAATCAATACTATAGTTAAAAGAAATCCATACTAGAAATTACTGTAATGTTGAACAGCTAGAGCTTAAACAATGCAATATGTGTACAGTATTTGGGGGTGAAATATTGGCAGGGCACGAGATGAGCTGCTCAGTCACCTGTTAACTGTCTGTCTAATTTTCCTGTCCACTGAAAGTCAATGGGAGGGAAATTTGGATGGAGCGTATAACTACCCATTTTATGCTCCCATCAAAGTTGAGTTCCACCCCTTTGTATCAAATCGATGAATAATATCATATCGCCCATGGCACTCCACGCTGTAAGTTGCAGGATTTGCCATTTGAGGAAGAAAAAAATATTACACCATGTAACACACAACATTAGCAGATCAAGTCTGTCTCATTAAGGCTATAATATAGGAACTTAGGTATTAGGAGCAGAAGTAGGCAAATTCAGCCCTTCGAGCACGCTCTGTCATTCAATCAGCTCATGGCTGATCTCTCCCTGGTCTCAAATTCACTGCCCCACCTGTTCCCCATATCCCTTTAACCTATTTTTAAATTATGGAATCATAGAATCCCTACAGTGTAGAAGGAGGCCATTCGGTCCATTGAGTCTGCACCAACCACAATCCACCCAGGCCCTATCCCCGAAACCCACATATTTACCCTGCTAGTCCCGCTGACACTACAGGGCAATTTAGCATGGCCAATCAACCTAACCCGCGCATCTTTGGACTGTGGGAGGAAACCGGAGCACCCGGAGGAAACCCACACAGACACAGGGAGAACGTGCAAACTCCACACAGACACCTGAAGCCGAATTGAACCCACGTCCCTGGCACTTTGAGACAGCCGTGCTGACCACTGTGCCATCCCAAATAAAAAATACATTTATCTCCTTCTTGAAACCATTTAATGATTTAGACTTCACTGCACTATAGAGCAGCAAGTTCCACAAATTCACCACCTTCTGCGAGAAGTAGTTCGTCCTCATCTCAGTTTTAAATCTACCGCCTCTCAACCTATACCTGTGACTTCTTGTTCTAGATTGCCCCATAAGAGGAAACATTTGGACTATGTTTACTCTACAATCCCTTTTAAAATTTTATATACCTCGACCAGATCCCCTCTCATTCTTCTAAACTCCAGCCCAAATTGTTTAATCTCTCCTCGTAAGGCCTACTGCTGTAAAAAGAGACATCCTGAAATCAATTAGAGATCATTACTACTTTTTGATCGACTAGTAACTCCTTTGTAGACCCAATGCCACTTCCCAAAGTGAGAAAAGAAGTAATCGAAGAACTGGTTTTTGCTCTCTAATAAAGAAAGACTTGCATTTATATAGTGCCTTTCATGACCTCAGAATGTATCAAAGAACTTTGCCATCAGTGAAATACATAAGTACATAAGAAATAGGAGCAGGAGTAGGCCATCTAGCCCCTCGAGCCTGCCCCGCCATTCAATAAGATCATGGCTGATCTGATAGTGGTTTAGTTCCACTTACGCACCCGCTCCCCATAACCCTTAATTCCCTTATTGATCAGAAATCTATCTACCTGTGTCTTAAACATATTTAACGAGGTAGCCTCCACTGCTTCAATGGGCAGAGAATTCCAGAGATTTACTACCCTCTGACAGAAGAAGTTCCTCCTCAATTCTGTTCTAAACTGACTCCCCCTTATTTTGAGGCTGTGTCCTCTAGTTCTTGTTTCCTTTCTATGTGGAAAGAATCTCTCTGCCTCTACCCTGTCTAGCCCCTTCATTATCTTATATGTCTCTATAAGATCTCCCCTCAGCCTTCTAAACTCCAACGAGTACAGGCCCAATCTACTCAATCTCTCCTCATAAGCTGACCCCCTCATCTCCGGTATCAACCTGGTGAACCTTCTCTGTACTCCCTCCAAGGCCAATATAGCCTTTCACAAACAAGGGGACCAAAATTGCACACAGTATTCTAGTTGCGGCCTTACCAGTACCTTGTACAATTGCAGCAAGAACTCCCTGCTTTTATACTCCATCCCCTTCGCGATAAAGGCCAACATTCCATTTGCCTTCTTGATCACCTGCTGCACCTGCAAACTGAGTTTCTGCGATTCGTGCACAAGGACCCCCAGGTCCCTCTGCACAGCAGCATGTTGTAATTTTTCACCATTTAAATAATAGTCCATTTTACTATTATTCCTTCCAAAGTGGATAACCTCACTCTTGTCAACGTTATACTCCATCTGCCAGATCCTCGCCCACTCACTTAGCCTATCCAAATCTCTCTGCAGACTTTCCGCATCCTCCATGCAATTCGCTTTCCCACTCATCTTTGTGTCATCCGCAAACTTTGTTACCCTACACTCGGTCCCCTCCTCCAGATCGTCTATGTATATGGTTAACAGTTGAGGCCCCAGCACCGATCCCTGCGGCACACCACTAGTCACCAACTGCCAACCAGAAAAGCACCCATTTATTCCAACTCTCTGCTTCCTGTTAGATAGCCAATCCTTAATCCGCGCTAACACTTTACCCCCAACTCCGTGTACCTAAATCTTCTGCAGCAACCTTTTGTGAGGCCTTTTGTGAGTAGTACTTTTGTGAGTAGTACTTTTGAAGTATAGGCACTACTGTAAAGTAGGAAATGTGCTAGCCAAACTGCACATAGCAAGCTCCTGCAAATAGCAATGTGACAATGGCTAGATAGTCTCTTTTATCAGTTATGTTGATTGATGGCTAAATATTGACCAGAACACCAGGGAATTCCCCTCTTCTTTTTCACAAAATGCCTTGGGATCTTTTAATCCACCTGAAAGGACAGGCAGGGCTTCAGATTAACACATTGCCTGAAAGAGAGCACCTTGCTACTGCACTGGGATTTTGCCTGTCTCGATAATATTATGAACCTTGGCCGGAATTTTCCAACCGTCATATCTCACCGCCCCTGCAGCGAGGGTGGAAAATTTGGCGCTCAGCCAAATCTCCGTTCACTGCAGAGGGACCAGCGAATCCCGCCGGCATGAACGGCCAGAAAATTCCGGCCAATGTCTTTAAATCAAAATTGGTGAAAAGAACAAAAGGCAGATGAAAGATTGTTGAAAATATACATTCAGTGGTTCCTTCAGTCTTTTTTATTTAACTGATTATCAGGGTTTTATGTCTTTGAATTCTGATTTGATTCTGACATACCAGAATGAAATTTAATGATAAATTGAGTGTGACATCAAAGTGTAATACAGGATGTATGTGTCAGCAAGTGCACAAATACATCATTTTATATTAAGAAGATGCATGAATATAGATGATCAGTCTTGGCACATGAGTTCTCTTGTCGAGAAGTTCAAACCCTAGTCCACTGGGTAGAACATACAGGCTGACACTGAGGAACTGCTGCATGATTGGAAATGTTGGGTGGGATTTTACAGCCTCGCTCATCCCGAAACCGTAAAATCCCACCCGAGGTCAATGGACCTTTCCATTTTCTGCCCCTCACCCGCTCCAATTCCCATGGTGGGCGGGGCTATCTTTTAAGTGAGATGTTAAGCCAAGATTCCATCTGTCTAAAAGATTCTGCAGCAATATTCAAAGTGCCTTGGCCAATATTAATTCTTTAACCAACATCACTGAAAAAATTTCCTGCTCATTATGTCACTGCTGTACGTGGAACCTTACACATGTTGGCAGCGCTGTTTCCATACATCATAAATATTGAATGCATTTCAAAAAATACTTCATTGGCCATAAAACAGAGGTATTCTGAGATCATGAAAAACATTGTACATATATGCAAGATTTCCTTCCTTTAGCTATTATTACATCTTTACTATTGTTACTGATCTCACTGTTATCTGTTTGGAATCTTAATAGCTAGTCTAGATGAGGTACAAATGTTCTGCTTTGTTCAACAATATGCTGTACTATTTCAGAAAGTCAATAAACAAAATGTTCCTTGTGAAATTTATATTGATCACTCAATTTCTGGTGATGAACTGTGCCTGATATGGCTATCGGTATAACAATATTGCATAAATATTCTCAAAAGCAGTATGCATCAGAAATAATGCCAGGAGCAGAGTTGGAGCACATCTTACTACACCATGTAACCAGAGAGTACAGGAGACCAGGACCTGGAGCCACTACTGCCAGATTTCTTAAGAGTCTGTCAGGTTGGGTCCAACAGTGGCATGTGCAATGAGGTCACACCATGTTTCAGGTCCAAAGAAGAAATCCGATGTCAAACAGTAGGAACTCTACAACAGAGCAGCATGCATGTCCTAGATTTTGAAGAGTGGAATAGACCTGGTAGTGACAGCAATGGATGTGCCTTGTGAGCTACATTATCCAGTAGGCAAGAAGGACATAAAGAAGTCAACAGAGCACGCCTTGTATGGATACATAAGCATATTGCTTTCTCACATGCCATAAATAAGCATTAGATGCAGAATTTTAGTAATACACACAAGTTGGTGACGCGAAAATCAAAACTGCCCAGTAAGTCAGCTACAGGATAATGAAGAATCGATTAATGAAGTAAAGCTGTATTAGTGATTCCATGACTCTATACAGATTTTATTGCATCTCAAATACATGTAGCAATTTGTTATGGTATTTTTAAATAAACATGTCTACATAAGAGAAACGTATATAATTTAGAATGTATAGGGGTTTCATATTCTGTGTGATACTAGAGCATAAATGAACAACTATGTTTTCCATCTCACTCATTAATAAAATATGTGCAAAGAAGATATGAGAAATGATATATCCAGATAGTTCGTACTGAAAATAAGAGCACCACAACAGCATATTAATGTAGAAATGCTGAAAATTAAGGTTTAGCAAAATGAGTGATATTTAGCATTTATGCAGTAGCCTTCAGTAAACAGGATTCTGAGGTGCTATCTTCCTTTCAGCACCAAATAATTTCTAAATATTATTTCACATGGTTTTACTTCATAAAACATTTAATGCATTATTTTAATTACCTAGCTCTTTTCCAATCTGCATGAAGCACTCTCATTATTAATCATGGGTCTTAATAAATACATTTGGCAAGAAACATGTAACACTGTGGGTGAATTGTCCCAAGCCTCACTGGTATGTTTGATGGTGGGCATGGTAGGAGAATATGGCAGGAGGATCAGGAATCGGTTTCACGCCAGTGTGAATTTACAGTGGGATCTTGTGACCCATGGCGAGTCAGAAAACCTGCCAGAGGATGTTGTGAACCTCATTTGTGATACCATTAATGGGATGCAGATGAAGGCCCAACCCCCTATGCCAGATTCTCCTCAATGCCGGCAGAAAAGCATGCTGGCGTGAAACATGTTCATACAACATGGTATGAAGATGTCAAGACTCAACTAAACAAAGCTTGGGATTGCCTCTATTGTCTGGACTGGAGGCTGCCCGCAGCACTAAACCCTGGAACCACAGTGGTTGTTCGGGGGTGCATCTGCAGGTGGGTCTTCCAGATCAGGTGTACTGGAGAGGGTCCATCTTCCAGCCTCAGAATGTTCCTGGAAATCCATCTTCATTCGCAGGAGGTCCCTGAAGGCCATCTTCATTTTCAGGAGGTCCACCTTATTTCTTCATTAGTGGATCTGTGATCTTGGGTGCCTTTTCGATATGGCACCCAGTAGACAACACGCCATCCAGGCCTGCCCCGCCACTGGTGTCTAATTATAGAGGACAGGGCTGGAAGATTTGGTGTATTTTCCCACTGGCTGCTGCAGATGGAAACATCCATGTTCCCACCCCTGCAAGAGCACTTAGTCCCAAATTGGGAGAGTTCTGCCCTGTGTGTTTGCTTGTACGCTGTGCAAATTGTTTAAGCACAAATGTTTGCTATGATATGACATACTCATTTGTTCCACCTTAGTTGCTTCTCTAATCAGATTAATTTTAATAATGTTTTCATGAAGGTGGCATTATTTTTTGTATATTGAGTCAATTAATAAAAATTGCCACAGCAAATGAGATTTATCTAAGTGCATTTTGATATACCATTAGATGATGTGTCTCAGTCACCACTTTGTTTTTTTTACTGTAGCCATGACAATAATCTACCTACTAGTGGCCAATCAAATACCCCCTGGACTCTAATAAGTTGCATTTATTCATTGGTGTTTTTGGTGGTTTTGGGAAATGCTTTCAATCCCATTTTGTTATGGAACATGCTGGACTGCAATGCCTTGGCATGACAACAATAACTCATTTATGCATAAATATGGATTCCTCATGTAGATCTGATACTATTGCTAACCATATTCATTCCTATCAAAAAATCAAGTTTCACCATATCTAAGTCTCTTGCTTACTTTAGTCTCATACTGAAATTGATCTGGTGATTTGCTTTATGGAGTTTGAACAATACCTTCATACAGTAGGTTAAACTGTCAGCTTGAATACACCCTTGAAATAGAATTGGAAGTGGAATCCCAGCTAAGTACTAACTTGTCTCAGTAGAATGGCTTTAACTGACACTAGCAAAATAAAGCTATTTTGCAAGTTGATATAAATAGTAATCCTGGCTTTTCATGTAACTTCATGTCGTAAGTCCCATGTGCAGCTAGTAAAATTTGAATAATCTCCAAACTTTTAAAAATAGATTTGTGTGAAATGCAGCTATAGTGAAATGTGTCTCAAGAGACTACTTTGCTATAGTGGCCAATATTAATATCAATAACATAATGACTTAAAACTGTACTGAGACATCACTTCATTTGAAGATAATGGGTTTTGCACTAAATTCCAAAATTCACCAGTGATACTTGAAACCTTGCAGAAATTGCAGAGGAAAAATGAATATGCACCTATATTTTCTAACTTTTTCTGGCAGGACAGAGTAATATTGACTAAACGAAACTCAAAGCAATTTTCTGTTTGTTTTTGTCTTTTATTATTAATCATGCAGTTTCGGCACCAGATATATTTCTGGTTGGAGTATCGATCAGCTGGCCTTTTGGTTTGTAAACAGGAGGCAAGCAGGGAAATTTCCTGTCCTGCTAAAAGAACAGTCAGTGCCTGAGCCCCTCTGGCATAACTAGAAGATTTAAAATATACATTGTGTGACCTACCTGCTTTGTGCTTGATTATAATTCATTCTATTTTTTATACCTTAAGAAAATAAATGACTATGTACACTCATTGTACATTTCCTAGGTGCTAACAGCATGTGAAGTATTCTTTTTATTTTAAATCATTAGTTATATCTTCAGACTTTATGAAACCATTTCAATGCATTTCAAATATAAATGGTTCCGGCAGTCAAAATAATTAAATTGCAACTCTGTATATTATATTATGTGGTCAATGTTAAATAACCTAGATACATTTTCTCACCAAGAGGACAACAATTCTAAAAGTTGCCGTTGAAAGGCTTCCATTATAGCAAGAGAAATGCATGATTCAGATTTATCAAATATGTTTTTTGTTTTACTTTTTTCAGAATCAGTCAAGGATTGTTCGTGTCAAGTTACCGCTCTGTGCTGAATTGCGAGTTTTCATCATATGACTTTTCGATTAGTTGTGCAATTGGCCTTCATGTTGAGAAGAAGGTGGTGGATTTTGCGTTAAATTTTAGAATTTGCCGCCTAAAGCTAAAATCGGTGAAGTTTTTAAGCTTTACCTTGAGCCTTTCGGATACTCCGTCGTTGAAGCTGATGGTGAATTCAGCTATTTTCGGCACCCGCAGTTTCCCTTTGTTCTTCTGATCTGACTGGAATTCGGTTCTCGTCTTCACCACGACCTGCCAGACAAGAAAATTCGGGCGTGTCGGTCACTTTTCACCTGTAAGGTTTGCCGTAACTATGATGGAGAACATTTCATTAAATGTATCACGGCACCGTAGAAATACACATGGCATTATATCATGTTCTGCAAATGTATCCTCAATCCTGCCCCACCCTTCTGCACACGCCGTCTCCTTCCACAGTTTATTCATTGGGGGGGGGGGGGGTCAGCTGTTTCAGTCGATATATATTCATCTTTGCTTAACTTTTCAATGGCCTGTGGCAACCCTGGAAAAAACACTGAACACATCAGTGGATGCCAGAAGCAGCAAAATAAACGCTCGGGGAGTGTTTTATTCCATCGAGATATTGTGGATTTGTCGAATAATTGTGACTATTCAGAAAAAATACTACATTTGACTTAAAGGCTGTTGGATTTTGTTTTTGAATGTAGTATCACTAAAGCTTGCCTAGTTGAGTTGCCCGAATCGCACAAGCAAGTACCTTGTCTGGAGCAGGGAACTGCAGATGATTCACATCCAAGGGTGTGATCAAGGGGACGGTGTGAAAATTATCATCACTACAGGATTGCTTGGTATTTTTCTCGTTCAAGTTACTCCCCAGTTTCACCATTATTCAGGAGGGTAGCTGCTCAATGTGCCTTCCGAAATCTGCAACAATAAAAAGGGGGGTGTTTTGACACGGGACAGAAAGAGTTGATTCCTGCAGGGGTGCGGGGGGGAGGAATGATCTTTTTAATCCGCGCCACGTATTCAATACAATACCATCCCTTTTTTTCCTCCATACAGCATTTGGCAAAAACGAGGTTGGAATACTAATTGACCTCTTTCCTGTTCACAGTGTGATAAATCCCAAAGTGAATTATAAAACACCGTATGTTCAAAAAAAGCAATATCATTTAACCATCGCAGTCACCGCGACATCACACATGTATCCTCGACTTTAAAGCTGATCGGTTTCAGCCAGTGCAGATAGATAATATCACGACCCAATATCACGATATCGCGACCTGTGTTGAGATATCAGGATTGTGCATTTCGGTGCTAATATAGAGGAGAAAATAAAGGACTGCTGAATTCATTCAATTCGCCCTTGCGCGATGTTTACCAAGTGAAATAAAGAGAAGCAATTCGCATTTTGGTTCCCGGGCAGCTGCATTTCATGCGGTGACTGCATTGCTATCGATATATCAAGATTATACGATACGATTCCTTACAACTTGGAAGAATTGTTAAGGATTACATTTCAGATGCGATTGAAACCAGGAAAAACATGCCCTTCCAAAAAAACACGCATAAAGTGGATGGCCATATCCCATAGCCATTTTCTGTTGTCCTTGGTATAGTCAGCACCTGCTCCAATTCAGCGTCCACAAAACATTTCTATTTGCTTAATATGGAACATGATGATTAATCATCACAAATAAAAATAGCACTGTCCTGCACCAGGTCAGCGCTAGCCGTTTGGCTACATTTCGACTGGAATTAATTTCACTCAAACACCTTACACGTTGGAAATGTCAATCGAATATCCTCTTCTTTGGAGGTACGTGACATCCCTCTGAAAAGCGGACCGTCCGAAGTCCGTGAGAGAAAATGTCTAAAGTGTATTTACTGGCATGCCCCCCCACCCCCACCCCCCAACTCTCCTTTGATGCATACTTACAGAATAGGTGGTTTTACCTTTACAAAAAGCACCTGGTGTCACAAGATGGCGTTTGATAAGAGAGGATTTTGCAGTGGATTCTGACCAGAGAGCGCTCCTGCCGCAGACTGAGCAGGTTTGGTGCTGAAAGTGAAAGCTCCGTGCGCTGCGGGACACTGACGTCCAACCCAGAGCCCTGAATGCTCTACTCTGCATTGTACAAACAACGCCGCCTATCGCATTTACCAGCAACACTCCGCTACGAGGTGAATCTAAACAACTCACCGCCTCGTTTTTAAAACAATCGCAGCGTTTTAATTTAGTCCAGAGTCCTAATTTCCTTAAGTGTTCATAAGAAATCTGCCACTTTAAGTTTTAGGATAATTGCAGTCACCCACCCTGTTTTAGAATTATTAAGGTTGAGAAAAAGGTAAAGGGAAATAGAGGTTTGGTGAAGTAAGGATAATAAAATCCGGCAGCATAAATGGTTCACAACCTCTAATCACCCAAATTATAATAGGTGCATATCGCCACTAATTTCTATTTCGAGACTGACTTCCAGCCTCAATCAGTTGAGAGCAGAACAACAGTGAAGGCTTGACTAGAATTCAGCAGTGACCTGGAAGCCAGTGAATAAAGTCACAGATAGAGTCAAGACCACATTGTGATCTAACAAAGTTTAAATTTTGGCTAACCCACCATCAGCATGTTTTAAACATAGAACTGCACCTCAAAATGTGAAAGCAGTGCCAAAAGTTAACATGCACAGACACAAGTTCACTTTTTGCATACTTATATGTCAAATGAATGTGAACTCCTTTTGCTTCCATCACCCCCAAGGCTATCAATTTAGCTCATCCTGTAAGTTTACCAGTTTCACCTATTACATTGTTAAAAAAGATTGCATGACGTTAATGTAAATTTCAGATGTATATGGATTCCTTAACTAGGCTTAGGCCTACACGTTTCCTGCATTATCTTGTGACTGGCATAAACCAATTTGGCGCCACATAGATACCTGCAAATTTCATTTGATGTTCTGTGCAAAGAACATCTGAAATTCCAAGCAATGCATTGACAGCCTACTATTTAACCTGCGCAGAGACCAACTCTTCTTCAAAAGCACTTACGGTAGTCATAAATGTTCTTGCAGACAGGTTTCATTGTGCATGTAAACATTTGGAAAGAAACAGGTGAAAGCTCGATGTTTTGAGTGGAAACAGAAAGCTAGATATGAAGCCCAGCGCCAAGTTTATTTACATGTACTGCCTACAAACAATAAATCACTGCTTCTAAAGTCGCATTTATTGCAAAAAACACTCATATTTTTACCGAATAACAAGTTCTATAGGTTCTGCACCTTTATCAACACAGGAAAGCATAAGTGCTGTCCAAATGTGTTGTTTCTGAGCATCAGTGTCACTGTGTGATAGATTGTTCATGCACACATGCCTTAGAACTGTGTACATCAATCAAATGCATTGTACCTTAAACAGCAGTTTGTTCCAATAGCTAAGCAAATCCTGCAATTGGTTCACAGGTGAATACATACCAGATTAAATTTTCTAACAAAGTTACAGCTTAACTGGATCATGACTAACTGGGACTCCCCTAGTCTGGACTGGTATACCAAGCTACATATGAAACCACAACCTACACAATAGAAATAAGAAATAGTAAAATTCATTTAACGTAAACAATAGTTGAATTAAAAATATGCGCTCCAACATTTAGAGGTCATTCCTATTCTCCACAGACTTTTAATTTAAAAACTAAATCATTGATATCAGTAAAGCGTACTTAATGTTTCCCTACTAAATAGAAACAATGGTGTTTTATAGTAATAATGCAAGATGAAAATATACTTTACAGTTTATATAAATTACTAGTTCTATCCGGCATTGTGAATATAAGGAAGTCACAATGGACACGAGACTAGATGTCAAAAACACAAACTCTGATAATCATCAGTAGTTCCTGAATATTGTCGTAATTAGTTGTCGCATACATTTTAAGTGAAGAGAACTTGGAAGCTTTTGTAAAAAGAAATCAATATAACACAAAATTGGCAATAGATACAATCTTTATAAAGGATTCTGATAAATGAAATGTAAAGGAAAAACAAATGCTTTGGGTCATGGAAAGTGGACCTTAGGGAGATACAAAATTCACTCTTCTGACGATTACAATGTCAATTTGTACTATAATAGATGTAAATATTGGAATTATAATGCTAAATTCATATTCAAAATACTACTTTTCCAATGCCTTGTCACGAAACCATGATCAAATAGCAGAGTAGGCACAAGGGGCTGAAGGACCTACTCCTAATTCATGTTTGTATGTTTGTTCATATGTAAATAAATATGCTAAATTGTAGCCTAAAAGTTTACTTTATTATTGGTGCAGAGACAATACAGATGAGATTGCCATCCTACAAATATAAATAAACCAGCCAGTGTTGTGTCCCCAATTTCAAATTATCCAGGGCTCTCTTGTGATGATTCCACGTCGGCAGATAGTCACATGATATATTTTGAAAAAAACGAAAAGTGCAAAATATGTTGTTTATTGATATATTTGTTCATGAAAAGCAGATTGAACAAAGCATTGGCAGCATGGTGCTTCAAGTAATTGAACAGTCTAGTCAATGTAATAGTGGGCAATAGATTTCAATAGAGCAAATTAATAAGTAAATGCTGTTCATTCAAGGCACAGTCATTCACATTCGTCAAATATACTTTTTCACACAGCATCACAAGATCACACATCCTGCTCGTCTGGATCATGATTTGAACTGAAATATACATTAGGATTACTTTTCTGCATTCAAATATCATTACAATAATCAAAATGAAGTTTTATCCTATGGTAAAGGGAATTCAGATAACCATTTTCATCATGGGACAAAATGTTTTATTTAGGAAACATAGTCAAATATCGGATTTCACTAAGAACACAAATCTCCAAAGAGAGAGTGAAAAAAGAATGAGACATCTCTGCTTGTGCTTAAATTGGCAATGCTGCAGTTTGGCCTCAGCTGGTTGAAAACAACTGATAACAGATGGTACGGGCTGCTATATAGGCCACAGAATGATAAGTCACATGATAGGACTATGTGACAAAGCCTTTAAAGAAAAAAAAGCATTTAGAAAACCTTCCCTGGTTTATTTTTTTCTCTAAGATGGGGAGAATATCATTCAATGAATGTTATCTTTGTTTGTTACCTTCATTAAATAATCTGCCTTTATTCATTTGCTATACTGATTATGCATATATACCCTTTAAAAGAATGAATGCATTAGATACTGCAAATACCACACAGTTATGATTATCCTGCAGCATACTTTAAACTGTACTTGTGCATATTTATGACAAATGTTAAGAAAGTTGTTGAAAATCAGTTACAATACAATGTAAACAAATGAATACCTGAGAGACATACAGTTTGCTCTATATAGTAAAGCAATGTTTTTCCATCGATTTCCATCTTTCTTGCTAAAAAATTGGCTACAGCAACACCATGCAAAAAGTATTATTGTTTCATTCCTGATTGGACAGTTTGGTTTGATTTCACAGAATGGTTGCTTAGTACTGTTGTTAAATTCAACAAAAATCATTTATTTTGAGTTTTTGGTGGTAATTCTAACTTTGGACGATAGTGTAAAACATGTGATATAGGTTTTGGCTACCCTTTAAACACCCCTCCTAATTTTTGTTTCCATTTAAGTGAATAAAAATAGAGACTGTGCGAGTTGTTTAACAGACGAGCAAGCCAATGTGATGCATTTTACACTATCGGTTAAAATCAGAAGTACTGTAACCCCATTCTCGTAAATTTAATGTGCAAAACCTGGGTATCTTGGACAAATAT
The DNA here is from genome assembly GCF_964213995.1 of Mustelus asterias. Classification (NCBI taxonomy): domain Eukaryota; kingdom Metazoa; phylum Chordata; class Chondrichthyes; order Carcharhiniformes; family Triakidae; genus Mustelus; species Mustelus asterias. Next base: position 55,825,857 of record NC_135816.1, read on the forward strand.
ATGGCTGCGGGGATTTTAATCTTTTCTTATTATTGTTGCATTATTGGTGCCACCAGAAGAAATAACAACCTCCTAATTATTAGCTGGTAGGGATTCATTAATTTCAACCTAAAACCAAAAACCCAGGTTTTATTTTATGCATTCAATTCATTTGGTATTTCAAAGCATTTGTTGGCGCTGTTACTACATCAAGCAGCTCTGCATTAATAATTATAGTAAAAGCTAAAGATGGGCCATAGATTCAGTTCATGTGTTAGGTTTCAAACCAGATGGTTATGGTTTGTTAAGTCAAATCCATCCTGCCAGCACTAAATGCATTCTTTCAGTAACATTTCAAGCACTGGGTGTCATAATAATATAATATTGCTTCATAGCATGAGGGAAAAATGCATAGTATATCTTGGCTTGCTAAAAATATTTCTGTCAGCTGACCAGAAAGCACAATTAGCAGCCGCTACCCTGTCTACCAGCTGAAAAGGACAAAGAGGGAAGAGATTGGAGAGAGAAGATAATTTATTTAGAAACTGCAGCTCATTAATCTTTTCATTAAAAGTTAACAATATTATTCCATTCAATCACTTACAATTCTGATTAAATTTATTCATATTGAGTAAACTAGTTTGAGGATTTGTCACTATATTGATTCACACCAGCAATTCCAGACAATCTTCAAATGGGCCAGGAAATGATTTGGTAATACAGAACTTGAATATCACTGAAAACAGAAACACATTGCTGAAGCTTTTCATCTTGCACTCATCAGGACAAACACAAGAATGCCAAATTTCAAACTATCACAATTTATATTTCAAGAGAAAAGGTCACTGATTGGTTGGCAAGTCAATTCTGATTGGCCAATGCCAAATGGACCTTTCTATACATGAAGGCTTATCAGGAGGGGCACTTGTGGCTACATGGTGCAAAAAAATCATGGCATGAATTTATGGGAAGCCTGCTGTCATGGCAAAGTTTATACGTTTTCTTGTGACTACTGAGACAGAAGTTTTCAGATGGTGGACTTTCCCCTCCAGCCACTGAAAATGTGTGTGTGAGTGTGTGTGTCGGGGGGGGGGGGGGGGGTGGTGGAGGGGGAGTGTGGTGGGGCAGAAAACTTGTGTAGGAGGGAGTTTAGAATAACATGGGATGAAAAAAGACTAACAATCAGAGTGAATATAGTATAGAGAAGTCACAAAGTGCCTGGAGGTACTGTTTGCATAGAGACACATATAATCACTGTTAGAGAAGTTAAACTTTTTGAAGACCTATTATATTATGTATTAAAAAGCATATACCTTGGCTAAACGCACACTGCTCTAAGGCACGATGGGATATAGTCAAGTGAAAAGAAAAACATTCAAAGAACAGTACAGCACAGGAACAAACCCTTTGGCCCTCCAAGCCTATGCCGATCATGATGCCCTAACTCAAATATAAAAAACCTTCTGCCCTTACTCAGTCGGTATCCCTCTATTGCCTCCTTATTCATGTATCTATCCAGATGCCTCTTAAATATTGCTAATGTGACTGCTTCCACCACCTCCTCTGGCAGTGTATTTCAGGCTCCCACCACTCTCTGTATGAAAAACTTCCCCTTCACATCTCCCTTAAACTTTCCCCCTCTCACCTTGAACCTGTGCCCCCTTGTAATTGACACTTCCACCCGAGAAAAAGGCCTCTGATTATCCATCCTGTCTATGCCTCTCATAATTTTGTAGATCTCTATCAGGTCTCCCCTCAGCCTCCATCTTTCCAGTGAAAACAATCCTAGTTTATCCAACCTCTGCTCATAGCCAACATTTTCGCGACCAGGCAACATCCTGGTGACCCTTCTTTGCACTCTCTCCAAAGCTTCCACATCCTTCCTGTAGTGTGGTGACCAGAACTGCACACAATACTCCAAATGTGGCCTAACATAAGAACATAAAAACTAGGAGCAGGAGTAGGCCATCTGGCCCCTCGAACCTGCTCCGCCATTCAACAAGATCATGGCTGATCTTTTCTGGACTCAGCTCCACTTAGCTGCCTGTTCACCATAACCCTTAATTCCTTTACTGTTCAAAATTTTATCTTTCCTTGCTTTAAAAACTTTCAATGAGGTAGCCTCAACTGCTTCACTGGGCAGGGGATTCCACAGATTCACTATCCTTTGGGTGAAGAAGTTCCTCCTCAACTCAGTCCTAAATCTGCTCCCCCTTGTTTTGAGGCCATGCCCCCTAGTTCTAGTTTCACCTGCCAATGGAAACAACTTCCCTGCTTCTTTCTTATCTATTCCCTTCATAATCATATATGTTTCTATAAAATCTCCCCTCATTCTTCTGAATTCCAATGAGTATAGTCCCAGTCTACTCATTCTCTCCTCATAAGCCAACCCTCTCAACTCTGGAATCAACCTAGTGAATCTCCTCTCTACCCTCTCCAGTGCCAGTATATCCTTTCTCAAGTAAAGAGACCAAAACTGTACATAGTACTCCAGGTGTGGCTTCACCAGCATCTTATACAGCTGCAACATAACCTCAGTGTTTTTAAACTCCATTCCTCGAGCAATGAAGAACAAAATTCCATTTCCCTTCATAATTACCTGCTGCGCCTGCAAACCAACTTTTTGTGATTCATGCACAAGGGCACCCAGGTCCCTCTGCACAGCAGCATGTTGCAATTTTTTACCATTTAACTGATAATCCATTTTGCTGTTATTCCAACCAAAATGGATGACCTCACATTTACCAACATTATACTCTATCTACCAGACCCTTGCCCACTCACTTAGACTATCTATATCCCTTTGCAGACTTTCAGCGTCCTCTGCACACTTTGCTCTGCCACTCACCTTAGTGTCATCTGCGAATTTTGACACACTACATTTGGTCCCCAACTCCAAGTCATCTATGTAAATTGTAAACAATTGCGGTCCCAGCACTGATCCCTGAAGCACACCACTAGTCACTGATCACCAACCAGAAAAACACCCAATTACCCCCACTCTTTGATTTCTGTTCGTTAATCAATCCTCTATCCATGCTAATGCATTACCTGTAACATCGTGTACCTTTATCTTATGCAGCAGCCTGTGGTGCAGCACCTTGTCAGATGCCTTCTGGAAATCCAGATACACCACATAATCAAGGTTTTATATAGTTGCAACATGATTTCCCAACTCTTGCATTCAATGGCCCGGCTGATGAAGGCAAGTGTTCCATGCGCTTTCTTAATCACCTTGGCCACCTGTGTTGTCACTTTTATGGGACTGTGGACCTGCACACCCAGATTCCTCTGTATGTTCATGTTCCTAACGGTTCTGCCATCCTCAGTATAATTCTTTGGAATACAGCTACTGAGCAAAGTGTAATAAGTCTTCGGAGGCAGAAGTCCCTTCACCAAAATCCCTTTATTTACAATTCCAACAGCATTCACAGAGTGCTATCAGTCCACAGTCTACCTTCGGGAGTGCCAGAGGAACTGACACTCTCAGTTAACTACAAGGAAAAGACTCCCTGATTGCCCCATCAATTCACTCCTTAATCAGGAAGTTCATATTCCAATAGGCCAACCTCAATAGCCTGATTGAAGTCATTACATGAAGGGAGAAAGCAACTCTTATCAGTATGAACTCCAGACAGTCCTGGAGATCTCAGACAGACGAATGAATAGGTCTCACATTACACCAGATAAGTATTGTCTTGTACACACTATAAGATTATGAGAAAGATTCTTAAAGTCCATGAAATCACATATTACCCTACTAATAATGATTGGCTCATACCCAGCTGGGCTGAGCCGAGGGGCGGAGAAAATGGCTTTTGAAAATTGTATAATTGTAATACTAAGAAATGTAATTTCAGAGTGATTTGGAACTGCCTCAAATCACCCTCCAGTGTCGCTGACCAGACCTGGATAATATAGAAACGTCTTAACCAGACTACTGGTTGAGCCATAAATTAAGTGAAAGCCAGCTTAATATTCAGCCTCTGAAAATAGTTCCTACAACTGGGGATGAGGGGGAGGAGGGGGGAATGGGAGGGAGGAGAGGGGGAAGTGGGGAGGGAGGGAAAGTGAAGAGGGGGAAGTGGGGAGGGGTAAGTAGGGAGGGAGGGGAGGGAAAGTGGAGAGGCGGAAGTGGGGGGGGAAAGTGGGGAGGGGTAAGTCAGGAGGGAGGAAGGGAGGGGAGGGCAGGGAAAATGGAGAGTCGGAAGTGGGGAGGGGTAAATGGGGAGTGAGGGGAGGAAAAGTGGAGAGGCGGAAGTGGGGAGGGAAAGTGGGGAGGAGAAGTGGGGAGGGGGGGCAAGTGGAAGTAGGAGGGCGGGGGAGTGGGGTGGGGAGGGAGGGGGTGGGGAGGGAGGGGGTGGGGAGTGAGGAGGGAATGTGGAGGGAAGGAAGGGGAAGTGGGGTGGGAGAGTGGGGAGGGGAAAGTGGAGAGGGAGGGAGAAGTGGGGAGGGGTGGTGTGGAGGGAGAGAAGTGGGGTGGAAGGGCAGGGGGAGTGGGGTGGGAAGGGAGGGGTGGGGAATGAGGGAAAGTGGAGGGAAGGATGGAGAAGTGGGGTGGGAAAGTGGGAAGGGGGAAGTGGGGAGGGAGGGGGAAGTGGGGAGGGAGGGGGAAGTGGGGAGGGAGGGGGAAGTGGGGAGGGAGGGGGAAGTGGGGAGGGAGGGGAAAGTGGGGAGGGAGGGTGGGATGGGGAAGTGGGGAGGGAGGGTGGGGAGGGGGAAGTGGAGAGGGAGGGAGAAGTGCGGAAGGAGGGGGAGTGAGAAGTGGGAAGGAGGGAGGGGATGAGGAAGTGGGGAGGGAGGAAGGGAGAGTGGAGAGGAAAGAGGGGGCAGAGTGGGAGTAGGGAGGAAGGGAGGGAGGGCAGAAGGCAGTGAGAAGGGAGGGCAGGGGGGGAGTGAGGAGTGGGGAGGAGAGGGCGGGAGAGTGGGGAGGGAAGGGAGGGGGGAGGGAAGGGAGTGGGTTGGTGGGGGGTGTGAGGAGGGAGGGAGATGGGGAGGAGGGAGGGAGATGGGGAGGCGGGGAAGTGGGGAGGGAGATGGAGGAGGTTCAAGGAGCAGGGAAGGTGATGGGGTGGGAAAGTGGGGAAGGGGGGTAAGTGGAAGTGGGAGGGCAGGGGGAGTGGGGTGGGGAGGGGGTGGGGAATGACGGAGTGGGGAGTGAGGAGGGAAAGTGGAGGGAAGGAACGGGGAAGTGGGGTGGGAGGGTGGGGAGGGGAAAGTGGGGAGGGGAAAGTGGAGAGGGAGGGAGGGGAGGGCAGGGAAAATGGAGAGGCGGAAGTGGGGAGGGAAAGTGGGGAGAGGTAAATGGGGAGGGAGGGGAGGAAAAGTGGAGAGGCAGAAGTGGGGAGGGAAAGTGGGGAGGGGTAAGTGGGGAGGAGAAGTGGGGATGGAGAGCAAGTGGAAATGGGAGGGCAGGGGGAGTGGGGTGGGAAGGGAGGGAGAGTGGAGAGGAAAGAGGGGGCAGAGTGGGAGTGGGGAGGAAGGGAGGGAGGGCAGAAGGCAGTGAGAAGGGAGGGCAGGGGGGAGTGAGGAGTGGGGAGGAGAGGGCGGGAGAGTGGGGAGGGAAGGGAGGGGGCTGTGAAGTGAGGGGGAGTGGGTTGGTGGGGGGTGTGAGGAGGGAGGGAGATGGGGAGGAGGGAGGGAGATGGGGAGGCGGGGAAGTGGGGAGGGAAGGAGAAGTTGGGAGGGAGATGGGGAGGAGGGAGGGAGATGGGGAGGGGGGGAAGTGGGGAGGGAAGGGGAAACATTTTCAGATGGGCGGTAGGGTGGCAAGTGGAAGAAGGGACGGGGAGGAAGGGCCACTCCAGGAGTTGTGGGTGGTGGATAGACATTTCAAGGGTGTACCCAATTGAGAAGGTGGTAAGTGAGGGAGAGACCCCTTTCCCCCACTTTTCGGCCAAGACCTGAGCATGCTAACTTGCTGGTACCCTCCACCCACCCGGACTCATTCCACCCACTAGAAAATTGCAGCCGAACAGGAAACAGCCTTTGAGTGGCCATTATGGGCCTAAAATGGCTTTCCCCTGACCTTGCTCAATCCCTGCAAAATTGCTGCCAGTTTGGGTGCTGGCCGATAGTTGGTGGGAAAGATTCCTGCAGTATTTCACAGTCCTCTATCCTGCAAACCCAATGTTAGGGTACCACAAAACTCTGCCCTGGTAACCAGGGAAAATGTAACATTAGTTTTGATCTTAGCTAAGGCTTCTTCAGTGACCTGCTTAATGCAGACATAGACTGACTCATACAATGTCATCTGCTGCAGCCTAGCGTAATCCATTCCATACACCACCAACCCCCCACCATCACCCCCCAAAAAATTGCAACCATTTTAACTGGCATAGACAATGTTTTGTCAGCTGGCAGTGATTTACAAATCTTGTTACAACAGGCTATACAGGTGTGACAGGCTTTCTGCACAAATGTACCCTCCTCATGGACTGCACTTCAGAAAATTATAGATAATTGATTGTGAGTCTGGACTCCAAATGCAGGCAAAGGCATCTTTGATCAACTCTTTTCAGGTGTGTATGTGTTTTCTGAAAGGTTTAACTGCAGAGGTTCCCAACCAGCTACTGTTTCCTTTGCTCATCTTCCTTCAACCGGAGTGCACCCAGGATGACACCAATCTTGAACCAGTCTTTTTGGCCAACCAAGTAAACTAAATCAAATTAACGAGGGGACAAGTTAGAAGGGGCAGCTCCCAGAAGGAAGGGAACCACGCGAAACAAAAGACAACGAGGAAAGGAAACTTAAAACATCAAATCAAAATGTGATTAAAGGGGTCAATAATGCACCCCAGTCCCTGTGGTGCAAACCAACCTTGAGTTCTTGAGGGTGGAAGAGCATAATAGTCAAAATCAGCAAATTCCAATGTCGTGATGGAATCCACTCGGCTGAATTGCACTCAATTGCCAGTGATCTGCATGCTTGCAGGAAGGCTGGCCCAATTAATCATGGTCCAATATCCATTTCATGCTTGTATCATACAGTTGTACTCTAATTTGTACTCAAGCAAATAATAGGAAAATGTCATCCACTGTATTTTTCATCATTTGTATCATTGCAATAATGGGTTTTAACCTTCTTACAGTCAATTGGTAAAAGAGGAAACCACATGTAATTCTTTACTAGGTTTTCAATGTATTCACAAAGTGGGACATTACAGAAGTATAGTTCCTAATCCATATCAATAAACGTCGCTTCAACTAATTATCCGATGCCAGGGTCAACTGTTCATACCTGGAATCTAGTGTTGCTATGATGGACAAAAGGGTCAATCAATTACTTAAGATGTTCCAAGTTCCTGTATGATGTCTCATAATAGTTACTGTAGTGTGTAACATATACAAGATGCATGACACAACTTGACAAGGCTTCTTCGACAGCATATTCAAAACCCGCTAACTCTTAGAAAAACAAGGGCAGTAGGTTGGAGTTATAATGTAACCAATAACACTGAATCTGTTATAATGCAACCAATGATAACACGCTGTGAGGGTCAGCTGACCCAGTAGACAATCTAACCAATGGCAAAATGATGTGGTGGTCAACTGACCAGCTGACCCGGTATAAATAAAAAGCAGATGGGGAGCTTGTATGGCCCAGGGTGTGACCCTAAGTGTTGGAGTAATGAAATTTCTTTATTAAACCATTTTCTTTGATTTACTTTCTGAAGTTAGTTCTTTACCTGCTTGCAACTGAAGTATCCCTACTGCCAGATGAACAGTTGGCGTTATCTGCCAGTTGCTCTCCAAGTCACACACTTTCCTGATTCAGAAATATGTTATTCCTTCATCGTTCCTGGATCAAAATCATGGAACTCCTTTTCCAACAGCACTGTGATTGTACCTACACCACATGGATTGCAGTGATTTAAGAAGGTGGCTCACAGAGTAGAGGTTTATAGCATGGAAACAGGCCCTTCAGCCCAACTTGTCCATGCCGCCCTTTTTTTTAAACCCCGAAGCTAGTCCCAATTGCTCGCATTTGCCCATATCCCTCCATACCCATCTTACCCATGTAACTGTCTAAATGCTTTTTAAAAAACAAAATTGTACCCGCCTCTACTACTACCTCTGGCAGCTTGTTCCAGACACTCACCACCCTCTGCATGAAAAAAATACCCCTCTGACACTTTTGAATCTCTCCCCTCTCACCTTAAACCTATGCCCTCTAGTTTTAGACTCCCCTACCTTTGGGAAAAGATATTGACTCTCTCGCTGATCTATGCTGCACATTATCTTATAGACCTCTATAAGGTCACCCCTCAGCCTCCTACGCTCCAGAGAAAAAAGTCCCAGTCTATCCAGTCTCTCCTTATAACTCAAACCGTCAAGTCCCAGCAGCATTCTAGTAAATCTTTTCTGCATTCTTTCTAGTTTAATAATATCCTTTCTATAATAGGGTGACCAGACTATATACAGTATTCCAAGTGTGGCCTTACCAATGTCTTGTACAACTTCAACAAGACGTCCCAACTCCTGTATTCAATGTTCTGACCAATGAAATCAAGCATGCTAAATGCCTTCTTCACCACTCTGTCCACCTGTGACTCCACTTTCAAGGAGCTATGAACCTGTATCCCTAGATCTCTTTGTTCTGTAACTCTTCCCAACGCTCTACCATTAACTGAGAAAGTCCTGCCCTGGTTCAATCTACCAAAATGCATCACCTCGCATTTATCTAAATTAAACTCCATCTGCCATTCTTCAGCCCACTGACCCAATTGATCAAGATCCTGTTGCAATCCTAGATAACCTTCTTCACTGTCCATTATGCCACCAATCTTGGTGTCATCTGCAAACTTACTGACCATGCCTCCTATATTCTCATCCAAATCATTAATGTAAATGACAAATAACAGTGGACCGAACACTGATCCCTGAGGCACACCACTGGTCACAGGCCTCCAGTTTGAAAAGCAACCCTCTACAACCACCCTCTGGCTTCTGTCATCAAGCCAATTTTGTATCCATTTAGCTACCTCACCCTGGATCCTGTGAGATTTAACCTTGTGCAACAACCTACCATGCGGTACCTTATCAAAGGCCTTGCTAAAGTCCATGTAGACAACATCAACTGCACTGCCCTCATCTACCTTCTTGGTTAGCCCTTCAAAAAACTCAATCAAATTTGTGAGACATGATTTTCCACTCACAAAGCCATGCTGACTGTCCCTAATCAATCCTTGTATCTCTAAATGCCTGTAGATCCTGTCTCTCAAAATACCTTCCAACACCTTAACCACCACAGATGTGAGGCTCACTGGCCTGTAGTTCCCAAGCTTTTCCCTGCAGCCCTTTTTAAACAAAGGCACAACATTTGCCACCCTCCAATCTTCAGGCACCTCACCTGTGACTATTGATGATTCAAATATCTCTGCTCGGGGACACGCAATTTCCTCCCTAGCCTCCCACAATGTCCTGGGATACATTTCATCAGGTCCTGGGGATTTATCTACCTTGATGTGCTTTAAGCCTTCCAAAACCTCCTTCTCTGTAATATGTGTACTCCTCAAGACATCAATATTTATTTCCCCAAGTTCCCTAACATCCATGCTTTTCTCAACAGTAAATACTGATGAGAAATATTCATTTAGGATCTCACCTATCTCTTGTGGATCCGCACATAGATGATCTTGTTGATCCTTAAGAGCCCTACGCTCTCCCTTGTTATTCTTTTGCCCTTTATGTATTTGTAGAAGCTCTTAGGATTCTCCTTTGCCTTATCTGCCAAAACAGTTCATGTCCCCTTTTTGCCCTCCTGATTTCTCTCTTAACTCTACTCCTACACCCCCTATACTCTTCAAGGGATTCACTTGATCCCAGCTACCTATGCATATCATGTGCCTCCTTCTTCTTCTTGACCAGGGCCTCAATATCTCGAGCTCATCATCAACTTTTAAGGACCAAGTAGAGATGGGCAGTAAATGCTGGCGTTACAATGGCCATACAAATAAGAAAAAATATTGCTGTGTTCATTTTTGTACGGTTTAGAAGTGGATCTTTCTATGCTCCTGAGTTCTCAATGAACTTCAAAAAGCTTTTCAGGTAAAATGGTTTACTGATTATAGTTTACCATTAAGTATACAGGCTGATTAATCAGCAGATTCAGCAAGTGACTGTGGACAAAGATTTCATTTTTTTAAAATGCTTACCTCTTGTCATTGGAAGAACCATTTCAATTGAAAGAAATTGCTCTAATTGTTGGAGAAAGAAAGTGAAAATTCTGAAGGAACTGTCTGCACTTATGTTTATTTTAGCAGACTATCAGATCTCCTTTTTCATTTAACATCCTTCCAACCTTTGGATATGGGATGAAGGCTGCGGAAATGTAGACATGTCTGAAGAACATGAGAAATTAATAGGAAGTCCTTTGACTCCTGAACCTCAGCCAACAATTAATCTACCTGTGACACCTTCCTACAGTAAAATTACCTAATTTGAATTGTCAACAAATCTGGATATATTATACTCGCTCCCCTCATCAGTCGTTGCTTAATAGCTCATCCGAGTCCGCTAACCTGAAAATGACCTGGATGACCCTTCATCAGAGCTAACCAAGGGTAATCCAGACTTGAAACATTGGCTCTACTCTCTCTCCGTAGATGCTATTGGACTTTTGAGATTTTCCAGCACTTTATGTTTTTGTTTTAGATTCCAGCATCCACAGTATCTTTTATCTTACTGTATACTCAGCCTCTGTTATCTTTCCTTAATTTAATCATCAATCCCTGCTAATATATCACCGCCAATCCCATAAACTCTAATTCTGTAATAACCTCTTGTGCAGCATATGATCAAATGGTTTTGAAACTGGTTTCTGCCTATTCACCCTCCAAAGATGTGCAGGTTAGGTTGATTGGCCTTGCTAAATTGACCCTTAGGGCAGCATTTTATAACCTCGTTGCACTCATTTTGCAGCAGGAAAATATCGTAAAATCAGGCATAAAGCGGTTAGCGGGAATGATGCCTGTTTTGCGCCTCTCGCGATTTTACGAGACCCAGATTTCTGGCGCGGTCGGCCTCTCGCCGGAAATGGGTGAGAAGTTGATTAATTTATTTAAATTTATTGAAATGCTGTTTTACATCTGCTTCGCAAGCCCAGCACTCAATCATCCAGGCTCTCTTGCCTTTATGGCCTCACCGGGAGAGATTCTCTCTGGCGAGGAAAATACCTGCTCTCCATGAACGAGAAACAGTCTAGTTGGCCTCACTGGTGGAACCAGAGACTATTAAGCCCCTCCCCCCACCCCACCCCCCGGGAGGCCGAGTGCCCCTTGGGCAGTGCCAGCCTGGCACCTTGGCAATACCCACTCGGTACCGTGGCACCATCCACTGGGAAGTGCCAGGGGGCAAGACCTGTGGGGGCAGAGCCAATGGGAGGTTGGGAACTGTGGGGGTGGAGGTAATGGGGGGCAGGGCCAATGGGGGTGGGGCCACGGGGGGGTGGGGAAGCCTACTGCTGGTGATTGGTTGGGTCGGAGGGGGGTGGTGTTGGGGGGGCGCTCTGCCTGCAATCAGTAGGGGAGGGAACAAGGGCTGCAATTGGCCTGGGCAATGGAGAGGTGGCAGTGGTGGGGGGGGAATTGCTGGTTGAGGCTGCCTGCAGTAACAGGAGTTTGGAAGTAGAGGGTGTGGAAGACTGGCATTTTTGGTGGTTCAACTTTCATTCATTGAAATCGATTCAAATTTTATTTAATTTTCTCTGGCTTCCACCTGCCCCGCTTTACATCTTCTCTGTACTATATATCATGTTATGAGGAATGAGATGCCCTACTTTCTCCGATCTGCCTCCATCTTCTTGAAGCAGCAAGTCTTTCTTTATTATGTTATGTAGTATGCAGCAAGCAACAATGATTCTGGAGATTCTCATTGAGCTGTATTGCAGACATCTAACAAATTTACCCCAGCATCTAAAGCAGGATTTTTGAAATATCTGTTATCTGTTCTATGACACTTATTGTATTGTTACAGTGCACATCATATTTGTTATGCTGCTTTCTTTGCAGATGCATTCTCAGCTTCTGAAGGCATGAATGCTTTTATTTCAGATTTCCAGCATCCATTATATTTGGTTTAAACAGCGATATTTGGCACTATGATGATAGTGGTGCAATTTACATATATATATTTTTATGTTTAAGGAGAATGTTTAAGAATTCAGTTTTATTCTACAGGCAATTGGTATGGTGCGGGGTGGGGGGGGGTGCGTGGGGGGCGTGGGGGGGGGGGGTGATGCAGCTCAGTTGCTGGGAGAGCAGGATAATTATTCATTTTAGCCATGTAGTGTTTACTTAAGATAGAGGATTTTTGTTTATAATGGAGATTTTTCCTGGGGCTTTTGATTAGGTTGATTGAAAGAGTGATGAGTTATCCATCTGGTGCTAATGTGGTGATGGGAGGAGCTAGGTCTGTAGTAGGTCTGCTGAAGTCAAAGGCAGGTGCAAGCTATTCCTGAGAACTCACTCTCTTTCCAAACTTCAAGACTGTTAGCACAATTTATAGCAAGTATGCATGGGTTTGCTATCTGTATTAATTTTAAAATGGTGTTGATCTATACATGAATGGGGCTTATTTGGAACTGGCAGTCATAAACTGGCAAGTAAAGTTGCTTCCTTTCATTTTAAAATATTGTTCAACTGATAATGGTTAAGCTGCTTCATTTGTTAAACTGTGTTATTAAATAAATTTTGTTTTAGTGTAAAAGATCTATACTTCTGTCAGTGGAATCACTCCTGGAAAGAAATATCCTATCCTCACATTTATGCTAAAAAGAAAAAAAATGTTAGGTCCAGTCTAGCTTCCTAATGTAACTTGAGGTTCTGGTCCAGCACCCTAACAGGCACTAATTCAAGAGGATTGGTATGGTCAGTTGTTGCATGGTGAAACATTGCAGGCTGGATTTTAAGGCAATCTGCTGGAGCTGTTTTCGGCAGGGCTGCACGTAAAATATAAAGGATGGCTAGCTCACCAGCTTCCTGTTTCTCACATCTCCGCCCCCACCCCCAGACCCTTTCCCCATAATATGGCATGTGTCTAACATGTATGCTTGCTTGTCTGCCCTTAAGCTTGATGAGGCCCTTAATTGCCCAATTAAGAGGCAATTAAGGGCCTAATTCCACCTCCACCACCATAGTAGAAGGTGCATGAGTAGGCAGACCACATTTTACAAACTCTGGTGAAAAAGCAGAAAGGAATCGGTTTGGGAGTGATACTTCCTTCCAGTGAGGGGCAAAAGGTTCATGCGAAGATGGCTGAGGTGCCCACAGCATAGGGTAGATTTCTACTAGGACTTCCCCACGCTGTAAAATCCAGCCCCACATTAGCTCTTGGGTATTGGCCCAATTAGGAGACAGTAAGAAAAAAAAATTTCTATGTCAGTCTGGATTTTTTATTATATTTATTTCTTTAAATGGATAAATGTCTAAACTGATAAAATGGCCGCCACTGCCCATGTTATGATAATTCTGGGAGATGTTGCGTAGTTTAAACATGGACTAAGGACAATGCACCAAACCCCTGGAATGCAACACTCCTTGGCTGGAATGTTTATACAATGCAAGCCAACACAAAGAATAGTCGACAAGACATCTTGTTATGAACCCCATTAATGTTCAATGTGAGAGCATCCCAAATCCCAGAAGTGAAACTTGGAACACCAGTTCTTGACCAATTATGTTTGCAATTTGGAAAAAAAGTGAGAACAGAGATGAAACCCGATGAGGAAAAGGAGTCAGTCATGTTGTAAATTATTCAAATAAAACACTGTGGCCAAATGGCCAATGGCCTAAACAACTCGGCTCAACATAAAAATGGACACTTTAAATTAATCCATAGCTAAACAGCTTCTGCAAGTAAAAAGACCTGATGGAGTGTGAACAAGGTTACCACAGATCAAACGCAACAGGTACCAGCCCAGATCTGTCTTGCATATCGAGCAGGTGCTTAACCTTAACAATGGGAGAGTCGTTATGACTTGAAACCTATCCAGAGGTACTCAGCCAGCACAATAGTTAGCCAGACTCCCAAAAACCATATCTTGAAAGGAAAACCCAACCCTGTCTTACATATTGAATAGAAGTGCTCAACCTTAACAATGGGAGTTATGACCTGAAACCCATCAAGAGGTACTCAGCCAGAAGAATAGAAATGTTTGTGTATTCCCCACTTTCAGCCAGGAATCATGGGGGCGATTCTCCCAAAAGTGCTGAATTGGTAGGAAAACTGTTCTAAATCCCAACGGTTTTGTCAGTTCAGCTTCTCACCTTAATCTCCACGCTTTGTGCACTGCAGAGGTCCCAGTCATGAATCTCATTAAAAACCCAGGGGGGCGGGGCCTATTTGTGTCAGTCTGACAGTTCTGGAACTCTACACATGCGCAGTGGTCTCAATCTGTCAGACTCCCCGTTTGCTGGCCAGCTCAATCGCTGATCAGCCCAGACCCCCTGTAGTGCTGCCTTTCCCGCCCCCCCCCCCCCCCCCCCATGGCCCAATCGTGGCCCCCCACGGCAATTCCCGGGCCAGCCCTGACCCCCCCCACTGTCCCGATGCACAGCCCACCCCTCTCAGCAGTGGCCATCCCCCCACCCACCTCACTCCAGCAGACCCCCCCCCCCACCTCCGCTGACCCCACCGGGTCAGACCCCCCCACAGAGGCAGGCCCCCCCTATAGACCACCCCTCCCAACCTGCCCCAATCGCTGACCCCCTCCATCCCAGACCAATCCTGTCTGCAGAGTGTCAGCGGGACCCCCCACCCCCACCGATCGCCCCTAGGCCCCGCCCACAATAGGCCCTGCCCCCTTGGCACTGCCTGATGCCCAATGGGCAGTGCCAAAGTGCCCTCTGGGCATGGGCACTTTGCCCCCTGGGCAGTGCCAGGGGCACAGGCTGGCACTGCCAGGGTGCCCATGCCCAGAGGCACCACCCCCCACCCCCCTGGGGGCCCCGATTGCACCCCCTTCAATCCGGTGGTGTCTCCCACTAGTTCCCTGAACCTGAAAGGTCCCGATAATGAACTAATAAACATATTTGAAGCATATTTTAAAATTTAAATTACTTACCTACCTTCCCGCCGGTTTTCCAGCTTGGTCTGACCAGCAACTGTTCGCCGGCTCTGGGAGATGCGCATGCGTTCCCGGCACATGCGCAAATCCATGTTCAAGGCCGGCGATGCACATCTCCCATGGCGACCTGACAGAAAAGTTGTGGGTCGCAATGGGAGAATCATGGCCCATATCTTGAAAAGGGGATATGTATTCCTCGGATGACTTCGCCTAATCTAATTGGGTGCTGTGATCCACGCCCTGTGACCCAATTGGCTGAAAGCCAGAGAAATTTCCAGAAAGGTTCGGAGACGGGGGGGGGGGGGGGGGATTTGGAGACAACCCCCAGCAAAGACTCAACTGGCCTGCTGCGACCTGTGATGACAGAAGAGGACGTATGAGATCCACCTTCGTACCAAAAAAACCCTGAGTTCATCCATCGATGCAAGCTCAGTGAATTGAATCCAACAGCCCGGTCAACTTCACCAGAATGGGTAGTATATGTATTTTTCAGGCAGTCAGCCTAGTTTGGGGAAAATTTATTTATTGTGTAAAAGTTATTTCTTTAGCTGCAAATATTTTAATAAAACTAAGCTTGAACCATAGTCCTTTTTCTGTCTCATAAAGTAAGAACACCTGGGTAAATGCGTTTTTGAGTAATAAACTGGTCGAAGTGGTCTGTATGGAATATTTTACAGGCAACACAACACAAGAAAGGCAACAGTACAGAACAACATTTATAATTAAATGCAATAATGGTTACCCGGACAGTATGGTTAAATACCCCCCCCCCCCCCCAATCTAAGTCTACTGTCCTAAACTCTGAGAATACACCTTCCCCAAAACAATATCCCATAGGTTTGAACACCATGAGCTAAATCCAACAAATAATTGCCACCCAGGACCTGTAGCTTTCTTTTGGGAACCCTAAGGGTCTCACACAGACAGACATCTGCTACTTTTTCTGCACAACATCCTGATTCTGTGAGAGCTCTGCTTTGCAATTCGGCATGGCTATGATCTATGTCCCTAGACCAGTAGTTTTCAACTGGTGTGTTGTGGCCTGCTGCAGGTCAGAACCATGGAAGTGTGCCGTGGCTGGCTGCACAAATTTTTCAGTGAGTGCAGTACTTGAATGTCTGTGTTGATCTGTCAGTTTATAGCCTCTCATACAAGTAGCTGTGAGGGATAAAGTTAACTTTATGCATGCCGGTTGTGGCCAGAAGCCCATCCTGCCACCACTTTTTGTAGGTTCTCTCCGTTAGTGTAACTGCACAAACTGGAAGGTGGGCAAATGGGGACTGGAAGGAGAGCCCAGTCTTGGACACCCTTTGAGACTAGCTGGGAAGGAGAGCAGTCACCTGGCCTGGAAGCCCAGCCTCAGATACCCTGCAGGATTGACTGACAGGTACATTGGCAGTGGGTGGTGCCACTGAGTCGATGCATGTTGAGTTGAGGTAGTGGTAGCCATTGAGTCAATACCTGTTGCCAGATGGGGAAGAGCTTAGTTACTGGCGGCAAGGCAAGCGCTGGCCCAGGGAACAAGTTGTGTTGCTGCTGGATGGAAACATGTCGTTTCCCACTTTGTTCATATTTGTTTCATTTTGCCTTTTTAAAGCAACTTCCCTTGTTGTTTCTAAATGCTCTTGTTTTTCTTCTCCGTAGATCTTCAATGTTCAAAGCAACTCAGTTCTTCTCCAGCTCATTTTTACCTTCAAAACCGATAAGACTCCATTTTCACCTTTTCCTTCTTCTTACAACCTCAAGAGCTCTTAAGACTGAAGTTTGCCACCATCTAATCACTAGCCCTTGATTTATGTGGTCCTTGCTGTTTTCAGTATTCGTATTCTGCAATATTAACCTTGGGTTTCTCAGTTTCAAAAGGGCTGATTGTGAATGTCTTCCACAAAGAAGTTAATGCAACCAGTAATCATAGTGGGTCACTTTAACAAAAGTATTAGCTCAACACTGAGTACAGTTTAAACTTTAGCTGGTAGATGTATTTACCTGCCCAGGCAGCTTAACATCCAGCACCACCACTGTTGATCTGAGAAAGTTTAAACCCACAAACAGGAATGAACTGAAAATCAAGATCAGGGTTCCAAACATTATGAACCACAGGAAGATAGTGAGGATTTCACAGACTACAATGTACACGTTCTCTCAGTATTTTCATTAAATTATCCTTGACAATTGGTTGTTGGCATTTTAAAAGCCGTATTTTTGAAGCAGCTTCCATGGGAGATTCATGCAGCAGTTAAATATTGCCATTCCAGACCAGATTGAACAATTAATAAGTCAAACACTGACTTGCAGAAACAAGGGATGCTTTGTTTTGGTTTGTGAGATTTTGTGAGCTTTGTGAATTAGGCAACACTGAATGACTTCCTACCTTCAGGCCCTGGTCACAGAATGAGGAACAAACTTGGGTCTCCTGCCTTTTTGAAGCAGTGAGGCTGCGTTGGTGCCAGAATCAGTGTGTGACACCGTGGTATCACAGCTGGATTACAGAGGGTCCTTTCTAACTGCAAGCACTGACAAGCCAAAAACATGGAGAGCAAAGCTTTTTCTCTCAGCAGTTAAAAGTCTCACCAGTTACTTGATCCCTTTGATGCGAATAGCAAGAGAAAAATGAACAAGGAGTAAGTGACGAAATATGAAGTGGCGAAGCCCTGGGTCTTCCAGGAAAAGTTCCCCTTGGTCAGTCAGGGATGGAGGAGCCTCATAGGGGAGCAATTGTCAGTGCAACAAGATTTGTCGGGGTCCTCATGTTAACTCCTCCCCAGATCAAAAGGCTCTGAACACACCTGCAGCCTATAGAAGTAGATAATTCTTTGTTTCCCCAGTTTTATTCTTGAGGCAGCATTCGCATTATGTCTGACTTAAGCAAATGATATGTGGCTTTGTTGGGGGGAGGCTAAAAAATTGGATTAAGTAAAGGAGGTCAAACTGGAGGAGAGAATTCATGGTCGTCTGAAGTTGTTGAAATCAATGTTACATCCAGGAGGCTGTAGAGTGCTTAATCATAAAATGAGGTGGCAGTGACAATCTGATAATCCAGATGCAAAGAAATTCAAGGCAAGGATAACTTTCATTGGTACTGACAATGCTGTGCTTTTGTACAATTTGAGCTCCAGATTATAAGCCAGCAGTTGAAATCATTCTTCAATTCCCCGGGAACCACAGCCTTCTGTGGCAATGACTTTAAAAAAACACAAATTGTAAAAACTCAACAAATGAATATGTGCATGTAAGGAAGCAGATTCCTTACCTGTTCCTGTGACATCCTCCATAGCATTCCCTGTCACACAAGGACCAACCTGCCTCCTTTGATGCCTCATTCGAAGAACCTCCTCTTCATAATATAGAAATAGAGGGGCTTTCCATTGGGAAATCTATGTCCTCAGAGCAAAATACTTGCCAGAGCTGGTTGCATAGGGCTGTAAAGTTAATATGCAAGGCAAAGTGGAAGCAACCTTCAGCTGAAGCAATCAAAATATCTTTCTTAATGCAGTATCCATCTCTTTCATACCACTGCTCAGCTCAAAGCAAATACAGGCCGTGATATTGATAGGGACAGGATTTGTAAGCATGGAAGATGTGATAACCCCCATGAGCTCCATAGAGAACCTCTAATTTATCTTCCTGTGGGGGTCATTGAATATGAGTTCCCTTGGTAACAGGGAAGGGCCTGCCCAGTGGAACTCATCACCTGAGCCCTTTATTAGGCAGACACTGAGAAGGTTCTGCAGAACTACTGTCCCGGTTGGCACTAATGTACGTGTGCCATGGAGTTGTGGCCTTACTTTATATTTAACAATAAATATTGTTCCTTTCCAGTCGGTCTTAAAGAGTTATTATGGAAGATAAAGAAGTTTGGTTGCATCACCACACATTTAACTCTGCAACATGCATCTTTTTCCCAACACTGAAACCAGCCTAATGCGACAGGTTTAGGGTAGGGAATGGAGGAGGTGGTCACAGGAGCAGGTAGAGAACTTGCTGCTGCTTGTGGGAATGTGGGAGTCCAGATTTTGGAGAGATCAGTCCTCAAGACCAAAGGGGTGTAGGTTCAATGGCAGAGTTGATGGCATGGGGGGAGTGGGGCATCTGAAAACAGAGAACTTGATGGGTTAGAAAAAAGCACTCCTGTTCCTTCAGGCTGAAGTAGTTCTCTATGTGCACTTACCCTTTCCCTGACACTGAGAAAACTCAGGGTTAAACCAGTAAAGAGGTTAAATGTGAGATTTTCAGCCTCATTATAATAAATATGCAACCTAACTTCTGGGAGCAGGTAGACTTCTCACTCCCTGACCCACTAATTCAGGTACTGTGTTTGAGTGGTATATTCCAGGCACCATCCTATTTCATCACCAAAATAAGTGGTAAATCAAAAGAAAATACAGTCCATTATGGTTTATGTAAAATGATAAAGTTCAGTTAAATTAATAACACCAAATGCTTTATGATCTTTTTAATATTTTATTGTCAGTAAAATATAGTAACTTTGAACTGCATTTATAATGAATCTTGCGAAACATTGTCAATATTAAATTCAATACATTTAATTTTACATTTTAATACAAGTTATACTCAAATATTTATTGCAATGTCAAACTAATTCTTGAATCAAAATTATTTCAAGGATTTGTACAAAGGTCACTATGTCTTGTCTGTACTGGTACAGAACAGAAGTTAAATGAATTGTTAGTAAAACAGCCTTGTGTATCTTTTATATCAAATGATATCTCATCAAAATGTATGTTCAATAAATTTTAGATCCTTGAAGAAATGTATGAAGCTTCGCAATTCTACACCCATCCAAATGGAGATGCATCCTAATAAAAACAAATAAAATTATCTCTGCAAGATGTGTATGGTCTGCAAAAAACTGAATAAAAAGTAGTTTAACCTCTGCCTGTTTAAGGGAATCAATGGATCAAACAACCTTAAAGTATTCCTCTGGTCTAAGGGTCTCAGGTAGCAAACATTGAAGGATCACTTAAAATGTGGCAGGCTGCACGCACAAATTAAAAGCAGAAAATACTTTTTTCCATTGCGCCTGAAGGGGAATTCTGTATAAATAACCTTGAATGCAAAAAAAGTAATCAAATTGAATTGCTGTCCATATTACATCTCCACAAATAAATTAATTGGACTGTATTGGTAATCCTTCAATACCATGAGCCCAAGAACCACATTTTATTTCAATTGATACTTATCCCTTGTATCACATTTCCAACCACATATTTGCCTGAAGTAACAAACAAAACTTAAGTTGTTGTCTATGGAATTGAAATATTCAGAGTTCTGTGAACGTTTTTTACCTATGGCTGGAATTTTACGGGCCTGTCCACCACAGGAATCAGAGCGGGCAAGGGGCAGAGCATGGGAAGGTCCGTTGACCTCGGGCAGGATTTTACGGTTTTGGGACGAGTGAGGCTGTAAATTCCCACCCCATACCTTTAGATTCTGCACTCAAAATCCAAATCGAAAAGGCAAGCAAAAAGAAATAAGAAATACTCCTGTCCCTAACCCTGTGCACCTGGTATTAGTCTCTAATGTTCTTCCATTATTTTCTCAATGATGACACACTCTTCAGGTGGTTAAAGGTACAACATTCGTGAAAACCTAGGAGCATATTGCCCCTGCAACTGGATTGCATGGTTGCACAGCAAAACCAAAAAGGAGTAGAAAACATATCAATAGAGTTAAAAATCTGTCTCCACTCAATTTTTAAATTCTGGTCTCTTCCTGCCTACGTTCACAATTCCTCCGACACCATCTGTCACTTTAACAGTTTCCAATTTCTATTTTTTATTCTTTCAAGGGATATGGGCAACACTGGCTCAGCCAGCATTTATTGTCCATCCCTAATTGCCCTCGAGAAGGTGGTGACAAGCTGCCTTCTTAAACTGCTGCAGTACATGTGGCATAGATGCACCCACAGTATTGTTAGGGAGGCATTTTCAGGATTAGACCCAGCGGTATATTTCCAAGTCAGGATACTGTGTGGCTTGGAGGGGAACTTGCAGGTGGTGGTGTTTCCATGTATCTGCTGCCCTTGTTCTTTGAGGCAGTAGAGGTCGCATGTTTGGAAGGTGCTGTCAAAGAAGCCTTGGTGAGTAGCTGCAGTGCATCTTATAGATCTTGTATACTCTGGTACTACTGTGCATCGGTGGTGGAGCAAGTGAACGTGAAGATTGGGTAGATTGGGTAGAAAACAAGAGGGCTGCATCTGGATGGTGTCAAGCTTCATGAATGATGTTGAAGCTGCAGCCATCCAGGCAAGTGGAGAGTATTTCAGCACACTCCTAACTTGTGCCTTGTAGATGGTGGCTAGGTTTTGGAAATCACTCGCCATGGAATCCCCAACCTCTGACCCAGCTTTCCTGGCCCAAAGCATCTCTGTTTCATAATGGATTTCTCGTCCCTCTAAATTAACAAATCATATTCATACAGTGCCTTTAACATGGTATAAGATCCAAAAACACTTCACAGAAGCACTATCAAAGAAAATTTGACACCGAGCCACATGAGATATTAGTTCAGATTACCAAAGCTTGGTCAAAGAGGTAGGTTTTATGTAGGAAAAGGAGATGGACAAGCTTTGGATTTAGCCACCAGTGATAAAGATATTAAAATAGGGGATGTTCGTGAGGTCAAAATTAAAGGAGTGCAGATGTATTGGTGAGCACACATGTATTGGAGAGTTGTATGATTGAAGGAAATTAAAAACACAAGCAGTAGTGAGATCATGCAGTTAACATGTGTAATTTCCCACATTTTTGCTCTCACCTGTGCCCCACAACTACCCCCTCCGCACCTCCTCACAGAATCATGATAGGGCTCTCCTAGTCTTCAACATCCCCATTCAGCATTTCCTTTAAAGGACCATTCCCAACTGAATACACTGGGAATTACGGATAGGGATAAATGCTGGTCAAGCCAAAGATGTCCACACCCCATGAATAAATAATAATAAAAAAAACACTAACACCAATCCCATCTCATAAGAACATAAGAACTAGGAGCAGGAGTAGGCAATTCAACCCCTGGAGCCTGATATTGTCTTGGCCTTAACTCTGATTTCCTGCCTGTTCTCCATAACTCTTCAACCCAACACTAATTGGGGCAGCACAATGGCACAGTGGTTAATACTGCTGCCTCACAGCACTGGGACCTAGTTTCGATTCCTGGCTTGGGTCACTGTCTATGTGGAGTCTGCACATTCTCCCCGTGTTTGCGTGGGATTCCTCCGGGTGCTCTGGTTTTCTTCACAGTCTGAAAGATGTGCTGGTTTGGTCCATTGGCCATGCTAAACGCTCCCTCAGTGTACCCGAACAGGCAGCGGAGTGTGGCGACTAGGAGATTTTCATAGTAGCGTCAATGCATCTTCTCTATGTCTACCCTGTCAATCCCCTTTATCATTTTGCATATCTCAATTAGCTCTCCTCTCATTCTTCTAAGCTCTAGAGAGTATAGGCCTAAACTGTTCAATCTCTCTTCAAAAGACAAACCCCTCATCTCTGGAATCAACCTACTGAACCTCCTCTGAACTGCCTCCAATGTAACTACATCCTTCCTCCAGGGGACCAAAACTATGCTCAGTACCCCAGGTGCGGTCTCACTAATGCATTGTACAATTGCAGCAACACTTCCTTATTTTTATACACTATTCTTTTAGCAATAAATGCCAAAATGCTGCTCACAATGTGGTTTCCTCTACATTATAGAAATCAAATGTTGATTGGGTGATTGCTTTGCGGAACCCTTCCATTCAGTCCATAAGCATAGCCTTGAGCTTCCAGTTGTTTTCACTTTACTTTTCCACTCCCCTGACTTCTTTGTCCTTGTCCTCCTACGCTGTTCTAATGAAATTCAACAGAAGTGCAAAGAACAACACTGCATCTTTCATCAATACAATTTATAGCCCTCCTGGCCGAGTTTAACAATTTCAGACCATAATCACTGCTCTCATTCTTTGGATAGCAGTCACTGGGAAAGATTCTGCTTTTGCCATTTTCATCCACTCTAGGCCATCTTTTGCTTCATTTCCTGTCCTTTTGCCTTGCGCTATTATCACTTTTGCATTGTAATCTCTCTGCCTTCCACTCTGTAGCAGACCTGCCCTTTTATTATATTCATAGAACCATAGAATCCTACAGTGCAGAAGGAGGCCAATTGGCCCATCAAGTCTGCACGACCACAATCTGACCCAGGTCCTATCCCCATAACCCCATGCATTTACCCTAGCTAGTCCCCCTGACACTAAGGGGAAATTTAGCATAGCCAATTCACCTAACCCGCACATCTTTGGACTGTGGGATAAAACCGGAGCACCTGGAGGAAACCCACACAGATACGGGGCGAATGTGCAAACTCCACACAGACAATGACCCAAGCTGGAAATCGATCCTGGGTCCATGCCGCTGTGAGGCAGCAGTGCTAACCACTGTGCCACCGTGCCGTCCTTGTTCTTTCTTGATCTCCCCATTTGCTGGCCTATCTTTTTGCTGGTTACATCTCTAACTTTATCCAGCTCTGATCAAAGTTCATCAACCTGAAAAGTTAACTTAGGGTGGAATTCTCCCATGCCCCTGCCAGTGGGTTCAATGATGGTGGTGGGGAGGATTTGGCACAAAAATTGGTTTTACGTTGGCATGTATTTCCACAGGATGTTCCACTGGTGCCTGCCATGGCGGAACAGAAAACCTGTTGGTGGCTAGCGTGAAACTGACTTGCATTCCACTAATGAGCCCAGAACACATCTAGAACAATGTGGCATGCAGAAGTTGGGACTTACCTGAACAGTACCTGGGGCTGTCTGCGGCGTTTAGGATGGAAGCCGCCAGTGACCTTGGAGCCCAGAACACCACTGCAGTGTGTTGGGGGAATATCTTTCAGATGAATCTTCCAGCTTCAATGTCTTCCACCCTCAGCATGTTCCTGTAAGCCCCTTTTCTTTCTTCAGGAGGTCCACTTTCCAGCCTCAGCATATTGTTGTAGGTTCATCTTCTTTCTTCAATTGGGGTCAGTGAAGTTGGGCACCTTTTCAATATGATATCCAGGTATGACAGTGGGACATGCAATGAAGCCCATCCCACCACAGAATATGGCGCTAAACCTCTGGATGCATGATTAATAAGGTTGGGGCAGGAAGATATGGCATGGTTTCCCATCGGCCTCCACAGCGGGAAATACTCCCCATCTCCAACCCCGTCATGGGGCTTAGTTCCAGATGGGAGAATTCTGCCTTTAGTTTCTTGATTCACTGATGCTGAATGAGCTGCGGGGTATCTGTTGAGTATTTCCAGAACCTTCTGTTTTTAGTTCAGATTTCTGACATCTGCATATTTTGATTTTGTAAAGTCAGAGTGAGCTTTTAATCAGCTGTACATTCCTGCCTCTAAATTAGGTGGTTTTGGGGGTTAAGTCCCACTGCAGCCAACCCCTGTCAGAGAAGATGAGAATTCCACTTCCAATGAGGTGCACATGTTACTAAGAGTAAAACAGCATCATATCTCCATCGAGAGATCAGAGATCGGACTCCTGAATACTGACCTGACTTCCAGTGGGATACTTCTGCCTGTTGAAGGTAGAGTGGCAGCCACACCCCAGGCCCCCCTCCTTTCTCCCTGTCTCAGCAGCCCACACCCTCACCCCCATTACCACAGCTTTCCCACCCTTTGTATGTAGCCAGTGCTTCTGGTGGGTGTTGTAACTCAAACTAACAACCATAAAAAGATTTTTAGCACAGAATGCAGGGCACCATTTCCTAGATATGGAATAAATATGTGGCCTCATGCACTGAAAAGCACAGATAATTAAGCGAATCAACCAAAGGAAATTTATTAGAAATAAATAAAATGATTTAGTAGCTACAGTTACTGAGAAAATAGCTCACAGAATGGTACACCTGATTTCTAGCATTTTAAGTACTTACCAAGGTTTTAGGAGAATCTTTTTCTCTTTCTGATATTGTTTGCTCACCTGAAACTACAATGAAACATGTGCATAAGTTGAATATTTTAAACCCAAATTATTTAATTTGATTAAGATAATTGGCTAATCACAGAACAAGTAAAGATGTTAATAATAGAAAACATATCACTTTAAACTTACGACTATAACTTAGATATATTTTTGTGAAGTTGAACAAAGTTAAAAAGAATCCTGAAATCAATATTACAACACTAACTGCAGAACAAAAGCACACAAAAAAAGTAGATGCATGTAACTATTTTGCAAATATACAAGATTTTCTTAGTCTTGATCTTTTGTTAAACTAAAAGGAAAAAATAATAGTTTAAATGTTTGATTTGTAACAGATTACTTTGGTTTTGACATTATTTTAGTTTCATTCAAAATTGGTCCCCTTGATCATGATTACTTTAAAGCTTATCAAATTTATTTACTAATGTGAATTTTCCTGCATCATTGGTCCCAATAATAAGCAAAACTAGAGCCGTGAGGTGCAATTTCATGTGAGAAACTTGGAAGAACTTTAAGTGGTTTGGTGTTGAATGCACTGCAGTGGGTACACTGCAGACTTGCATGATGTGATCTCATCTGTAGTATCTAAGGGACCAGCCGAAACAATTAATTTGGAAGAGTTAAGGGACACAAAGAGAGGTCAGAGGACGATCAAGGGCTGCACCATGGTTTAATGATTGTTAAACTATTTAAGTGTTAGGCATAGTGAGGAGTAGAAGAGATATACCTTCCCAGCAATGGAAGAAATTGTAGCTGCAACTAGAAAGGCGTTGCTGGTGGTAGCTGAGGAGGGAAACGGCAGGATTCAGTGCAGAAAAAGCACTAAAAAAATTAGCAGGTCCGGAAAGTTGCACATTTACCCACATATATTGTGCACATCACCACCAATCCCTCACTCACTCTACTTTGTCAAGCGTACTCCATCACAAAACTCCTCATACCCAGCTACCTTGTAAGTTCACCCATCATTCTCTTGTTATGCACTTCCTGGCATCCCCATTCAGGTATCCACCATTGCCACTCACCCTCATCATGCTATTTCATGCCTCTCCTTCATTTAACCTTCACCAAATGTACCATTGGCTGGTACATTTGGTGACTTTACATTCACTCATGGGCCTGTTCTTCCACAGTGCAGAAAAGAACGCAAAATACCTGGGAGTGTGTGGGAACTGGAAATGGTTCTCCAGATATTTTAGTTAACAACTGCGGCGGGTGGCGGGGGAGGGGGGGTGGGGGGCTTACTCTGGAGGTCAGCGGTCTTTCAGCATTCCTGACCACTGAAGATGGAGTCATTGGGATTATTCTACCTGCCTCGCTGTAGTTCTGTGACCTCTGCCATGAGGGACTCTTGCAGACAGCCATCTTCCATTAAGTTCAATAAAAACACACCTGAAAGACTGTTGTCTTTGAGCTCATAGCATGGTGTCAGAAGTAGAGATAAGATTGAGTTCTGAAAAGCTGTAAGAGATGCCACAGCTATTGAAAGAGGAACAATGTAATCTAAAAAATGCTGAAAAAAACAGACAAAGGAAGCCAACACAAGTTGAAGGCCTGCAAGAAAATAGCGGGTGAGACTATGATAATGGTGCTGGTTGGGCCACCACTATCACTAGGATCCATTTTTCTCCAGATGTGTAATTCCTGGCCAAGATGGTCTCTCCCCTCTGAAATATTCTCAACTTGGAATTTCCCGCCTTTTTGGCCATCTGTCCTTCTTCATTTCTCTCCACTACCTTCTGGCCGCAGGTCAATCCTGATCCTCAGCTGGTTGTTAAACATTAAAGATGCCGGCGAGCTGTCATCGCATTTGATGTATTACGGTACATACTGAGGAACCTGTTTACTTGTCTTAACAATTGCACATTCCTAGCAAACACTCCCCTTGTGAAGCTTTCAATGCCTGCTTCAAGGTTTGCATGAATCTCTCCACCTGGCCGTTGCCAGTGGTACGGAGCCGACCTCACTTGTCTAACTCCATGACGGTCAAGGGACTTCCCGAACTCTCTCACTACAAACTGTGGCCAATTGTTCACAACTTGTTTTGGGGTTCCCGAATCTGGCAAATATTTCATCCAGGCAGTCGATTGTCGCTTCCATTGATGCTGACTTCATGACTGCCACTTCAGGCCACTTGGACTGGGCATGCACTACCACCAATAACATCCAGTCCTTCGACTGAATCTGCAAAATTGATGTGGATCTGCTGCTGACACTCCAGCTACATACATAACACCAGTGGACCAGGATTTGAGTAGATGTGGCCATACGCTTGATTGTATTAACAACCTATTATTGATGTTTGTCCAATACCAAATTTGTTTTAAAAACTGACTCAGACGTTCATTGATGTGTACCACTTTGAGCAGAAACGTGTCTAACCACATCCGTAAAACATTAGACTTTAATCATATGAAGCGATGGTGGAAACCTCTGAATGGTCACTGTCTTTGACTGGAGGTATTAACAATGTATCTGTTTCCGGAAGGAAGAAGGTGAAAGAAAGAATGTCTGGGGTGCGTGGGGTCCATAATTATGCTGGCTGCTTTGCCAAGGCAGTGGGAAGTGTAGACAGAGTCAATGGATGGGAGGCTGGTTTGCGTGATGGATTGGGCTACATTCATGACCTTTTGTAGTTCCTTGCAGTCTTGGGCAGAGCAGGAGCCATACCAAGCTGTGATACAACCAGAAAGAATGCTTTCTACAGTGCATCTGTAAAAGTTGGTGAGAGTCGTAGCTGACATGCCAAATTTCCTTAGTCTTCTGAGAAAGTAGAGGCATTTCTTAACTATAGGGTCAGCATGGGGAGACCAGGACAGGTTGTTGGTGATCTGGGCACCTAAAAACTTGAAGCTCTCGACCCTTTCTACTTCGTCCCCATTGATGTAGACAGGGGCATGTTCTCCTTTATGCTTCCTGAAGTCAATGACAATCTTCTTTGTTTTGTTGACATTGAGGGAGAGATTATTGTTGCCGCACTAGTTCACCAGATTCTCTATCTCATTCCTGTACTCTGTCTCGTCATTGTTTGAGATCCGACCCACTACAGTGGTGTCATCAGCGAACTTGAAAATCGAATTGGAGGGGAATTTGGCCACACAATCATAGATGTATAAGGAGTATAGTAGGGGGCTGGGAACACAGCCTTGTGGAGCACTAGTGTTGAGGATGATAGTGAAGGAAGTATTGTTGCGTATTCTTACTGATTGTGGTCTGTGAGTTAGGAATTTCAGGATCCAGTCGCAGAGGGAGCTGCCGAGGCCCAGGCCATGGAGTTTGGAGATGAGTTTCGTGGGAATAATGGGGTTGAAGGCTGAGCTGTAGTCAATAAATAGGAGTCTGACATAGGTGTCCTTGTTTTCTAGATGTTCCAGGGTTGAGTGCATGGCCAGGGAAATGGCGTCTGCTGTGGACCTGTTGCGGCGGTAAGCAAACTGTAGTGGATCCAGGTCCTCCCAGAGGCTGGAACTGATTCGTGCCATGACTAGCCTTTCAAAGCACTTCATAATGATGAATGTCAGAGCCACCGGCCGATAGTCATAAAGATATACTACTTGGTTTTTCTTAAGTACCGGGATGATGATCGTCTTCTTGAAGCAGATAGGGACCTCAGATTGTTGTAAAGAGAGGTTGAAGATGTCTGTGAATACCTCTGCCAGCTGATCTGCGCAGGATCTGAGTGCACGTTCGGGTACCCCATCCGGGCCAGTTGCTTTCCGTGGGTTGACCTTCAAAAAAGCTGCTCTGACATCTGCAGTGGTGACCCCAGATACAGGTTCATACAGGGCTTCCAGGATGGTCTCACTGACCTCTTGCTCAAAACGGGCGTAGAATACATTGTTCTCATCAGGGAGGGGTGCGTTGGAGCCGGCGATTTTACATGCCTTGATCTTGTAGCCTGTTATGTCTTATGTTCATATGATGCAGACGCTGAGAATTGGAGTTGTCAAGAGACTCAGTTTCCATTTCATAGCAAATGAAATGATTCATGAAGGTAAATATAGAACTATTCTGCTGAGTGTGTGTAGAAGTAAAATGTGTAATCTTACCAGAAACCTGACTGCTATGGTTGCACCCAGTGCTAAGTTGTACAATGCAGTGGCGATTGTGAAGTCACGTTTTCAGCAAAAAACATTTGTAATTATGCAGTCCTTCAAGTTTAACACAAGAGCTCATGCTTTTGAAGAATCTATTGCCACCTCCATGGCAAACCTGAAACAGCTCACTGAGTAGTGTGTTTGGGGATGCCTTGAATGACATGCTGTGGGACAGGTTATGCAAGTAGAATGACAGTGCCACACTGCACTGTTTGCTTGCAAAACCAAGTATTGATTTCAAACCCGCTCTGGAGCTTTCACTCAACATGGAGAGTACTGCAAAAGATTCTCAGGATTTACACGTTAACCATGCGGCATCTCACCATGCTACACAGAAACTTTCTGCTAAATATATTGCAAAGGATGGCATAGCACAGTGAGATTCCCAAAGGATAAGTTGGGAAGCCTATTTACAATGTGTCAACTGACAAGGTAGGCATTTGCTATAAATGTGCAGCAGACGCATGCAGAGAGGCAGAGTGCTACTGCTACAAGACTAGACACAAGGCTAAACAGTGCAAAACAAAAAATAAACAAACAGCAGGGCAGAGTGCAAATCTGATTAAGTCAACTGACACTGTGGAAGCTGGTGCTGCAGAGGCATACTCTGTATCAGGTGACTGCTGCTAAATCACCACCTACTGCAGTATAGGTGAATGGCAAGCAACTACCGATGGAGGTAGACAACAGTGCTTCAGCTACTGTTGCTGGGGTCCACTCGTTCAAGTATCTCAGTGAAGGGAGTAGGACATTGGAATGCAGGTTCACCCAACTGAGAACCTGCACTGGAGAGCCAATTCATGACAATGGCATTGCTGCTATTCCAGTCTGCAACAAACAGCAGATAGCCCAGCATCCTGTGATGGCCAGAAAGGGGGAGGGGCCCAGTCTTTTGGGCCGAGATTGAATGCAAAAAATCAAACTAGATTCATCAGAAATATTCAATTTGATATCCGAAGGAACTCTGGAGCTTTTGAAGAAATATGACAGTTTTTCAGAATTGAGAAAACTGAAGGGCATGAAAGTAACATTACACATCGATCTCCAGGCAACATCATGCTTCTACAAAACCAAGCCAGTTCTTTACTGCGCAAGAGGAAAAGTGGAAGCAGAGTTGTTTAGGAGGGAAAACCTGGAAATAATTGAGCCTGTCCAAGTTTCTGAGTGACCTGCACTCATTGTCCCAGTTCGCAAGCGAGACCAAACCATACATCTATGCGGTGATTAGAAATTGTTGGTCAATAGTATATCAAAGTTAGACAAGTACCCATTCTCAAGATCGATGACATCGATATCAGGTCAGCAGAAGGCAAGTTTATTCATCACGCTAGATACAAGTCAGGCCTATTAGCAGTTGGAATTGAACAACACATCAAGAGAGTGTGTGACACAGGCCTCTACCTGTACACCTTATTTCCTTTGAGTTTCATCAGCATGAGCCATTTTGAGTAAACCATGGAGTTTGCTGCAGGGACATGTGGTCATGTACTTAGATGATATCATTTTTCAATGGGCCGACTGAAGGTGAATATACAAGGAAGTGCTGAAAATATTTATGGATGCAGGTGTGCATTTGATGCAACAGAAATGCACATTCCAGGCATCTGAGGTAACCTATCAGGACCAATGAGTGAACGTTATGGGTGTGACAGAGCTCAAGTCATTCTTAAGGATGATAAATTACTAAAACCATTTTTACCTAATATGTTCAATATGCTTGCACCATTCCACCTGTTGCTGAAGAAGAGCCACTGATAGTCATCGGGATATTATTTTAGCAAAGTTGAGAGATGTTCCCTCTCACTGCGAAGCTCCTACTCTGGCGTTCAGTTGAAACCAAACTCAAAAAGGTGTTTTCTTAAATGTGGCCTCGGTTGCTAAGCAATATCTCATTCTTTCCCCGAGCTGGTATTGACTTTTCCTGTCGTAAACTCTTTTGCAACACAATAGAAACAGTTTGAGCTGAAAGCAAGACCCACCCCCATACATGCAAACACTTTTGTCTAACATGAATCTAACTAGAGCTTTACCCCTGCCTTACACAGGAACACTGAATTAAACTCACTCAATACCTTATTTCTAATATTTAAAACAAATATATAACACTTAAAACTACCTCTGCTTCCTGACAGTACCTGTATCCCATTTCAAATTAAAGTAGCATTCAAAAGCACTAAGGACTTCTGTATATCCAGTGGTTTCCTCATCGACCTGCAGCCGTGTTAAAATGTCTCCTGCTCTGCTGCCAGCTGTATGTAGCAGCACACTGACCTGGTCCTTATCTGATTCCTCCACAGGTTTGGATGCGGTGCAAGAGCAGAAATGACAGTTGATCCAGTGTGCGGCTTGGTCGACTCCCTCCATGTGGTGCTCAGATATCCAGGAAGAGGTAAGGCTTTCTCCATATCTCTGTACACCTATTTCAGCAGTAGTGGCTAATGTTTGCTGCTATGGACCTTTCTTAAATGTGCTTTGCTGAGCTGACTGATTTCCTACCTTTCTCAGCATTGATGGAGATCCTTAAAAACGGTTCACAGACTTCAATCGCAATGTATTAATATTATGTGTTCTGGTTGTTTTTGAGTTAAGAGAGCTGGAAACCATGCTGTTACAAACTAGTGAATATTTATTGGGTAGTTACAGAAACAGTCTTTCGCAAGACTTCATCAGAACATTCTTCCCTCGGGTTTTAGTTACATAATCTGACTTCACTGATGATGCATCTACCAATGAGCTATTAAACCTTTATACTTCAAGTATCACACACCAAATTGGTAAGCAAGTCTTGAGATTATCTCGGACACATGCATAAACCAGGGCAAAAGATACTCCGATTCAAATCCAGACCCAATTCTGCTTTCTGATTGTACCTGGCCATAGGATGTACTGTGCTGCTGTTCGTTGTCTAGTGCTGAAAGCAGCCAGACCACTGTTCCTTAAAGACGCTACAACAAAAGGATGCTTTTTTAAAAAAAAATCCTGAATATGGATTAAATGGAAGCAGAAAATCTCTGTGGTGACAATGTGGACCACAGATGGCCACTGCTTATCCCTCCTTAAATTCGTTATGGGCTCAATGCCTGTTTCCACCAACATAGAGCAGTGGAATTTCCAGATTAACTGGTGTCCATTACTGAACAATTTTGCATAGCTCTGTTGTACATTAATTTAAGCATGGCCATCATTACTGTTGCCGGTTTTGTACCTACCAATTTGTAGGTTATTAAACAATGAATCCCAATATAAACCAGAAACTTGCTGGGAACGCAATGTTGAGATAGGAAGTAGCCAGTTATCATAGGGGAATTGAGGAATTATGTCAGTGATTTTTTAGAAACTCAGCCAGCCCATTATAATTTTACTTCCAGTTTGATGTCTAATCTGTGGCAGTAATGAGGACCAAGATGACACAATCATAACTCCATTGTTTAATGGAGGAGGTGGAGTTGGAAACAAAAGAATCTAAAAAATGGTGCAAATCATTCCAAGCCTGCATCACTGATGCTTCCTGTGATGTGCGGCTGGGGCAGGGAGGAAAAAGAGAGACGTGCTACATCCCAGCAATGAGAGCACAAAATCCGTGGCAAAACTGGAGAGGGCCAGGCTGGAGGCTGCCCAGGAGATGAGTGGCAGGAGCTAAGTGTAGGAATTGTTTTAATTGCCTAGCCAAGGTCTGAAACTTAAGTACAGTTGTACTTACATCATGATTTG
The DNA here is from genome assembly GCF_964213995.1 of Mustelus asterias. Classification (NCBI taxonomy): domain Eukaryota; kingdom Metazoa; phylum Chordata; class Chondrichthyes; order Carcharhiniformes; family Triakidae; genus Mustelus; species Mustelus asterias. The sequence continues at coordinate 55,858,685 of NC_135816.1, forward strand.
AGCATCACCCCAACCAACCGCTCCCCACCCCCCACCCTCAAGACTATTCCACATAAGCTTCATGCCACTCACCTTGCAAGTGAACCCTTACTTCACTATCTATGCATTTCCTCACATTCCAACTATCCACTACTACCAATTGCACTCATTGTGCCATTTCATGCAACTTCCTGTGTGGCAATTGTCCTGATACTCACTCTCACTAAATGAATGTCACCTCTCAACTAAACACATGCCATTGCACTAAGTCATAGTTCTGTTTTTTATTACTTCATTGCAATGAAGAGCAAAATACATAGGAGGGAGAGAAAACTGGAGATGATATTCCAAGCATATGATAGCTAATAGTGGAGTTTGCAAAACCAGTGGAGTTTTATTGTTCCTGGTCATCAGACATGGGAAATGGAGATCTTCCAGCTTTTGGGGACATAAATATGTCATATCCATACCACGTAAAAAAGATGATAAATTGTTTAAATCGAACCTTATTTTCTGCTTATTTAAAAAAAGGTCTTTGCCGTGCCGAAAATTGGCTGCTACAGGTCACATGATTTGCAAGTTGACAAAGGCCAACCCTCGTCCTTGTTGAATCTCGCACTTGTCATTGTGTGGACCCATTACGACCAACAAAACAAGGGAGCAGCAGGTACTCTGTCTCCCCAGCCTAGTCATATAACAGAGAGAGCCATCAAAACTTGTTAGATGGTTTTTAACACCTCCACACATATATCTCTCAAGTTGAACATGGATTTTGACCGGAGGCATAAAACTGACTATTTCGCCAAAGCGTGACCTAAGCTCTTTGTAGTTTTAAAGTTACATTTCTGGATTTCCAAATCAGTCAACTGTTAAACATTCGGCCTGTCAACACCAAAGCCAGACTGCAGGCTGACAACAAAGCCTGCCCCAAGTCTAAACTTCCACAAAACCTGGATCGCTGGAAGATTTCTGCTATTACCTGTAGAGCAGACCAAGTCTTTGTGTACCAACTTCAGCTTTGATGGAATTCAACACCTAGTTAGCTGAATTCGCTGAACTTGAACTCCTATGTGAAGGAACACTCACTGGACTCTGACATTCATGTGAAGTAATATCCATATCTTTATGGGGTTTTTTGGTTTTAGGTTATTCATAGTTGTAAAACTCTCAACTTTCTTATCTCCTTCTGTCCATGTGTATGTGCAGTTGTGATGACCATCCCCTGGTTCAAATGTTGAGCAAACAATATTTCTGATTTAAACCTAAAGAGAGTTTATTGCAAGTCACTTTAAAAATTGACTTAATGCACAGGACCTTGGGAAAAACACCACAGCCTATGTAAAAAATTTAAGCACTTCTGCATATGGACACATGATGAGAAAAATGGATACTCATGTTGACTTGATTTCAACAGTAAGTGAAATATTATCACTTTGATGATGATCATGTAATGCACAATTTAAGTTCAGTGATTGCACAAAAGTTATAAAACAAGGTTTGTTTATTCCACTGCTATCAAAGCAGTATCAACCATCAAGGGAAAGTGTAACTCCAACAAACAAACTGTTGACAAAGAATAATTATTGTCAATGCTCCAGATCTCTGTGCTATTTGGGGCCTTGAATTCTTAATGCAGTCATTCACCAAGCTTGCTCTGCTCCTCAGTTCCTGGCTGCAATCCTGCTGTCTCACTCTCACTTTTTATCTCATAAGGCTTGTCAGACTCAGGGGTGCTGCCAATCAGTTTAACTAAGTTTCTAAATCCCTTCCAGTCTCCTTAACCACCTTCAGGGACTTCAAGCTGCTTTAGGCTCCTCCAACATTGCCACTCATAAGCCCCGGAATAGTTCTTCCTGCTTTTTCCCTAGCCTCATTGCATCTAGTTCTGCTCCTCAGTTTGTCAAAGACAAAGTCCTTGCAGGGAGGAGCCCCACAGGCAAATATCCATTCTCTGCAGCGGGACCAGAGAATCGCAGCTCCAGGCAAGGTTAGAAAATCTGGCCCATGACTGATCTGATAATCCTGAACTCCCTTTTCCCACCTTGATTCCCTTACTGATGAAAAATCTGTCATTCTCAGCCTTAATCATAATTAATGACCCAGCCTCTACAGCCCTTTGCAGTAAAGAATTCCAGATTCACTACGCTCAGAGAAGAAATTCCTTCTCATCTGTGTGAAATGGGTAACCCCTTACTCAGATTAGACCCTCTGGTTCTAGAACAAACAGAAATAGCCTCTCAGTATCTGCCCTGTCAAGCCTCCGAGAATCCTGTGCGTCTCAATAAGGTTGCCTCTCATTCTTTTAAGCTCCAACGCGTACCAATCTACTCTACCTCTCCTGATAAGAAAATCCCTCCATTTCCAGGATTAACCTAGTGAACTTTCTCTGGATACCCTTCAATGCCACTATATCTTTCCTTAGATAAGGGGACCAAAACTGGTCACAGTATTCCAGGTGTGGTCTAACTAGTGCCTTGAATAGTTTTAGCAAGACCCCCCTACTTTTATACTCTATTCCCTTTGAAATAAAGGTCAATGTTCCACTTGCCTTCCCCATTACCTGTTGAACTTTCATGCTATCTTTTTGTGATTTATGCATGAGAATTCCCAAATCCCTGTGCTGCAGCTTTCTGTAGTCCTCCCCCATTTAAATATCCAGTTTCATTACTCTTAGAATCATATAATCCCTACAGTGCAGAAGGAGGCCATTCGGCCCATCAAGTCTGCACTGACAACAATCCCATCCAGACCCTATCCCTATAACCCTATGTATTTACCCTGGTAATCCCCCCTGACACGAAGGGGCAATTTAGCATGGCCAGTTAATCTACCTGTATATGCGGGCAATTGGGATTAGTTTAGGGGTTTTTTAAAAAAAAGGGCGGCATGGACAAGTTGGGCCGAAGGGCCTGTTTCCATGCTGTAAACCTCTATGACACGGATCATGCAAAGGTCTGTTGACTTCGGGCAGGATTTTCCAGCATTGGGGCGAGCACAGCCGTAAAACCCCACCCTTTGTCATCCCCACCACTTAACTTCACACCTATTTTTGTGTCATCCACAAACTTGACAATAGCACATTGACTTCCCTCATCCAAGTCATTTATATTGTAAATAGATGTTGCCTCAGCACTGATTTCCATGGCAGTCCAACAGTTACAGGTTGCCATCCTGAAAATGCCACTCGTATCCAACTCTGTCTTTAGTTAGCCAATCCTTTATCCATGCGAATATACTATCCCCAAAACCCTGGGCTCCTATCTTGGAAAGTAGCTATATTGAACACTTCTTGGAAATCCAAGTATATTAGATCTACTAGTTCCCCTTTATCTATCCTGCTCATGACCACCTCAAAGAATTCCAATGAATTTGTCAAGCATCATTTCCCCCTCATGAAGCGATGCTGATACCGCTTGATTATTGAAATAAATCCTCAGAGGCTGGTGTTTTTTCACCAGATTCTCTTTTTTACAAACTCTGTTACACTCATAGGGTGATTCAGGTACACAGTCAGAATCTGGAATGCCAGAAGACCTGACACTCCCATTTTTATATACAGGTGAGGCTCCCTGATTGGACAGGGAATTATGATCTCAATCAGGGACATCTTTTGTTGATGGCCTCAATCAAGGAGTTCATACTCCAAGAGGCCAATCTCATGTGCTTCATTGAAGTCATTACACCCATCCCCCCAAGGCCAGGGAATCTTAGCAGTCATGCACCTCATGGTTCTCTTGTGACATTTCAGCGCTGGGTCCGGATCCTCCAACTTGGCATCTGACGTGGAAGGAGTGTCTCGGCTGGCAGAGGAGTAGCTATGGACTTCGTCTGCAGAGTCCATTTCGGACTCCAAGATCCTAATTACGGGAGACGGAGAGGTGGAGTTGGCCAGTCTGGGAGGACTCTCGTTGGTTCTCAGCCCGCTGTGCCTAGTAGGCTCTGGGATGAACTGTGATTTCAAGGCCCGCACCTGGTCCAGGTGTTTTTCAGGATGGCCTCGCCCACGCATATTCTGTAGGATACAGGCCCCATCTTCAACTCAACCGTTCCAAGTAACTAAGTGGGAACTTTTGCACAATTCTTCATCCAAACTTTTTCCACCAGCCTTCAATTGTCTCTACCAGCTGCTATTGTTGTGGCCTTTGCATTGGGCTTCTTGTTGCTTTTCCATGTTCCCCAAATTTGAAAATTGGAAACTTAATCTGTTGCAGAGTCGCCTGCCCATGAGCAATTCTCTGGGTGCTATTCTCGTAGTGACATGGAAGCGGGGGGGGTGCGGTTGTCCTATAATCAAATAACCAATGGGAGAGTTTGGTGTTAATTGATGCTGCTGGCTGTATTTTTTTAAAACCAGCTTTTAAAGTCAAGCCCGCTCTCTCCATGAGGTCTTTTGACAATGGATGGCATGGTGCCATCCTGATATGGTGCCATTCAACTTCATGAACCAGGTGAATTCCTGGCTGGCGAAAGCCGGTCCATTGTCAGACACTAGCATCTTCGGGATCCCATGTGTCATAAATGAAGTGCGAAGTTGCTTTACCATCATTGTTGCGGTCACCGAATGCACCCTATGGACATCCATCCACTTGGAGTGGGCATCCACTATGACCAAGAACATCCAGCACACGATTGGGCCTGCTGAACGCACGTGCAGCTGAGTCCATGGTCTACCTGGCTATTCCCACAGGTGTAGGGAAGCTGTAAGTGGCAACTGTTGTCCTTGCTGGCACCAACCCACAAGCGCCGTTATGTCCGCCTCCAATCTGGTGGAAACATATCTCCTGGTCAGCATCTTCATTTTGGATACTCCTGGGTGACCATGATGTAGTTGAGCCAGTACAGCACAGTGGCCCTGACTCGGAACAACCACTCATGCCCCCCCATGACAGTATTCCGTCTTCTACCATGAGCTACTCTCCTCTCCTCCAATAAGGGTGGAATTGGGGCAGTAACGGCCTTTCCATTTCCCCCGTCAGTACTAAGTGTTTAACTTTTGCGAGGTCAGGGTCCTTTTGTGTCCAAAGATGTACATTATTTACGGCCACTGTCAGGGTATCCAGAAAATTCATAGTCATTACCGTCTCTTCCATTTGGGATACCATCAGTTGGGGTGTCTGCGAAAGATAGTCTACTTAAGCCATCTGTGTTTGCCACTCGGTCTCCTGGCCGGTGCTCCGACTGATTGTTGTAAGCCGCCAATAATAATGCTCACCGCTGGATCCGAGCCGATGCTATCGGTGGCACCGCTTTGTCCTCTTAATAGTCCCAGTAGAGGCATGTGTTTGGTGACAATCACAAATTTCTGCCCATAAAGGTATTGATGAAATTTCTTCATTCCAAATATTACAGCCAACCCTTCTTTTTCAATATGGACATACTTTCTTTCTGCTATAGCCAAAGTCCTAGAGGCATATGCTATTGGGTGTCCCTCTCCATTTGGCCATTTGTGCTAATACTGTCCCAGTGCCGTATGAAGTCGCATCATGTGCTAAGACATTAGACGATGGCAGCTGTTACTTTATTTTCTTAAAAGCAAGGTCTTGATGGGCCAATCTTGACCCTTTTAGCAGTTGATGTAGCAGAACCAAGACGGAGGCCTAGTTTGGTATGAATTTTCCATAGTACATCACCAGCCCTAAAAACGACCATAACTCCTGGATGGAGGTGGGAGCCAGGACATCTTTAATTGCCCACACCCAAAGGATGTAGACCTGACTTGTCCACTTTGTAACCCAGATAGCTCACTTGAGGTACCAAGAAGATGCATTTCTCCCTCCTTAAATGCACGCCAGCTCTTGAAAAACCACAGGGACTTCCTCCAGGTCCTGTCTTTGTTTTACCTGTAATGAGAACATCATCCAGCTAAATGGCCACCTGAGGTAAACCTTGTAATATGTTCTCCATTGTTCTCTGAAAATTGAGCAAGCTGACGATACCTCAAAAGATAACCTTGTGTATTGATAGAGGGCTTTCAGCGGAATATTTCTGCGAATCCTCATCTAGCTCCAACTTCAAATAAGCATGGCTCATATCTAATTTCAAGAATAAGAGTCCCACAACTTTGCATATAAATCCTCGATTCGGGGAATAGGGTATTTGTCCAGCTGTGAATAGCGGTTTATTGTTTGTTTAAAGCCTCCACAAAGATGGACTGAACCATCTGGCTTCAAAATAGGCACCACCAGTGCTTTTGCTACCAAATAAACCTGTTGGACTTTAACCTGGTGTTGTTAAACTTCTTACTGTATTCCACAAATTGGACAGGTTCACATTCCAATCTTCTAATTTCTGTTTCCACTCTTTCCCTTAAAGCAAATGGTACTGGGCAGGCCTTGCAAAATTACAGGACTGCGTCCTGGTCAACATGTAATGTCACTTTGGCTCCTTTTATGGTTCCTAGCCCAAACAATAAACTAGCCCTTCTCAGAAAACTTATGGGTATTTGAGCAGGACTTCACTCAAACAACAATTTTCTAACTGGAAGATGTTTACCCAATCCAGGTGGATTTCTCGCAACCAGTTTCACCCCATTAGGTTTGGGTCCGAGCCCTCCACTACCATTAATGGCAACCAAACCAGTTGCTTTTCATAAGAGACAGGAACAAAAGTTGTATCCACAACTCTCAGAGGATCCCTTGTATAAGTTCTCAGTCTTGATTAAAGGTAAGGGATGGAGTCCAGTGCAAATTTTATTGAATTCTGATCTCTGACCAACAGTACGGCCATGCCTATATCAACCTCCATTAAATCTTACAGTTATCTTAATTGGGTGCAATTTGGACATTGCTATGCAGTTTAATTGTTCCCCGTCAGATGTAGGTGGATCTTCAGGATGCGCTGGACATTAGCCTACATGTCTTTTTCCTAAATCTGGGTCTTGAAAACTTACTCTGCTGCTCCAGCTCCGTATACCGGGCAGGATTCTGAAGGGACTGTTGACTGTCTAGACAGAGCTTGGCTTTGCTTTGGGGCTGTCCTTCAGGCAGACCTGGATTTATTTGTATCCAGATCCTTCCTGAGGGAGGCTATGTAATCACCTGCATTCAAGTGGTGGTCCTCGAACCCAGCCAAACTGGCATTGGTGTCCACTTCCATCAGGCTACCTTGCAACTCGTATGCCCCACTGTCACATTTTCCAACAATAAGGCCAGCTGTAGCGTCTGTTTGCAGTCCAGTTGGGCTTCCGCCAACAAGCATTTTTGGATAATTACGTTATTTATCTCACTTACCAAACAGTCTCTTAGCATCTCATTAAGCATTAACCCAAATTCACAAGCTCCGCCAGTCATCTCAACCTTGTTAAGAAACTTGTGACAGACTTCTCCTGGATTGCCAAGTAAAACCAGTACCTCCTCAGAGTCAAAGGTGGTTTAGCGTCATAATATTGCCTCACTCGGTCCACCAATTCTTGGAAGGGTTTGGTATCTAGTGTCTCCAGGAAAGTTAAGCTGCGAATAACAGTAAATGCCAACAGTCCACAAGCGGTCAGAAGAATGACCCATTGCTTTTCATCTGCCACAATGTCATTATCCCTAAAAAAGTAATACATGCGTTCCACATATTGGGCCCAGTCCACCACAGCCCGGTCAAAAGAGTCCAGTTTCCCAAACAGAGGCATGATGCCTGAAAATGGCTTACCCCAAGCAAGTTCCTGAGGGTCATTCTTTTTCCTTGTCACCCACTGAACTAACTCCTCAGAGGCCTGTGTCCCTTCCCCAGATTCCCTTTATTCAAAACTATTCCACTCAGAGTGTTTCCCATACACAGTCAGAATCCAGAGTGCCAGACGATCACTCCCATTTTTATATACAGGTGAAGCTCCCTGATTGGACAGGCAATTATGATCTCAATCAGGGACATATTTTACTGTCCAACCAAATAAACCAACTCAAATTAACCCAAGGACAACTTAAAAGGGGCAGCATCCAAAAGAAGGAGAACCACCTGAAACAAAAGACAAAGCGGAAAGGAAACTTAAAGCATCAAATGAAAATGTGATTAAAGGGGTCAATAATACACCACACTCCCTGAGGTGCCCAGCGGGCATGGAAGGCATTAACAGTGCCCTCGGACACTGCATGCTTCCTCCCCAGGGACACCTGGCTGCGAATATAGCCACGGTAGAGGGGCAGACAGTCAGGTTGGATGACTCCCTCTGTCGCCTGCTGCCTGGACCTGTAGATGGAATGCCTTGCCAGGCCCAGGAGCAGGTTCACGAGGAAGTCCTCCTCCTTCCCCGCCCCCTCCGCACCGGATGCCCATAGATCAGGATGGTGGGGCTGAAGTGCAAACAAGACATTAACAAAAGGTTTTTGAGAAAACTGAAAAGGAAGTGCAGTCTAGAACATAGAACATAGACATGATCCACGGACTCCACAAGGTTGCAAAAAGGGCACACTTGGGTGCCCGTGAACCGGTGCAACCTACGATTCTACGGGACTGCTGCGTATAGCACCCTCCACCCCAGGTCCCCAAGATAGTGGGGGAGGATCCCTCTGTAGAGGGACCTCCGCCGCCCGGTGGCAACGGGATCTCAATCAAGGAGTCCATGCTCCAAGAGGCCAACCTCATGTGCCTCGTTGAAGTCATTACAGCTATATTATGTATTTCTAAATACTGCCTGCTCCCTCTCATTGAGGCCCCTGGCTTCCATGACCAGCTGTGAATTCTAATTCAGTCCTCAGCCGGTAAATTTTGGATGTCTCTGATCTTACTTTAAATCTGTCCAGCTTCCTACCATTTGGTGGGTAGAATTATGTGATGGGATATTCCATCCTTCCCCTGCTATGGAAGCTGTTTTCTGGTCACTGCTTCAACTCTGAGGTACATCTTGCAAAACCGTCAACTCTGCCAGAACTGTAGCTGCTTTGGCCTCCCTTGCAGAAAGGGCCAGTTCCAGTTCTTTCACCATCTCCTCAATCTTGGCTAGATGGCTTTCCATTTCATCTGCCATGACCTGATGCCTGTACAGTAGAATCCTGCCAACAATGCCAACATGTGATTTGAGCACATGGATTGCACGAAGGTCATAAAACACGGATTCTTTATTCCACTGCATCAACCCTCAAGGGAAAGCATACTCCGAGAAACAAACTATTTACAAAGAATATTCAATCATCTCATTAGTGACAGACAGGATGGTTTTGTAAGAGGGAGGTCGTGCCTTACAAATTTGGTGGAGTTTTTTGAGGAAGTGACAAAAACGGTTGATGAAGGAAGGGCCGTGGATGTCGTCTATATGGATTTCAGTAAGGCATTTGACAAAGTCCCACATGGCAGGTTGGTTAAGAAGGTTAAGGCTCATGGGATACAAGGAGAACTGGCTTGGCCATAGGAGACAGAGGGTAACAGTGGAAGGGTCTTTTTCCGGCTGGAGGTCTGTGACCAGTGGTATTCCGCAGGGCTCTGTACTGGGGCCTCTGCTATTTGTGATATATATAAATGATTTGGAAGAAGGTGTAACTGGTGTAATCAGCAAGTTTGCGGATGACACGAAGATGGCTGGACTTGCGGATAGCGAAGAGCATTGTCGGGCAATACAGCAGGATATAGATAGGCTGGAAAATTTGACGGAGAGGTGGCAGATGGAGTTTAATCCGGATAAATGCGAAGTGATGCATTTTGGAAGAAATAATGTAGGGAGGAGTTATACAATAAATGGCAGAGTCATCAGGAGTATAGAAACACAGAGGGACCTAAGTGTGCAAGTCCACAAATCCTTGAAGGTGGCAACACAGGTGGAGAAGGTGGTGAAGAAGGCATATGGTATGCTTGCCTTTATAGGACGGGGTATAGAGTATAAAAGCTGGAGTCTGATGTTGCAGCTGTATAGAATGCTGGTTAGGCCACATTTGGAGTACTGCGTCCAGTTCTGGTCGCCGCACTACCAGAAGGACGTGGAGGCGTTAGAGAGAGTGCAGAGAAGGTTTACCAGGATGTTGCCTGGTATGGAGGGTCTTAGCTATGAGAAGAGATTGGGTAAACTGGGGTTGTTCTCCCTGGAAAGACGGAGAATGAGGGGCGATCTAATAGAGGTGTACAAGATTATGAAGGGTATAGATAGGGTGAACAGTGGGAAGCTTTTTCCCAGGTCGGAGGTGACGATCACGAGGGGTCACGGGCTCAAGGTGAGAGGGCGAAGTATAACTCAGATATCAGAGGGACGTTTTTTACACAGAGGGTGTTGGGGGCCTGGAATGCACTGCCAAGTAGGGTGGAGGAGGCAGGCACGCTGACATCGTTTAAGACTTATCTGGATAGTCACATGAGCAGCCTGGGAATGGAGGGATACAAACGATTGGTCTAGTTGGACCAAGGAGCGGCACAGGCTTGGAGGGCCGAAGGGCCTGTTTCCTGTGCTGTATTGTTCTTTGTTCTAATCCTCAAGATCTGTCTTATTCAGGGCATCAACTCCTTAACACAGTCACTCACCAGGCATGTTCAAGCTTGGTCTGCTCTCAACTCCTGGCTGCAGTCCTGCTCTGTCTCCCTCTCTCTCTCATGAGGCTTCTCAAGCTATCTGTAAGTTTGACTGGGTTTCAAATTCACTTCCTTGTCCCTCAGCCACCCTTAGGGGCTTTGAACTGCCCTAGGCTTCCAACATATTACTGCTCACTGGATTTGTCCTTGTTGTTTTTTCCCTCACCTCATGACATTTGAAAGACGTGCTGGTTAGGTGCATTGACCCGAACAGGCATCGGAGTATGATGACTAGGGGAATTTTATAATAACTTCATTGCAGTGTTAATGTAAACCTTACTTGTAACTAATAAATAAACTTTAACTTTAAAATAAAATCGCTTTTAAGTTCCAAATGTTCGTGTTAGATATGATCCACAAAACAGAAATATTGGGCCCAATTTTACCAACAAGTTGCGCCTATTTTCGGGTACGAAAACTTGGTAAAGTCGGGCGAGTAGCGCGATCCATGCCTGCCTCCGCGCCGGTTTTCCCCTTTCCAAGGCCCGAAAATGGCCGCAATCGGGACCGCATCTGAAACGGGCGCGACGGCCATTTAAATGTATTTGTGTGCATTTAAATTGACTTAATGGGCTGCACGCCCAACCTTACGAGCACTTCCCCCTTTACCACCACGTTCGTCAATCCGAAACAGACATGCTCTACAAAAGTCCAATTTGGACATTCCAGTTAGTGACGAATTAAGAGCTGAGTGTCCGGCAGCTCTCTGTTTCAGATCCGCGGCGGGGGAGGCGGCGGGGGGGGGGGGGGGGGGGGAGTCCGACAGCTCTCTGCCTGAAATCACTGAGGGGGAAGGGGTGGGTCCACTGCCACTCTGCCTGAGATCTGTGGGGGGGGAAGGGGGGATCCGCTTCCACTCTGCCTGAGATCTGTGGGGGGGATCCGCTGCCACTCTGCCTGAGATCAGTGAGGGGGAAGGGAGGGAGGGGCCCGTGGAATCTGGGTGGCGGACGGGGTGAGGGGATCAGGGGGTTAGTAATGTTGTGGGGGTGGGGCAATGTCTGTGAGGGTTAGGGAGAGGCATTATCCGGGAGGGATGTGGCAGGGGAGCGGATTTCTATCATTTTGTTTGCTGCGCATGCGCAGCTAGAGGCACCAATCAGAGCTGCAGGGTTTCGGGCGCGTTAAGCCCCGCCCACAGGCTTGTGCAGCGCGATTCGGAATCACTGATATTTTTTCAGGCAGAGTGCATTTGGGGGCGCCTGAGAACAGGTCTAAAAGTCGGATCTGAAACACTCCCAGTTTCAAGTCCATCCAGCACTTAGAATCAAAATGGTAAAATAGGGCCCATTATGTCTTAAAAATAGCCAGTGATTAATAATCAATTGCTGGAGAAAATCTCCTGATCAGCAGTTATGGTGCATACGTAGACTCCATGCAAAGTGAGGGTTACATCATTTTATTTCTAATAAGGATCCAGCATGAGGGTTATGACTAAATCTATTTATTCACAAAAGGAAATAAAGGTGCAGTTTTGCTGCAAATTTTAAATCACTGCTCTATGATGTCTGTTCTGAATTGGTGCAGAAATAACATAATTTCAGAGTACAATATTGCAAGACTCCAGAGAGCATGCCTGACAAGTGCTTTCAACTTAATGCTGCGTCTAGTGTAATTTAAGTGCATTACTGAGCCAGTTTTAGAAAATACTTCACGTTTGTACAATATGAAGATTAGACAAGCTGATTATTCTGTAGTATTCCAATCAAGTACCTTTATGAAGTAGGATTTATGAAATTTTGATCTTATTCTTAACAAAAATATCAACATGGCAGCAATGAGATATTGAAAATAGTCCAAATTCTGATAATCATTCTCCCACTACTCCTAGATTACAATCCTGGAACAAACAAGAAGGATTTTAACTTGTAATGATGGCAAGTATCTAACTCCAATCGGATCCTGCTAACAAAAATTATAAAATCACTGATGAAGAATACTCTAAATTGACAACTTTAAAAACAAATAAGTGTTTCTCGCTATAATTAGGATTAATTTCAGAGCATGATTTTTAAATTATAGGGGATATAATCTGGCCCATCCAGTGACTTGGGTCTATGGAGTACTTTAAATTAGGCTGATTGTTACTGCTGCATCTTCTTTGATTAGTAAGTAATATCAGAGACAGTTTGCAAAGTCCATAGACTTCACTATCCTATGCTATAATAAGTATTTTATGTAAGGAGAGAGAGCAATGAAATTAGGCTAAATATATATTATTAAAATATATTAGCAATCTATTTTAAGTACTGACAATAAGAAAATGCTATCATTCCAAAGTGCATAAAATGCAAAACTTCTGATGAAGTTTAATTTTTCCTAAAGCTATTTCTAGTGTAGACAACATATCAGTTATTATTGTATGTATATCAGTAAAAAAAAATTTTAAAGATTGACACAATCTGATGCCTTGAAATTTGAACTTTATGGTCCACATTTTGCTATAAATCATCACTCACTAGTTTTTTATTTGTACTATGCATTAAGTGTAATAAATCTTATGGCTTCTAGAAATATATAGTTAGACAGAGTCTAAAGATCCTCCTAAGATCTTTTCAGCAGTTGTGTATGGAGTATATTGCAGTTATAAATGATCTGCTCCAAAAAGCTCTCTATGTATTAACATGGTGACAATTTTACTAATATCTGGGGGCTAGTGCCAAAATTGGGAGAGTTATCTCACAGACTAGTCAAGTGACAGCCTGACATGGCCATTCTCACGGAATTATACGTTACAGATAACACCCCAGACACCACCAATATCATCCCTGGATACGTCCTGTCCCACCAGCAGGACAAACTCAGCAGAGGTGGCAGCACAGTGGTATACAGTCGGGAGGGAGTTGCTCTGCGAGTCCTTAACATCGACTCTGGACTTCATGAAGTCTCATGGCTTCAGGTTAAACATGGGAAAGGAAACCTCTTACTGGTTAGCATGTACTGTTCTCCTTCGGCTGACGATTCAGTATTCCTCGATGTTGAACAACATTTGGAGGAAACACTGAGGGTGGCAAGGGCTCAAAATGTGCTCTGGGTGGGGGATTTCAATGTCTACCACCAAGAATGGCTCAGCAGCAGCACTACTGATCGAGCCGATTGGGTCCTAAAGGATATAACTGCTAGACTGTGCCTGTAGCAGGTGGCGAAGGCACCAAGAGGAAAAAACATACTTGACCTCATCCGTCAAGTATGTCAGCTGCAGATGGATCTGTCCATGACAGTATCGGTAAGAGTGACCACCTCTCAGTCCTTGTGGAATGAAGTCCCGCCTTCATATTAAGAATAACCTCCATCGTGTTGTGTGGCACTATCACCATGCTAAATGGGACAGACTTCGAACACATCTAGCAACTCAAGACTGGGCATCCATGAGGCACTGTGGGCCATCAACAGCAGTGGAATTGTACTCCAGCACAATCTGCAATCTCATGGCCTGGCATATCCCCCACTCAACCATTACCATCAAGCCAGGGAATCAACCCTGGTTCAATGGAGAGTGCAGGAGGGCATGCCAGGAGCGGCATCAGGCAAACCTAAAAATGAGGTGTCAACCTGGTGAAGCTACCAAACGGCATAAACAGCAAATGATAGACAGAGCTAAGCAATTCCACAACCAATGGATCAGATCTCAGCTCTGCAGTCCTGCCACATCCAGTCGTGAATGGTGGTGCACTATTCAACAAATCACTGGAGGAGGAGGCTCCACAAATATCCCCATCCTCAATGATGGAGGAGCCCAGCACATCAGTGCAAAAGATAAAGCTGAAGCATTTGCAGCAATCTTCAGCAAGAAGTGCCAAGCGGATGATCCATCTCGGCCTCCTCCAGTGGTCCCCACCATCTCAGATGCTAGTCTCCAGCCAATTCAACTCACTCAGCATGATATCAAGGAATAGTTGGAGGCATTAGATACTGCAAAGGTAATGGGCCTTGATAATATTCCGGCAACAGTACTGAAGACTTGTGCTCCAGAACTTGCCGCTCCCCCAGCAAACTCTTCCAGTACAGTTACAACACTGGCATCTACCCAACAATGTGGAAAGTTGCCCAGGTATATCCTGCAGACAAAAAACAGGACAAATCCAACCTAACCAATTACCGCCCAATCAGTCTACTCTCAATCATCGGTAAAATGATGGAAGGGGTCATAGACAGTGCTATCGAGCAGCACTTGCTCAGCAATAACCTGCTCAGTGATGCCCAGTTTGGGTTTCGCCAGGGTCACTCAGCTCCTGACCTCATTACAGCCTTGATTCAAACATGGATGAAAGAGCTGGATTCCAGAGGTGAGGTGAGAGGGACAGGCCTTGACATCAAGGCCACATTTGATTGAGTGTGGCATCAAAGAGCCCTAACAAAACTGGTATCAATGGTATCAGGGGGCAAACTCTCCGCTCGTTGTAGTAGTCATACTTGGTACATCGGAAGATGGTTGTGGAGGATCAGTCATCTCAGCTCTAGGACATCTCTGCAGGAGTCCCTCAGGGTAGTGTCCTAGGCCCAACAATCTTCAGCTGCTTCATCAATGACCTTCCCTCTATCATAAAATCAGAAGTGAGGATATTCACCGATGATTGCACAATGTTCAACACCATTCGCAACTTCTCAGATACTGAGGCAGTCCATGTTCAAATGCACCACGATCTGGACAATATCCAGGCTTGGGCTGACAAGTGGCAAGTAACATTTGCACCACACAAATGCCATGCAATGACCATTACCAATAAGAGACACTCTCACCACCGCCCCTTGACATTCAATGGTGTTACCATCACTGAATCCCCCACTGTCAACATCCTTGGAGTTACCATTGACCAGAAACTCAACTGGATTCGCCACATAGACACAGTGGCTGTAAGTGCAGATCAGAGGCTAGGAATACTGCGGCGAGTAACTCACCGTCTGACTCACTAAAGCCTATCCACCATCTACAAGTGTGATGGAATATCCCCACTTGCCTGGATGGGTGCAGCTCCAACAAAACTCATGAAGTTTGACACCATCCAGGACAAAGCAGTCCGTTTGATTGGCACCACATCTACAAACATCCACTTCCTTCACCACCGACGTTCAGTAGAAGTGTGTAATATCTACAAGATGCACTGCAGCAATTCACCAAAGATCTTTAGACAGCATCTTCCAAACCCACCTTCCCAGATACATGGGAACATCACCAGCTACAAGTTCCTCTCCAAGCCACTCACCGTCCTGACTTGGAAATATATCACTGTTCCTTCGCAGTCGCTGGGTCAAAATCCTGGAATTCCCTCCCTAATGGCATTGTGGGTCAACCCACAACACATGGGCTGCAGCGATTCAAGAACGTGGCTCACCACCACCTTCTCAAGGGCAAGTAGGGATGGGCAATAAATGCTGGCCAGCCAGATTCGCCCATATCTCATGAATGAATAAAAACTAAACATGTAGTCAGGAAACTAATGAGATAGAGGGCAACATTGATTTTACACCTTCTCAGATTTCACTCTCTGCTGGATCAATAAAAAGTAAAATAAGCAATACTATAGATGCTTAAATCAACAAAAACAGAAAATGCTGGAAAAACTCAGCAGGTCTAGCAGCTTCTGTAGGGAGAGAAAACAGAGTTAACTTTTCAAAACTGTTCAGTTCATCGGAACTAAAGAGTAGTAGGAATGTGTTAGAGATTAAACTATGGCTGTGAGACATTACAGCAAGATGTAGCAACCTCAAGAACAAAAGACTGATGACTCGGTTTGGGAGCGAAAGGGGCGAAGGAAGGGACAATAAATGTCTGGGATGTTTTTTAATGGATACAGTCCTGAGGGCTGTAACATATATAATAGGAAGATGGGATGCTGAGCCTCCAGCTTGCGTTGGGCTTCACTGGAGAATGCAGCAAGCCAAAGATGGACATATAGGCGAGGTATTGAATTAAAATGGCAAGGAAAAGCAAGGTTGGGGGACATGCTTGCAGACTGAGTGAAGTTGTCATTCAGGCTGCGTTTAGTCTCCACAACGTAGAGGAGACCGCACTGGGAGCAGCAAATACAATGGACCAAATTGAAGGATGTGAAAGTGAAACACTGCTAAACATGAAAGAAGTATTTGGGGCCTTAAATGGTGAGGTAATAAAAAGTAATATTGTGAATCACATGACCCCAGGAGTTTCTCACCCACTGAGTTAGGTTAAAATTAAGCTTCATCATTCTGATGTTCACAGATGTGGCATAAATAGGCACATGCCTAACTCCAAAACTAGTTATTAGGTATTTTACAAGTAAACACAATGCTTTAGCATGTTGATACAGACCTAATGTGCTCTTTTGACTGTTAGCCTGCAACCGAGTCCTGAAGTTTTCATTCTCATGAAGCATTTTGTAAATGACTCTAAAAGCCTCACGTTTCCCGCCAAACTATATAGAAAAGAATTTGACAAAATATTTGAATGTTAAAATTGGAATTTTGAACTAAGCGAAAAAGAGTTGTCTCTGAAACAAATTTAAAATGTGTATCCTATAACTTTGATAGTGTGGAGGGTGATGGGTGGCGGGGGAGGGGGAGGAAATACCCGGGGTAAGCAAAGAAAAACAAATTGTAAATAGCTTAACTCATTATGTTGCTGATTATAATTCATTTTAACTCCTGGGATAGAGGAAGGGAATAGGTTCAATTTCTGTCCCAGATTAACATGATCGGGAGGAAGAGGAGCGAGTTTCCTGCCCCTAAGTGATGTTAGGTGACTACAGAAATTTAATTTTATAGGTGAGTTTAGGTGAGAACCGGATTTGGCTTGACCATGATGCTCTCAACAAATACCCAATACATACATGAAGCAGTATGTACTAAAAATATTGGGCGATGCTCTAGATCAGGGTTTCCCAAACTTTTGAGCCGTGTGTAATAATCTTACACATCAATCTGCTGGTGGTGAAGCCGGACTTCCAGGCAACAGCAGATGAATCAGTGCCTCAGCGACAGTTATTTGGGTCCTGGGACGGTGCTCGAGGGAGTATTCATAAGACACCAGTAACAAGGCCCAATGTTGTATCCAGGCGGAGACAATGAGAGGTATTGCCATGCCTTTTTTTAAAAAATCCCAGAAGTGGTTTATGGTCAGTCGCTAAGAAAGAATGTCTACCATAGATGTATTGATGGAACCTTTTAACGCCAAAAACAACTGCCAATCCCTCTTTATCCAGCTAATTTCAGGAACAATAGGTGAGGTCTACTCTGCAAATTGCACAAGTCTTATTGTGCACAGCTTTTCCAGGCATTCCAGTTCTAACTTTACCTTTTCGAATAGTGCACATGGAATTGGTCTCATTCTAAAATACTTCAGCGTAGCACCAGCTCAATGCAAATCTTAGTTTTGGCTCCCTTTATTTTCCCAAGCCCTTCTTAGAAGACTTCAGGGTACTTATTGATGACTTGGGAGTCCTTGTTTAGGACTCTCTTAAGGTTAACATGCAGGTTCAGTTGGAAGTTGGGAAGGCAAATTCAATGTTAGCATTCATTTCGAGAGGGCTAGAATGCAAGTGCAGGGCTGTACTGCTGAGGCTGTACAAGGCTCTGGTCAGGAACCATTTGGAATATTGTGAGCAGTTTTGGACCCCATACCCAAGGAAGGATGTGTTGGCCTTGGAGGGAGTCCACAGTAGGTTCACAAGAATGTTAAAGCAGTATTGCTGGAGTATTATGGAAGGTTTAGAGTCATAATAGCTTTTAACCAGATCCACAAGTTCATTAAAGGTTTTGGATTCAGTGGCATTCGGGTAAGTCAGGCTGAAGGTCAGGGCCCTGCATGCCATCAACAGGATCACTTTCTGCTTCTTGTCCCCCTCAATACTGTTGGCTTGAAAAAAGTAATGTATGTGCTCTGCGCACTGGGCCCAGTCTTCTATGCTTGCATTGTAGCCTTCAAGTTTCCCCAAAACAGACATGTTTCTTACCAGAGGATTACTTGTCTCAATAGTAAGGATGGTCTGGAGGGAAGAAAAAAACTCGCTTTACTCCTCGTCACCAATGTAATAATCTTACTGAGGCCAGTCTTCCATCATCAATCACCCTTTTATTTACAGTGATATCCGAGCACCATTCAATGGCTACAGAGTACAGGTCAACTGCTGACCTGAATGGAGCTCACTCGTTTTAAACCCTCCACTGTTCCTTCCCAATTAAGCGAGCCTCCATTCGCCTAATCATAGAATCCCTACAGAGCAGAAAGAGGCGACTTGGCCCATTGAGTCTACACCGGCCAGAATCCCACCCAGGCCCTATTCCCGTAACCCCATATATCTACCCTCCTAATGCCTTGACACTAGGGTCGATTTTAGCATGGCCAATCAACCTACCCCACACATCTTTGCACTGTGGGAGGAGATTGGAGCACCCAGAGGAAACCCACGCAGACATGGGGAGAATGGGCAAACTCCACACAGACAGTGACCCGAGGCCGGAATTGAACTCGGAATTGAACTTCCTGGCACGATGAAGCAGCAGTGCTAACAACTGTGCCACCGTGCCGCCCACGAGAATTCATGTATAACCAGGTCCACGGGGAGATCTATTGATGATTCCCCTATGGTCATCATAACATTGTGGAGTCCTAGTGACCTCCCAAGAGTATCAGGAAACCTCAAACATTCTCAATGTCAATAGCTCTTTTTTTGCCACAAAATAGTGCGAACACAGAAATCAAATGTAAAGTTTTTTCTAGCTATACCTCTGCATATATGGGGAATTAGGAAAAGGCACACAGTCACGGGTACATTCACCAACAATGTGGCCTCCTCACATTACCAACTGGCAAATCCAGCCTCCCATGACCTCTTAAAATTAACCCCTGGAAGTAGTCCCCACTTTAGGACTGGCAATAATTAAAAAGTTCTCCTGATAAAAAAAACTTAATTCTTATGTTTTGTCATTTTTAATGAGAGGAGTGATGCTGGAAAGTTGATTCTCATAGCCGACTTATGCATAAGTCGGATATGAGAATTTGTCTACAACAAATATATATTTGTTACCAAATATTAACCATATTAAAGAAGCTTTTTTCCAAATTGCAGCAATCAACTTGGCAACTCATAAAATGCACATCTGATGTTCAGCCACCATGTTCCGCAACATGTCACTTAAAATGAGTTTTTAAAGTAGTCATTTAAAAACAAGGTCCCATCAAGAATTCAAACACACACAACTCTAAAACACTCACCGCTCACCTCACACACACACACACACCCCTCTCTCGCACTCACCTCTTAAATACACACTTACCCCTCTCTCACACACTCATCTCTCTCAAACATTCAAACCAAGACCCGCTCACTCCGAGGCTGGCCCACTCACTCCGAGGCCAGCATATCCATTCCAAGGACCATCTACTCACTCTGCGGCCAGACCACCCAATTCGAGGCCCGTTCGCCTGCGCTGAGGTCCTATTATGCAGCCTCTGATCCACATAATCTTCAATAGTGGCCGTGGGCTTTCCTGCCCAGCAACAGTGAGATCAAAGAAATCAAATGGGACAATGCTCCAAGAGGCCTTGTTCTGATTGGCTTATTTGTTTTCTCTAATAACTATCTTTTAAACTTTGCACTTTTAAACTAGTTGATCGTGTGTAGCCACCAGTTTCATGGACTCCCTGAAGTGCCTTTGTGAAAATCCGTGTGCTAGTGACCTATTTGCATCCTTGAGAATAAACCCTAAGAATCATCAGCAGCAAAATTGTACTCTGAAATGCCAATGTTTCGGGCATTGCAATGGCTCTTCAATTATGAAAATGATATCCACAACACACGTACACATTTCCGTTGGGAAACATGGCTGACACCATCTTCATAAAGGGGTCAGTGCATGTGTACCTAATGGCCACCAATAATTCTGAAACGTTGGACCGTTTTTTCTTTTTGGGTTCAGAATTCTGAAATTGACATAATTTCCAGGTCCCAACCAAGTTTCAAGAGGGAAACAGTCACTGGGTGTAATTTTCCTGAAGGCTGACCTTAACTGGTGGAGGGCAGACTTGTCAAACAATTAATCAATGAACGCAAGAATGAGGTGGGGGGGCTGAAATTTGAGGGCTGATTTAAAAGGATGATGGCAGCTAATACTGTCATATTGCAATGCAATGTAAGGGAGAAATGAAGAACAGGAGAGTATCATGCACCTGTGGCAGGGCAGCCCCTAGGTTCTGTCATGCAGTCCTTGAAATGATGCGAGACAAACAGAGTATTTTGTTTCCAGAGATGACAGGAGAAGGCCAGCCAGTCAGATCAGCAGGCTGGCTAGAGGTAGAGCAAATGAGCAGCCACAGTGTTATGAGAAGAATCTGGTTTCTGCGCCTCAAGATGTTCAATAATCTTTTTCATTCTGGTAAGGTTAGTGCAGTGCAGGTGACAGGCCTTAAAGTTTGCAGTCACCAATAGACAAACAAACTGGGTAACCAGAGGACTCAGGCACTGGAATTTTACACTGCACTCTGGAGTGAGATTTCTAGAATCGAGCAACAGCCCTCTGTGAACCATTTTTTGAGGCTGCTTTCTGGCCATAATTTTCACAACATAGGTGTAGCTCCCAGTATCTATCCACTTAATGAATTGTCCCAGACATCCTGACCTCTGATATTCCTGTGCCGGCGAAATATACTTGTACTGGATGGTCCATGATTGTGTAGCATTTTTCTTTGCAATGCTTCTTTCTCAGATGCCATATTGAATGTCTGGTTTAGTCTCTTATGACACTCAGCAATCCATTCATCCACTTGGCCGTCTCCGTCTAAATATGCACTAAGCCTAAGGAGATGATTCATGGGAAGAACTGGGTCTCATCAAAGAAGAGATAGTGTGGAGAGTAACCCATGAAAGAATGTGGGGTACTTGTCATAGACCAGCTCCAGAAAATATTCAGGTCATTTACGTTTACCCTCAGGAGGCAAGGTGAACAGTCACGTGGAATACAGTTGAATTGTTTGTACTGTCTATTACCTTCTGGATGATAGGGCATAGTGTGCCTCTTGATAATGCCATACACCTTGCACAACTTCTGTAGGATGTTACTCTTGAAATTGTGTCCTTGGTTCCTGTGAATCTGGCAGGGCACACAGAAACAGATGAATTAACTGCATACTAACACTCTGGCTACAGTTGAGACCTTTTGGTCATGGGTGAGAATAGCCTGTGTAATTTGATGAAGGCAGTTGTGAGGACAAGAACATGTTCAGTCCTGTTACTACTTTGGTCAAGGAAAGTTAAAATGCATTGTGAGGAGTTAGTGACAACCAAGGATCACATGGTGCGACAAAGTTATTTCCCAACTTTGGCCAAAATAGACCTCTCGCAATAGTCAATATTGGCAGTCACCTTGGGCCAGAAACACCGCTCCCTGGTCAATGCAGTGGTCTTTTTTGATGTCTAGTGCCCCACCTGATCATGAACCACCATCGACTTTTGACACTTGAGACTGCTGGGAAGGATGATTTGCTTCATCTATATCCCAGTATCATGAAATACCTGATAGAGAATCCCATCCTCCTCCCTGATCTTCATACAGCAACTCAACATCTTCCCTCTCTGTTGGACTCCCTCATCAGATGGTGACAGATTAGTGGATATTGGGTTTTCCAGTAGTATTGAAGTCTATCAATGTCTGCAGTGACCAGCTGAAGGTGCCAGAGATCCTCTGTTGAGATGAATGGCAAAGGTGAAACCACAAGGAGTTTCAACTCTCTAGACCAGGCTTGGATCTCACTAGAGTGAGGCAGTGGTGTAGTGGTATTGTTGCTGGATTAGTAATCCAGAGACCCCTCAAATCCTACCACGGCAAATTGTGAAATTTGAATTCAATAAAAATCTAGAATTAAAAGTCTAACGATGACCATGAAACCATTGTCGATTGTCATAAAAACCCATCTAGTTCACTAATATCCTTTAGGGAAGGAAATCTGTCATCCTTGCCTGGTCTAACCTACATGTGACTCCAGACCCACAGCAATCTGGTTGACTCTCAACATCCTCATGGATGGGCAATAAATGATGCCCAGTGATGCCCGCATCCCATGATCAAATTTTTAAAAACTAAGTGCATCAGTGACATTCTGCTGAATCAGCCTGGATATCAGAAGGAAAGAGGGTTTGAATGTTATCTTTGCCTTGAGACACAGGCATAGCTCAGTCATTGTCTCCTCTAACTGGACAGGAGTGGGTGGGTTCACTCCCATGGTCTTTTCTGATTAAGGACATCAGCATTTGCATTACTTTTGCCTGACCTGTATCTGATGTGGAATCGGAACTGAGTGAATTAGGTTTCTGTCACTCCAAGCTTGTTGGATTTTAAAGTAACTGAGCAGGCTGTTGTCTGTAAGCACTTCAAACTCTGCACTGATCAAAATGTCTCTGAACTTCCAGGAAATAACCTACTTCAAAGTTAGCAATTCAAACTTCATACTAGAGTAATTCCGCATATTCCTCTCATTCGGTTTGAGGCTTTAATTGGCATATCTACTCTTTTCTGCCCTTGAACCTGTGATAGCACCACTCAGAGGCCAAAGAACTTGCATCAGTTTCCAGTATGAAAGGGGATGGAAATCTAGATAGCCAAGAACAGGTGATGATATGAGCACAAAAGGAGTCTTCACATGCTGGGGTCCATCTGCCTGTGACGATTTGTTAAGTATCATGCCTGATGTGTCCTTTTATCTGTTTCATAGAATGCAATGTAGTATATATTATCTCGAGGGACACTCACATGACTCAGTTACTTCAAACTAGCTTCTTTACACTATATATAAAGTGGGTGACTGACTGGGCACATCTTCCAAGGGCTGCCTCCTTGTCTGCTATACAAAATTTCTAGCACATGAAGTCACTGATACATTACAGTATTCGTCACTCATTAGTTTATCTGCACTATTAACCCATTAAAGTACATCTTATGCTCCCTTGTCTCTCTCTGGTCTCCTCAGCAATTTGTGGAGTGGAGCGACAGTTCCCTCTTTGACTTAGGCTAAGGTCACTCCCATACCACTTGGATTTTCTCATCGCCCAAAGTGATGTCTACCCTGATGACAAAGTGCTCAAGGCTCTCTACTTTTACCGGAAAAGTTAGCACTGTCATGTTTCATGATGAGAAATATTATGGTAAACTAACTGTATTAAAAATAGAACATGAACAGATTGCAAACCTACAGCCTGGTTTCAACTTATTTTTACATGTGCTATCTGACTGCTAACCCCAAGGTCAGGTAACCCCCATGAAGTATTGAGTGGACTGTGGTGTCACCAAGTGCTGTGTGCTGGAGGAGCGGTACTTTACTCATGGCGTTTTCCAGTTTCTTAGCAGATTTTCAGGATTCTTAGGCTTTTCCGGTTATTTATTACTTCACTGTGAATTCTCGTTCTTGATTTTCAGCGACACTTCCTGGTTCTGAGCAGGGTCGTACTTCATTTGTTTTCTTTAGGAATTTCTGGTTTCTCCTGTATTGGAGTCTGCAATATGCAAAACACTGGTTCTCCTGTGATTCCCGTGACAACAGCAGGATTCCACATCACTTCCTGCTGAATCCCCACTGTCTCTCCCATGTTCAGTTCAGACAGATGTCGGGCTCCTCGATCAAAGTACTGTTTCAGCTTCTGCTGTCTGAGTAGGTCACTGACTGTGGAAATGACAGTTGGAGAGAAGTTAGAAGCTCAGTTCTGAGTTTTCGCTCCATCAGGAGCTGTCCTCGAGATGCCCTCTAATGCAGTATTCCTGAAATCCAGCAGGGCCAGATCACAGTCTATTCTGTCCACCTTTGCCTTCCTCGACATTTTATTTAAAGGGGCTCTGTTCCAACGCACGGGGCCAGCCAATTTGCACAATTTGCTGCAGTTTACTCAGGGTAGTGTCATTCTTGGTTGCTTCCCTGATTTCATCTAGTTTGGTTACAGTCACAGGTAAGTTCTTTGTCAGCATGTAAAGGTGCACTTTCATTTCTTTTGTCATCTACTTTTGTGATGACTAGTTACACCTGCAAGTTCTGCGCTGTACATTGCTTGGTTCATATTTAACTCTGACCCGTTATTTATGCATACACAGTCGTAATCTTTGGTTTCTTGATGGCGCACAGTTCAGGGACTTTTAAAGTCAGGTTTCCGAAGGCTTATGATCAGACCCTACCTCTATGTCTTTGCATAGACAAACTGGTGGAAATGTTCTAGTCAGACACAATTGCTAGCATTTCTTTCTCTATTTGGGCATAATGCTAATGTGCTTCAGTCATTGCCTTTGAAGCGTATGCCACTGGTACTTTATTTTGCAGGAGGGCAGTTCCCAGGCTGGTTTTTGAAGCTTCCACTGATATCTTCTCTCACTGACATCCGAATATTTTAACTGGTGTCTGGGTCAATGTTCTCTCTGGACTAATCAAAGCTTCTTGGTAAACATTGCTCCACATGCCATTCCATATAATTTAGTAGAAGTTCTCCGAGTGGTGCTATCAGGTCTGATATGTGCAGAATGAATTTTCCAAGATAGATCACCATGTCCTCTCCCAAATCTTTCTTACACTCTGGGGGGTAACATGTTCATGACTGGTTCAATTTTACTCTGGTCCCTCACTTGTTAGCACAAGTTCCAAATACTTGATTTCATAAAGGGAGGCAATGGCCTGGTGGTATTATCGCTAGCCTATTAATCCAAAAAACTCAGCTAATATTCGGAGGACCTAGGTTCAAATCCCATCACGGCGGATGGGGGAATTTGAATTCAATAAAAAATATCTGGAATTAAGAACCTACCGATGATCATGAAATCATTGTCGATTGTCAGAGAAACCCATCTATTTAACTCATGTCTTTTAGGAAAGGAAATCTGCTGTCTTTACCTGGTCTGGTCTACATGTGACTCTAGAGCCACAGCAATGTGGTTGACTCTCAAACGCCCTCGAGCAACTAGGGATGGGCAAAAAATGCTGTCCAGCCAGTAATGTCCATGTCTCATGAATGAATTAAAGAAATTCACTTTTCCTTCTTCAGCTTGAAGTTCCTCTCTCTAACTCTAGCCAGCACCTGCCTGTTTGTGGCCGTAATCTTCTGGTGTGGTACCCCAGACCAGCACATCGTTGACATTGTTGTTCTGTCAAACACATCAGGAGCTGAATTAATACAAAAGATAAGTGTGAAAATTTGTAGCAACAAATGGTGTGTTGAAGGTGCAGAGATAGGAGCACCATTCATCCAGCTTGACATGCCAGAAGCCTGAATTCTCATCCAAGACTGAATAGTATTTAGCATCAGCTTATTGTTACGATCCTAGTTGGTGTTATTACTGGACGGGAAGTTCCCAGAATGGAACTCTGGCTCAAAAGACCATTAATTTTACTTTTTGTTTGAAGAAAATATGGAGGAAGGGAGTCACAGGACGGCCAATTATATTTTGATAATGAAAAAGTATTTATTAAACACAAAGAGTTTGACTACAAACTTCATTCCTTCACTCCCATTTATCTTCACAAATGTACACAGAGTTTAAGGAAAACACAGGTTACAAAATGTATCTTATGCTATAAGGTTTTCAATAAACAGATAGTCCCAGTAACCCAACAAGCTAACCCACTTTGTAACCAAGCGGCAGATGCAACTCAACAACAATCTGTGGATTTCTCCTTCAACGCCCCCCACCCCCCCCAGATGACTATTGCACTGTGAGCCAACTGATCACACTTAACTCCGGCTTCCACCTGCGTGTTTCCAAACTCCACTTTCAAACTGACACACCTTAGAATCTTCTCTCAAACAGTGGTTTTCCTCAGCTGTTTTTGGCAAGGATCCAACTCCAGGATTTCCAACTCTCCTTTCAGTATTCTGTTGACTTGAATAGCCAGGATCTTTCAAATTTTCAGTCTCTCAGAGGTCCAGCCACCAATAGCTTCACAGTTGCTTTGAACTTTTACGACACAGGCTTTGGTAAGATATTACCAGCCTTAGGTCTTCACTTTTCAGCTGACGCTGAACAGTACTCTATTCCGATGGCAGTTCCTCTTTGTTCCCTTTTACTTCAATCTTCTTGGAAACTTCTCTTCATTCCCTAGTTTCTAGAACTGTCCTTTAACTTCTGGACTTGTTTTCTTGCCCATTACTCCCATGTTATGGATTTCCTGCTTCTCTCTCACTGCTAAGTTCCAACTGCTATGAATTTAGCCAAAACTAAACTAAAAAAAAGCCTTTCTGTCCTAAAAGTTGCTAAGCAACAGCTCATACTTTCTCCAAGCTTTTGTTTACTTTTCACATTGCAAACTTTGAACTGAACCAAAAAACCCACATACATACAAACACCTTTAAGAGTTTTACCCTTCTTACACCGAAACACTAAATTAAACTGAAATTGAAATCTTGGGGGCGATTCTCCCATCGCGACCTACAAATTTTCTAGTGGGTCGGGTCGGGAGATGCACATGCCGGCCATTTCACAGGATTCGTGCATGCGTTCCCGACGTATGCGCGTCTCCCAGAGCCGGAGAACAGTCGCAGTCGGGACCGTGCTGGAAACCGGCGGGAACAGGTAAGTGATTTAAATCTTTTTAAAATGTATTTTAAATCTATTTTAAATGTGATTATCCGGCCCAGCACAGCGCAATAGCATCTCCCAGCCCACCAGGAGTATTTCCCTCCAGTGGGGTTTAGAGTAGCTCTCCACATTCAGGCAACTAGTGGGAGACCCCAGGGGGTTGGGCAGCAGTGGGGTGGTGCCCCCTGGGCATAGGCATCCTGGCAGTGCCAGCCTGTGCCTCTTGCACTGCCCAAGGGGCAAAGTGCCCATGCCCAGGGAGCACCTTGGCACAGGGGCAGGGCCTATTGGCGGCCTAGGAGGTGATCGGTGGGAGCGCTGCCACTCTGCATGGGGGTCGATCTGGGCTGGAAGGAGGCCAGCAATCAGGGCGGGCTGGGGGGTTGGTGTTCAGCCGGGGGGTGCCTGCCTCCCAGAGGGGGTCCATCTCTGTTTTAGTTAATGGTTTTCTTTTACTTATCTTACAATACAGACCAATGCGTCAAGCTTGAAATTCACCAGCATGTTGGCAATTTTTAAACCGATCTTCCATTCATCTTCATTTGATTTACTGCACCAATGACATGTTCAGATTCTGTGTCCGTGTCACCATCTGTAATTGTGTCCACTTCCTTTGATTAATACATCTTAGGAAAGTGATTTAGTTTATCATAGTTCTTATACTACTGGTAAATGCTCTGTTCCACATCAACTGCATTTAAATGTTTTAGTAGCACTTTAATTCTTTTTACTGTCAGAATTGTCAATTTGTTTTTCCCCAGCTGTTTCAGTTCAACTACATCCACCTGCTTGACTGTGAGGCATAACAACTTCTGTCATCTATTTAATCTGACATTTTGTTGACCCGGCTGCTCTGCTGATATTTACTACTTTCTCCAGTGTGACTCCATTTCTCCCGAAAGCCACTCTCTCAGAATAACTTGTGGGATCGCAAATGATTCGATCTCGGATGAGTGATTCTTCAAAGTCTACAAATTCACATAATTTCGCTCATTTTAGCACTGACCAATGTTGTCACTACTTTGCTTGCACGTTAAAAAAAATTGTACCTTTCATATGAGATGTTTCTCTGAGGGCTGAGGTAAGCTTCGACTTTTCCCATTATTTCTTTCAAATCATTTTGTTTCTGATCACTTTCAAATGTTATAAACTTCTGGTGCTTCTTCCCTTGCTAATGAATAAAAAATGGAGGATAGTACCTGCGGGTTTCTTGTCACTGCCTGTTGCTGTGAGATGCAAGCCAAAGCTCTGCTGCAATCTCATCCAGTTTTCAGCAAGATTGCGCTCCAAAGTGAGCTCTGTTGGAGGATTCAGAACATGCATTGTTGCATTTAGTTCACTTTTAACACCATGTATTGATTTTATCTCGCAGGATGACAAATAACTTACATTAATGTGTGCTATCTGACCTCTGACCCTCAGGTCAGGAGACTCATGAAGTAACGTGTACCTTTACTATAATCTAATACTGGAGTACACGGCCATAATTATTCTAATATCATGACAGGGACTCACAGCATTTCCTTTCAAGTTGATTTTCGAGAAGTGTGCTAAGAGGGTGTCTCCGAACATCAATCCAAAGATGAGGATATCATCTAGATACAAAAGGAGACGCTGAAAATTAAAGTCGCCAAAGGCCTTGACAGGAAATTTTCAGTGAGGAAAGGACCATGATTTTTCAGCACTCTGTAAAACAGGAGCATGCGATTCTCACCAGGAAGGAGAGTGGGTGGAGCCTAAGCTTGCCGGTGAAGCCATCTGCTGAGCTCTTGGAGCCATTGGCAAACACCCCAACTCCCCCCGTATACTGGGAGACCTTCTGCCAACCGCAACTCCCCTCCAAATCAGACCTTCTGCCAACCGCAACCCCCCTCCACTCCCCCGCCCATCGCGAACCCTGCAGAGTTCCCCCATCAGCACCCCTACAGAGTTTCTTCCCGATCATCACCCCTGCAGAGTTTCCCCCTTCTCAATCACCACCCCTGCAGAGTTCCCCCTGATCACCACCCCTGCAGAGATCCTCCCAATCACCACACCCCTCCCCAATCACCAACCCTGCAGAATTGCTCTTGCCTCCCCCCCCTTATTGCAACCAAACAGCTTCTACTGTTATTCTCGCTGGAATGGTTGCGAGACTCACCCAAACTGCCACCATGAGGGTCTCCCTCGCTGCCCTGCTAGTGCTATCTATCGTCCCTCCAGCTCCTCCTGGGCCTCTTCCTCCAATCCTCCTGGCCTTGCTCCTCATCCTCACACTTCTCTTCCTCCAGGAAGTCTCCCAGCTGCTGCGCCAAGTTCTGGAGCACACAACAGGTCACGCTGATGCAGGAGACCCTCAGGAGGTTGTAATGGAGGGCACCGCCAGAACGGTCCAGGCAACAGAACTGCGTCTTCAGGAGCTCGATGCACCGCTTAGGGATGGACCGGGTGGCAGCATGGTCCTCATTGTCATGGGACTCTGCCTCGGTCTCTGGCCTCCCCACTGGCATCATCAGCCAAGTCCTCAGCGGGTATCCCTTGTTCCCCACGAGCCATCCCAGTAGTCTGGGCTGGTCCTCGAACAGCCCGGGGATATCCAAAATCCAAAGGATGTAGCTGTCGTGCACGCTCCCAGAGTGATGTGCACACGTGTGCATGATATTCATTCTGTGGTCACAGACAATCTGCACGTTCAGGGAGTGGAATCCTTTCTATTGACAAACCGCACTCTTTGACCGTGCGGGGACCACAGGATGGCGTGCGTGACATCTACAGCTCCCTGCACTTGGGGCGTGCCAGGGATGATTGCAAAACCTGCAGCCCAGGCTTCCTGTTGGGCTTGGCCCACGTCGAACTGGATGTGATTGCCAGCCCAGGCAATCAGGCCATCAGTTATCTCGCGGACGCACTTGTGCACTGAAGGCTGCAAGAAGCCACAGATGTCCCCACTGGACGCCTGGATGGACCCGGTGGTATAGAAGTTGAGGGCCATCATGACCTTCATTTCCATCGGGAGAGGGTGTCTTCCTGTCCCTCAACTGTGTACCTCACAGCCTGAGGTAACACGCAGCTTCCGTCATCCTTTCAACGCTCTGTAGACCATGGGTTGCCGCCTCCTCCTTCACCTGCATATTCCACCCCCCCCGCCCCCCCCCCCCCCCCCCCCCGCACCAACCAGCAGCTCCCTGCGCTCTTGTTCCAGCCTCTGGCCCGAGCTGGCCTTGCAGTGGCTGGACATTTCCTTCTCCTCAACGGCTACCAGAACAATCGCCATCTCAATTGCTGCCAATCTGAAATCCATCACTACATTAAGGTTGGGGAGGGTTGAATGATGAGCGAGAGAAAAACATTTAGGACGGTTATCCATCCCAGGCCCTCCACTCCCTCCCGGGAACCAGCGTCCATGACTCTGGATGCTGGCAATCCCCAGTGCCATGCGTCACCTCAATGGGTTGCCTACCGTTGACATCCTCACCACAGCAGGCTTGGAGAGCGATGCCCTCTTCAGTGACAGGAGCTGTTTATAACCATGAATCACATCGAGACTGCAGAAATAATTCTCATCTTTGAGGACTTGTAATACTTTCCCAAACCTAGGTACTGGAAAAACATCCTCATGAGTCTCTGAGTTCAGGTACCAGTAATCAATACAGATCCTCAGTTTTCTGTTTTCCTCATGAGAAAACAGAAGGGAGGCATACGCACTTGCTGTCACCTTGTTCAAAAGATTCTTGCAAGTATTTCTTACCAGTAATGTGGTGGAATCCAGTAGTGAGAAATCTTTACTGGTTGGTCATCTGTCATTACAATCCTGTGGCTCACCAGGTCAGAATACCCGATGTCATCATCATCATCATCCTCTTTCGGGAAACTTGCCTCATACTTCATGAGAATGGAAAGGGCTGTTTCAGCTGCGTCGCTTCCAAACTGTCGATTTCCATCTTTGCAATGAGGTTTGAAATGCCTTCCCAGACAATGCACTTTCTATGACAGTGACAGTTTTAAGGACATCTACAGGAATTCTCATTTAGAGGTAAACATCTTTGTTGCTGAAATTAGTGATCTTTGTGGGTAGCCTACCCTTCTGACCCGCAATGATGAGGGTGGCTCCCGAAGCTAGGTAAATGGTAGCTCCAATACAATGAAGCATGATGCTCTGGCAAGGTCTGATGTCGGGCAGTTGGCAATGGCAGGCATGAACCTTCAAGGACAGTGATGATGTGGGTTGTTAAAAGACGCCTATTCCCTAATAATCAGCTCTAAGGTCTTGTGCAAGTTGATAAAACTTGTGTGCATAAACCAAGGCCAAGGACTCTTGATCCCCATAGGCCAACTTAGTAATCTGTTCTTAATTGTTATCCCCTTCTGCATCAATAGTCACCTCCCTGATGGTGGCCTCTTTCCTGGTCTGAGGATTCCCATCTTGCCCCAGAATGTGGAAGATGTGGTGTGCACTTCAAAGGAGGACAATTAGAGTTTGTCACTATTAAGTCTCCTCTACTCGATCCAGACAATTCCATCCCTTACTGTTTCAGCTAGGAGGTCCTTCATCTGATCGATTTGTGGATTGAATCAAGTAGGACGATATGGCTGAACAGCTTCACCAGCTACAGCAATACGGAGTCCAGGTTCTCTCCCTTGGCTTGCTTACGCTCATAAAAGTTCTGTAGTAACTATGGCAGACTAGTGCTATCCCTAGAAACCTGTGTCAGAACCCCAAAGGCCCACTGCGGACTTATTTGAATGTCTGTACCTCTTCCTAGTATTACCCGACAAACATTTTGCACAAATGTTCCATCACAAATGCTGCCTGCTTGTTTTCATTGAGGGCGCTTGACGCTATGACCAACTGTGCACCCTTGATCCAGTCTTCGGTTACTGGCTCCTTGGGTTCCCCGTCCTTCCCCCAAATCTGTCCAGCTTCCTACCTGTTGGCATATAGAATACCTGAGCAGGGGTATCATATTCTTCCTTCAGAGCACATGGGGAGCATCTACCCTGGTTTTGGCCTGAAGATTCAGTTTCCTCTTTGAATTCCTGAGCTCCCAGCGATACTGGAGGAGCTTCGGCCTCTCTCATGGTCATTGTCAGTGTCAATCCTTCCACTATCCTCTCCATCCCAACCATACAGTTTGCCATTTTGTCTGCGATGATGTGTTGCCTGTGCTGTGGGGTTCTGCCAATTGGATGAAAATGTAACATGCAATTTATTTACATGCAAAGCACAAAAGGTAAAAAAAACAAAGTTATTTCAAAACTATAAACATTAGAAATTATTATTTATTTAAAGAAAATATTCACTGCTGGTGTGCCAGATCTTTGCCCTAATCAGTGTCTTGGCTCTTCAATGCAGTATTCACCAGGTATGTTCAGGCTCATCCTGCTGCCAAGATCCTGGCTGCAGTCCTGTTCCACTCTCCGTGGGCTTCTCATACTCTGAGGCTGCCAGTTTGTCTGACTGAGTTTCAGTTTCCATTCCTGACTCTTCAAGCTGCTCTGGAATCCTGCTACACTGCCACTCAAGTCCTGGCTTTGCTAAGGCTGCATTTTCCCTTCCCTCACGGAATTTGGCTGTGTCTTTCAGCTTGTTAAACATTGCTTCGTGGCCCAAAGGGACTGACTGGTTCCCCTGCTTGGTGCTCTTGCCCCACCATCACTACTGACTGCCACACTTAATTTTGGTGTCCCCCGCCCCCAGATCTATCCTTGCCCCCTCCTGTATCACACCTACATGCTACCACAGGAGGTTCTGAAACTGGGGTCCTTGAAGGGTTTCCAGGGGGTCTTCGAAGCTGGAGGCAGCAATGTGACCAACAAACACCTGTTCAAATGTAAAAAGTTTACAAAGAATTAGAGAAATAAAATGAGCCAATCTGACCAAGACCCCTTGGGAGCACTGCATGTTGACAAGGTCACTAGTCAGCCTATCAGCATCCAGTGTAGAGAGGCTTTGCTCTGATTTGGCAAATTTGAATTCTTCAATCTCATTGTTGTTGGGCAGAAAAGCATGAGAACAACAACGAGAGTTGTAGCGAGGCCGAGCAGAGGTGGGATCAGGCAGGAGATGAATTGGCCAGCAGCAGGGCGGAGATCAGGAAAAGATCCCTATAGGGAGCGGCAGGGTCTCAGGAAAGGAACGGTGTTGTTTTGGGCCTCAGGAAAGGAGCGGCGCGGTTCGTGCCTTGGGAGAACAGCGGTGGTAGTGGTGTGGGGGGCACACTCAGGCCTCAGAAAGGTGCAGGCAGGCGGGGGGCGGGGGGGAGGTACCCTCTGGAAAGTAGCGCAAGTAGGATGCAAGTCTTGGGAAAAGAGTGGGTGGTACCTGGACCTCGGGACAGGGGCAGGAAGGGGGTTGGGTGTTCTGGCCTCGGAGAAAGTTCAATGTGTGGAGAGGGTTGAATCTGTGGGTGAGAGCGCAGTGTGTATGTGTGAGTGCATGTGAGAGCGCAGTGTGTGTGTGTGTGTGAGAGTGTGTGAGAGCACAGTGTGTGTGTGAGCGCAGTGTGTGTGTGAAAGCGCAGTGTGCGGAAAAGCGCAGTTTGTGAGAGCACAGTGTGCGAGAGCGAGAAATGTATGTGTGTGTGTATCTCTGAGAGAAAAAGGCATGTGTGTGTGAGTGAGGGGAATGAATGTGTCCAACATGAGAATCAAATTTCCAACACCGTTTCTCCCATTAACAATGATAAAGGGTAAAACTTAAGTATTTTTTTTAAACAAGAGAACTTTTTTATTGTTACCAGGTTACCAACTTCTAAAGTGGGTACTATTTCCAGAGGTTAATGTTAAGGGGCTATGGGAGGGTGACTTGGCACGGGGTTAATGTGAGGCGGCCTTGTAACTGGTGAATTTATTTGTGACTGTGTGCCTCTTCCTAATGTATAGAAAGAAATAGCTAGAAACCACTTGTTTACATTTGATTTCTGTTCACATCTATTACATGCAAAAAAGGATGACAACATTGGGGATCACTGATGCACTTGGGAGGTCTCAAAGCTTTAAGAAATCCTGTGCTACCACTTGTCAACATCATCTGAAGGCAATGTTAGCTTTTACATGTATGCTGACAGCAACTAGCTCAAGTTAACTTCCACATCTACTTCATTAATTCTTTTGTTCACTCCAGAACCGACTATTCCAACACAGTCATGAATTTGTCTCCC
Organism: Mustelus asterias; assembly: GCF_964213995.1. Taxonomy (NCBI): domain Eukaryota; kingdom Metazoa; phylum Chordata; class Chondrichthyes; order Carcharhiniformes; family Triakidae; genus Mustelus; species Mustelus asterias. The sequence continues at coordinate 55,892,800 of NC_135816.1, forward strand.
ACATTCTATCCTCCATAAACTTTCTTTTGCCCAAGTGGTAAAGATGAACTAAAATGTCACAGTCAAGATTTATTTACTATGGCCTTACAATTTATTGACAAATACTATACATCATTAACTCCTTATTCATTATTATTATCGTCATTATTCCTACGAAACACATCTCCAAAGTCTGTGGCCTGGGGCTCGGCTGTGACTGGATCCTGAACTTTCCTAACCCACAGACCACAATCAGTAAGGATAGGCAACACCTCCTCCACAATCATCCTCAACACCGGTGCCCCACAAGGCTGTGTCCTCAGCCCCTTACTATACTCCTTATACACCCATGACTGTGTGGCCAAATTCCCCTCCAACTTGATTTTCACGTTTGCTGATAATACCACGATAGTGGGTCAGATCTCAAACAATGACAGAAAAGAAATAGAGAATCTGGTGAACTGATGCAATGACAATAATCTCTTCCTCAATGTCAACAAAATGAACGAGATAGTCATCGACTTCAGGAAGCATAGTGGAGGACATGCCCCTGTCTGCATCAATGGGGACAAAGTAGAAATGGTCGAGAGCTTCAAGTTTTTAGGTGTCCAGATCATCAACCTGTCCTGGTCCCTCCATGCCGATGCTATAGTTAAGAAAGGACATCAACACCTCTACTTTCTCAGAAGACCAAGGAAATTTGGCATGTCCGCTACAACTCTCACCAACTTTTACAGATGCACCATAGAAAGCATTCTTTCTGGTTGTATCACAGTTTGCTATGGCCTCTGCTCTATCCAAGACCGCAAGAAACTACAAAGGGCCATGAAAGAAGCCCAGTCCATCACTCAAGCCAGCCTCCCACCCACTGACTCCGACTACACTTCCCGCTGCCTCAGAAAAGCAGCCAGCATAATTAAGGACTGTAACACTACATTCTGCACCCTCTCCTTTCCTTCTCCCAGTATGTTAGGCTTTGTCTGCATAGCGCACAAGAAACAATACTTTTCACTGTATACTAATACATGTGACAATAATAAATCAAATCCTAATCACGTACAGTACCGAACTTCTCATTCTGATTCACAATTATTTCTCTCTCTCTTCAGGCACCATGCTGTAAGAAGTCATTGGTGTCCAAAGACCTCAATGTTAATCATACTTTGGAGGTGTGGATCATCGTCTTTAGCAGTACGCGAGGCTCTTTAGAAAGGTCATTCTTTTAACATCATTAGACTTCATGATTTCTTATCACATGTCCAAGAAATTCTAACTGTCTCCTCCTGATCTTTGTCAGCAAAGTTCTGTTGGTCTCAGATTTTACTGGCACCTCTTCCTTGCTAATGTGACTTGTCCAAGATAACTTCATCATTCGCCTCAATCATCACAACTCAATCATCACAATCATTCGCCTCAATTCATCTCTGGATCGCTTCTCTGATCATACAACTCTTGTTTCTATATGTCAAAACTGTGTGATTGGACATTCTGTGCTTTGTTTTCATGGCTAATTCTGAGTTGATTATATTTTTCAGTTTTTGAAATGATCTTTGGCCGTTTGAAACCATTGCTTATTTCTTGGTTGCATTTAAAGGAGTGGGTGCAGGAGTGGGGGGGCGGGGGGGGGGGGGTGCTGGTTGAATGTTGAACACCGCTCGGAGGAACCACTGAGGGTGGCAAGGGCACTGATTGTATTCTAGCTGGGAGACTTCACGTGGATCGCCAAGAATAAACCAATAGCACCACTACTGACTGAGCTGCCCGGACTCTGGAGCACATAGCTGCTAAACTGGGTCTGCGACAGGTGGTGGTGAAGTACATGAGGGAAAAACATACTTGACCTCATCAATCCACCTGCTGTAGATGCACCCATCTATGACAGTATTGGTTGGAGTAAACGTGTGGAGTTAAGGTCCCATCTTCACATTGAGGATGCCCTCCATCCTGATATACAGATGTGAAATGGGATAGATTTCAAACAGATGTGGGAAAACAATACTAGGCATCCATGAGGTGTTGTGGGCCATCAGCTGCAGCAGAATTGGTGAGCTCGCTTCTTTGCCTTGCTTTCCTGTTCTTGACGATTAGGTCTTGGATGGTGTGATCATTCTCACTGAATCTGTCTCGGTGTTGCCTCGTCTTGTAGCAGATGGTTGCTGCACAGCTTGAAATGATGGCTGTCTTCAGTCCTTTCTAAGCCTTAACTTCCTTTGGAATGTTGGAGAGTATGGTGTCCAAGGTGGAGTAGAAACCTTCTTTGGACTCATCATTGACATCAAGATTTGGAAAGTAGGCACTCATGACCATTACCTGCTGGTTCTTGGCAAGTTGTAGAAGGAGGGTTATGAGGTGATCATTGATGCCAACAGGGAGTTCCAAGAGTTGGGTGATGTGTTTATTCTTGATGGGGAATCCAATTCCATGCGTCCTGGGCTGATTGTTGGGTTTTCCTTTCCAGAAGGTGTAACCACTACCATCTTCTCTCAGCTGCCCTTCACCTGCTCTTCAGGTCTCTAATAGGACAACAATGTCGACGTTGAAGTGCCTGAGCTCACGGGCAACAAGGGCAGTTCCACGTTCGGTCAATTGTTTTGCTCATTATCCATGAGAGTTTGTAAATTCCACATTCCAAAATTGAGTTAAAGTTTGATTTCCTGATGAGCCTGCTGGATGTAGTTTTGAAGCCATGTTGCAGACAGAACAGACCATTTTTAGTGCACCTTTTCCAGCCCTTTCCCCATGTAAGATGAGCAGAGTGTATCTTGAAGAGGGCAGCTCAGTCCTGAAGAAAGCTGCCGAAACACAGACAACTAAATCAAACTCCATCCTCTACGTGTCAGTCCGAAGCTAGGAACTTCCAGGTCTCACGGTCATGTCCTTGTCACCTCTATACAATCACCAAAGGCCCTGTGTTGGTTTCCTCTGATGCCTGGAGTGGGGCATCTTTTAATGTCGGTATGCTGCCGCACATCAGCAGACACACGATGCTTCACAGAAGGTAGGTCCAGTTCCAGACAAAAGGGAACCTTGATGACTGGGGATTTCCTTACTGCTGCAGCCTTCACCAATCATCCCATCCCTTTTTATCGCAGGAGTATCTTCGTCCTGATCCGCCCCGTTGAGGACTTGTTTTAGATTGCACTTTGTCTGGTTTCTCTCCTCTGACATTACCATGCCAGGGGTTTAAGGCTCCCAACAGTGTTGACCTCAAGATCTACTCAGGACCAAACAACAGAAGCAGCATGCAAAAGTAAGAGCGAAGTGATCCTGCAACAAACAGATCAGATGTAGGATGGGATTTTCCAGCCGTGCTCACCCCAAGGCCGGAAATTCCCGCATGAGGTCAAAGAACCTTTGCATGGTCCACCCCCGCCCGCCCACTACAATTCCCGTGGTGAGCGGGACAGGAAAATTCCCTTCCTAATCTCTGCAGTCCTGCCACATCCAGTAGTCAATGGTGCTATACAATTAAACAACTCATTGGAGGAAGAGGCTCCACAAATACCCCATCCTTAACGATGGTCAGCCCAGCACATCAGTGTAAAAGATAAATGCTGAAGCATTTGCGACAAACTTCAGCTTGAAGTGCTGACTGGATGATCTCTCTCTCGACTCCTCTGGAGATCCCCAGCATCACAAATGTGAAACTTCAGCCAATCCTATTCACTCAACATGATATCAAGAAATGGATGAAAGTACTGGATACTGCAGAGGTTATAGGCTCGACAATATTCCAGCAATTGTACTGAAGATTTATGCTCCAGCACTAGTTGCACTTCTAGACAAGCTGTTCTAGTCTATCTATAACACTGTTTACCCAGCAATATGGAAAATAACCAAGGTATGGCTGCTACATGAAAAGCTGGACAAATCCAATCCAGCCAATTACTGCCCCATCAGTCTACTCGTGATCATTTGTGAAGTGATGGAAGAGGTCATCAATAGTACTATCAGGTGCTTAGCAATAATCGGCTCGGTGACACTGGGGTTTGGGTTCCAGCTGCATCACTCCCCACCTGACTTTAATATAGACTGGGTTCAAATATACAAAAAAGAGTTGAACTCCAGAGGCAAGATGAGTGACTATCTTTGACATCAAGTGAGCATTTGACCACCTGTGAATTCAAGGAGCCTAGCAAAACTGGAGTCAATAGGAATCAGGAGGAAAACTGGCTGCTGGTTAACTCATACCTAGCACAAAGGAAGATGCTTGTGGTTGTTAGAGAACAATCATCTTAGGACATCATTGCAGGAATTCTTCAGAGCAGCACCCATTACTTCCACCATATGGTTTGAAGTGAGGATGATCGGTAATGATTGCACAAGGCTTAGCACCATTTGTGAGTCTTTAGATACTGAAGTATTCCATGTCCAGATACCTGGACCTGGACAATATCCAGGCTTGAGCTGATAAGTGGCAACAAGCATGTATGTCTCACAACTGCAAGGCAATAATCATCTCCACCTTGACCAAATCTAACAATTGCCCTTGAAATTCAATAGCCTTATCATCACTAAAATCCCCTACTATCAAAATCCTGGGGGCTATTGTTGACTAGAAACTGATCTGGACTAGCCAAATAAATACTGTGGCTCCAGGAGAAGGTCAGAGGCTAGGAATCTTGCGGTGTATAATTCACCTCCTGACTATCCAAAGCCTGTGCACCATCTGCAAGACACAATTCCTGAGTATGATGGAATACTTTCCTTTGGCTTGGATGGGGGCAGCTCCAACAACACAAGAAACTCAAAAGCAACCGCTTGATTGGCACTACATTCACACCCTCCACCACCGATGCAGACTGACAGCAGCGATGTACTGAAAGGTGGGCTGATACTGTACTATTCATATATTTTATATTTGAGGGAGGCTGCTTTAAGATTAAGCATTTTTCTACAAGCAGTCAGCTTGCATGGAGGGAATGAAGTAGATGCTGCAAAGCAGGATAATAACTAATTTTAGCTAGGAATGTGTTACTTTGTAGAAGGCTTAATGCATTTGTGTTTACTTAAGACCTCCTGGGTTTTCAGAGTGGAGTGGTTGAGAGAGTCATGTGATATTAGGCTAATGGGAGAGCTAGGCTCTTAGCAGGAAAAAACATTGTCACTTTCATTTTAAAGAGAGTTGCTGAGTGCAGCTGGTTCAAGGGAGAAGTCTGGGGGCTCTTTCTCTCTCTCTCTTCAGAAAGCCCCAGGGCTGTAACCCAAATCACAGCAAATATCTCTGCTAACTATTTTGAAAGTGGGGTTTAAGTCTATAAGAAAAAAACTGCTTAACTGGAATTGAACTAGTGATAAGTTAGAAGTTAAGAGTTATTTCTTTTCGTGTTTAAAGATTGTTCTATGGTTAAGAGTTAAACTGTTCGATTGTTAGCTTATACTTCAACTGTATTATGAATAAAGCTTATTTTGATTTTTTAAAAAATCTCTAGTTTGTCAGTGGAGCTAATCCTGAGGTGAGGCATCCTTTCCTCACTGTTATGCCAAAATAGAAAAATTGTTGAGGTCTGATCTGGCTTCAACACGCACCTTGGGGTTCTGGTCTGACACCCTAACAAAGAATTCACAAAGGCTTGTTTGACAGCACCTTCCAAACCCATGACCGTTACCATCTAGCAGTTGATGCATGGGACACCACTGCTAGGAGGCTCCCCTGCAAGCCACAGATAATCCTGACCTGGAAGTACATCACCCTTCCTTCCCTGTCGCTGGGTCAAAATTCTGAAACGTCCTCCCTAACAGCACTGTGAGTGTATGTACACCACATGGACTGCAGCAGTTCAAAAAAGCAAATCATCATAACTTTCTCAAGGGCAATTAGGGTTAGGCAATAATGTTGGCCTATTTATCAATGCCCACATCCCAATAATGAATTTTTAAAACTTTTCAATCTAATCTTGACCTATTTCCCAGATAACAAAATTTGTCTACCCGTGTGACCTTTTCATTCTTCACTGTGACTTTAATTCCAGTATGATTCTGGCCACTACTAGACATTTTTGTTTCTTTAGAATTTCTGCTCAGCTCTTTCTTTGCACATTCATTCACTCCTCCACTCAAAACCTTTTACTGTTTCTCTTCAGAGCTGACAATAAGAACGGCATCATCAAAGTATTCCATGTTATTAAAGAGTCACCTCAAACTAACAATCCAGGAAGATCTTCAACCTCCAAGAATATTTTCACTATATAAATTGAACAAATGTGGGAGAGAACGCAACCTGGACCTTTTTTATAAATCTGCACAAAATCAGTTCAGTCATTCTCATCTATTACAGCTACAGTTGGTTCCCAGTAAAGCTTTCTGATCACTAAGATCCTTCCCATCAATCATAGAATCATAGAAACCCTACAGTGCAGAAAGAGGCCATCTGGTCCATCGAGTCTGCACCGACCACAATCCCACCCAGGCCCTATCCCCATATCCCTACACATTTACCCGCTAATCCCTCTAACCTACGCATCTCAGGACACTAAGGGGCAACTTTAGCATGGCCAATCAACCTAACCCGTACATCTTTGGACAAGATCAAGAGACTCTAACATCTTCACCAGTTCTCCATGTTTCACTTTAAGTGCCTTACTATAATCAATAAATTCATATTTTTTCATCACTATGACTGTTACTGATCTTATGCATACTATAAATATGGCATTTCTTCATTCTCTATCTCTCACAAAACCACATTGAAGAGCTCAAATTTCAAGCTCTATCTTGCTCAACACTCTACTCATCAGTACTTCAACAATGAGCTTAGTAATGTGACTCAATGCAATGAAGTTCACATTCAGTTGCTCCGGACATTTTTAGGAACACAATATAGATTTCCTCAAATCTTCTGGGATTTCTCCTGTATTGTAAACTTCGTTAAAGATGAGAATCAGTTTGGTAATTCCAAATTCTTCTAAACTTCTAATTTGTTCAATTGGTATTTCATCTGGGCCTTTGGCTATATTGTTTTTCATATTTATTGCTGTTCTTACTTGTCTTGATCTTCGGACTACCTGCTATGAAGTGCTGCTGGAATCTCTTCTGGTTTTTTGCAAGATTGGCCTCCAAACTGAGCTCTGTCAGTGGTTTCAGAATTTCCACTGTTACACTTAGGTCACTTCCGACATCATGTCTTGTTTTTATGTTGCAGGATGACCAATTCACTTACATTTACATGTGCTATCTGACCCCAAACCCCCAGGTCAGGTGACCACAAAGTACTGAGTATACCTTATTATTTCTACTACTGAAATCCATGACCACAATAACTCTAATATCATGACAAGAACTTCCCTGGTTTGGCTTTCAAGCTGAACTTTGGCCGGTGGGCTAAAATGCTGTCTAGGCTTTGAAGGGTCTCTCCAAACATCGAGCCAAAGATGAGGATATTATCTACATAAACAAGGAGGCACTGGAAATTAAGGTCGCCAAAGGCCTTATCCATCATAAGCACGAAGGTTGACAGGCCATTAGACATCCAAATTGAATTCTTGTGTATTCAGAGAGTCTTCTGGTGTCCATTCAGAATGCCGTTTTTTCCACTTTAATCTTCAGTGATGGGTAGCTGATAATAACCGTGGGCCAAATCGAGACTGCAGAAGAAGTTTGCACCTTTGAGGACTTATCCTAGGTACAGCTAAGCATTCTTTAAGTCTTGACATTGGGTGTTGGTAATCTACACCGATTCTCAGTTTTCTGACTTCTTCACAAGGATATTGGAGGAGGCATACAGACTTGATGACACTTTGTTCAAGGGATTTCTGCAGGTACTCCCTGACCTCGGGCATCCTTCCACTGATAGGGTGGGATCCAGTGCTGAGAAATTTTTGCAGGGAGGTTGGTCTCTGTCATTACAATCCTGTGGCTCACCCGGTCACAATCTTCTTGCGATGGTTGGTCTCTTCGAGTTATAGCTGGCAAACAAAGGCTCATATGTCTCTTTATCCACAATTCTCCACTCGCTTCCGGAAGATTCTCTGTTATCCTGGCAACCAGAAATCGATCATATGGCTCGAACATCCAATGAAGTTACTTTTGAACAACACCATCACTTAGTTCATTTGTCATGTCCCATACATAGCAGCCATAGAAATCAGAGATGCAATATTTGGGCTAATGTAAACAACTTCCTTTATCTGGCCAACACAGGAAGCTTCAGATCACAGCTCCCAGACCAGAGCCTCTTTACGACCTGCATCTGATTTTAATCTATAAATTGACCAAAAATCCCAGCATGCTTCACTCTCAACCAGAAATGCCATTTTAAAGCCACTATTGCCATTATTGTTGTTACATTATTGTTGCAGCCATTATTTCTCCATCCACACATGCTTTCCAAAGACGCTTAATTTCTTTTGCTCCCACTGGGGTTTTGGTCAGGTCACAAACTACCAGAAACCCGGGAATGGGAAGACTGATGGAGGACAGAAAGGGAGAGATGTAGCTATGATAAAGAATATCTGGTCCTTGCAAAGGCATTGGGGAATACTGGGTATGCAAAGTGCAAATTATTGGAAAGGCAAAGCTGGAGCCAAATAGAGCAGTGTCTGGTTGTTTCTTCTCTTTTCTTAAGCAATCACACATACAAGCAGCATGATAACCTGCTGTTATGTTGTGTTGCTGCTCAACTGCAATTGCTTAACTACTGTATTACTTTCTGATCCTTGTCACTGACTTTTTTATAAGGTACAAAGTGTGACATTGGTCCTGTAACATAAGAGATGAATAACTCTTGGGAGGTTGCACTGTCACTTGTTCCATCTTTTCAGAATACCATCACAGAAATTGGTATCCCTGGCTTGTTAGAGGGGTCTGTACAGGATGTTTATTCAGCTGCTGTGCATGAATAGTGATGGTGGATAGGGCAGAAAATGGTTCAGTGGAGGACAGGTTTAGGTCTTAGCTCTGGAAATTAGAACAGAAGTAGAAGATTCAGTGCTCTAACCTTCAAGAGAAATCTCATGTATGCATCAAGAATTGCTTAAGCCATTGGACATTCTGCCAAAGAGCTGTTGCACCATTTCTGACAAGAGTGAAAAATTCACTTCCAACTTGTGACATTCTATGTTGTATAAGGAAAGTGATAGTATATCAACAATGGGAACAAAGATCTGTTGGGGGTATTATCTACCACTGGAAGCTCCAGGTTACAAAATTTATGTTTTGTAGACAACCCAACACTGCTTCAAAGAATCACAATGTTTCTTTAATAGATTGAAATGTTTTCATGAAAACAACCTTATACTGTTATTACACTATTCTATAGTAGAGTTTAAGACTCATAAAGATGAATTCCCAATGAGTTCCCAATCTTCAACACAAATCTTTCTTCCAAACAAACATATCTAAAATACTATTAATTTCCATGGTACACATTCTGGTTGTCAAGAGTTTAAATACAGTATTTATAATACCATAGAACAAATGATGAGGGCACACAGTAGAGTGCACACCTCGGCCATGCTGTATTACCTCAATGTTATTACAATAATGGAGCTCTCCCTTCGGGCTTTTCCCTGTCTGTTTGATGCTCTGTAACTAGGAAACTGAAAAATAAATATTTTATTAAGAGCTTCCATCTCACGGAGGAGGCTTGCTGCCAATCCACATCCAAAAACCTGCCAGGAAAACTCTGCTCACATTTTGACAGCTATGACAAATTCCACCACAGCCACTGAGACAATCGACGACATTCTAAATAAATCCCACAACATTCTAAAAAATGAATTGCCCAATCTCCCAATGTTTATGAATAATTTTAAAAGAATTTCAGGATCTGCATCTATATCTTCACCAAAAACTAATCAGTTCTTCCATGGGCCATACCCTATCAGTATATCAGCTTTTGTTGAAGTCTATCCATTAGGTTTTGGGATATAATGTTCATAAACAGGGTTTAAGACATTACCTGCACTCACCGTTAATGGCACAGGTACAAACATTTGCTGAGAATCTCTTTGTTGGGGTCTACCAATCTTCCGCTTAAGTTATAGCAACAGGTCTGTAGAAAGCCCCCATCCCAACCACAGAAGTTCCCAGCAATTATTCTAAAAGAATAAGTATTAATATTTATCGTATGAGCAATCTCAAGTGTGTTTAAATGGATGGTTAAAATATGTCTGCTTAAAAGCAAATGTTTTATGAATGTACAAAACTTAAGTTCAATGCATACCATACTTTTCTTCTTCTTATCCTTGCCTTTGGCAGCATCACTCTTTCCAGGTAAAGGAAACTTGTAGACATCAGCATTCTCTGCAACATTTTACAAAGTAAATGTATCATTTTGCGTGAAAGTTGTTGATTTTTTAAAACTATATTCGGTGTCTTGCGCACTGAAATCAGTGTAATTGACAAATATTTTATAATGGATCAGGAATTCTACAACAAAAAAGTAGCAATGGTTGAGCCTAATCAGGATGAATTTCCACCAGCATTCTATTCGTATGCCACATCTTTTGTGGAAAATTAATGTAAATTTGTCTAATAGAAATTCACTATGACCAATTTTTAAATTGTAAACTTACACTGGTTATTCCTCTGTTGTTAGTGGTCGAATATTAGTCTCTAATAGTGGTCCTGGGGGGTCACAGGAAGAGACTATGCCAGAATGACACATGGCGGGGGGGTGGGATCTTCCCCACCCAATAGCAGCGGGCATCTTGGTGGGCAGGAGTACTCAATTTGGCCTGAATGAAGAAATCAGTTTCCCGCCATTTGTAGCTTAGAATTCTGTTCTCCCAATATTCAAGGTGGGTTAAAGGCAGGTCAAATTTCCCACTGAGCAATGTCAGAAACCACATTTGAATTCATTAACATCTCACAAATACCCATTAAAAGGTCAACAGGCTGGTATCATGTTCTGCTTCCAAATTAATTAGCATATTATGTGTTTATGACTATAAGTGGCACGGACTTGGCGAGCATCGCTAGGTCAGTAGATGTTGTTTTCACCTTCTTTTCACACAAATTCTGAAATATATCAAGTGCCTGTAACACAGGCTATGCCAAGGCTGGGCACGGGAAGCATGACTAGTGGGAGTTAGTGAGATGGATGCAGGACAGGGGCAGGGGAGGGGAAGGATGAGAGAGGATGGGTGAAAAACTGTCCAGTCACAAACCTTAACAGACTTCTGGAGAAGGGTGAAAGATTGTCCTAGGGCATGTCTAACAGACAATTTGGGGGGTAAGGCCACATTGTCCGGGGCATGTTTAAAACGTTCGGCAGGAGACAAGGCCATGCTGTTGAATGCATGTTTAAGGGGCTTTCTGGGAGATAAGGCCATACTGTCAAGGACATGTCTAAGAGATTGTCCTGGCACTTTCCAGGTCATGTTAGAGAGCTCTACATGGCACATGTCCTGGTCCTGGGCAAGGGAAAGCCTCTCTGGGCCGTGTCAGTCATGCACAGAATGGTGTACAGGCAACTAAAGCATTTAGTCCTGGAGGTTAGGGTCATAGTATTGGGATTGGGAAACAGAGGGCATGGGTACATTCAGGGAAGGCATCTGGATTCTGTCGTTAGGCAATTGTAAAGTCAGTTGTGGAGTAATTGAATGGTCTCCTTGCCGGGGGGAGTGCTCAGAACGAAAAAGGCGCATGTGTGTTTGAGAAGGGGAGGGGTCAGATCAACAAAGCACATAGGGACATCAACATTGAAGGTAACGGGGAGAACAAAAATATCAATGCAGACAATGATGGGATCAACAGTAATGGTGGGGGGGGGGGGGGGGGGCGGTGGAGGCTTGATAGTAACAATGAGGGATTGGAAATAGGAAGTGTAACTGAGGGGGTTGATGGGAGGAACTTGGTGGGTGACCGGGGGAGGTTGGAAGGTGTTGGTCACACTCAACCATCTTCGTCTTTATTGAGGAATTGTGCATTTGGAAAAATAAGCTGGATATCGGAAGGGCCTCAAAGCCGTGGGAATAGTTCAACACTACTATTTTGGGGGCGAATGAAGGAGCACCCTATTAATTATTTGCTCAAGCCATGACAACAAGTCTTAGCTGAGGGCTGATTTTAAGATTCAAATGCCCATTGAAGGAATATTGCTACTTTACTAATGAGGTGCATCATGCGAGAATCCATTAAGCCTTCGGGTTACATTTAAGATGGTTCAAATGGCCATCTGTTCCTGAAAGGCAGGTGAAAGGGATCAATCGAGCCATGGCTGCTAGGCAAAAACTACGTGCACACTACAAATCTCAATATTCCTATTGTAATGTTCATGACTTACAAAGCACTGGGCTTACAGTCATGACGTTCAAACAAGGCTAGTGTATCGATAGTGTCTAAACCAATGAGGCTTACAATAGCCTGATTGAGGGTGATAGCACATGGTTGTACTCACCCTCATTGTGAATGCAGTCATGTCTGAGGGGGAGGCTCAGCCACCTAGGGACATCCATGATTTATTTCACCTGCAAGGGGTGGCCTGGGAATACCATCTCTAGACAAAAGATCAGGCCAAGAACTTGATATAGGAGGTGGTCGGAGAACATTCAAGAGGAAGCTTCAATGATGCCTCCATTCTCTTCATTCACTGATGCAATTTAAGTTGACAAATAGGCTGCAATGCTACCTTGTTGTTAGTGGTGATTTGAATAAGGAGAAGGGGCATCACTGATTGGGACAGGTCAGAAGCATCAGCCTGAGCAGCAGTTGAAAGCGGTGCTTCAGAAAGTCCCATAAGTTGTGTGGGGGGACCAACGGTATATAAAAGATGCAGCGGAATACATGGAAATGAGTGCAAGATAATGCCACAGGCTCCTTGGTTTGTCTAGGGGTTGCCATCTTCTCTTTGAAGAACTAATGCCTCAAGGACTTGGAGAGAATCCCATGCCAGTGACTTTGAAAGTGACCACTGCACTGATCTATTTTGCTAGTGGTTCCTTCCAGGGCTCCACTGGGGACCTTTTCAGAATCACAATTGGCAATGCACAAATACGTAAGCAAGGTGACGGATGCCCTTTCCAATAAAGCTCACCATTATGTCCATTGCATGGATGACACAAGCCAGAGCTGATGGATTCACAACAATCACAGGTTTCCAGCAAGTGTAGGGCCACATCGGCTGCACCCCTTGTTTTAGATTCTCTGATGAGATGAAACATTCCCTCCATATCCACCCTGTCAATACCCTTCAGAATCTCAAAAGGTTTTAATCAAGTCACCTCTTACTTTTCTAAATTCTAGTGGATACAAACTTAACCTCTCCAATTTTTCCTCATAAGACAACACACCCATTCCTGGTACTGGTCAAATAAGCTTTCTCTGAACTGCTCCGAATGCATTTACCTCTTTCCTTAAATAAGGAAACCAATCCTATACGCCAGGGTTTCCTGAACTTTTCCAGCCATGGAATCCTTTTGACTCCCAAGAGTACTGAAGGAACCCCTGAGAAACATCTTTATTATAATGAAAGCTTAAACCACAGAAATTGATTATTGCACAACAGGTACAAACATACAAAAATAAACTTATGTTTCCATGTCTTATACATATACATTTATCAAAATAAAAAAGTTATGTTATTCAACCTTATCTTCTTTTTGTCATTTTTAATGAGAGCACCTCCTCACACACACACTCCCTCACCCTCTCTCATACTCACCTAATTTCACTCACCCATTCACCCACATCCACTCATTCTCCTTTCGGACCCCCTCAGCCGAGGCTCTTGTCAGGCCACCCGACCTTAGCTTTTCATGCACCCCACCCCACTCAGTTCTTCTCGGGATCTGGCCAGACCAACCGCAGAACCCCTGGAGGAGTCCAGAACCCAGTTTGGGAACAGCTGTTGTACAGAATTCATCCAGCAACTAAGTGGATCGTTTTTCCAAATCAGTACTAAATTCATTTAAAATACTTTAGGTTTACTCAGGGACACCCAACTATGTGTTCTTGTTGTCATCCGGTACCCAGATGTTGTTAATAACCACACTTTAAACTTGTTAAGTTTAGAAACTCTTTTGCTTTATGCTATGACACTTGGTACAATAGAAGGACTGGGTTCAACTGGTTTTGTTCCATTTCAGGTGAGTCTCTACTACTGCAGCTGTGAAATGTGGACCAATGAACACTTACAGACAATTAGTTCCCAAATATTTACAGGTTATACAGTAATATATAACATTAATATGGCGGCACAGTAGCACAGTGGTTAGCACTGCTGCTTCACAGCTCCAGGGACCTGGGTTCGATTCCCAGCTTGGGTCACTGTCTGTGTGGAGTTTGCACATTCTCCTCGTGTCTGCATGGGTTTCCTCCGGGTGCTCTGGTTTCCTCCCACAGTCCAAAGATGTGCGGGTTAGGTTGATTGACCATGGGAAAAAATTGCCCCTTAGTGTCCTGAGATGCGTAGGTTAGAGGGATTAACGGGTAAATGTGTAGGAATATGGGGGTAGGGCCTGGGTGGGATTGTGGTTGGTGCAGACTCATGGCCTCTTTCTGCACTGTAGGGTTTCTATGATTAATTATCTGCAGAAGAGGAGATAGGAAATTTAAATTTACATTTATTTCCTCATTGATGACTGCAAGGCAGGAAACCTACCATTATTTTGCATCAATGTCCCTTCATCAGTTAGTTCAAAGGACAACTCTGGGCTTTTAACGTGTGTTGGCGGAATGAAAGTTGCTCTATTCCCTCTGCGACTTTTCACACCCACATTCAGAGGGGGGTCCGCTGTGAGGGGATGTGTATTTCCCTCAGGTGAACACACAGCCGCCTGCTGCTGCTTCTTCTCTTCCTGGGCTCCGAACCTGATAACCGCGCCCGACAAATGTCTGCCGAAACGGTTCACGTACACGGCGCTGAGGAGACCTTTCTTCCCCTTGGGTTTCACCTTCGCCTTTTCTTCCTGCGCCATTTTCTCTCGGATATTTACAGGCGAGGGTGGCGGGGGAGGGTCTGAAAAATGTCTCTCCGCCGACCGACACCAACAGCTAATTGGAAGGTTTTATGCAGAAAGACCAAGTCTGTCAACTCCGCTTCAACATGTCAGGAGGGGAGATGGTTAATATCTAACATCAGCCACGCGCACCGCTTCCCGCCCAAAGCGTTTTGTGCTGTGATTGGCCCGTGAGATCTGCCGGCGTTCAATGGTCCAGGCATCCCCGCAGGAGTCCAGGCCTTGAGCTGTCATTGGCCCATGCGCCCCGCAGGAGTCCAGATCTTGAACTGTGATTGGTCCACACGCCCCGCAGGAGTCCAGATCTTGAACTGTGATTGGTCCACACGCCCCGCAGGAGTCCAGATCTTGAACTGTGATTGGTCCACACGCCCCGCAGGAGTCCAGATCTTGAACTGTGATTGACCCACATTGACTATGTGAATGGCCCACCCGCTTCTCGGCCTTTTGGCTAAGATCAAGTGTAGTATGGTCGGCAGCCCATGGTCGGCCGCACTTGGTCGAGGTCTCTTGTTGAGACTCTGAATTGGATTTGATTTGATTGAATTGGAAAAGTATTTTAAAAATGGCTCACCCGCGTGCACTGTGTGCACCGACCCGGTTTGATTTTTTAAAATACTTTTCCAATTCAATCAAATCAAATCCAATTCAGAGTCTCAACAAGTTGAGACATTTCAGATCCAGGCTGACAAGACAGGGCGAGCGACCAAACCACCCTGTCCTGGGCCTGATCTTCATGAGCCAAGCTGATTGGAGAAGGGGGAGGTTCCTCCTCCAAGACTTGAGCTCATTTGCATCTTAGCCAAAAGGCCGAGATGCCGCTTTAAAAAATTGCTTCATATGAAACATATGAAGCTTCAGTGTAACCCAATGACCTCAACCAAGTGCGGCCGACCATGGGCTGCCGACCATACTACACTTGATCTTAGCCAAAAGACCGAGATTGAGATGCTGACTGCGCGATTTCAAAGGAAGCAACCGTCGGTGGTGACCGCGTGCTGATGTGTTACCATTAACCGACATATCGGGCAGTGAAAGAGCTTTTTTTATAAACTGTCGACAGTTTTTTGTTGGGAGCAACACTTACATTAGTCCCAGCCCAGGTATGTTTTAATATCTCCAGCTTTCCTCATTTCTGATGAATTTCACCTGATTTAATTTATTATTGTCACATGTATTAACATACAGCGAAAAGTATTGTTTCTTGCGCGCTATACAGACAAAACATACCGTTCATAGAGAAGGAAACGAGAGAGTGCAGAATGTAATGTTACAGTCATAGCTAGGATGTAGAGAAAGATCAACTTAGTTCAAGGTAAGTCCATTCAAAAGTCTGACGGCAGCAGGGAACAAGCTGTTCTTGAGTCGGTCGGTACGTGACCTCAGACTTTTGTATCTTTTTCCCAACAGAAGAAGGTGGAAGAGAGAATGTACGGGGTGCGTGAGGTCCTTAATTTGCCAAGGCAGCGGGAAGTGTAGACAGAGTCAATGGATGGGAGGCTGGCTTGCGTGATGGATTGGGCTACATTCACGACCTTTCGTAGTTCCTTGCAGTCTTGGGCAGAGCAGGAGCCATACCAAGCTATGATACAACCAGAAAGAATGCTTTCTATGGTGCACCTGTAAAAGTTGGAGAGAGTCATAGCTGACATGCTAAATTTCCTTGGTCTTCAGAGAAAGTAGAGGCGTTGGTGGGCTTTCTTAACTATAGTGTCAGCATAGGGGGAACCAGGACAGGTTATTGGTGATCTGGACACCTAAAAACGTGAAGCTCTGGACCCTTGATGAAGGGTCATCCCTGACCTGAAACATTAATTAACTCAGTTTCTCTCTCCACTGATGCTGTCTGACCCGCTGAGTATTTCCAGCATTTTCTGTTTTCAAATTTCTATTTGACTGAGTCCACTGTTTAGAGAAGCTGTGGCTCAGGATGAGATGGACCCGCATTTTAATATAAAATTGGAGGTGTTTTGAAGCATCTCAGTGACAAGATGTTTGCCAACAGCCGGATCGTCAGTCAGTCACTTGATTTAACTATCTGGAACCATGCTTATTGTATTGGTTCCAATTTTTAAGATCAAAAGGTGTGACTACCACATCCATTTAAAATATGAAATAAAATCAAAAAAATTATGGAAATACACAAAATATGACGCTGTGTCACGAGTGTGGTCAAACAGATATTTTGGCCCAGAAAATGACAGCACTCACCATCCTTCTGAATCTGACCACAATTTTCAGGATTTACCACACACATGGATTACAAGCTGATGAATAGTTCCGAGAAGATGTGGAAGCCATAGAACGGGTGCAGAGGAGATTTACGAGGATGTTGCCGGGATTAAGTGGTATGCCTTATGAGGATAGGTTGAGAGAACTAGGTCTATTCTCCTTGGAGAGGCGAAGGATGAGAGGTGACCTGATAGAGGTGTATAAGATGTTGAGAGGTATTGATAGAGTGGATTCTCAGAGGCTTTTACCCAGGGCTGAAATGGTTGTCACGAGAGGCCAAAGGTTTAGGGTGCTGGGGAGTAGGTATAGAG
Source organism: Mustelus asterias (assembly GCF_964213995.1). Classification (NCBI taxonomy): domain Eukaryota; kingdom Metazoa; phylum Chordata; class Chondrichthyes; order Carcharhiniformes; family Triakidae; genus Mustelus; species Mustelus asterias. Next base: position 55,910,222 of record NC_135816.1, read on the forward strand.
GCGATGTCAGGGGTAAGTTTTTCACTCAGAGGGTGGTGGGTGCATGGAATCGGCTGCCGGTAGTGGTGGTGGAAGCGGATTCAATTGAGTCTTTTAAGAGACTTTTGGATAGGTTCATGGAGGTTAGTAAGATAGAGGGTTATAGATGAGCCTAGAAGGTAAGGAAATTGTTCAGCGCAACTTGTGGGCCGAAGGGCCTGTTTGTGCTGTAGCTTTTCTATGTTTCTAAGATGGCAAAGAATATTGGACGGGATTCTCCGACCTCGCCCGCAGCTGGGATTCTCCGGTCCCGCTGCAGCGAATGGAGATTTGGCTGAGTGCCAAATTCTCTGTTCCCGCTGGCAGCAGTGGTGGGACGTGAATGGGCCAGAGAATTTCTGCCGTTAACTCTACTTCCCTCTCCACTGATGCTACCAGACCTGTTGGGTTTTCCCCTCATTTTCTGTTCCTATTTCTGATTGCCCAGTATTTGCTTTTACTACAATCCGGAAGTTGTGGTCTGGCATTCACTGCTCCACCTCAGGATATGTGCTGGATCGGTTCTCCACTACCCCACCCCCTTTCCTCCACTCAGAGCAGGCAATCAGTTAAACCAGTACGTGTGGTAGAACTTCCCCATCCCCTCTCACATCATTGTTAGAAATTCCATTAAAAGTTACATCTTGTACAATCCAGTGTAACTGGGTTTTTAATAGCGATCACAGGAATGACTGTTTCTGAACAACAGATCTGGCCAAATATTGTTAAATGTCTCCATTATGATTAGTTGGTAGATTTTTTAAACTATTTTTGAAAGTTTTTTCATGATACTTCAGTTTCTATCCTCATCCCATACACGTACACATCAATCTTTATTTTGCTCCATGTAAAGTGTTTTGAAATAATTTGATTTTAGTTCTTTTCATTTCCTGGTTGGCTGTCCTGGAGACTTCTATATTCTCATTGGCTGCTTGGAGAGCTTGATGGTATAATTGCAGTCCCACACTGGGAATTGCCATTGACGAACCCGACAATCCACTGCATAACATGAGGAAGTAAAGTTTTCATGACAATGATTGCTCAGTCTCTCAGCAAGGCTTTATTTGAGGTCAGCAGAGATTCCCTTTGCTTTGCATTGACCACAAAATCCAGACATGTGTCTAACACTCTTGCTATACAGTCAAACTATGAGGAAACTACCAGTTTCCAAAGCACCTTAAAGCAACTAAAGTTTGCCATCAGAAGTGGAGAAAAAAAGGTGGTGAAATAAACATAAGAAATTGTAAGAGAGAACTATTTGATTTATACTTTACTTTTGAAAACATTTTGAAATTGAGCTACTTCATAACAACAAAACATTTGCAAATTCAATGTTACTTTGTCTAACATTGAATGTGATTGATACCTATTGACTTTTAAAAATATATTGATCATTTTACTCACTGCTATTATGTTTCACTTTCATCAAAGCTTTGAATTTCTTCCAAGTCCAATATGAATGATAAGGCAAATGTAAAACTACAAAATTATCTACTCTTTCAGGATATCTTTAACATGAAAGAGCAACACTAAACTGCTTGTCAAAATAAGAAGGAAAATAGTTATTTTTGAAGAGAGAGTAGGCTGCAAAAGCATTTTAATATGGAGTTTTAACAAACAAATATTAATTAGAAATACTAAAATCAATCAGAAAGGTTTACCAGGATGTTGCCTAGTATGGAGGGTATTAGCTATGAGGAGAGATTGAATAAACTGGGATTGTTCTCCCTGGAAAAACGGAGACTGAGGGGCGACCTGATAGAAATTTATACAATTATGAGGGCTATAGATAGGGTGAACAGTTGGAAGCTTTTTCCCAGGGCAGAAATGACAATTACAAGGGGCACAAGTTCAAGGTAAGGGGGGGAAAGGTTCTGTGGTGATGTGTGGGGGAAGTTTTTTTACACAGAGTGGTGGGGGCCTGGAATGCACTGCCAAGTGAGGTGGCTGAGGCAGACACGTTAGTGACATTTAAGACTTACCTGGATAAACATATGAACAGACAGGGAATAGAGGGAGACAAGCGGTTAGTCTAGATAGGACAATGTGATTGGCGCAGGCTTGATGGGCCAAAGGGCCTGTTCCTGTGCTGTACTGTTCTTTGTTCTGGAACCTGGCCTGATAAATATAATGCATGGCTACTCCATGACCAAGTGTGTCAAAGTCATCATGAGAAAAGGTGAACATCTTAACTTAATGCTACCAATTGACCCAGATAACACACAAGACATTGGAAGTGACCCCTTGAATGACAGCCACAACAAAATCATCAGGTTCAATAAAATCTGGGATTCACTAATACAGACTCATAGCAGATTTTTGGTTCAACTGAAAGGGAATGCTTAAGCAAATTAATTTATGGTATTTATTTCACAATGCTTTACTAAAGGACAGAAGTAAAGTGAAAAACTCTTATACATATTGTCTAAGACTGTAGTTGAAAAGTGCAAAACACAAAAATTCCAAAGTTATACAGTGTGTTATGACTTTCCAGATAAGGACCGAGTAAAAAATAGTATGAAAGGGAAGAGAAATATTAAAAGTGCCCACCTTAAGGTTTTGTACCTGAATGCTCAGAGCATTCGAAACAAAATTGATGAATTAGTTGCACAGATAGATGTAAAGGGGTATGATATAGTTGGCATTACTGAGACGTGGCTGCAAGTTGAGCAAAGATGGAAACTAAACATTGAGTGCTATTCAGTGTTTCGGAAGGACAGACGGAAAGGAAAAGGTGGTAGAGTTGCATTGTTGATTAATGATGATATTGATACGATATTGAGGAAAGATATTAGTATAGATGATGTGGGATCAAGTTAAGAAATAACAAGAGGCAAACAACTTTGGTGGGAGTGGTATACAGACCACCAAACTCATGGTAATGTTGAGAAAAGCATTAGATATGAAATCAGAGATGCATGTGTTAAAGAAACATCTGTGATTATGGGCGACTTTAATCTGCGCATAGATTGGGAGAGTTAAATTAGTCACAGTATAATAGAGGAGGAATTTCTGGAGTGCATATGGGATGGTTTTCTGGAGCAATACATTGAGGAACCAACAAGGGAGCAGGCCATCTTGGACTGGGTGTTGTGCAATGAGAAAGAATTAGTTGGTAGTCTAGTTGTGAGAGAACCCTTGGGAACGAGTGACCTTAATATGGTAGAATTTTTTGTTAAGGTGGATAATGATGTAGTTGATTTTGAGACCAAGGTCCTGAATTTCAATAAAGGTAACTATGATGGTATGAAGCATGAATTGGCTATGATGGACAGGGAACATTATTGAAAGGAAAGACAGTAGACAGGCAATGGCAGGCATTTACAGAACAAATAGGTAAACTCCAGAAGTTGTTTATTCCTGTTTAGCGCAAGAGTTGTCAGGGAATTGTGGCCAAACCATGGCTTACAGGGGAAATTAGAGATAGTATCAGATTCAAGGAAGAAGGATACAAACTGGCAAGAAAAAACAATAGGCCTGAGGATTGGAAGAAGTTTAAAATTCAGCAAAGGAGAACCAAGGGATTGACTAAGAGGGGAAAATTAGAGTATGAAAGTAAGCTAGCGGGGAACATAAAAACTGACTGTAAAAGATATGTAAAGAGAAAAAGATTGACAAAAAACAAATGTATGCCCCTTACAGTCAGAAACGAGAGAATTCATAACTGGGAATAAAGAAATGGCTGAGGAATTAAATTTGTGCTTTTCTTCAGTCTTCACAAAGGAAGAAATGAATAATGTAGTAGAAGTGCTGAGAGAAACATGTTTTAATGAGGAGCTGAAGGAAATCAGCATTAGTAGAGAAATGGTTTTGGGGAAATTGATGGGATTAAAGGTGGATAATTCTCCAGGTCATGATAATCTTCATCCCAGAGGACTTAAGGAAGTGGCCCTGGAAACAATAGATCCATTGGTGGTTATTTTCCAAAATTCTTTGGACTCTGGAATAGTTCCTACAGATTGGTGGGTAGCTAATGTAAGCCCGCTATTCAAAAAGGGAAGTAGAGAGAAAACAGGGAACTATAGACCTGTGAGCCTAATGTCGACACTGGGGAAGTTGCTAGAGTCTATTATCAAGGGTTTCATAACTTGGCATTTGGAAAGCATGGATTTACAAAAGGGAACTCATGCTTGACAAATCTGTCGGAATTTTTTGAGAATGTAAATAGTAGAGTTGACCAAGGAGAACCAGTGGATGTGGTTTATTTAGACTTTCAGAAGGCTTTTGACAAGGTATCACATAACAGATTATGTAAAGTTAAAGCACATGGGATTGCAGGTAATGTCTTGAGATGGATAGAAAGCTGGTCAGCAGATAAGAAGCAAAGAGTTGGCATAAATGGTTTTTTTTCTGATTGGCAGTCAGTGACGAGTGTGGTTCCGCAGGGATCTGTGCTAGGACCCCAACTGTTCATATTATATATATAATCTCCAAATTTGCAGATGATACAAAGTTGGGTGGGAGGGTGAGCTGTGAAGAGGATGCAGAGATGCTTCAGTGTGATTTGGATAAGCTGAGTTGGGCATCTGCATGGCAATTTTAGTATAATGTGGATGAATGTGAGGTTATCCACTAATAATAGGAAGACATTATTACTTGAATGGGTGTAAATTGAGAAAGGCAGATATTCAACGAGACATTGGAGTCCTCATGCATCAGTCGCTGAAAGTCAGCGTGTAGGCAGGCAGTAAAGAAGGCAAATGGTATGTTGGCCTTCATAGCGAGACGACTTGAGTAGAGGTATAGGGATGCTCTGCTGCAATAGTATAGGGCATCAGTGAGGCCGTACCTGGAGTATTGTGTGCAGTTTTGTTGTCCTTATCTGAGGAAGGATGTCCTTGCTATAGAGGGAGTACAGCAAAGGTTTACCAAGCTGATTGGATGGCAGGTCTGTTATATGAGGAGAGACTAAATCGGTTAGGATTATATTCACTGGAGTTTAGAAGAGTGAGAGGGAATCTTGTAGAAACTTAAAATTCCAACAGCGTTATACAGGATAAATTCAGAAAGAATGTTCCCAGTGGTGGGGGAGTCCAGAACTAGGGGTCATAGTTTGAGGATAAAGGGAAAACCTTTTAAAACTGAGGTCAGGAGAAATTTCTTCACCCAGAGGGTGGTGAATGTGTGGGATTCACTACCACAGAATGTAGTTAAGGCCAAAACATCTGATTTCAACAAGAAATTAGATATAGCTCTTGGGGCTACACAGATCAAGGGATATGGAGGGAAGGGGGGAATCAGGATATTGAATTTGATGATCAGCCATAATCAAAATGAATGGCGGAGCAGGCTCGAAGGGCCGAATGGCCTACTCCTGCTTCTAGTTTTCTCTGTTTCATTAGAAAAGTGCTTACATATACATGCAAACCTCCTTTCTCCAGGTGGGGCAGAATGCAGGAAGAAACAATTGTGACTGTTTTGAACAAATCTGCTTAGACCTGCATTATCTGCTGCCTGTGGTCACAAACAAGCTGAGCATTGAAGGAATAGAATCCCTTTCTATCCAGAAAGATGCTCGGATGTTGAAGTGACACTTGCATGTCAGTTGGATGGAATACATCACACCTTGGATCCTGAAGAAGCAAAATGTAGTACTTATCCAACTTTCCTGGCCTTTGAGAAATGAAGTATTGGAACTGTTTCTTCTAGTGTACAAGTGCCTTGGTGACCTCTGATACAATGGTGAACAGCAAACTGGAAGGTGCTAATATCACCTGCGGCAGCCTGGAACAATGGCGTGCACCTTAGAAATACATGCTACTTTTAATAATTTCCTTAGTAAAGGAGCTATTTTGATGTTGAACTGAACAGCTGCATATTGAACTTAAACATGACTAAAGAAGGGAAGTTAATGCATGTATTTTTTTAAAACATTTTAACTATTCTCATGCTTTGACCTACATTGCAAGTTAGTTATATTAGAATTTTGACAGTTAACATTGGTAGGATTCCTTGAGGAGGAACTCTCATCTCCAATTTACTACTTTGTCTAATTTTTTAGGTTTTGAAGGCGTTACATTTTTTTCTAACTTCTGGCTATCATTCTGAATGACAAAAGCACTTACCAAAGTTATTTATTGCGCTGAAACACTGACACCAGCAGGGTGAAGAGTGCATTAACTGTCAGACATCTGCCAAAAATGAATACCATTGCATAGCGCCTCCTGGTGGCTATTGTAATAATTACTGCAATCATTGTTCAATGTCTATATAATCTATTCAGTGATCTATTGTGGTTTTCAAATGGTTCAGAAGGCTACAGGTTTTTTTATTCTTACAGGAGCTTTCTTTCAACTTATGTCAACTCCAAAGTAAAAGTAACTTTGGTTTTCTTGTTTAAAATTTCAGGTGATTTGCTGTGAAATTGAATCACATACAAGATTATATTATCCAATCCAGTCTGTCCATTTTATCAGCATAAATTGGGCAGCTCAGATGAAGAAATAGACTAGTCTTCTGTTCTGCAATAATTAATCCTTTTAACATAAATTTCACTAGTTAACTGCAGAGGTAAGAGGAAGCACCCTTCTCAAGCGGATAGGGACTTATTTGAATATTAATTTGGGGCAAAGATACACAGAGCACGGCCCGAGGAAGAACTGATTAATTTTTGGCAAAGTTGCAGATCCTGAAATTTTTTAACATTCAGAGATAGGATGAATTATCATTTTATAGAATATTGTGGATTGTTTTATTTAGAATTTTGGTTGTTTTAGAATTTTGTGCATTTTCTCAGCTGTTGTGGTGGAATTTTTCACAGCTATCAAAATGTGAGCTGAGTTTTCAGAGCCGATGGTTGTATGTGATTAACCTGAAGCCTCTTCAGTAAGGTGGAAGCTCGAAATAAAAGTTTATAGTTACTGAGCATCAATCAGGCATGGAAAAGCCTCAAGAAAGAGCTGCGTAATTGTAATAATGTTGAACTAACACAGCGCAGCAGAGCTTTGAGTTCTGCTGAGTGCCCTACTCACTTGTTCCACTTTGTTTTGCTCCTGACATTATTACTAACAGCCAACATAGCCTTTAACTTCTTTTTATAGCGTGCAGACAATTTGTTTAAGTTCACATGCTCTTTGCCGTGCGCACATGGTGACTTGTATGAGACCTGCATGGGAACTTGTATGTCAAACTGTTGAAGAATTTTGTACCCATCACTATTCACATCTGCTCGGGAATGAACAGATCTTTCTTCAGAAATGTGAGTATCTAACTAATCATAATGTTGGATGCTTCTTCCGACTTCTGTTTCTGGTGTGTTTTGGACTTCTTGAAGAATGCTCATGTAATGGAGCCTACAGAAAATAGAACATGAATCAGTATTGGAAATTTGCCCATTGGCTGGACATCGAGTAACAAGGCTTGTTTTTTGTAGCAAAGGGATAAAGTAGGCCATCACTGATTTAGGGGTCAGGTGCTAGAAGATAAGGTTGAAGTTATTTTTTCAAACAACTGTGGCAAGGCAAGTTACCAGGCTCACTGATATCAATTCCCTTAACAACTTCCATGTTCATTATTTTGAAGGAATCCTTCTTGTTAGTTGCAGTGATAGAGATTAGATATTTCACCCTGAACACAGGTTTTCTTAATGGTTGAGGACAGCTTTCTTACAAAGCAAATAGATGATTTCACTGTTAGGCTAGGAGCCAAATCTTACCAAATGGTATGAGCAAGAATAAATAACTCACAAATAGTTTGAGGAGTCACTGCAGTCGTTACAAAAATGCAACATTGATAACAAACGTAAACGCCTGACAACAGAGTACATACACTGACATGATACAGAAGGGATGTAGGGACATTGGTGATCTGGCACATTCTGTAGGATGAGTGTTTGCTACATGTTTAGAACAAACATCTCTTTCCGTTCAGTGAGCATAATTAATACAGGCTTATCCTGACACTGTTCCTCAGCCTTCAACATTTTGTTTATTTGCGCCCATGACCTATAGACATGGAAATCTGTATTCACAATGTTTTCCATGTCTTGCCATACTTGCTGTTCGTTGACTCTATTATAAGGGGGCTCCCCTTTGGCACTTTCCCACTTCCTTCAGTACGATTTCTAGGCCCTTTTTAGTGGTGGAGACCGGGAATATTGCTTTACCAGCTATTTATACAAAACACAGTTTTGCCTCCCTTTTGAGTGCAACAATTATTTAAAAGCAGATATATTCAGGATTCCAAACTACTGTGCCATTTGCCAGTACAACATACACATGAAATCCAAGCGATAAAAACAAATTTCTGAAAGAGTTCAGCAGCTCTGGAGAAAGAAATTAAGTTAACATTTCCAGTCCATAAGAATCTTCTGCAGAAATCCATGCAAACTGTCTTAGTTAAATAAGCCAACCTCACAGAATCGGGATGGTACACAATCAGTTTAAAGTTTATTTATTATTATCACAAGCAGGCTTGTAGTGAAGCCACTGAAAATCCCCTAGTCACCACACTCCGGCGCCTGTTCAGGTACACTGAGGGAGAATTTAGCATGGCCAATGCACCTAGTCAGCGCGTCTTTTGGACTGTGGGAAAAAACTAGAGCACCTGGAGGAAACCCACACAGACATGGGGAGAACGTGCAGACTCTGCACAGACAGTGACCCAAGCCAGGAACTGAACCCAGATCCCTAGCGCTGTGAGGCAGCAGTGCTAATCATTGTGCCACTGTGCCATGCAGGTTGACCTGGGAAATGTGAGAGCATGGACCATATTTAATACTAATCAAGAGATCAGCCCAAATAATCTAATTGTGGCTAAGGTAATTACTTGGTGTCGGTTAACAATTCTCTCTTTGCTTTGTATTCTTTGTGATTGTTTGTAAAATCTATATCTGAATTCTTCAATCTTTGTGCCGTATGACTTCTTTTAAACTTTACACTTTAGTGCATGTCTCCTTTTCTTAATGCTTTCCCAGAATATATCACAAAAAAGCAGAAATAGCCCATATGGCCCCTGAAGCATGTTTCACTATTATTACATCCTTAACTCCACTTTTCTGCCTGATCTCCATATCCCTTGATTCCCTTAAAAGTCCAAAACCTATCAATCTCAACCTTAAATATACTCAATGCATCCTCAGCCCTCTGAGGAAGAGAATTTCAAAATTCACAACCTTCTGAGTGAAGAAATTTCTCTTAATTTCAGTCCACTTCCTTGTGATAATAGAGTAGATGCTGAGACGTTATCAAGCCCTCTGAGAATCTGTTTGAACAAGATCATTTCTTATTCTTTTAACTCCAGAGAATATGGATCTGTTCTACTTCATCTCTCCTGATAAAACAGCCCCCTCATCCTAGGAGTCCTTCTAATGAAATAAAAACAGAAATTGCTTGAAATAGTCTGCAACTCTGGCAGAATCTGGAGAGAGAAACAGCTAACGTTTCAGGTGAGACCTTTAATCAGAACTGGGAAAATTTAGAAATGTAATTGAAATGGGGGAGGGTGGCTGGCTCTTTGTCCTTTGGGATACAACTCACTCTGGTGGACGGTCAGCCCTTGCTGTCCCTTCTAGTGGCTTTTCAACTACATAAGACAACACCTCTTTTTCTGGGCCGATTTGGGAACTTTTCTGGTCACCATTAAAGGCGTCAGAAAGCTATCGGCTAAACCAATCGCTGGCTTCCTCACTTTGCCTTTGGAGAAGTCGCTCTCTTGTTCCATGTTCCCTGAAACACCTCCCTCTTCAGGTGGAGGTGCAAGTCCAGCTACACTCCTTAGTGGCTTTTCAGCTGGGGGAGGCTTCTTACTCCCTATTTGCTCATCTGTTTGGGGACTCCCTTTGTCCCTATCTAATTTCATAAAGAAGGTTTCTACTGTTGATACTTCAGGCAAGTCCTTTAACTTTTTTTCCTGGTTTTATAACCTGACTATCTTTAGGTCCTTTGACTATGTGAGGCATCTCCTTCACTATTTCATTCCCAACTCTGGGACATCTCAGGTTCCTATTTAATTCTGGGATCCTCTGTGACTCAATTTTAGATTCAGGTGGCCTTTTCTGACCTCTTTTAACTTTACTGGTCTGGCTTCAATATTCAGTCACCCTGTTTGTGGACTTTTGATTCTGAACTGTGGACACAAGTGAAAAAAATAATTATTTTCTTTGTGGTCTTTGCCCTATAAATCTTTTTTCTTCATCCTTTTTTATTGTCTGAGTGAAAAGGGGCCATATTGCTACCCTCCTCCTGAGTTGAGGTGTGTGCAAAATAAATTAACCCTTTGAGTTCATCCTATCATGAGTTTGCTGTGAGGTTATTAATAGAAATTGGATCACAGCAAACCCAGGGGTTGTAAACACGCCACTGCTAATAAAGGGGAAATTAAATTAAACATCGCTTGTGCCCGTAACATCTGGCTGTTCTAGATGGTCCTACTTTACAAACGTACATTTCCAAAGATGTGCGGGTTAGGTTGATTGGCCAGGTTAAAAATTGCCCCTTAAGAGTCCTGAGATGCGTGGATTAGCGGGTAAATATGTGGGGGTAGGGCCTGGGTGGGATTGTGGTCGGTGCAGACTCGATGGGCCGAATGGCCTCCTTCTGCACTGTAGGGTTTCTATGTCTATGTCTATGTCTTATTCCTCCAAATCAAACGAAAGAGGAAAATGCAAAGGAACATTACTACAGGTACTGGATATCTGAATAAAAACAAAATGTTGGAATACTCGACATGATGAGGCAGCATCTGCAGAGAGAGAAACAAAGCTAATATTTTACATCCATGACCTTTAATTAGAGATGGAAATGACAATATGCAACACTGGCATTTTGAACAAGATCATGTTGATTTGTTGTACTGTGAAATTTAAATTTGAATCACCGACTCCAAAACAATTTAATGCCTGGGATCCAGAGACAAGAACCCAACTATGTCTAACTTGGCTTTCTAAATAAGTTTTGTAGGACTGATAGTCGAGCTAAAAACCAAATCAATTCGCCATATAACACTTGTGAAAAACATGTTCAGTCCATCTCACTTTCATTCCAAGCATTTTAAAACAAATGAATGTTTACAAGTGTAATGCCAATGTGTCGGTGAAGCTTGACCGGTGAGTATTCGTGCTGTATTTACACATATGTCTTGTTTTGATCCTCCAAACTGCAAGGGTTGTCCCTGTTGAAGAGTTGAACATTTACTTTAGCTCTGATATTCTGTTTTATATCTGACTGTATTTATATATTTTTCTTCCTTTACTCCTCCGACCTGCAGGGGAGCCCATGTTGAGGCGTTGAGCATTTTTAGCTTTGTGGTTTTCTGGTTTTCTCTTTGGAATGATTTAAACCAATGAAACTTTAGCTTATCCCAGCGCATCATTTAAAACAGTTGCTGTGGGAATCTGGGACATCGAAGAGTTATTTGGTTGTGTTGGTCAGTTAATGAGAGGGTGGTGTTGGTGAATAGTTGTCCTAAGTTTCGTGAACTTTAATTCTGGAGTGTGAGTTGAGTGTTCCAGCAGTTTAGACGATCTTGTGTTTGGGCTGTTTTATTAGGTGGCCAATATAGTTCAGATAAATTTGGGGAATACTTAAATGCTTTTCAAAGTGACTGTCAATCTTTGTTTCTAAAACTTTTTTTAACCAGCCGGTAAAATTATGCTTTTAATGAGGTTGATAATTTGATTTATGAAATGCTGAAAGATTTAACGTGGGCCGTTTGCTGTTCGCTTTTAAATAAAGTGACGGGAAATCAACACGTTCATGTGACTTGAAACTTCCTGAATTATCGGGCAGCTCGGAAATGGGGTTATGGCCAGTCGAATACCATGAATTAATGTTATCATCGATAAACGGAGACGTTGTTAGCTGAAGAACATTCGGAGGTCCATCTTCTGGGATGTATGAATCGGTGGTTATTTTTTCTCCATCCGTGGATCCCCTTCGGTGGGGCCGAAGATTCTTTAAAACTGACTGGTGGCTCTACCCCATCCGCTTTTGTTTACCACCGCAAAAAAACTCATCAGGATTGTGGGAAGAATTGTTACTTTTAATGTGATTCGGCACAGACATGAAGGGCCAAAAGGCCTGTTTTTTTTTCAAATGTAGAACTTTTATTTTTAAGTCAGAATTTTGATAACAAAGGAAAAATCTGAACAGGATGTAAAGTATGATCAAGAATAAGGCAGAACATATTTCTGATCTGTAATTTTCTATGGAGTTTGTGCCGCGCAGGGCTCCACATTCACCTGGTTCCTCTTTGTTTTCAGTCTGCAAGAGTTGAAAATCTGATTAGTTGTAACAGTAACAAACCTACAATGCTGTTGTCGTGCATATGGGAGCCAGTTTTATTGTGACATTCGCCAAATGGTGGTGAGGGTTCTATCCTGTTTTCTCTAATCTTGGTCTTTGTTGCACGTCAGTGGCTAGCTGTTTGGACCAACCTGTGGATCATTTGTAGGACCCTAACAGATCACACTAGGAACTCCAATGATTTGTTTTCTTAAGATACTTGTGTGGAGTTTATTATTTTAAGAGGAAATATTTTGAACAGCTTTTAAGCTTGATGAGTTAAATGCCTAAAGCACAGTAACGAAATTCTACATTTTCTGATATTTTTAGTGATCTGTAACTGAAATGGCAGTGAGAATATTCGTTGAGAAAGAAAATGAGTTGAGTACCCACACAAAGAACCATCCAAGGCTACTTTCTAGTTCATGTAAGTAATGTTGTAAATGTAATTTAAACTGTTTTAAAGTTCTATTAACATACACTTGAGCAAGAAGTTTCAATAACTTACAAAACTTTGGCCTAAGTGCAATGGTCTTAATTTCTAACTAAGAATGAATGTCACTGCTTCACTACTATTTTTTTAAATAAAAAACCTATCTCCTTTGACCAAGCTTTTGGTAATCTCCTTTTGGCTTTAGTGTTTTACTTTGTTTTGTACCTCCAATTTAAGATATATTTGACTTTTTAATTTGGTAAAGTCATGCTTTTGTTAAATCTGTCAACTATAGTGGTACCTTTGTATGTAACGATGACACTTATTAACTGAACTTGTGAATTCAAACTTTCTTGTTTCAGCTATAACTGACACATCTCTACTGCGGACTCCACAGACTGGAAAGATGCTGACTACAACTCCTCATTTACAGCAATCTGCAAGAAAAGCCCTGCGGGATGTTAATTGTTCATTGCGAGCAGGGAGCAAGACTGGTAACTCGCAGAAAAAGAAACCAGATAAAGTCCATAAAAAGAAAAACTCTACTTGTAATTTTGTTAAGGTATTTAAATAACACTTTTTTTACTAGTCATGTTGGAAGAATTAAAGATTTTTTTTTGATTACTGGAATGCCTCCGGGGTGCACAATGGGGTTAAATTTTGAAGTCCACAACTTTGTAAACATTCATGGATTGTGGGTGTCGCTGGCTGGGCCAGCCATCCCTGGGCGCACTTAAGATCACACCACTGGATCTGGAGTCGCATGTAGGCCAGATTTCCTTCCCTAAAATACATTAGTGAACTCATTTCATAGTCATTATTGGACTTCTAATTCCACACTCTTATTGAATTCAAATTTTACCATCTAGTGAGATTCAAAACCTGGGTCTCTAGTCCAATGATAATGTCATTATCTTCCCCAATCGGGCAAACCATTTGAACAAATTCATTAATATGAAATGTTAACCTTGAATTTATTTTTGGCAATTCAGACAGCATTTGTGGCTGTCTCAAATTTAACCTTATTTTCTGCCTGACCCAGTTTTCAACATTTTCTATTTTGATGGGCTTATTGGTACTCAATTTTTGTGTATAAACCATTTTCACTCAGTTCAGGCCCTTAACTCTTGCACTAAAATAATTCTTACCACATATCAATAACTGTTGGTGCAGCCTATCTTTTTATTGCTATTTAATTGTTCTTGAAACATAGAATTAATAGATTCAGTGAACTGAATACTTTCCTAGAAATATTCTTGATTCCCATGCAGGATTAGCTGAGCAAAAGGGAAAAACTAGAGGTTCTTTAGGCAACAGTAAATAAGCCAAGATTGAGATTATTTTTTTTATATTGAGCAGGTGGCAAGGCAAACAGAAGGTTGCAATGCTCCTGTAGAGGGGTGCTGCTGAACTAGCAGCAACCAGGGAAATATTCCTGGTTCAGATTGAAGGCTACTTTCAGGAATGCAAGATGGGTGGCTGTCAAAGTAGTGAGAATTCCTTGAATTGCTTTTCTGTTTTCATACTACCATTGTGCACACTGCCAGGGTCTGCAACATTGACTTTCACAAGGTATAAAAGTTGTTCATTTTCCAAGTGGCATTATGCTTAGCCCAAATGGAATGAGGGCATCTCCAGTATTATGTAAAGATGGACACCTTTATAGATATTTGGGTAGACTTTTTTTATCCCTCCTGATATCCAATTGGTTGAGATATTTTGGATGTGTTTTTAAACTTGCTATCAAAGTTTTTAATCAAACTTTTATCTCCAAAAAAAATTGAAGTTCTGCATTAAATGTGGTGAAAGAGTCCTAATATCTTTCTAACACTATAGAGAGCCATCAACCTAAAATCAATTAACATGTTTTAGTTTAGTGTTTTCTTTTGTGGCAGAATGTTTAACTAGTACTTTCAGTCCACAGAAAAAACTTCCATTTTAGAGCCACCAAAAACTGAAGACTACCCTGAGATTGAAGCTTTTATTCCATATGATCCTTTTGGTAAGTAACTAAACTTGGAGGAAAGTGAGTTTTAAAACTATAAACCCAAATTTCACTGTGGTGTGTGTCTCTTCCTAGTACCTTTCCCAATTGAAACATTGCGTATCATGATCCATGATCTAAATGCAAAGTCACTTGGACTGTTGTCTTGAGTGACAATCCTGATTTCGATCATCAAACTAAATTCTTGTGGTGGGGGAGGAGGTCATCCTGAAGGTATGGACCTATATTCATTACAGTTTACAAGAATGAGAGATCTTACTGAGAACTCTCCTGAGGGGACTTGCTTTGCAGGTTGCTAAAAGGATTTTTTTCCCCCTTCTTGATAAAACTACAACTAGGAGGCACTATGGGTTTCCCACAAGATGGAATTTTTTAAAAAAGGGTGTGAAGCTGTAGAACTCTTTGCCCCCAGAGAATGGGGAGGTAAAGTTCTCTTCTAGCAGAGTGCCAGAAAAATATTCAATGTTTCAAAAGTCATGCATTGCCTGGTTCCTTTTAAGGTAACCAATCCTGCTGTCTTCACTATCGAGTTAGGTTGAACCTTTTTAAAATGTATTAATTGCAGACTTTGAAGACTTTAATGTGCCAGAGGAACATAAGCTTGATCACATCTGCCTGGCAGGTCTACCACTCCTCTGCCTGGGGAAGGAAGACCTTTTATTGAAAAAGGTGCTGAACAAAATCCCATCACCACTAGAATGGCCTTCACTTACAAAAGAATCCAGTAAGTCCCTGTTGGAAGTTGTTCTGCCTAATGTCTTAGTTAATGGGGTTGATGTTAGAAGTCATTCTAATGTAGCTTTGTTCTGGGTTGGATGTAGTCACAAGACCAGATCAACTTTTTGGCCTCTTTTCAGGTCTATGGTTTACCTAGAGTATAAATTAGAATATTTCTCTTGCTTTTTATTGCTAAATGAACTATATTTAACCTAATATAGAATATTCAATAAAAACTACAACCTTTATGTTGGTTCTACTGGGGGAAAATCTGATTCATTTAATGTTTCATTTACAGTTGGACTTTCAAGACTTGCTAAAGAATTTCTCATTATGCATTTGGCTCTTTTGTATTTGGGAATGAAGCAATATTACATTATTTTTTTAAATTGTAGATTTGATGGATTTCGACATGAATGCTGACATTTTGGCAAACTTGGATGAAATTGATGAAGTTGAATTGCCAATGATGGAAGATGACTTCTAGCTTGAAACTGAAATTTTACTAGATCTGTTTATAATTTGGATGCATCTCTCCCACAATGTGGAAGAGATTGCATCACTGTCAGCTTCTATTTATGAATACTGTTATCTAAACTTTTTGAATAAAGACTTGTGTGCATATTATATATACAATGTGGCATTCACATTTTTGCCATTCACAATCTGCAGGAACTGACAAATGTCTGTCACTATTCCAAAATATCAGATTACAATCAGCACATTATTTATCTCTATAGTCACCCTTTTTAGAACCCAAGGTAATTTTAGATCCAGACATTTGTCTGATTTCACCAGTACTTATTCTTCACATGTTCAGACCTTTAATGAGGTCATCTTAGTCTTGTGTAGGATAACTACATATCTACTACAAGAACATGTAAAGAGTTGAAATTAGGAAATAGACTTTAACTGAATAGAAGTGTCATCAACTTCAAATGGTAAAAACAAAAGACATTGACGGGGAGAGCCGTGCAAATGTTGTGAGCATTCAACACACATGTCACTTGCCCTTGCTTTACGTGCGAATCACTTCAGTCACACCGCAGGTAAAATAACTAGACCAATCTGGCAATCCTGGGCATCGGCAACACTCAACAACATGTCTTGGCAGTCCCACTCAGATCTCAGATGGGCTGCATCTGGCCCTCCCAGTAAGAAGTTTAACAACACCAGGTTAAAGTCCAACAGGTTTATTTGGTAGCAAAATTGCCTGTTTAAGGTGGGCTAAAACAAAGCTTTCCACCATAACACAGCTCACTCTGAGAGCCCTTTGCCCAGCATCCCCTCGTGGGATTACTGACCCACGCTGGCTCCCAATCAAGCAGCACCTCCATTTTCAACTCCTCCCCCTTCCCCTCAACCGTGTACCGTGCTCACAACCAGTCCACCCACTGCCCATCACCCCCACACACACTCCTCCCTATCTCTGTAACCTCCTCCAGCCCCTACACCCCTCCCTCTGTAACCTCTTCCAGCCCCTCCACCCCTCTCTATCTGTGCATCCTCCTCCACTCCCATACAACCTTTCCTATCTCTGTAACCTCCTCCAGCCCCTGACACCCCCTCCCTATCTCTGTAACCTCCTCCAGCCCCGACACACCTCCCTATCTCTGTAACCTCCTCCAGCCCCTAC